>NC_066617.1:100423413-101076222 GCF_025201925.1 Gopherus flavomarginatus | reverse complement strand
CCAGCCCCCATTCCATCCCCCTCTTCCTCCTCCCCCACCCAGGGTCCTCCTTGCTGCAGCCCTGACATTGGAAAAGCTCTGTGTGAGAGCTCCTCCAGGACAGCCCCAGGGCCGTGGCGAGGGAAGATTTTTCCAGGGCCCTCAAATTGCCCAGGGCCCGTGCATTAATCTGCCACTGCCCTGCCCCCAGCTGTGTGAGATTTGGAGAGGCTTGGCTACCCTGCACTTCCATTACACACTGCCCATTATTATTATTATTACTAATATATTAAATATCGGCAGGCGGTGTGGGATGGGGTGCTATGAAAACAGTCTCCTATTTTTGAAATGCAACGTTGGCAACCCTGTGCCTGGCACAAAAGCAAAGACTGAAAAGTTAAACCATCTCAACAACACATACTCTCTACTCCACCCCCAGGCACACACCTACCATAACTATGTATGCTACCAAACCACAGACTGCAGCCTTAACTCAGCCCCCTAGCTGTACCAAACGACCCTCTCCAGCATACACACTAGTACACCAAAACCCCACAGCTAAATGTGTAGGGAGTGGTGAAAAGCTTGTGCAGAAGGGGAGTCTGAGGGTGGTCTAGTATGTTTGGTGGTGATAGTTTGGTAAAGGGGGTAGGGGAAGGCCAGCAGAAGCACGGAATTAAAGTTCCAGCCAAAGTGTTTTACAAACATTCATTGATCCTCAGCACCCATGTTGCAGATGGGGAAACTGAAGCACAGTAGAAGTGCTAGCATAGACTTCTCTTCCAGCTACCTCAACACTACATCTGTCCAGGACTTGCTCTTACGCTGCAGGCTGTAGCCTTTAATGGCTACCCAGGTTTACACGCCACAGTTGCAGATAACCTGGATCGGTTTAAATTTAAACCAATGAATCTGTGCTCCGACTGTTCTAACAAATAAAGGCTAAGAGGCACTTGCAGTGGATACTCTGCGGTAGCATGCCTTCCAGAGGCATCATGCGTAAATTCCTTCAAACAGTGCTGTCACTGATGGTGATAGAAAGAGTTAAATTCTGTAAGTGGAAATGTGGATTGTAGCCCCAGAGCTGTTCATGGAAGCACTGGAGTGGAAAGGTGTTTGAGACCCATTTCTGAATTAAGAAAAGTCTAATGCCAAACAGATGGGGCTAGAGAAATATAAGGACCATTCTGCGAGAAGAGAAAACGAGAGAAGTGGAGTAAATAATTTTTGGTATACATCTTCTCTTGCCTAACAGCATATGTGCCTGTATATGTGCATGAGTGTGTCTTTGTGAATATGTTTGAGTGTGTGCATACACTGTATTTGTATGTGTGCATGGACATGTGTTTCTTTATGTGTATACATTATACAGGTGTCCGTCTTGATATAGTAAGAGTCTGTGCTTGTGGATACACTGTAAATCTTGGGCCAGATCTTCAGCGGCTGTAAAAGGGCACAGCTCCACTGAAGTCAGTAGAGGTGTGCTGGTTTATACCAGCTGAGGCGTTGGCCCTATGGGTGCTGTGAATGCATTCGGTATTTCAATATGTGTATATATGAATGTCTGTGCATATTGTGTCTTTTCAGGCTGTTCTGCAGCTGAACACACAGAGATCCAGTTTCTTTTGTTACCTGTGGGTATGTTTCCATGCGGGCTCAGATCTAGTCAGGTAACTTCTCAATTACTCACCTGTCAGTTATTAATGTACCTGTATTTGTGAAACAACTCTAAAGCTCAGAGACACAGATCATGCCATACTGTGGCCAGGGTGTAGGGTGGGGTGGGGGGAGAACAGTCTTCTCTGCATGATGTCACTGGAGAGTGACACATCACCGCTGTGATGTCATAGAAGACACACAAATGATTCATGAAAAGAACAGGAGTACCTGTGGCACCTTAGACCAGTGGTCCCCAACCTTTTTCGTCTGGTAGGCACCAAACAAAGGACTGCGGCAGCAGTCGAGCAGCCGCCAAAATGCCGTTGAATTTTGGTGGTGATGCCTCTGGATGATGATGCTTGTCGGCGGCAAGCAGCGTCATCCAGAGGCGTGGCCGCCAAAATGCCGCTGAATTTCGGCAGATGCTCGACCACCAGCCAGTATGTGGGTGCATTTAGATGCCCCCGTGGGCACCATGGCGCCCACAGGCACCGTGTTGGGTACCCCTGCCTTAGACACTAACAAATTTATTTGAGCATAAGCTTTCATGGGCTACAGCCCACTCCATCGGATGCATGTAGTGGAAAATACAGTAGGAAGATAGATATATCTACACAGAGAACATGAAACAGTGGGCTACAGTGAGCTATTTTCAGCAGGAAAGAAAAAAAACTTTGTAGTGGTATTCAAAATGGCTCATTTCTAGCAGTTGACAAGAAGGTGTGAGGAACTGTAGGGGGGGAAAATAAACATGGGAAAATAGTTTTACTTTGTGCAATCACCCATCCACTCCCAGTCTTTATTCAAGCCTAATTTAATAGTGTCCAATTTGCAAATTAATTCCAGTTCAGCACTCTCTTGTGGGAGTCTGTTTTTGAAGTTTTTTTGTTGTAATATTGGGACTTTGAGGTCTGTAACCAAGTGACCAGGGAGGTTGAAGTGTTCTCCAACCGGTTTTTTAAAGTTATAATTCTTGACATCTGATTTGTGTCCATTTATTCTTTTACATAGAGATTGTCCGGTTTGGCCAATGTACATGGCAGAGGGACATTGTTTCGTGGAGTAACTAATAATTTCAATGCCATAATTTTAAAAGAAAGAACCCAGAACTTGTCCCAGGTTCTAACCCATCGGGTGGGGAGGCTGTGGGATAAATAAATGAAAAGCAGTTGTGCTTCCTGTGATGTCCTGGTCCCAGCAGCACAGAGAATGAGCTACTACTGATCACTGTCTGAAAAGCAAACACAACGTCATTGTAAAGATTTTTCTCTCATTTCTCTAGCAGAAACCTAGGCAATTTGACTCCAGGGAAGCTAAGGATGGGAGGGACTTGGGGTTAGTGAAACGAGCTCAAGGGAAGGGGAAGGTTGTGAGATCAGTGGAGAAAGGCTTGGGGTCAAGGTTCTGGGCAAGAGAGGACAAAGTGGGGAACTGGGAAGGCTGATAAGAGCTCAGAGCTGGAACTCAGGGCAAGGCAAGCACAGAGTGAGAAGGACAGAGGGAATGCAGAGTGGGGATTGTAGGCTGTTAGATACTAGGGGGATGGACATGGCATGGAACTAAGCAGATGGTACAGATTGTCTTTCCAGGTGGGCAGAGGCTGAACAGGGGCAGGGAGACTATGGGTCTCAGAATACCTGGAGTTTGGAATCAGAGCAAACTGGTACCAAAGTGCTGGCAAGGGGATTGTAAAAATTGTAGAGGTTATCTGGAGCTCAGAGCCAAGCAGAAGCGGGGACTATTTAAAAATGAGAACCAGGTTAAACTGGCCTCTGTAAGGATGCAGGGACGCAGTTCTAGGGAGCCCAAAGTGGGGCATGTCAGGCTCTTGGCCAGTTCAGACCTGGGAAAAGACGGAAAAGAACTGATAGGGAGCTTCTATAGAAGAAAAACAATAGTGCAATAAAGCTAAGTCACATGGCACTGGTTTTACAAGTGACTCAGAGAAGTTCTTCAGGGTGCAGGCAAACAGCTTCATTCTAGTCTGATCCAGACACGTTAGAAACACTGGCTGCTGAACTTGTGGCAGTTCAGCTTGGGTGGAGAGGGAGGAGTAACAACGCAGTTCAGGTGTGAAATGCCAAGCCTGAAGCCTGGCACAGTGGCCATATGCCTCACACCAAGAACCTTTAACCAGCAACAATGTGAGGCACAGAGGGAATTCCTAGCTCCAAACGCCCACCCTGTCCCATGTCTTGGATCAACCAGGTCCACTGTGTTTGGTGGAGGACTGGATCAATGCAAGACTTCAGGCCACAATGAATCACCTTGGGCAACTTCTGTTGCAGAAAATGGACTGCAGGAGCCAGTGTATTTGCACAATAACCACAAACCAGAGGAATCTCTTGCAGAGGGTGACTACACCAGGATGGCAGTTTGGGAGAGAGAGAGGGCAGCGGCCACACACCCAGCCATCAGAACCAGTCCTTGGAAGCCATCACCAGGACATTTGACGGTGCTGATTCCCTGTTCTGGGGATGGGGTCAGGAGCTAGAGCCAACCCCTTCCAATTCTGCAGCTCAGGCAGTAACAGTGGGTGCTGAACAGCCCGCACCCCCTCTATCCAAGAGCCAGATTTCCCCCTTCTCCCAAATTCTCGTTATTAATTATTATTATTAAAAACCAAGCTCCATTGCCTCTGTTTTGATTTTCACTGAGGTTAAAGGGAGGTCAGAGTCGACATCTGTGCTGGAGATGACATTCCTGTCTAATTAGTGGGCTGCCAGCAGAAAGGGCCTTCCTGTCCCATCCCCCAAACACAAGAGAGGGCAGAGCCATCTCAGACAAGGGGCAGAGGGAGAAGGGAGACGGACACTCGTTCACTGGTGCTGGAAGCTCTCTAGCTGCCAGTAGCATACAGTGGAATTCCCCCATTCCAGGGTCTCTTGTTTCCCACAGTCAGGGTGAGGCACAAGTTTGCAACTATAATTTAGAAATGCACTCAGACAGGAGGGCTAGTAATAAAAGGGAGTGGAAACTAAGAGCTCCTAACTCTGACTTTGCCACAGATCCCTCCACCCCGACTCTTCAAAAGCGGCCTCTATTTTTGGGTGTCCAACCAGGGCTGGATCCAGGCACCAGCGCAGCAAGCGGGTGCTTGGTGCAGCCAACGGAAAGGGGCGGCCCGTCTGGCTCTTTGGTGGCAGGTCCCTCAGTCCCTCTCCGAGGGAAGGGCCTGCTGCCAAATTGCCGCCAAAGAACGAAGCAGCAGCAGTAGAGCTGCCGCTGAATTGCTGCCAATCGCAGTTTTTTTTTCCCCTGCCGCTTGGGGCTGCAAAGTCGCTGGAGCCGGCCCTGTGTCCAACTTAAGACATTTGGGGCCAACTCTTCAAATGCTCACTACCCACAAGTAGGGTCAGGTTTTTAAAAGAGCTCCAGTCCCTTTAAAGTACCAAAATAAGGGCCACATTTTCAAAAGTGCTCAGCTGTCAACATGCTGCTCTGTTCTGGAAACCTGACCACGTCTTTGGGTGCCTAAAAAGAAGCTGAGCTATTTGGAAAATTCTGGCCTCTGGGTGTGTATAAATTAGAGACCTTTGCATATCTATTCCAGTCACGGCACAGCTGCAGAGGCACTATGCACTAGTTCAGACAGGGCCAAGGTTAATTTTCCAGTCATGGCACAAAAATCTGAGCAGATTTGTATGACATGGTGGCAGAAGGGCCTGAGGCTTTTCTACGCTAATGCTAGCACGAGTGTAGTTGTCCCATTCCTGGACTAGAGGGACACTAGTGTATACAAGGTATTAAGGCCTGATTTTCCATGTTGCTGAGCACCTGCAGCTCCCATTGACTTCAAATAGTGCTCAACACCTCTGAAAATCAGGTCCGAGGGCCCACATTTTTGTAAGAGTGGCCACCAATTTTAAGCGCCTCAGGCCATGTCTGCACAAGAAAAGTTAACCAAGTCAGTTTAAAATGTGATTCAGTTGATTCAGTGCAACCCACGTATGTGAATGCTTTTATTTCTGTTCAGCAATACTTTATCTGTTTAGCATAATCTGATTCCTTACTGAGGTAAGCAAAACTGATATAAGGCACTCTGGAACCAAAATAAGAGCCTCCACGCAAGTGGGATGCACTGAGTTAACTAAATGTGTCTCCAGGCTGATTTCACTAAATTGGTTCAGGTTTCTCGGGTAGACAAGCCTTTGTTTCTGAGATCCCAGGCTGAGAGGCTCTGAGCCTAATTCTCGGAAGTGTTGTCCACCCAACATTCCAGGAGGAGCAGCTTGGCACCTCCGAAAATCAGATCTCTGAGTTGTCTCAAGCTGGTCGCCCAGAACCAAGGGTCACTTTGAAAATCTCAGTCTTTGTGTCTCCAGTGGGGCATCCAAACCTGGACATGCCCAAAGTGAGCGGAGACTTCTAAAAATCGGGGCCTTAATCTCTCTGTGCCTCAGCCTACTGGACAGGAGTGTTGGGGGGATTAGTGGGTGATACTGCATACCACTGGTCAGTGCTAAATGTTGTTTTATCACCTCCCTTCCTTCATGTAGAAAACAGGTTTAATTTATCATTTTACAGGAGAGTGAGAAAAAGCCCCTTCTGGCTCTAAATAGCTGTTTTTGTCCTTAGAATGGATCACTCGTATCCTGAAGAAAAGAAGTGAAACAAGAGACATTATTTTGATGGGGTCTAGCAGAAACTCAATCTGCAGTGGACCCCTGTTGGTTCTGCATGAACGAGGACTGAGGGTGGAAGGGCACGGTTTCCCGCTCATTAGGCTGTACCTAAGAGACTGTTTTACCATCCTCTCCTCCCCCCTTCTCTCTCGTCTGCTTCCCTTAGAGATAATAGTTAACGTTTCTGTATCGCCATCCAGCTCAATGTACAGTAGCAACTACAGAGACACACCTGGACGAATGACTCCACTCACTGATCAGTGTAGCACAGCCACCACTGGGGGGTGGCGGGGAGACAAGGCAGCTGTTTAACTACCTACAGTAACAGCACACACAGGGAGAGACCACCACCCGATCCACATGCACTTGCATTTAGGGAGGCAGGATCTAAATAGCCACATTGAAACTTAGCCAGGACGACAAGGTTAACACACCCATCTCTTGCCAAAAAAGTGTCATAGGAGTTGAAACAACTGCAAGTGGTCACAAGTCTCTGTTTTTATGACTCATTTGAAGCATGGCACCCTATGCAGAGTAGGATACATCAGCACCATGCTAGGACATAAGTACTGACTCAATAGGGTGAGACGCTCCTACTAAATCACCCGCATTTCCTGCAGCATCTGAATTTTCCTTGCAGATCTTCCACCAAGTATTGGCTAGGCTCAGCCTCGGATTACAAAATCCAATGAGATCACAGGTGAGTTAGGAGCAGTCAGCCCCAGAAGGCTGAATTCGCGCCAGGGATTTCTCTGTGGGATTACAACAGCCTGCTCCCTGCTGATATGCAGTGTCTCCAAACCACCTGGCTGACACATTTTGCCATGCCCATCACCCACAATCCTATGTGCACTGCACGCCACCAATGGGGTGGGAATCTTAGCAGAAGGAAGGTGGGCACATTGGTGAGGCAGACGCCCTTCCCAACAGCCAGCACTGCCTCTATCACAGGAAACAAAACTGCGTGGCCATTCCTTAGAGGGGAAGTGACCTACGTTCCTGTCCTTGGGTGTGAACACTCTAGTTCCTCAATAGGGGAGGGGGAAAGGAGCAACAGAAACAGACTCAGGAGTGAAAACTGTTGGGGGCAGAGATTGCTTTTTTCAGCCAAGATGCCCCGCAGTGCACTTGCTGTGCTGGGAAGATCAAGGCTGGAGGTTGTGCTGTCGGATCACAACTACGTTTCGCTCCCACCCGCAAACAGGAAGCAGCAGGCAGATCCTTCCCCAAGGCTGTGGAAAACATTGCCAGTGAAACAGCAGCAAAAGCAAGGAGTCAGGAGAGGAGAGCTACAGGGAAGAGAGAGTGACTGAAGGTATCTGCTCGTGCCACATTTTGTTCTGCTTCGCAGGAGGACCCTGGGGACCTCACTACCACCTGCCCTTAGTGTGAAAAACCAGTGTCTGTGCTGGCCTTGGTTCTGTTCCCCAACATCACCAGCCTCTGGCAACACAAGCACTCCTCTCTAGGCCTCTGCAGGCCCTGCTCCTTCTTACAGATTAGCAATAGTCTCACTCTAACCCCCAAGTCCTCCAAGCATCTCCAGCCCCTGGGCCACGGGATACTCACGGACTCCACAGATCTGCTACTCCCAAAGGACGAATAGTACACTCCATTTTACCAGTTCCACCACAGAGCTCCACTTAAAACACAGCACTGAGATCTGTTTATAGCAAAAATAAGTCTACGTTTATTTAACAAAGAACAGAGACTCATATGACAGTAGCAGAAATACTGGAAATAAAGGATTACTGTATATACTCCTTCATAAGGCAAATATTTTTAGTAAAACAAGTGAAGTATCAAAGAGCGGGGGTCGGCTTATCAATGGATCTACACCAAAATCTGATGATTTTAAGCTCTATGGAATTATTGAATTGAATAACTAATACATTGTTGTTTTGTTTACCTGGTGCGCCCCTCAGCTCCCAGTGGCTGCGGTTCGCAGTTCCCAGCCAATGGGAGCTGCGGGAAGGGCAGCCAGCACGTCCCTCGGCTCACAGTGCTTCCCGCAGCTCCCATAGGCTGGGAACAGCAAACCATGGCCACTGGGAGCTGAGGGGCTCTGTGCCTGTGAACACTCCGGGTAAACAAAATGTCCAGGCCCTTTAGCGGCTTACCCTAATGGGCCAGGAGCCAAAGTTTGCGAACCCCTGAAATATAGGGTCGGCTTATGAAAGGGTCATACAGTTTTTGCTATTTTTACCTGTCCATCTTGGGGGGTCAGCTTATAAATGAACAGGCTAATGAATTAGTATATACAGTACATATAAAAGAATAACATGTACACTAGAGCCGAAACTTAACGAACAAGGCATTCCCCTTTCTGGTAAAGGTTAACTAACCCAGGGTTCCTTTCCCAGTGTCAAACAGCCAGACCAGCTGTGATTCACCTTTTATAAAACAAGCCAGATGGCAGCTTGACCTCCTGGGGAAGCACACCAAGATGGCCCTTTGCAACCCCAGATATGTCAAAACAATCCTGTGCTCTTTTGTCTATAAACCAGCACTGCTGTTCGTTCCTTCCTGTAGATTTTGCAATCGCTTGTTAATTACTTAATTTTACTTAGATGGTGGCTCTATATACAAAAAGGTATCCACTGTGAAGAAAACTAGTGGCTCTCAATCTTTCCAGACAACTGTACCCCTTTCAGGAGTCTGATTTGTCTTGGGTACCCCAAAGTTTCACCTCACTTTAAAACTATTTGCTTACAAAACCAGACATAAAAATACAAAAGTGTCACAGCCACTATTACTGACAAATTGCTTACACTGTCATTTTTACCATGCCATTATAAAACAAACCAATTGGAATATAAATATTGTACTTACATTTCAGTGTATAGTATATACAGCAGTATAAACAAGTCATTGTATGAAATTTTAGTTAGTACAGTAGACTTCGCTAGAGCCTGTTATAAAACTAGGCAAATATCTAGATGAGTTGATGTACTGGTCTGTCGCATCTTACGCGCATTTAACATGCGCGATTTCAGCTTTACGTGGTTGGCAAAAACAAAAACAAAAGAGAAAAATAACAATTTAAATACTGTTTCTGTAGTGCGGGTGATTCTGCCCGCCATTCAACTCAATGTAATTTTGACTTTACGTGGTTTATGCGCTAACCATGGAACAGAACCCCCGCGTAAGATGAGACAGACCTGTACCCTCTGGAAGACCTCTGTGTACCCCCAGGGGTACACATACCACTGGTAGAGAATCACTGAAGTAGACACTGCTTAGTTTCAATATAGCTAGGCAGATAGATAAATGTCTCCTGCCTGTCTGAAAGGAAGATGTTTGTCACCTCTTGGTGACCTGATTTAACTCACTGACTTTACTAACATAATTTCTAGTATAGGTACATAAAGCCTCACATACTATCCGCACATACATTTTACAGGGATTACAATGCCCAGAGTGTTACTGGCTCTCAGCAGAGACCTCATATGCCACCCTTTAGTGAATTAGTATATAACTGACCAAGGAGTTCCCTGTAAAACTCTATGCCCCCTGTGTCCTCTGCCAGTTGGCATCAAGAAGAGATTTCCAGGTCACACACATACAGGCAGCTGCTCATGTAATTCCCTGCCACTGAGTGGGTTTGGGGTATTTTTTAATGGAGCTCTGAGGGTCCCTCTCAAATGGGCTACATCCTTCTGGCCAAGGACCTCATCAATATTAGTCTACAATCACCCCAACTGGAGAAGAATCACCTCCCCACAGCATGCTCTCTGTGCAGCACTCCCACCTCCTGCCAAGGAGAGCTGGACTGGGAATAAAGCCTGAAACGGCCTGCATAGAAGTGCTGAGCCCTAACCCCACGGCTATCAGGGCTTCTCAGTGCAGCAGGCCATGCCCCTGCTGGCGTGGAAGGAAGAGACCAGACCTGGAAAATGACTCTAGATCTCCTTCATGGCAGCGCAAAGCATGAACACTAGACTGCAGCTAGGCCTGAGACCTGTGGCTGAAGCCCTGCTAAGAAGAAAGCAGAACTAAGAAATTTTATTCGGTTGTTTCCTGCCACTGGCCAGACTGTAAAAATCATAACGCAGAACAGTAACCCCTCCCATCTCAGCAGCTACCTGAGGAATTTCCGGTAATCAGTGAGTTGAAGTACACAAGGACTGTGCATGTTTTTTTCTGAGCGTTTTTTTTATCTGCACGATTTACATTGTGGATAATCCCCTGTCCCCTGCAGAGCTGAGCTCTTGCCGTCAGAGAGGAAGATGTACTAACCAAAGGTTAGCCTCTTATGCTGTGTTCTCATTTTTCAGATATGTTGCTCCGAGCAGCAGGAGGTGCTTTGCTGTAGGAATCCTGAGTCACTCTTAGCCTCCTGCAGAAAATATTTCACCCATGTTTGTCATCGCCTTCCTGGAAGCACTCACCCTACACCCAAGTTACAATGTTGCTGCAGGACAGATTGCCCAGCCAGGAAATTATTTGATTTGTAATAGCCCCATTCAGCATGAAGGGACTCAGAGTACTGTACAAATATATTCTAGCGGCCACTGATCAGGCTTATAATAGTTAAGGTTGCAAAGTAGTTTGCATTATATCCCCCCCCCCCCCACACATACATCTTGTTTTCAGAGGATCATAACTTTCCAAAACCTTCATTTTTATGGGCTGAAATTTGCTATGCTTGGTTTCTCCTCACAGGTGAATATTGCTGGAAAGTTTGGGCCAAAACTATTCAGTCATTTCTGAGTTATGGCAGGGTGAACAAAAGCCATTTTTGCACAACTATATAAAAAAAAATATGTTGGACTGTTGCAACTGTTTCTTTTCCAGCATCACTCAACACTGGCTAAACTCTGAAAGATTGAACTTGGCGTAAGCAGCAGCCCTAATGAGCAGAAAGGGCTCTGGCAATTTGCTTAAAAATTCAGATAAACGAAACAACACACTTATATAAACATTAGAAAACATGCTGCAGCATGTGCGCCGTATAACACTCCATGAACAGTGACTCTGCCCTGTTAGCCCGGACTGTGGAGCCAGTTATCTGTGCAGGGCTATGCACTCTGAACCATGGTTAAAGCTGATCAAAACCAGAGTGGGAGCTCACCCACTCTCTTGTCAGCACAGGTCTGGGTGTTAAGTGGTAAAGCAGCAGTGCCCTGCCCTGCAGTAGGCGAAAGAGAACAAATGTAGCCAAAAGAAGTTCCTGCCTCTCCCCCCAGGCCCCTTCAGGCTCCTGTGCTCCTTGTACGGAACTGGTTTAGGAACATCAGTAGTTTTCCAATCTCTGTGTCCAGCGGGATAGAGACTCGGTGTTGATGTAATACAAACAAGCCTAGGAAGTCTGGGGGCATCGTTCCTGGAAAGTGCTGATGCATTTTAGACAATGTTAAGTTGATTAGATAGATCTTCCCACAAGACAGGAGGCACGTAGGACTGGGTCACCTCTTCTTTTCCCATCAACTGCAGCTGCTCTACCCACTGGTAGAAATGGCTGTGTGCTTCCCCATAGTCACCAATGTTTAAAAAAGAGCTCTAGGGACACTCCTCCATAAAAGCAGAGGGCCATGAGCTGCCAGAGGGTTGTGGGCAGAGCCTGATGCATTTTAATTTAGTTTTATGACAAATATCTTAATCATCAGGGACTCAGGTTTGGGGTTTGGCTCAGTAGTTAGAGATTGACATGTTCATCTGAAGCTGCAGGAGCAGCACCACAATCCCGTGACAAGTTCCCAAACTCCCTCCTACCTGAAGCTAGGAAGCAGCTGCCCAGTGGGCTGCTAGTGCTATTCCCTTACTCCAGCACCTTCATGGAAGGACGGCAGGCCTGGCTCGCTCCCCAGCATCCTTAAAGGGCATTTCTTCCCAAGAATGAGGTGAGATGAACGGATGCATATGGCCTCTCCCCTGCACTCTTACTCTCTGGGGTGTGTGTGCGCGCGGCTGAGAAGCAAATTCTCAGGCTTCTCTCCCCTCTTGGAGGCCTTACGTTTCCACCATTCATTTCCTCTAGCTCAGGGGTCCCCATCTAAATGCACCTGCGTCCTGGCCGGCGGTTGAGCATCCGCCGAAATGCCAATGACAAGAAGTGATGTCATCCAGAAGCATTGCTGCAGAATTTCGGAAGCATATCAGGGGATGCTCAACAGCCGCCAGTCCTTCGTCTGGCGCCCACCAGACGAAAAAGGTTGGGGACCACTGTCTACCTGTAGGGGGCTTTCCTCTTTGGTGTTGCCATGCTACCTGACTTTCCCTCCTTCTATCCCACTGGGTCCCCCTGGCTCCCATGCCCCCTGGGGAGGATGACCCTGACTGCTGAAGCTGCACTGAATGACAAGACAGAGGCAACTGCTCACTACTCTGATTCATCTCCTCTGCACTCACAAGGGAGCAGCAGATGTGGCAGGAATGAGCCACACTCCCAGTCACAGCAATTCCCTGAGGCAGGACACCATAACTGCAGGTAGCACCAGGCCACAGGCTAGAACAGTAATTTCTAGGATAGGTTAGTAAAAGGCTGAGGTCCTGGCCAGATCAGGACGAATGGCAGCTGTTTTCCAATCTGCAAAATGGATATATTTATTTACCTATGTCACAGGACAGATCACACAGAGTTTTGCAGATGGTGTTGGTCTCTTCTGTTCAGCCTTTGCTTTGTAACCACAAAGTGCTAAGTGTTATTATTAGGTGGCAGGAATGCTGAGAGGATAAACATCTCCCTGTCCTGCAGCCTCCCCTCTAGCCCAGAGGGGGGTGGAAGATGACCAGGGGACAGAGTTTAAAGAATGGAAGAGAAGGGAAGGACAAACATTTTATGTAAAGAGAGACACTCATGTAGGGTTTAATTTAAAGTCCATGACGCCTGTATTTTAAATACATCTGTATAGTTATAGTACATACACACACGACTGTGGTGCAGCCACCGGTAAGACAGAGCACAGCAAAGGTTTAAGAGAACAGAGCAACACCATGCATGTTTCAAAACAGGAAGTGAAGAAGAACACAGCATCCCTGCTGCAATAGAAACAAAGGGAAGCATTTTAATCACTGACATGGAGACAGCTGTTTGTGCTGCGGAACAGCCTTTTGCATTAGCCCCTTTGCAACAGACCATCAAGTTTAGAGTGTGTGAAAACTGCCATAACAACACCCTGAATCAGACCATGTGCAAACCTTCCTGACGCCACCCACTTCGGGAGATTATTATTAGCACGTAACAGCTTCCCTCTGAAGAGACAATAAAGAACAGATTAAAATTAAAGTCCTAGACCCAGATCTTCAAAGATATTTAGGCTCCTAACTTGCATCAATGTCAATGGAAGTTAAATACCTTTGGGATCAGGCCCTGCAGCCTAAAACATCCTTGCACTTCTCTGCCCTTTTCATTATTTTTCTACTGTGTTAAAGGTGTGCCTAGGCAATTTTGGGACTTCAAGGGGGAATGAGATACACATAAAACGCTACCCTCTTCCCACCACTGAAAGTGGTGTTTCTTAGGGATGGCTAAAGAGGGAAATCTCTGAGCAAATCAGATACTTGGGTACTCAGCATTCATGTTACAGAAGCAATTGTACATATACCCCCATCTTAAAGTTTGCCAGTAACTCTGTGCTTTGATACTGGAATACCAGAGAAACCCCAAGCTAGACTTTTCCCTTGGAAGGAAGTGATAAAATAGTTAATTTATACTGTCTCCTATACACACAATGCAAAGTCAAAGTCTGTTTTTTCCTGTTCTAGGGTGATGGTAAGGCATGAAAGTTAACTATTGTAGGAACATATGATGTTGCTCCCCCATTTTTTCCTGCATATGCTGGCAAATGGACAGTCTTTACTAGAAGTGAGAATACTGTAGTGAACTGGTATTGTCAGGGGAATTTAAGGAGGCATGACACTATTGTCAGGATTAAAACCCTTCCATTTCAAAAAGTTGGCAGGGGCTCTTTAATGATCCTCCGTGGCCAAGAATTGTTTTAAATCTCATTCAAAAGATGTCAGCTCCACCAGCAGAGCTACAGAGCAACACAGCAGAGCATTAGGTCAGCATTGGCCCAAAGCGAAGAGTGCCCCCTACCAGGCCACTGGTACCACTTCCTGTAGTGGACCAGCCAGCACTGCCCAGCTTTGAGATAACAACAAAACTGCCAGCAGCATTGCGGCTACAGCCCAGTGCCTACGGACTTTGATCACTCCTCCTTAAAATTTACTGTTGGTTATAAAATGTAATGGCACAGCTGGAGGAAAATGCCTTATCTGGCTGTAATAACGTAAGTGCTGGGAGAAGATGGAGTTCAGAGCCAAAGCAAGGTAAGGGAGACTGAAGATAAACCGAAACAAAATGCATAAAAAGGCATTAAATATCAAGAGTATTCTGAGAGGCGTGGCATAAATGCACTGAAATTAAGCCTCTCTGATATAAATGAAAAATCAGGCAGCAGCATAGTGTTCTCAGGGTGAAACCCAAATTCACAGTTGTTCCAAGGCATGTTGGATGGGAGTAGTAGAGGGAGAGGTTAGGGAAGGTGGCAGCAGCTGCTGCTAAGTAGGTAGGATGGAGGCAGGTGTAAGGAACAAGCAGAAAGGGCAGGCAGGGTAGGGAGAGGCAACGGGGAGGGACTGCACTCAACAAGAGTTATGAATGTATAAACCCATTACCATCGTTTAAAGGCCAGGTTAATTAAAGTCCAAAGGTCAAGACCCCTCCTCACAGCTTCCCCCCACACCAACTTTTTCCTCAGTGCCTAATCCCTGCAGCCTCTTGTGATGGTTCTGCACCAAAGTTCAGCGATAAGAACAGCTTCAATTATGCAAACAGGAGTGGAAGGTCTCACAGATTGCTCATGAGACGGGGAGTAGACAAGGGGTGAGAACAAGTTGTGGTTCATTATTGGCAGGACCCAATGTTCCTTCTCGATCAGGAGATGCATCAACTCTCTGGGTCTCATAATCCAGCTGCACCTGAAACAAGTCAGACCAATCCATAGAGCCAGAGGAGCTGTGCTGGGAGCTGCATAGAAATAATGGTATTAAAACAAACAAGTGCATTAAGTTTTAATACTGATGAGACTCTCCCAACATTCTTAAATCCCATCCTGCCCCTGTTTCCACCTGAGAAGCCCTCTTATCTATGCACAGCTATCACAGTAGCAGCACCCCTTACTATTCCTTCCTCCTTGGTGGGCAGGTGCGAGTTGCCCCACGATTTCAGAGATTGGGTTTTTCTACAGAACTACACAGACATGATTAATAAAGTTCTCTTTATTACAGACATACAAACCCCACCTCCCAAAAATGTTTCTCTTCATAAATCAGCAGCAGGAGAGAGTGTGGCATAGGCTCAAGGGAGCCACGGAGGATTCATATTTGTCCCAGCAACACGAGGACAAGGATGCAAGTATCATGGATGAAGCAGAGCAATCCCCGATTTTAACAAAAACTCACCCAGAGCAAATACGTGTCCACATCCTGCACCCACTGCTCTTAGTCTGGACAGGACAGACACTGATAAACACACCTCTAATTCAGCAGCCGTCCTGCTTTCCCCACTGCCAGTTCTTTGCAGACAGATGGAAGCCCATTTCCAGCTTCTCCCACCCACTTTGAGGATGAGCGGCCTTACTTCTCACCATCCCTCAGAATTGCTCAGGACTACTGCTGCCCAGGAGGAGAAGGTGGGCCATACCCACACACAAAAAGGGGACAGGTTCTACAAGGCAGTTCAGTTTTGCTTCACGCCTCCCCTGGTAAGAGAGCATGCAACATGACCAAATCCAGAGGCCTGGGTGCAGGTTTCTCTTGTTCAGGCTCCAATAAGTTTCTTAAGGAAGGCCTCCAGCTGATCCTCATCCTTTATCCCCACAAACTTATCCACAACATCTCCGTTCTTCATAGCCAGCACAGTCGGCACAGCTGAGACCTGGAAGGCAGAGAGCGCGCAAACAGACACGATCAGCCAGGGGTAGGCAACCTATGGCACATGTGCCAAAGGCAGCACACAAGCTGATTTTCAGTGCCACTCTCACTGCCCGGGTCCTGGCCACTGGTCCGGGGGGCTCTGCATTTTAATTTTAAAAGAAGCTTCTTAAACATTTGAAATACCTTATTTACTTTACATACAACAATAGTTTAGTTATATGTTATAGACATAGAAAGAGACCATCTAAAGACATTAAAATGTATTACTGGCATGTGAAGCCTTAAATTAGAGAGTGAATAAATGAAGACTCTGCATACCACTTCTGAAAAGTTGCCGACCCCTGCAATAAGCTATGCTGGGAGGAGCCCAGCTGCACAATGGCTTTGAAGGATGACCTGCAAAGCAAAAAAGGAAAAGGCTTGGGCCCTTCTGTTTAATTAATAAAATCCTGAAAAGTATTCAGGGTTTTATTTTTCCTGCTTGCTTTTGACATTAGAAATTCAGGGCCTCTCTGGTCTAGAACAGTGGTTCTCAATCAGGGGTCCAGGGCCACCTGGGGGGGCTGTGAACAGGTTTCAGGGGGTCCACCAAGCCAAACCAATATTAGACTCACTGGACCCAGGGCAGAAAGCCTAAACCCTGATGTGCAGGGCTGAAGCCCAGGGCCCTGAGTCTCCCACTTGGGGCTGAAGCAGATGCCTGAGCAGTTTAGCTTTGTGGGGCCCTCTGTAGCGTGGGGCCCTGCTGGCTACCCCCAATGCCAGCCCTGGTTTTTATATGTAGAGAACAGGTGTTGTGGCACAGGTGGGCCCTGGAGTTTTTATAGCATGTTGGGGAGGAGGCTCAGAAAGAAGAGACCCCAGGGCAGCTGGAGAACCGGCTCAGCCCTTTAATTAAGGTGTAAGAGCTAACAACGAACACTGTCCGAGACATCCTCCAGCAAAATCATGGAAGGCATTGATGCTGCTCATGTTTTTTGATCCTTATCTATGCCCTAAAAATCAATCCATGCAGCTTTTGTAGTTTAGACAAGGCCCAAGATTAAAAATGCAAACAAAATACCCATTTTTCCCCCCAAATAAAAATAGTAACCTCTCCCCCCCCTCCTTTTATCTCATCACAAGGCAGTGCAGGAGGGAGCAAACCTAATGGTTTAGGAATATTTTATAGGGCACTTTTAAAAGATATTTTACAGGGGGTAGTTGTTCCCCACAATTCAATGTGGATCAGAGTGGAACTGCACCTTTCCCCAGGTAGGAAAGGATTCCCTGTCCTCCTCCACTCTTGGAAAAATATTCTTGTATTAGCTCTAGACTGTGCCCCCTCCCCCCCCAAACCATCTCTTTCCTTCTCCCTGCTCTCACAGCTCATGGCTTCACTGACAGCATGGTCAGAGACCACCACCTGCCGAGCCGGGATGATTAGGCAGGAGAAGGAAAGCCCTCAAACTGAGCTGGCAGCCAGCTACAGTGCTTTGGGTGTTACTCGCTCAGACGATCCCCCACAAGCTTTGTTCAAAACTAAGGAAGTAACAGTGCAAAGGATGGCACTCAGCAAACTCCCTGGAGACTCGGTCGGGGGGGGGGGGGGGGGCGCGGATGAAGAAACCTTGTGGCCATCTTTAGAGGAAGGCATAAGGTGGCTCAGACCAGCATGGAATGGCAAGGAAAAGAATTTGGTAGCATTTTAGAACAGCCAGGCACATGCCTCCTGCTACTTCATGGCCCTTATCTGTATAGAGCTTATCTCCTGGAATGTGTCCCATCCTTATCTTGTAGGAATGCATCCTGGGAATGCATCCACTTAGCCTGTACATTCCTAGCTGCACTCTTGCTGCCATCAGGGATCTACCACCCACACAAATCCTCCCCACAGGAAATCTCTTAGAGATCTGGCTCCTTTCTCACCAGCAGTTTGACTTGAAAGATATTTTGTTCACCCTGTCCCTCCCCCTCGCCCATCCAGAACAGTTCCCTACGTATATCCTCCAGGGCTTTATACAGACCAGTTTTAGATAATTCAGGCACTGGGGCTCCTCCTGCCACTTGCCCAATGCCTGTTTAATCTGTGTTCTTTAGCAACCCCTAGTGACCAGTTGCAGAAGTGCAGTGTAGCCCTGGAAAGCTGCTCACTGCACATAGGGTGCAGATAATGCGCCTGTGTGTGAATTTCTCTCTTTTTAGGAAGAACGGATATAACGGGGAAGCACTCAGCTCACCTTAATTATGCCCTCCTGAGGCAACGTGGTTGTTATTTTTCAGGGATCCTTCCTCATGTTTCTCATGTAGATTAAACAGCAAGTGGAGTTACATGTGAGGCTATTTTATAGATGAGTTTGGGTAACTAACCATCCGCTTTAAAGGTCACATGATGAAAGCAAGCACTGGTCCAAGTGAGGAACAGCAGCCGCTTCCAGAGCTGAGGAGCAGTTAACTTAATGCTGAGTTACAAGCCTTTGTGCGTGGGCCAGCATGAAACTCACGTGCACCTGTGGCTGAGCCCTCCATCTCCTCTCACACACATGCGTGCACACAGGGAGGGAGGGGACAGCTATAGTGGCTTTCAACTACTCTGTGCTTCCAGATGCTGAACTGCTCCGGGGGGCGGAGTGGCCCCCAGCATAGCTTAAAAAGTCCTATGGGACTGTCTAACTTACAATAGCATCCCAGGACGTCCTCTGGGCAGCCCCTATGCCAGGGCTTGTCAGGAAGTCCTCAGGTTCTGCACTGCCTGCACCAGAGGAATCTCCTGCAGACAGAACCAGGCCTGTTAGGGCCCATTGACACCACTCCAGTACTTTTCTGCAGGATAGAGAGGCCAGAGAAGAGGTAAGGATTTCCCCAGTAAGTTTAGGAACAATGCAGGGAACTCCAGACAGGAGCTATTACTGCTGAGATGTCTCCAGCCAAAGGAATCCCTCTGCTATCTTTCCAAAACTACCACACCAGCCAGTCTATGCACTGACCAGCAGCAGCGTGGGAGAAGGGACTGCGCTTTCCCAGATAGGATTACAATGCATGCTGGTAACAAGCCAATGCAACTGAAAGTGAGAGAGAATCCCACACAGAGCAGATCAAAGCCAAAGTACTCCTCTCTCTTTGCTCTTGTGGCTAAGAAGTGAAGTGACAGTGGGGGGAGAAGCCATGTTCTGAGACCTCCTGAAAAGTGGGTGTTGGATGAGAAGGGACTGAGAATCTTAAGAGAACAGATTCTTGTCTTGTGCAGAACTGGATCTGCAAGGTTTCTAGCAGCAGGAAATGCTTCCGGGACTTGTGCTCTGCTGGGACAGCCTGGAGCCAAGGGCAGGCAGAGACCCATGCGAAGGAATGCTCAGGCATTCCAAAGCTCTCTGAGGGGGTCTCTCGCCATCCCCCACCCCCAAAAGAATCTACCGCATAGAGGAAGTTGTGCAATCTCAGTCTGGGCAGACGGCCAGGGTCTGCATGTAGAGGGGAGGGAGAAATGTGGGAGGAAGCTGGTTTCCTGGCAGCTAGCAGGGGAATTGTAGGGGTGAGAAAAGGGCCTTGAAAATCCCAGGACACAAGCAGAGAGCAATCTGAGAGTCCTGGATCCCAGGTGGAAGGGCCCTTGGTTCCTTTTGCTAGAAGAGGATGCTGCTAGCAGGGTGGTTCAGATTTCCTGCTCCAGTGTAGGTGGATTTCTGACCCCCCTACTCTGAACACCATACCCTCCTCTTCTTTTGTGCAGACCTACAACAGCATGGAGCCACTCTGGCCATCCCCTCCAGCTTTTGCACTCTCGCTGCCTTGGCTAGCAACTCTTCAGAGGGAGGAGCAAAGCAAAGCAAAGCTACTCTAACCCTGAGCTCAGGACAACACAAACCAGGAACCGAATGTCCTCCTCAAAAAGCAAGCCAGAAACTGTGAGGATCAGAACAAAGCTCCCTGTAGCATTTCCATTTCACCATGGTCCCACTGCTGCCCAGCGAGGAGTCTGAAGCACTAACAAAAGTAGAGGTCTATCATCTGGACAGAACAGGGTGCAGGTGCACCAGGGATCCAGGATCCCCAGCACTTTCTGGAGAATTGGAATTTAACAGAGTTTGCCTGTGTCTACATTTAAGGCTCAGGAAGAGGCCCTATAATCCAGCCCTTGACTGCATCGTGAATACTGCTTACATCCTCCCCGACAGCATTATTTGCGAATCTAAAATGATCATTTCAGTTATCCAGTTTGTTTGACAGGATTTCCCTGGGCCAAATCCCCATTAAACTGAACAATTCTCATCCCTCAAACTTCCCTTAAAGGAATAACACTTACAGGGCTGTAATTTTCAGCCTTTTTCCTAGTGCCTTTAAATACACCTTTACCCCGATGTAACGCTGTCCTCAGGAGCCAAAAAAATCTTACCGCATTATAGGTTAAACCGCATTATATCGAACTTGCTTTGATACGCCAGAGCATGCAGCCCGCCCCCTCCCGGAGCTCTGCTTTACCGCATTATATCCAAATTCACGTTATATCGGGTGGCGTTATAATGGGGTAGAGGTGTGCTGGTTTTCCAGTTGCCAGGGACTGCTCTGCTATAGTAGCACTTCTGCTGCAATCAGTTACTATAGAAGGGGTCGGCAGCCTTCCAGAAGTGGTGTGCAGAGTCTTCATTTATTCACTCTAATTTAAAGTTTTGTGTGCCAGTAATGCATATTAACGTTTTTAGAAGGTCTCTTTCAATAAGTCTATAATATATAACTAAACTATTGTTGTATGTAAACTAAATAAGGTTCTTAAAATGTTTAAGAAGCTTCTTTTAAAATTAAAATAAAATGCAGAGCCCCCCTGGACTGGTGGCCAGGACACAGGCACTGTGAGTGCCACTGAAAATCAGCTCGCGTGCCACTTTCGGCATGTGTGCCATAGGTTGCCTACCCCTGTACTATAGCAAGGCTTGGAACAATAATGATTAAGCTATGTGATCCCTAATCTCTTATCTGTGGACAGAACAATCCTTATCCAGAGCTTGGTGTACATCTCTTGGCTTCAAATACTTCATTGTACCATTTAAGCAATCACAACCTCTCCCAGGGGTCATCAGAGAAGGGGCGGGGTGATGGTTGGATGAAGGAGGAGTTCTGGGGGGTGGACAGATAGGAGGTGGGGGCCGGGCCACGACCCCCGTACCCTAACCGGCTCTCCATACAATTTACGAAACCATCAGGCCAAAAAGTTTGCCCCTCCCTGCGTTAATCCCTAAGGGGAAGGAGCACAGCTCTCCTCTCCAATGGGAGAGTGAATATTAACCCTTTTGCTGCAGGGTCTTATTGTAGAACACAGCAGCAGTGTTCTTTTTGTCCACTAGGTACTGGGAAGGGAAGACACCCGGTCCCTACAACATAGAATACAAAGTGTACAGTGCTCACTTCGTATTTATTTTTGATTACAAGTATTTGCATTGAACAAAAATAAAAGAAACTGTATTTTTCAATTCACCTTATACAAGTACTGTAGCACATTCTTTATCATGAAAGTTGAACTTACAGCTGTAGAATTATATACAAAAAACCTGTTATTTTTGAATGCAATGTAAAATTGTAGAGCCTGCAGATCCACTCAGTCCTACTTCTTGTTCAGCCAATCGCTCAGACAAGTTTGTTTACATTTGCAGGAGAGAATGCTGCCTACCTCTTGTTTACAATATCACCTGAAAGTGAGAACAGGCGTTCTCATGGGAGTGTTGTAGCTGGTGTCTCAAGATATTTATGTGCCAGATGCGCTAAAGCTTCAAATGTATAATAATAATAAAATATAATATATGGAGATACACCTATCTCATAGAACTGGAAGGAACTCTGAAAGGTCATTGAGTCCAGCCCCCTGCCTTCACTAGCAGGATCAAGTACTGAGTTAGCCCAGATCCCTAAGTCGCCTCCTCAAGGATTGAACTCACAACTCTGGGTTTAGCAGGCCAATGCTCAAACCACTGAGCTATCCTTCCCTCCCTAATGTCCCTTAATGCTTCAACCACCAATTCCAGGGGACACTCGTCCATGCTTACGATGGGTTCTGCTCGATAACAATCCAAAGCAGAGCAGACCGACACATGCTCATTTTCATTATCTGAGTCAGATGCCACCAGCAGAAGGTTGGTTTTCTTTTTTGGTGATTCAGGTTCTGTAGTTTCCACATCAGAATGTAGCTCTTTTAAGATTTCTGAAAACATGCTCCACACCTCGTCCCTCTCAGATTTGGAAGGCACTTCAGACTCTTAAACCTTGGGTCGAGTGCTGTAACTATCTTTAGAAATCTTGCATTGGTACCATCTTTGTGTTTTGTCAAATCTGCGGTGAAAGTGTTCTTAAAATGAACAACATGTACTGGGTCACCATTCGAGACTGCTAGAATATGTAATATATGGCAGAATGCCAGTAAAACATAGCAAGGGACATACAATTCTCCCCCAAGGAGTTCAGTCACAAATTTAATACATTATTTTTTTAAATGAGCAGCATCAACATGGAAGCATGTCCTCTGGAATGATGGCCGAAGCATGAAGGGGAATATGAATGTTTCGCACATCTGGCACGTAAATACCTTGCAATGCTGGCTACAAACGTTTGTCTCAGTGACTGGCTGAACAGGAAGTAGAACTGAGTGGACTTGTAGGCTGTGAAGTTTTACATTTTTTCTTTTTTAGTGCAGTTATATAACAAAAAAAAAATCTACATTTGTAAAGTTGCACTTTCACAACAAAGAGATTGCACTACAATAACTGTATGAGGTGAATTGAAAAATACTCATATTTTTACAGTGCAAATATTGGTAATAAAAAATAATATACACTATGATTTCAATTACAACACAGACTACAATAGATATGAAAATGTAGAAAAACATCCAAAACATTTAATAAATTTCAATTGGTATTCTATTAACAGTGCGATTATACCTGTGATTAATGTTTTTAATTACGATTAATTCTTTTGAGTTAATTGCGTGAGGTAACTGCGATTAAGAGAGAGCCCTACTGACAAGCCTTTCATTAATATAAAGATATCCTCATGCCCCCTCCTAGCCACTGCTGAAATTAAGTCGTCCTGCTCTTGGCCCATACCTCATATTCAATGGCCAGGTCTGTGTGATCATCAATGTCCACTTTTGCCATCAGTACCTTCCCATGCTGCTTGGCCACCATCTTCTCTAACCTGGGGCCCAAGATCTTGCAGGGGCCGCACCACCTCACAGGGAAGAAAAAGAGCAGGCATTACACAAGGAACTGCCGGGCAGCCAGTTTGGTATTCATGGTATTTCACAGGCAACCTGATCACCACTTAACCCCTCCTCCCTACCTTGACCTTTACACTATGGGAAATTACCACAATTTAAACACCAAGGGTGAACATTAACCAACCACTTTTGCAATTGTTAGACTCAGATTCACACTCAAAAAGTAACAGAGTTTGAGACTGTCTACACTATGGAGCCTATGCTGGCATAGGCCCATACTGTAGAAGCAGCCTACACTGAGGGTATGTCTATACTACAGCGGCACAGGTACAGTGTTGCTGCTGCAACATAGATGCTTCCAATATGGACAGAAGGGAGTTTTCTGTCAACGCAGATAATCCATCTTTCAGAGGCAGTAGCTAGGTCGATGGATGAATTCTTCCATCAAACTAGCTATGTCTTACAGTGGGGGTTAGGGTTAACTATGCTGCACAGGGGTGACAGTTTTCACAGCCCTGAATGATGTAGCTGGGTCAACCTAAGTTTCAGGTGTAAACCAGGCCTCAGACAAGGAGTTTTTCTCCCGGTGCAGGAACATCACATCCCTGAATGACATCAGCTATGCCAACAAAATGCGTGCTTCTGCTGACATAGCTGCATCTACACTGGGGATTTTGTCAGCAAAGCAGTGCCAGTCAGGGGTGTGGGTTTTTGATACCCCTGACCAACTCAGCTATGCCAACATAACTTTTATGCATAGACCAAGTCTGGACTGCAACACAGTTTAGAGAGGCTTCCATAAGAAAGGCATTATTATATCAGGGGAGGGTGGGAAGAGGTACTATTCAGTGTTAGCCCATTACTTGTGAAACACCTCAGTCTCTAAAGTGATTGCTGTGTTTACCTAAGGGCTCTGTTCCACAGCAAAATCACTGTCACTGAGAAGCTGTATCTATTTAAAAAAAAGAAACCAACAACAGACACTACCTGTACCAAACTCTGGTATCAGCAAGAGTCTGAATGGAAGGCATTGGTGCTAGTCAAAGTGCTGAGTTCTTCCTCTAACTGCACTTGGAGGAATATTGCTCCACTTACATTGATCTCAATCCCACCTACCCCTACAAAGAAAATAATAATTCCCAAACCCTTACGTGATGTTTTATATTGAAACCACAGCTGGTTTTGCTCCCTGTGCTCCACTTAGTGCCACCAAACACAAATGAGACAGAAGATTACGATTACTATAAATTAGCAGATAAAATCTTGGAATATTTTCATTGTTATATATAATAGGTATATCTCCAATTATATACATCTCCTAGAACTGGAAGGGACCTTGAAAGGTCATCAAGTCCAGCCCCCTGCCTTCACTAGCATGACCAAGTACTGATTTTTGCCCAGATCCCTAAGTGACCCCCTCAAGAATTGAACTCACAACCCTGGGTTTAGCAGGCCAATGCTCAAACCACTGAGCTAGTCAATGGCAAAATCTTTATCAATGCCAACTGCTGATAGTATTGGCAAAGGCTTTTGCTAACAACTCATTGCTACTGGTGAAAATCTTTCCCCAGTGTAATCAGCATTCAGAAAAAAATGGGATAGACATTATCTAATTTGATTATAGATGATACTATGAACTTCTCAACAACTACTTCTGGTCACCCGGGAACTAGTAGCTGCTAAAGAAAACATGAAGGTAACAAGAGGAGTATTTAGGAATAATTTAAAAATTGCATGGAGATTAATTTGGAGGACACCGATCACTTGTAATACACAGCTTTCATGCAGCAATTTGTTCTAGTTGTCTGTTTGGACCTAAATGTCAATAAAGAAAACATAACAAGTTTGTGCAGCATATTTAATGCTAGCAAGTATCCTTATGACACAGTAAGGAGAGAACCTCATGAGCCACAATGGGAGTGAGCTGAATTGTAGGGCAGTAAAACGTAGCAATAAAATAGATTCTGGTGTTTGTCACTGTCAGACTGTGGGCTGGAAAAGATGGAAGCCAAAATAATATTAAGTAAATAAAAGGCTTACTAAGACCAGGGTTGTTATGCTTGTTCATTCTTTTACTGTGATGATGTGGGAATCTTCTGTAATATTCTTAGGAATGACATGCATGGCAGTGACTTGCTTGACTAGGGATTGCCACCTCCTAGGTGTAGAGCAGGAGATGTGAGGTGTTGGGTCACCTAACTGTCCGGGGCAGAGAGTGGAAACAGATTCCATGGCGGCTTTGCTGGCTGATTGCACTGGCTTGGCCAGTATGGATGATGTCTTAACCTTTAAGTCTCTAGGCTAACTTAAGGACTTTCCAGTGCTATGTTACAGTTGACTAATAAACCCTACTCTGTTTGGTGTCACAGCAAATACTTGCTGAGGTGTGCTGGTCCTGAAAGACAGGAAATGTCTCTGATAAGGAGTTATCTAAGTTGGATGTGCTGAGTAGAGCTCAAGAGCCCAGACACTCAGTTTTGGAGACGCTGAAGCCGTGTGGCCTACCTTTAAAGAAGAATGGGCCCCCTTAGAGATCTGGCACACTAACAAGGTTCCTGTGTGTGTGTGTGTGCACAATGCAGGGTCACGTGCCTCCCCATATTTCTGCCAATGTTTGCCAGCCCTGCTCCGTCACATGGGATGGCTAGACCCCCTCCCTGCCTGGCAACTGCTGGGGGAGCCAGTGAGCTGAGTCCTGTGGAGAGAGGCAGGAGCAACAGCTGGGAGCTGCAGGGAGGGGCTGCTGCTTTCCCTGAGGGGAGGCTGAGGGTAAGCACAGGGGGAGGGCGAGAGACATGCCTGGCGGGGTGCCATGACTCAAGCTGTTCTGGGGGCGGCCAAACTTTTAAATGGTGTCTCCTCCTCTCCTCTTCTGCCCCCCCCCAGTAGGTATATGTCATCTCTGGCTGCAAGGGATCGTTTAAAGCTGGGGCACAGCACAGATCGTATGGATCCATGACAATTACACAATCTATGTTAACATCTTCGTGAAATACCATAAGCATTACATTTTGTATACAGGTTTTGGTAGCATTCTGTATTGTTGACCAAACTTGATAAAACCTTACAATAAACTCAAGAGTATTTAGCTATGTCTGCACTACAGAGCCAATGCCAGTCCCCTAGTGCAGAGGCAGCATACATGACAGAAGATTTTCTGGTGGTGCAGGATAACAACATCCCTGCGCGACATTAGCTATGTCAACAGAAACACTTTTCCATCAATGTAGCTGCCTTTACACTGGAGGTTTTATCGGCTTATGTGTGTCAGTCAGGGGTGTGGTTTTTCCACTCCCCCAAGAGTAATGCAGTTATGCTGATATAACTTTTAGGTGTAGACAAAGTTTAGTTCTCTGTGTCATGCAATAGCTTCTGAATGCTGCATTCGATCAATTCCAAAACTCCAGGGTACGTTCTAAACA
Source organism: Gopherus flavomarginatus (assembly GCF_025201925.1). Lineage (NCBI taxonomy): Eukaryota > Metazoa > Chordata > Testudines > Testudinidae > Gopherus > Gopherus flavomarginatus. The sequence goes on along the minus strand of NC_066617.1, from coordinate 101,049,472 downwards.
TCAATGGCTAGAACCCTATTGATTTGGCGGTCAAAAAAATGAATAAATCAGAAAACCAGAAGGGGCAATGTAAGGGACACATGAAGCCCTGCCAGCTCTTTAGCCCAGTCACAACCACTTCTGCAATTGTCTACAGCTCAAAAGAACTGATTGGTGGTAGCCATTAATGTCTTCCAACATAACATACCCTGCCTCATCTCTGCTCATTCTCCCAATAGAATTTAACACATTGACATCCTGAATGACTTATCTCCCAGAAAGAAAAATAACGGTGAAGGAAATAGGGCTGTGCACACAGCCTCTGGCATGGTGGAAGAGGAGAATGGGGAACCCTGGTATGTGGAGAGGGAGAAAGGGAGACACAGAGAACCCCTAGTTTGGGAGGAAAGGTGGGAATAGGGGGCACGGGGTAATGAGGGTGCACACAGAATTCCTGCCATGGTGGGAGAATGGGATACTGCAGGATAGATGAGAGAGTGATGGTGGGCACACAAAATCCCTGCTGAGAGGGAGGCTGGAAAATGCTTTGGAATGGGTGAAGAGGATAATGGGGGAAAATGGAGAAAAGGGGCCACACAGAGTGTATGCCATGTAAGGAAATGGGAACAGAGAGCTGGGGGTGGGATGGGGTGGGGGCGGAAAATGAGAGGCACACAGTAACCTTTTGCTGGCATGGCTTATTCTGTTGTAGGAACTATACTGACAAAAGTTCTTTTGTGGAGGCAGAAGCTGTCTCTCCACTAGGAGGGTTTGCCGGTATAGCTATAACAACAAACTTGACTAAGTGTAGTGCTATATGAGGCCAGGTCTCTTCCTACATAGATCACAAAGTACTTCAGAAAGATAGGAAGGCACTCTTATCCCTATTTACCGAGGCAAAGGGAAGGTAAGTAACTTGCCCAAAGCCATGGTGGTAGAGGCTAAATAGTGAAGAATGTTACTTGTAGGATACAAGAGTGAGCGAGAGAGAAAGGAGGGCCCTCAAGAGGCACTCACTGCTTCACACCCAAAACTTCAGGGGCGGAAAAACTTTTTGGCCTGAAGGCTGCAATGGGTTCTGTAAATTTTATGGAGGGTTGGTTAGGGTAGGGGGTCGTGGCCTGGCCCCCACCTCCTATCTGCCCCCCCCCCCCCCAGGACTCCTGCCCCATCCAACTCTCCCTGTTCCCTGACAGCTCCCCCCTCCCCGAACCCCCGCTCCATCCACCCCCAGCCTCCGCTCCCTGTCCCCTGACCGCCCCAGGACCCCTGCTGCCCATCCAACCCCTCCTCTCATTCCTGATGCCCCACCCCCCCCGGGACCCTTGCTCCATCCCACCACCCCTTCTCCCTATCCCTTGACTGCGCCTGGAACCCCTGCCCCTGACTGCCCCCTGCTGCCCCATCCAACTCCCCCTCCTTCCTGACTGCACCCCTCCCAGGGACCCCGCCTCCATTCATCCCCATTCCACCCCCCGACCACTATCCACATCTCTGCCACCTGACCACCACCCCGAACTCCCCTGCCCTCTATCCAATCCCCCCTGCTCCGTGCTCCCTTACCATGCTGCCTGGGGCACCGGTGGCTGGTGGCACTGGAGCCGGGCCACACTGCTGCCACCACGCCACTGCCACCACACAGCTCGGGCTGGGCTCTGCAGCTGTGCTGCCCCAGGAACTCACAGCCCCACCGCCTAGAGCATCACACCCGGCAACGGAGCAAGTGAGCTGAAGCTGCGGGGAAGGGGCTGGGGGCTAGTCTCCTGGGCTAGGAGCTCGGAGGCTGGTCAGGATGGTCCCATAGGCCATAGTTTGCCCACCTCTGCAATACTCACTGTGCATGAAAATCTACCACCACTGGCTTCTGGCTGTTCACAACTCTGTCCTGGAAGTCAGACCCATCCTGGATGTTAAAGGTGGCCCTGTAGACAGGTGTGGTAGAAAACGTCCTAATGGAAGCAGGCACAGTGATCGGGGTAAGAGGAACAAGTGATCTAGGGTAGCATGGTACTGCCGACACCTTGGAGAGGATAGACAGAGGCAGCACAGAGAGCTTTTGGGGGGAGATGGATAGAAACCTCCTCAGTGCGAGCCTCTGCGCCATCTGTATAATGAAGGGAAAAGGCATTTTGGATCAGCCCATGCCATGGAGTAAAGGAGAGCAGAGAAGGAGCGTTCCTGGATATTATGCTTTGGAACAGCTCTCCGATCCCAGCAATTCCACTGCTGCTTCCCACAGCTCAGCCAATGCCCCCCCCATGCCACCCCTACCCACAAGTGCTCCTTCTCCATGTCCTGCCACCCCATCTGTGCCATGCCAGCCTCCCAGTGCTCCTCCCTCTTATCCAGGGCCCCTACCATCGCAGCCCTTTCCCTCCCGTGCCAGCCCTGCCCCGGTACTCCAGGCTCCCCTCCTCCCCGTGCCCCCGCGCTCCGTCCCGTGCCAGCCCTGCGCCCCGCACTCCCCCCACCCCTGCCAGCCCTGCCCCCGTGCTAAGCGCTACCCCTCCCCCCCAGTCTTGCCCCGGTGCTAAGCGCTGCCCCTCCCCCCGTGCTCCCCCCGTGCTAAGCGCTGCCCCTCCCCCTGTGCCAGCCCTGCCCCGATGCTCCACGCTCCCCTCCCCCCCTGCCAGCCCTGCGCTCCGCACTCCCCCCGTCCCTGCCAGCCCTGCCCCCGGGCTAAGCGCTGCCCCTCCCCCTGTGCCCCCGCGCTCCCCCCAGTCCTGCCCCCGGGCTAAGCGCTGCCCCTCCCCCTGTGCCAGCCCTGCACTACCCGCGGTGCCCCCCGCCCCGCACGCGGCCGGCGCAGTCACCCTGCACGCCGGGCCCGGCGGCAAAGCCCTGCCCCCAGCTTCCCCAATTCACCTTCCCGGCGGCGGAGGTGACGCAGACACTACCGGAGTCAGTCGCGCTGCCGGGGAGCTGATTGGCTGAGGTGGCGGAGGGCGACCCTGAAAAACTGATTGGCTGGGGAAATGCAATCTTTCTCAGCTCCACGCTGATTGGCCGTTGAACAGCAAATCCGGGTCGCTGTTTTCTAGTTCTGGAACATGATTGGCTGGAGAAGATGTCCTTCAGGACCTTCTGCGTAATAGTAGGCTTTAGTTGGCTACGTTCAGAATACAGGGTGGGCTCCTGGGTGTTGATTGGCTGCTGAGAAGGGCATGTCAATAGCATGACCCCTCTACCGTCCTCCACCTGCCTTGCCCATAGACTTCCGAGCTCGGCAGTGCGTCCCCTACGCCAGGAGCACAGTGCGCGCGCAGGCTGGTTCCGCTGCGCTCAGACATTGCACAGGGCGGAAGGGACGAGGCTTCACAACGCACACGTGCCCTGGGGTGGGCCTGGCCATGTGACACTGGGCTGGGGTGACCAGACAGCAAGTGTGAAAAGTCAGGGGGGCGGGAACAGACACCGACATAAGACCAAGCCCCAAATAGCAGCTATAAAATCAGGACAGCTGGTCATCTTACACCCTGCCCCCCTGGGATCACTGTAAATCAGCTCAAAGCAATAGGTCAGAGAAGCCAGGCAGCTTTTGGCAGGTGGTCCTTGGTCACAACGACTAAACAGCTTAAAGAGGGGCAGATGCATTGCTGCTGTTGCTTAATTCACCCTGCTCCTTCTTTAATATTTAGGCCTAGAAAGGTGGGCCTAGCTGCATCAATTAGGACTAGGACCCCATTGTGCTGGATGTACAAACATATACTGTCAAATTCAAGTGTTTCAAAATCATGAACAGGTCTTAAAAATAATAAAAGTTGCTTAAGCCCAAGTTTTTTTTCCCCAACATATATTGGATTCTTTTTATTTCCCTTTGTGTTTCTGAGCCTTGTTTTCAAGCTTTGCTTCGGAACTATGACTTCCACTGACTGAAAAGTATGCTGCAATTCTCATGCAGATTCTTGAGTGCAGGAGATGGAGGTTTAAGAAAAACAAGACCTCCACAGAACACCCACACTAAATGATTTTGGCAAACCAAAAGTGTCATTCCTCTTTGTGTGTCAATACAGAAACTAATACCCCACCACAGGGGTGTGCAGCATCATAAGTGCAGAATGGCCCCTGTGTTTCAGATCGGCTTTGTTGCCGGCAGATAACTGCCTGAGGCCAAGCAACAGCGGGGAGGTCCGTCGCCTGGTGTGCCGCGCCAATAAACACACCAGGGTGGAGAAGCAAACCAAGTTTATTTGAGATTTCAAAGCGGTGCAGGGAGATTGACTTAGATCAAGCACACCTAAAACAAGCAGTTTGTTTCTTTATATCCATGAGAACTTTTTTTACTGACTAGCAATTTCCCGTTTCCCCTCCCTCTTTCTCCTTTTTCCCCCTGTAGCAATTACGTAAGCGCAGGTGCATTAAGTAATTTTGGCCGCGGCAGCTCGTTAGTAAGTTTTCCTTTTGCAAGTTATTTTGTTCTTCTGCTAAAGGTGCACAGGCCTCATTATTTCTGCTTTAGACCAGTTAGAACTGTTGCAACTGATAACGGCTGTTACACCTGGCCTTTTAGGTCGATTAAAGTTCAAACATGGAGGGACTCTTGTCTGCTGAGGCCTAAAACCAGGAAGGCTCCATACTCTTGTGGCCTTCCACCCTCCTGAGTTACGTAGGGTTATGCTTAGTGACACCAACAACTCCCTCGTTTGAGAATACTCAACAAACTTTTGGCTGAGTGTTCTCACATTTAAAGGATAACATGTGATTTAGCTCTAGGGAGCTGAAGTGCTTTACAGCAAGCAAGCAAGAGAAGAGTAACAATACACAACACCACACCAGTGAGCAGGAGGTGAACAATGCCTTTCCCTATTTTTCCCAGGTTAAGTAACCAGCCCCAGAGGGAATTAGAAATAGTGGGTTTTCTTTCCTGGGCCTTCCACTGTTTAAAAGCCTGTTTGGCTGACAGGATGTACTTTTTAATATTCTGTGCGTTTTTTGGGACATAAGTACAGCATTCATTCCCTATAAGGGCGCACATTTTGCCCTGGGAAGCCACACTTCCACCCAGGAAGTGTCCAAGTATGTTTTCATGATCACAGATTAGATGGTATTTTTGATGCGTCTGTAAGGGCAGTGGGCCAAGTTTGGTACTTAAGATCACTTTAAATGGCCATCATTTGGTAATTTAGGAAATCCCGAATTTCTAAACATACTAGATCCCACTGCAATGCCTTCCCAGCCTTAGTGATATTCAATACCATTTTTCCTTGGTGTAGTACTATAATACACCTGTTATTTAACTATTTTTAGGTACTTTTAAAAGGCATCGACATTAATAGCATAGGAGGGGGGTTACATTATTAGTTACTTTCCAGGACACAGGGCGCAGCCTGTAGAATAAACCCCAAAATTCAATTAATACCACATTTTCAAACATGGGTCCCACAAATGTCCTTCCACCAGTGTATAATTTTTTGTTTTTTTACCAGGGTCAGTTTTTAATGTTTTTTCTAGTTAGGAATTTCTGGACTTTGGCAATTTCAGTGGAGCGAGTGTTTTTTTTTCTTTTCCAAAACAGTCGTGGTGCAGCATCCTTGTACTTTTTTCCTACTGTCCAGAAGGCACAGTGGAGCTAGAAGGTGAAATAGGCTAATCATCAGTAGGAGAATTTTCCCGATGTGGAGGGGTTTTTTTGCAGTGAGAATCTTGGGTTCATGCAGTTAGTTTTTGACATTTTACAGCGACGGTGGTAGTCACCGGGACTTAAGGGCCTTTCCAGGGTGGAGCCAGAGCAGACTTTTGTCGGTGGACCTTTACATCAATTCCGTCTCCTGGTTTCAAAGAGTGGTAGGGCTGCTAGGGTCTTTGGGTAGCGCTTCTTTACCTGTGAGAAAAGAAACTTAACACATTTTATTAGTGCCTGGCAATGTTTTGCAAATTTCATAGCTGCGTGGGCAAATTTAAGCCCTTTTTTTTCCTGGTTGTTAGCCAAGTCTTAACTGTGAGCAGTGTTCTTGAATGGAGTTAGTATTTTATTTATAGCCTGAGCTTGCTATTTTATTTTATTTTTTTTTTAGTTAATTTATTTTGTTTTTTGTTTTTCTTTTCTTTTTGGCTTTTTTTAACCTGCAAAGGAAACTTTTACTTTTTACTTATACACCTTTTTTTCAACAATGAAGACATAAACATTGTTATTATACAGTACATTAGTTTTATTATTTAATATATGCCACACACACCCTTTTGCTAAAATAACCTTATTACAGAGCTTTGGAGCAACAAGCCAGGACAAGCACACCCACTTTGAGGAGTTCACTCAATACAACCTTTAGTCCAATAGCCTTTCACCATCCCCAGCCCTCTGGCTAGAAATCTGAGGTAGCCAAAAAGATTCCATGTACAATATGGGGAGTGGGTTAACTTTTCATGTCTTTGCTTTCAAAGACTGTTGGTATGCAAATTTTAACAACAATTTTTGCAATTAACAGTTTGGCCAATGAAATTTTTTTTCTTTACTTAAGGAAATGCATTAGACTTTAGTATATTACATTCTCCTGATTTATCCAAACACTTTGTATTCCAAGTTGAACAAAACAAATATCTGCATTTTAATTTAATCTTTTTGTTTGATTTTAAACTAGACTATTTTATAAAAATATTAAACACAAAAATTCCGGCCACAAGACAAACACCACAGGACAGAACATAGAACACAAAACATGATTCCTATTGTGCCAGTAAATGCATGGTACGTTGAATGCTGTTCAGCTGGCATCAGTTTTCTCTGATTATTTGAAAGACAAAAAAAAGAGAGGTCTACCCACCCCTTCTGGGCAGACAATTATCGCTTGAAATATACAAATACTCTTGTTGGCTTCAGGCAAAACAGAGGAATTACCCCATAGTTTCTTGTATTTGTTTCATAGGCAGCCCAGGTTTTCAATTACATAACACTGTATACATTCTTTAGCTAATTCAACTAAATTGTTCATAGCCAAACCAAATGATTGCAATTCAATAACTTTTTTTCCTGAATTTATTTACAAACATTTCACAGACACCAAAAACTTTTTTTTTCTTTAGCATTTTTACAAAGTTCAACTGCTGTTTCGTTCAGCAACTACAGAGTTAACTTTTTACTCTTCCTTAAATTACTTGCTTGTCTCCCAACAGCCACTTTTATTAACTTAAATCACCATTCCAAGTAAGTCCTGGGTATTTGAAATTTCCATGCTTACACTTACTGACTCCTTTCTTCCACTACACCCTTAAAGTTTTCCAACCTGTTTTCCAATCTCTCTGTCTGTTGCCTGCCCGCCTGGGCCCGATCCTGCTTTTCTTGCTGAACCGTCCCTTCCATGGGCACCAACTTGTTTCACTACCAGTTTAGCTAGGAGGGTGGGCTTCTCATTTAGCCCCCACCCCTCCTGGTCTCTTTCCTTAAACATTCTTACTCACAAGACTACCCGAGTCCTCCTTCATGAGGCTTGCCACCTGGACAAAAACACATGGCCCATTGGGCAAAGGCCATTTACTTAACATATAATTTAAAGGACTATTCTTAGAGGGTTTACCCAGAGACTTATTTATCTGTTTGACACTTAAACAGAAAAGAGAATTACACAGAGAGCAGAGGGAATTACAGTCTAAGCCAGACTTTCCCACTTCTATACACTGACCGCTACAGGGGACGGGACAGAAGGATCTCAATTCAACCTTAGAACTTTCTTGCACACATGGCTTTCACTCCGAGGAATTACGAACAAGAGGTTCAGTTCTGCCCACACTCCTAACGCCCAAATGAACAGAGCAGAAAAACAACAGTAACCGGTTAAACAGAACAGAACCAGAACCAGATAGCGTTTTCTTATCCTATTAGGACTCACTTTTACTCATGCAGTTCTCAACATATAACACCAACAGTACCAAGCAAAGCAAACACAAAATAACAAGGGTAAAACAAATAGATGGTGTAAATTCTGCAGGGCTCCCCCCTTTTTAATTGCTTACCAAACTGTGACAAATTTCTGTTACAAATCTATCCCTCGTGTCAGGTGATCAGGCTGACACTACAGGATCGTTGGGGGAAGATAAAGAAAACACACCATATAACTGTATTTTAAAGCTCCATTAATAAAATAATAAAACAACAACGGAGAGTGTTGGGAACGCTCCCTCATCACTTAGGAAAACATTAATGCCCCAAGCCCCTTTTATACCCACACACGTACGTCCAGACTGGCCACTTCTGTGTATAATGTTTAGAGAAGGGGGGAGAGGTGAACTGGAGATTATCCTGTATACAGCTTGTCCAGAATTTCTAACATGCTTCTGCTCTTTGGAGGGCTGTTCTCTTGCACCCTGGAATCTTCTGCAGCATCTCTTTCAGAGATTCCAGTCCAGGTCAGCTGCCTGCGGCTTCTTCAGTGTCACCAAGCCACACCGGCTCCGGGGTCACAAAGGCACACTGTTGGATCTTACTGGACAGTTAAGCTTTGCAAATGTATTCTCAATTCTGTAACTTGTATTTTCTTTGCTTCGCCTCTGTCTATATTTTTTCCTTCACAGCCAGCTGGGGCCGAAAGCAGCCCCTCCCTGCACCAAGCACAGTCCGCGCCGATTCCTGACCCTGAACGCAGAGCAATCCCCCCCTTCCATCCCTGGGCCAAGATGATTTTTAAATTAACCCGTTCCTTTCCTCAATAGACAAATTTGCTCACCCTGTGTCAGGGCTTTTTGGTGATTAAACGCTCCTCTTAGATGTATGATCTTATCTAGATTGAAGTACCTTCTAGTGGGCATTATTTAGATGGATTTTCACGGTGTAAATATTCCAATTCTCTAAATACCTGCAGGTTGTTGAACTATAATGTACGTACATGTAATATGCTGGGGTACCCTTAGGGGGTGAGATGGAATGTTTAGACTGTCCCCCACCCATTTTTCACTTACACACACACGGAGGGTGCCCTGTCCGCGCTAGCGGCTCATAAACTAAGGATTTTTCCCTACAGGGTACTCACACAGGAGAGGCTAACGAGGATGGCCACGACCCTCCTACACCTCCCTTCAGCAAAGAGCGTCGGCTAGTCTCTGGGAGACGGCGCCGCTTACTCTGATTGCATCCAGTGAGATGATCAGACTGTCAGTAGCCCACACAGAAAGGAAAGGGGAAGGGAAGATGGGTACACACACTCCTAGACCCAGGCAGCTTCCTCACCGGACGATGCCAGGCCAAGTCAGCCCACCATGGGTTGGACCTCCTAAAGATCCACTAGTTACCGGGCTTGCGTTAGAGTAGTCCTGGTCACGAGCTTTTGCTTCACAGGGTACTCTGGGCGTCTTCCGGTAACAGTCATTCACACTGGCCCCCAGTACCATTCTGCATTTGATCTTGCTTTTTAGCTACAACAGGGAGAGAGTGCACTAGGACATGGGGTCTCCCCTTTCTAAACAGGACCCTCCTTTTTCCCTGCACTATCCCTAACCTGCTTTTGGATCCCTGCACTCTGCCAGACAGAGGGAAGAACTGGAGCTACAGTGGGGTATTTTTACAAGAGCTCTCCATACAAACAGCTTCAGAAGCTACCCATTTACTGACAAAACAGGAGTAATTGGAGGATCGTGTTATAATTAAGTGATCCTTCCGGTGGCCACCTTTCTGGTCCTCTAGTTGATATTGAGGCCAGTCTACTATACAGAACTTTTTAGTTTACTTTTAGTTAGTGGATCTGATCCAAGCACTTCCCAATTCGCTAGAATGCATTCTAAGGGTGTACACCGTGCCCTGCCTGTACTCTGTCCCTGCCCCATATCCTAGGGTGACACTGGGCATCCCCAGGTCATAACAGGCAAAAATCCAGACCACTGGACTGTTCCTACCTTATCCAAGGGACCGGTTCCTCACCGTCGCCCTCAACTGCTTCTCCACTACTCGAGCGCGTTGCACCGTTGTGCCCTCTGGGGTCAGTCGAACTGCGTCTCCGCCGAGGCCCCCGGTGAAGTCACCGGTGTGCACTGGGCGTCGGTCGTCGCCGCAATCCGTCGACCACCAGAAGGGATCCAGGCAAGGCTAATTTTAGCCTCAATGCCCCACGTTGGGCGCCAAGAACTGTTGCCGGCAGATAACTGCCTGAGGCCAAGCAACAGCGGGGGGGTCCGTCGCCTGGTGTGCCGCACCAATAAACACACCAGGGTGGAGAAGCAAACCAAGTTTATTTGAGATCTCAAAGCGGTGCAGGGAGATTGACTCAGATCAAGCACACCTAAAACAAGCAGTTTGTTTCTTTATATCCATGAGAACTTTTTTCACTGACTAGCAATCCCCCGTTTCCCCTCCCTCTTCCTCCTTCCTCCCCCTGTAGCAATTACGTAAGCGCAGGTGCATTAAGTAATCTTGGCCGCGGCAGCTCGTTAGTAAGTTTTCCTTCTGCAAGTTATCTTGTCCTTCTGCTAAAGGTGCACAGGCCTCATTATTTCTGCTTTAGACCAGTTAGAACTGTTGCAACTGATAACGGCTGTTACACCTGGCCTTTTAGGTCGATTAAAGTTCAAACATGGAGGGACTCTTGTCTGCTGAGGCCTAAAACCAGGAAGGCTCCATACTCTTGTGGCCTTCCACCCTCCTGAGTTACGTAGGGTTATGCTTAGTGACACCAACAGCTTTGTGGCAAGGCAATGATTCACAGGCACAGCACCTCCTGCTGCTTCCTGGGAATTAGCTCCATTGCCAGCTCTGGAGCACTCTTGGTAGGCTGATGTCCTGCTTGCTGCTGGCCCCTTTGTCCCTCCCAGACCCCAGTGCCCTTTTACCTGGGGCTGCCCCCTGGCAATACCCCCCATTACTCTCTATGGGTATCCCCTCTCTGGGAAACCCCCAACCCTCTAATCCCCACTTTGCCTCAGTCTGGGCTACTGCCAGTCATCACCAAGCCCCCCTCCTTGGTGCAGACTGCACTGTAAAAGCCACTCATCATAGGCAAAGGGGTTCAGACCTGCTGCCTTCCTCTGCCTCCCAGTACCTCTATAGGCCTTGGACCAGGCCCTGCAACTTGGAAAGCTGCCAGCTTGGAGCTCCTCTGCCTCTCTCCAGCCCCACTTCACTCCCAGTACCCTTTCTGCCTACCTGCATGCACACTCTCTCCCACCTGGAGACACACTCCTCTGGGGGGCTCTGGCTCACAGCCTTTTTATACAGGCCAGCTGTGGCTTGATTGGGGGATGGCCCAGATGCAGCTGCTTCCCCAGTGAGCCCAGTTTAGCTCAGCCACAACCTTCTCCCACGGCTGACGTTAACCCTTTTTCCGCTGGAGTGGGGGAGCTGGTCCACTACAGGCTCCAAAGAAAATTAAGGATGATGTAAATATCAGATGCTTATTATCCTGCCTATTGTCTTTGTGCCAAGAGAGTGATAAGCTAACCCTTAGCCTACTACCTCACTGTACACTGAGACTGCCACCTGCAGTGATTTCTGCTACAAAAAGGCAAAAAATTTCAAGCCACTGATAGTCATTACCACAAATAAAATCTTGCTAATTGTGGCACCTTCATTCTATCCCTGTTTATTCACCTGACAGATGGCAAGAACTGTCCTACCATATTGTTTTCAGGTGTTTTTGTCGCCCACTGCTTTACAGTGGGTAAAAGCTGGGGTAGTAACAAAGCAAAGGGATCCATTTTGTGCAGTGAGCCCAAATCCATAAGTAACTATCACTGCTAGTTGCAATACAGCAGCACACCACTACTTTGGAAACAACACAATCTATTCTCTGTCTTTGTTAAACTAAAATATTTAAAAACTGTCAAAGGGCAGGTGGGGTGGGAAGTGTCTTTCACAGCATGGTGGGGAAGGACTTTATAAAAACATTTAGCTTAGATGAAAGGTGTTGTTGGATCAACAGCTTTGAAGACTGAAGGCATCTCTTTAGTCTCGAGTGTGTGTGACCACTGCTCCATCTTTCTAGAGCACAGTGTTTGTGAGTGGGCCAAAAAGGTTGTGCTGGGTGAAGACTATGTGTTGTTCCTGTGTCCCAGAGGGTGAGAGCAAAGGGAGTGCTGTGATTGGGGAGGGTAAATAGCACTGGTCTGATGAGTATTAGCCTTGCAGTTCATTTGTCCTACAGGCATCTTTTGTCCAAAACCTGTTGGACTGGATTAAAGAAGGATAGAACATGGCAAGCATATAGGGGGTGGGATGTAAGAGTGGCTTGTTTTGCTGTTAATTGCTTTTCTCATACCATTGGACAGTCTATCTTTGCATACTTTGAATCCCTTACTCCCTTTATGGGCTGGATCCAAAGCTCACTGAAGTTTGTAGAAAACCTCCTATTGATTCTCATGGTTTTGGCCATACCTGCACATATACCTATCCCCTCTGAGCAAAGGGTTGAAAAGCCAACAGTGGGAGTGACGTAAACTTTTTTTTATACTGGATTGGAAGAATATAACCATACAAAACATGTACAACCAATTACAAGAGGCAGTAATCCACTTCAACAGGAGATACAATAAAATTAAATTGGGCATCAGTATTAAATGGAAATTCTGCTATGAAAGTCATTACAAAAATGGCACCATGAGAGTTTGTGTTTATTGCTCCTTTGTGACATCCAAATCCAACTTGTCTGCTTTACAATTAGAATGGTTTTCCTAACTATGATCTCTGCTTGGGATCCCAGAGGAACAATGGATTTGGATTGGTTCAAATGCCACCAAAGATGAAGTTGGAACTTAACAAATGTTATTGATTACATGTGAGTCAGAATGAGCATGATTCATTCTCTCAGCTGTTCTGGCTCTGCATGGGTGGCAGAGTAAACAGTAAAATCTTCTGACATTGAACTTAACAGATCTGATTCGGACACACAACAGGAGGGCGCACACACTGGTGGAGAAGGTGGTGCCATTTTTAGTCATTTTTCAGAGCAGAACTGCAATCTAAGGCAACCCACACACTAGCAATTTAGTCTTATGATTTTGTGTGTGGATACTACAGAGGGTGCTTTGTGTGTGTGCACGCATGCATGTGTGTGCGTACAGTGGGCCTGCTCTTGGCTCTAGTATTTCATAATTCAGTTGCATTGTCCTTTAGGTCAGACAGGCCTGTTAGCACTCTCACTGGCCCTCCTAATTCCACTCCCCTTGGATAGTCCATATGTAGGATGCCCATGGTGAGTCGTGTGGGCTGCTTGGTGAATACAGACTTTTCAGACATCTCTATCTGGGCCAGATTCACATCTAATGCAAACAGATGTAGTTCCATTAAAGGGAGTGGAGCAATACCAATTTACACCAGCTGAGATATCAACCCTGTTTCTCCCAGTAGCAGCTACTAAGAGGATCCTTTGACAGCAGCAGCATTTTCACCAGTCTGTGAGTGACACCCCTTCCAATCCCTCACTCATGTCAACTGCTTCCCAACCTCTAGCAGCAAAGAGCTAGAGGAACTGAATCTTTACAGAAAGAGCAAGAAAATTTAAGGGGTCCCTGGGAAAGGCTACTTAAGGATCAGATGGCGGGGAGGGATTATTCAGGTCCATCCTCTTCTCCACCCATCTTACTAGGAATGCAAGGTATTATCATGGATATGGGGATAGCAGGAAGCCTATTTCCGCCTGCCCCCCTCTACCTCTCAGAAATCATGGGGACATAGGAAGACTGAACTCAAAACTCCTTGCCCTGATTAGTGGTTTCCAAGAAGTGAGGTCTGTGCCTATCAGATAATGGAGCAATAAAACGCAGACAGACAATTTACCATACATCTGAAAGCTGTAAATAGGAACATCTGGGAAGAAAACGAGGAATACACATTTTAACTAGAGTGAAATGCACTGGAAGCTTTTTGGAAGGACATAGTGCAAATAGGACAGATATTTTGTTAAAAAATACAGGGACTATCCCTTCTAAATATGAGCAGCTGGCAAAGAATACCAACTCCACCAAGTAAAGGAATGGATAGGGTAGCAGGGTCTATCTAGTGACAGTTCACATTGGGTCTAAGCTTCCTAGGCTAGCTGCTCACCATTAAAGAGGGAGGTGGCTTTTGGGACCGCCGTCCAGGCAGTGACATTATATTACCCTGCACTAAAACTAAATATACTGACATGCCCCTCATTGTCTCCATCAAAGTGCATGAAAAATTTTGCTTCTGAAGGTACCGCTTCCGATTCAGTGAACATACAAATCTTCAGGTATAAACAAGAATGTACTGGACACAGCATCCAATGATCAGAGTCTCCAACCTGCCCTCAAGACATTTGACTGTGTCACATCAAAACCAAAAATATTTTATGTTAAGCCATCTGTGCATCTCTTCTCTCTCTCTCTCCCCATACCTGTGATCCCCAGATGTTGCCCCAGACATTGGTCCATAAGATAAATACAACACTGTCTTTGAGCACTGTGGGCTCTGCAGAGACAAAGGAGAAGCCTCTGCCTCACTGAATATCAGCTTCTTACTTATCCTCCAGAGCACATCGGTCCCATTAGTCACAACAGATCTGAGCAGGTCTTTGGCAATATGTGGACAGCTGGAGGGATGGGCAAGAAGCCAGCGGCACAATGAAAGAGGTTGGAATCCTGCTGCAGATGTGTGTTACAGTATTGTCACAACAGTCCCCATGAGTTTCAGTATGAATTGGGAAAGGTTAAAGTTCATCCTTGGTAGTCACAAGATAATGTAGGGGGCTACTTGGTATCACGTGATCCTTCAGCAACTGGTCACGTGAACCCCTCTGGCCACCAAGCAGTTTATCTGTAAAGTGCGTAACAGTGTGGTCCTCCAGTAGGCCGGCTTCCACTGCATGCTGCCTAAGTCTTTCGTTACCCACAAGCCCTTGCATTCGCATGTATCCCTGCTGACAAAAGGGAGGCAGCTTCTGGTGAGTCAGAGCAAACAGGAAACAGGACTCTACAAATAAAACCAAAAAAAGATTGTGTAGAGATGCTCTGTAAATGCTTAATAATTCAGGGTCTCCCAACAAGTCAATCATTCGAAACCAAACGGATAAAGGTCAGGGACAGTGACAGCACTTCTCCAGCAAGCACTCTGGCTTGATTAATCCAGAGTAATTAATTGTCTCCCACAGAATATGTAAATTCAGAG
This sequence comes from Gopherus flavomarginatus, assembly GCF_025201925.1. Classification (NCBI taxonomy): domain Eukaryota; kingdom Metazoa; phylum Chordata; order Testudines; family Testudinidae; genus Gopherus; species Gopherus flavomarginatus. The sequence goes on along the minus strand of NC_066617.1, from coordinate 101,034,453 downwards.
AGGGAGGAACAGAATTTAAGATTGAAACCTAGTTCTTCAATTTGGTAGCTCAGAAGTGCTTCCCTCTGTGGCCCCATGAAATTCATATATTGATTTCCTAACCCATTCTCCAGCTCAGGAGGTGAGAGACTGTAGTTTTCCAGTTTTGGTATCACGGAGTTCTTTTCTCTCATCACACAAGCTGTCCCTACTGTTTCCAACTGAAAGCAGCTGTGGTACTTGTCAGCACAAATCTCATTTCAGATGGAGGAGTGGGGAAGCTGAAGCCTGTGTGGTATTGAATCAAGACCTAGCATACACTCCCAGGAGACAGGACCTGCCAAGGGGCACCCTGCTGTCCCTCCGCCTCTTGGGGCATTTAAGATCATAGGCCATTTTGGAAAAGGTGAGCTCCTGATATGACCCAGCATTTCTTTCTGTTTCATGGAGTGCATCCAACTAGTAGTTAGATTTCCCAGCTACCCAGTAGTCAGAGGGATCTTTCATGTTAACTAAACTGTTGGCCTGTTACCGTCCTATCTCAGTCAGAGATGTCTCCCATCCCCCATTTCCAGCTAGCATCCAGGTTACCTGCAAAGAAGCTGCGCAGGTCAGTGTCCAGGCAGTTCTCCAGGAAGCGTCTAAGTGGGAGGATATGGGCGTTTGGGGCAGTCCAGTCTGTCAGGAAATCCTCCACAATATGATGGACAGCATCTGGGCGGGGGAGAGGCCAGTCCGGAGGACGGAGACTCATCTCACGCACTGTTGACAGAACAAAGGAAAAAATGTGCTTTTGTTCTCCTTTTCCAGAATCAAAATGAAGTTTGGAAGAGCTCAAGGAGATGGGAAGTTAATACTGCAGCAGCTATTCCAGCTTCCAGGCCTGGCCCCCTCACCTTGCAACAACTTGGACACTGCATTTCATTCTGATCTGCGGCACAAATCTCAGCTATTCCAGTCCTGAACTGACTCTCAGCTCTGTCAATGCCCCTTACTCCTGCCCTGCAGCACTCCCTGCTTTTCCAGTCCTGGGTGGATGGATGCACACGACACCCACCATTACTATTTTAGCTCTGATCCCTCTGAACCAGCCAGTCATGCCAAACTGTGCTTAGGCTTTATGTTATTATTAACCAAACTCACTTCCCTTGTCACCCATGCCAGAATTTGAAGTTAGGTCTCTGGAGGTGAAATGTCAACACTCTAATCTTTGGATTCTTCCAGGGAAATTTATTGTGTGTGCTTTTTTATTTGCTTTGAAGTTATGCTGCTTTTAAATCTTGCTCTTGGCTTCTTTCATCAGAGCTGGGGGTTCTCCTGTCAGTATACGATGTCTCAGAGATGGGTACACCACAGGACAGCAGTTGACTTGGGCAACGCCACTAGGCACCACAGTGCTTACACAACTCAGAAGTCACATGGTGTGACGTTGTACTCTATATGATTTTATGAAAGTATGCTGATGAGTATGAATATAATGTAACTGGAATATGCTTCATGCAAAAGGTCTCTTGTAAGGTATCATTACAAAGCTTACAATCTACTGAGTGTGGTCATCCTATTTGTCTAAATGTACCACTCTTGTATCTGAAACTAGAAATATGAAATGTAATTCTGAGGGCCTATTGTAATTATGCAAACTGTGGGCCATTAATGGTGGTTTGGAATCTTGATGGCTCCCATCAACCAGGACAACTGACTGCAGATGGCTTTGTTTTACTTGTAAGTCTTTCTGTATACCTGTGCGCTGGCAAGTGGGTAATGAAGTCTAACATGACATGTAATCATGTCACCTGAACTGGAATCCATCTTTAACCTGGTGCTTTTCCATTGAAAAGGAGAGGGTGGGAACAGGAGCGTAGCCAGGTGGAGGGAACAGGCGGAGCAGGGAAAAAAAAAAAGGTGTCACTCGCTGCGGCACTTTTACTGTTGGGGCGGCACTTCGGGTCTTCGGTGGCGGGACCTTCACTTGCTCTGCGCGTCTTTGGTGGCATTTCGGTGATGAAGCTTGTGCTGCCGAAGACACTCAGAGCGAGTGAAGGGCCCACCACCGAAGTACCGCCGAAGACCTGGAGCGCTGCCCCGTCACTAAAAGCGCCACAGCGGGTGGCGCCTTTTTTTCCCCCAGCTCCCGGGTGAGTAAAATTAAAAAGGCACCACTTGTGCTCAGTGGGGGAGCGGCCGCTGCAACTGGGTTTTTCCTATGGCTACCAGTTCATATCAGTCTTTAGACCAGAATGAAGGCCCTGAATCAGTTTAAGCTTGGACTATTTATCCATAAGTCCTTTATTTGTCTGTTGGTCAGTAGATTTGAACCAGAATATGTGAGCCTTCCCAGGAAGTGTTACTTCTCTGGAAATGTTATAATCAGTGATTTCCCTAAATCATCCTCTACTGTTTTCACTTCCTGGAGGAGCTGTTGTAGCCCAAAGATATTGCAGGAAATTGCCATATCTGACACCACTCATCAGTGATGTCTTCTGGATGACTGAAGAGCAGTGCTGATGAGTTCCAAAGGAACTTCCCTTCCCTCTTCCATTTCTTTATTTTGTATTCTTATTATTTATCCTACGGTAGGACCTAGGGGCCCCAGTCCTAGACCAGGACTTCACTGTGCCAGGTGCTGTACAAACAGATGATCCCTGACCCAAGAGGCTTCCAAAGATCAGACAAGAGAAAACAACTTAATATACACTGATGGGGTGGGTGGGTTACAAGTATACCATGAGCACCTGCAGCAGTGGCTAGTATACCACAGGAGAACAACTTCAAAGAAGCAGGGGAAGATGTCTAGGATGGGCTCAAAATTCCCTCTTGTCCTGAGCCATCCTTAACTTTCCATCTTGTACATATGGGATAATCAGGGTAGAAGGGTGAGGAGGGATGCTTGTCAGCTTACCTGTGGGGAGTTGTTTGTAGTAATAAATAACAGGATGCAGAAAGTTAGACTGCCAGGCATGTTGTGCCTCCCCCACTGCTCGGTTGTAGTAGAAGACATCCTTGTCAGCCCCAGAGAAATTCTTCCCATACTCCATGACGACAACAAAGAGCCCATTGTGGGCCTTTCTCCCTGTGTGCAATTCCAGCTCTGCCAGGATCCCGACTGGATACTCCTCCAAGTACTCAAATGCCGCGGCATTCCTAGGAGTCACAACCACATTCATGAGATCTTTCTACAAGGAACAATCTAATCAGCCAACAAGGGGTTAATGCAAATATATAGCACCCAATATATCCTCATTGGCTGAGGCCCCTGAACACCATCAGATGGTAATGATTTTCAGTCATTATTCATCTGGTTTGGCCCACACCTAGTGATGTAGGGATTTAAAAAGCTCAATATCCTATTACAAATCTCCATTATTTCCAGACCAAGGGACCCTTTTCCCCAGGGCTTAAATCCAGCCGAAGACATCCGGTGCAGAGTCCTGGTGCACCCCATGGGGCTGGAGCTCGGACCCTTGAGGCTCCAGGAAATATTTGGGAAGAATTTAAGCCCTGCTTCACTCCATCCAAAACGGAGACAGCCTATCTTGTTGAAAGCTTTTCACCAGGAGCATTCAAAGGGGAATCCAGAAATACTGTTTTGACTTCAGCAGGAGTTTTTGGTTTGTTTTAGCCCCTAAAGAGAAGGAACTCATTGATGGAGCAGAGTGCCAGGAATAATTACTCACTCACTCTCTCAGCAGAATGACGTCACCCAGGACACTGAACATCTGGTATAGTCCAGATGCCTCATTCACCCGTTTGATGATGGAATTTGTCAGCTGTGTAATGGGGTAGACTGATGATGGCCAGGGGACTCCATGATGACGATGTTCCAACAAGCGATGGACAGCACGAGCTAGGATAGCAAATCAAGAAAGAAAAAGCTCCCTTTAAAATACAGCTCACACCTTTAAGATACTGAATCACATAACAAGGAGACACATACAAGCAACATCAGGACAGACAAGATTGATACTAGACTGTAGCAAATCATGTGATCTCCACCTCAGCCAATCGGCACTAAGAATTCTCCCCAGGGTTGCTCACGCTGAGTGGACAGTCCTCAGAAAGTTGAGGTGATCCTAACCGGCTGGAAAGTAAGGGAGTTCTCTTTGTGAATCATTTCACTAGAGCAGCAGTCTCTCTCAAGTATAAGAATTTTCAAAAAATATTAACGCCTCTGCCCAAAACTCTGCTCCACAAAAGACCTCTCACAAGACAGTATACCTGTGGGAGCCCTGGGCAAGAACTTATGCATTGTGTTGTATAAATAAGAGACAGAAGGCAAGAGATAGGAAGACAAACTCGCAAACAAAGACAAAACAAAAAATGACGTAACTAAAAGACAACAGATATGGGCCAAAATCTTTTCCACAGCCTGTCCTTCACCTCATACCTTGCTATGCAATCACAAACTGGATAGATCACATTTTCACAATGAGGGCTGTGTGATATACTAAAGACTGAAGGTGATCAGGTAACATTCACTAATCCACTACTAGCCTGTGACTTGTTCCTTCCCACCTCAGCCCTTCTTTCCAAACTTTTGCCCATTCTGTACATCCAACGCTCACTTGTATATCGGAATCCATGGATAAAGCCCCCAGCAGATTTCCTGAAGTCGATAGAGTGGCTAGCAGTGCCCAGAACAAAGAGCCCCTGGGTGCCTCTTGACTCATAACTGGGTTTGATCAGAGGATACTTCTTCTTATTCCCTTTCCCTGGCATCAGTCTAAGAGATCTGGGTGCACAAAAGAGCAGATTAAACCAGTCAGGATGGGGAGGTTTGAGGGTAGGTGGCTGAGTGTGTCTGGAGGGGCATAGGTTATAGCCTGGTCATTTTCAAAAAGATTTCACTTCCTGCTCCCACTGCCCTCAGAAGGGTTCATTCCTTTCTCCAGCCAGGAGCACACAGAGGGAATTTTATTAGAAACCAAGAGTACTAATTTTAAGGTGGTTTTGTGTGGGGGTCACATTTGGGTCTGAGACACTTGACACAGTAACACTCCCAATTAAAAGAAAGCAGAGTTACTGATATCGTTTCCAGTCTGTATTAGGAGACAAGCCAAGGCAGAGAGTGACAAGAATGTGTGCTGAGGGATGACGATTAGGAAAAAAGCTTCGCTGTATGGATCAGGATCTGTATACCATTGATGCAGTCACCAGCTGACAATACCCACGGGACATCAGGGCCTTGAGTTCCAGAGACATAGGTCTCTCCCCAGGAAGTCAAGGAAGCAGGTCTGCAAATTCAAATAACTCCACTCACTTAGATCTGACATCCCATCTGGTAGAGAGCAGTGGTACACATTTTCTCACACACCCACATACATAATCTCACTTCCTCTGTTCCTTCTTCCTCCAGGCCCAGGTTCACCCTCACCTGTTGTATATGGAGAAGTCAAACTTCCAACCCAGACAGCGGATGACACGGTCGTAGGGTGCCCGGGTGGCAAAGTTGTCCAGCTCATCCTGTGGGAGAGTGATGGATTCTGCACCTGCACTGCTGTTGCTGTTTTCCAGATAGAATTTGAGAGTGATGTGCAGCTTCCCTTTCTTATCCTTGACAATAGCCAGATCTTCCAAGTCACCCTCCAGGAGCCCATCCAAAGACTTCAGCTGGTATGTATCTAGGAGCCCATTGTTAATCGCTCTGAGGAACAGGGAGAGTATAAGAAAGAAGAGGGATCTGGGGTTCAAGAACTGCTCCTGGAAACATGATGAGTGTATTACGCATCCTACGATTCTGTCCCGAAGCACACTACAGCTATCCCACAATTGGTGCCTTTTGTGTCTGTGGGAATTTGGTGCTGGTGAGATGTACCAGACTGACAGTGCTGGAGATAGGCATCCTTTATGTACCACCCAAGCAGGTACAACATACATACTGGCAATGTAAGCTTCCTTCATACTGCCTCACCAGTACACCTCACAGCAATAAAAGGAGAGCTCAGTCTCCATTCTATCTATGGCCCCCATTCCTGGAGTATCTGAGTGTTTCATGGTCATTAACGTGTTCATCTTCCCAACACCTTCTTGAAGTAGGGCAGTGCTATTATCCCCATTTTACAGGTGGGGAAGCAAGGCACAGACTAAACTTGCTCATGGTCACACAGGGCATCTGTGGCAGAGCAAGGAATTGAACCTGGGTCTCCTGAGCTGCTACCCTAACCACTGGACTATCCCTCCATGGTTCACCAAGCCTGGCAAGCAAGAGGCCAATTAGTGATTGTTATGATGACCAGGGCCGGCTTTAGGAAGTGTGGGGCCCAATTCAAACACTTTCGGCAGGGCCCTGGCAGGGATGACTTAAAAAGAAAAAAGTGTAAAAAAAAAGCCTTCCATTTCTTCCATGTATTATTTATTTTCCATAACTATATAAATAATGAAATTGTATATTATGTACATTGCATCATATATGCTGTTGACTGGTTATTAATGACTACCGTTTCACATGTGTGGGTCCCCGCCACTCCCTGGGGGTGTGCACATGTGTGGGTTCCCGCTGCCTCCTGCCCCCCTCATTGAAGCAGGTGTGCAGGTTACTGTCCTGGGAACTGCAGGGCAGCAGTGGACATGGGGCTGGTTCAAGGCAGGACAGGGGCTGACTGGAGGTAGGGTCTGGCTGCAGGCAGAGCAAGGGGTGCGGGGCTGGCTGGAGACAGGGGAGTGTGGGGCGGGCTGCCTTCAGGCAGGGCCACATGGGGGTGCAGCAGGGGTTGGCAGGGCTGGACACAGGAGTATGGGACTGGCTGGCTTCACGCAGGGGGGTGCAGCAGGGGTTGGCTGGAGACAGGGCAGGGCGGGCTGTGCAGGGCTGGTGCGGGCAGGGGTGTGTGGCAGGGGTTGGCTGGAGACAGGGCAGGGGGTTTGGTATGGGCTGGCTGTGGGCAGGGGGTGCAGAGCTGGCTGCAGGCAGCGGGGGGTGGGGCTGGTGCGGGCAGGGCAGGGGGTGCAGCAGAGGCAGCTGGAGCCCCAGCTCTTTAAAAAGCCCCCAAGCCCTCCGCTATCCCAGGGCTCTGGGGGCTATTTAAAGGGCCCGGGACTCCCCTGCTTCTACGCCGCCCCGGACCTTTTAAATAGCCGTGGGAGCCCTGGGGAAGAACTTATGCATTGTGCTACCCCAGGGCTCTGGGGGCTATTTAAAGGGCCCGGAGCTCCAGCCAGGGGCATGGGGATTGCCACGCTCCAGCCGGAGCTCCAGCCAGGAGAGCGGGGCCACGGGGCTTGTCGCGCTCCGGCCAGAGCTCCAGCCGGGGCCGCGGGGCTTGTCGCGCTCCGGCCAGAGCTCCAGCCAGGAGAGCGGGGCTTGTCGCGCTCCGGCCAGAGCTCCAGCCAGGAGAGCGGGGCCGCGGGGCTTGTCGCGCTCCGGCCAGAGCTCCAGCCAGGAGAGCGGGGCCGCGGGGCTTGCGGCGCTCTGGTCAGAGCTCCAGCTGAGAGAGAGTGGGGCTGTGGGGCAGCCGCGCTCCAGCCGGCGCTTTGGTCAGGGGAGCGGGGCCATGGAAGACCCTGGAGCAGACCGCAGCCAGGGTAAGTAAAAAAATTTAAAAGGTGCCTAAGGCGCGGGGCCCTCTTAGGCGCGGGGCCCGATTCCCAGGAATCGGGCGAATCGGCCTAAAGCCGGCCCTGATGATGACAGATTTTAGGACTGTTTCAATTAGGAACTGTCAGAGACTCCCCCTACCAACTCATTTCACAGCCATGAAATAGACAATTTTCAGTAACTGCAAACCTGGGCTGGATTAAAACATGGACCTAAAAGTGAAAGGCTCCATATCCCATTACTAATCCTCCAAGACATTAGTCTGCTGCACCAATCTGGCCAGTCTCATCAGCGAATGGCAATTTCACTTGGTTAATATTCAATTCACATTAAAACCATGAAGGAGACCAGTCTCATACCTTAAATCTCCAACGTAGTGGGTGGCCCAAGAGAGGCGAACGCGGGAGCGGCTCACCATATGTATGAAATTGGTGACCCCCAGAATGTTCTCTGCTGTCTCAAAGGCAGAGTTCCCTCGACCCAAGATCAACACACTCTGGCCAGCAAAGTCCTCTGGGTTGATGGACACAGATTCATAGCCCTCAACATATTCGGAGCCTGGGAAGTTTACCACATTGGGAACCCATGTTCCAGTGGCTACCAACAATAGGCTGCAAAGAGACATGATGAGAAAACATTGTCAACATTAGGGAACACAGGAACTGCCACATAAGATCTCATCCACCATCCCACCTCCTGTAATACAGGATTACACTACTGCTACCTTGTTCAGTGTAATGTTCTGCAGCCTGCCATACTGACCCAGCTATTTAATGCATTTTCATTCCTCAGTACTACATAACATGAGTGGAAGCGTCATCCCAACTTCAATTAGTAATCTGCTTATTCTCAATACCATGAGGGTCAATAACCCTTGTAATTTTATCCTAGCAAAGGCCATTGCAGATGTTATGCATAAATGTCTAATCTTCTCCAAGTTTCTCTAAGCTTTATGTATTTAAAAAAAACCAATGCCAGTGAGTTTCACAGGTTAACTATATGGTGCATGAAAAGTATTTCCTTCTACACATTTTAAATTGTTGCCTTTTAACACAGTATATGGAGTGCTCCCTGTCATTTTATTATGAGACAGAAAACATCTCAATTTAAAAGAATAAACTAGATGATAAAGTAAGCAGAATCATCTCACAGGCCCTCTGTTCCAACTGTTATTTAATGTTAGGGCAACATCTAAGAGTGGAAAAGAATATCAAATAATCCTGACTGGCAGCTCTGTCAACTGTTCCAGTTCTGAGCTGTCCACACAACTCTATGACAGCACCTCATTCCTAACTGGTAGCACCTCATTATTCCAGTTCTGCCCCAAATCCACCCTTCAGACAAGGCACCTCAGTCCTGACCTGCTAGTCCAGTTCTGGGCTCCTAACGAGCATCTGGAAACACAGAATAGGGTTTAGAATACAATCATCTCAGACTCAAAACTTTCATGGTTTTATGCCAAAATGGTTGTTTACTGAAACTGCTTTACCACAGGAATAGAAATAACACCTGTCAGCACTTCAAACTTCTGCAGTGTGATGTTGCTCAAGGTGGCACTTTTTCAAGAATTATGTCATGTCACCTACAACCCAACAGGTAGCTATGTACTAGGCTCGTGGAAAGCTGCATAGCCGACCAGGCCCACTTTGCTGGTTACCTGCACCTGTAGTTCTGGCTGTTATGGTCTGTAAGAATGAAGTAATGGCCATTCCATGCCTGTGAGTCCCTCTCCAGTTTCACATGGATGATGGCAGTGTTGTATTGAACCTGGAGCTCCAACATGGAAGCAAAGTCTTCAAGGTAACGCACCATGGTGTCAGCCTCAGGGAAGAAGTCATGAGAGTAGTGTCGGAAAAGCAGTCGGCTGTCATGACTGAGAAGGGAGTTCCAGTCATGGCGAAGATTGAATTCGCTGTTGGACTTGCCAGTGTGTCGTTTGTTGATGCTGATAAGCTTGCGATGGCGTGGATAAAGGGCAAAGAAGCTGCCAGGTGCATGGCTACGCTCAAAGACCACATAGTCCCGGCCTGCATGTTGGAGGAAATAGGCCATCTGCAAGCCCGAGGGGCCAGCACCAATGATGCAATAGTTGTGGTGTGGAAGGGTGGAGGCACCGTCAGTGCAGGAAAAGCCCATGTAGAAGACAAAGGTTAGGAGCAGGCCCCATGAGCATTGGGCAGCAGGCAGGGCCATCATGGGAACAGCAAGGCCAGCTCTATTCAAAACAAAACCCAGTCACAAGAAACTTGCAAGAGCCCAGTGGGGTTACAAGTAAATGACTCCACCGCTCAGCTTTGGGGTGAATCCACCTTTGCACGGGCACTGCAGACCCCCCAGGCGCTGCTATGGATGCACCTTCTCCACATCTGGCCATCTCCTTGCCCAGTCTCTGGCACTAAACCTTCACCCCCCTCTGGTACTCCTCCATCTTGGTAGACCCCCACATGACAAAATAGGGAACAGGGACACAGCCCCCTAAGGGAACTCCCCTCCACTCAAAGGGAAAGGGAGGTGTCACACACCTGCACACACACTGCCTGACTCCACCTCAGCCAATGGGGAACAGGCATGTGAAGCCTCCTGTCAATGGAGCAAACCACCTCCCCTCGCCCCAATCCATCCCAGCCAATGGGGACAGGGGATGTGAACCCTCCAGCCAATCAGGAAGTCGGGGGCCGCTGCTCCGCTCGGCTCCCTCAGTAGGGAAAGGTGAACAGACCCTCACCCCGGCCAATAGGCACAACCCCACTGACCTCCCCTCCGACCAATAAGGAAAGAGGCGTAACCAGCGTCCGTGTGGTGCGTAACATGTGACGTATTGACGCACCTGACCCGTCAGGCTGTAGCGAATCGATGCAGGCAGGTCCCGTCTGTCCGGCTGCCCCGTAAACGCCAAACTCAGACCATAGAGTCCTAGCGACTGTGGTCCTCCTGCGGCGGACAGACTATACCCCACCAGCGAGAGAAGTTGCAAGAGCGGCTATTCCTCCCGAGTGGGAGGAGGGCACTGGGTTAGGAACGCCGCTACTGGCTGCCTGGCGGAGCCGTGTCACGTGATGTAGGAGACTCACTTCCCTGTCAGAGCCGCGATGTCACACTCGTGTCACGGGTCGGGGGTGAAGCTTCCCAGCGGGAGTCTTAAAGGGGCAGGCCCAGATGAATTCCCCCGCTGGCTAGGAGGGGCGGGAGCTGGGCCGGGCCAGGCCAGGCAGAGCCCAGGGCGCCTGAGGTGGGCGATGAGCCGCAGGGCCAGGACTTGTCCGGGTGAGCTTCAGATTGGGGCACAGTAGCGTGGCCAGGAGGGGCAGCGGAGGAGCGCCTGCTCCCGAGCCCAGAATTCCCCAAGTGGTGCTGTCGTAAACAGATGGTTAAGGGTTAATGTCCCTTTTACCTGTAAAGGGTTAAGCAGCTCTGTAAACCTGGCTGACACCTGACCAGAGGACCAATAGGGGGACAAGATACTTTCAGATCTTGGTGGAGCGAAGTCTTTGTTTGTGCTCTTTGTTTGGTTCCTTGTTCGCCCTGGGGACTGAGAGGGATCAGACATCAATCCAGGCTCTCCAAATCTTTCTGAATCAGTCTCTCGTGTTTCAAACTTGTGAGTAATCAGCCAGGCAAGGCGTGTTAGTTTTATGTTTGTTTTCTCAACTTGTAAATGTTTCTTTTTGCTGAGAGGATTTTACCTCTGTTTGCTGGAACTTTGAACCTAAGGCTAGAGGGGGTTTCCTCTGGGCTATGTGAATCTGATTACCCTGTGAAGTATTTTCCATCCTGATTTTACAGAGATGATTTTTACCTTTTCTTTCTTTAATTAAAAGCCTTCTTTTTAAGAATCTGATTGATTTTTCCTTGTTTTAAGATCCAAGGGGATTGGGTCTGGACTCACCAAGGATTGGTGGGGGAAAAAGAGGGGGGATGGTTAATTTGTCCTTGTTTTAAGATCCAAGGGGTTGGATCTGTGTTCACCAGAGAATTGGTGAAGCCTCTCAAGGCAACCCAGGGAGGGGAAAGTTTGAGGGGGAGAGGGAGAGTGTCAGACACTGAATTTCTGGCTGGTGGCGATGTTACCAGATCTAAGCTAGTAATTAAGCTTAGAAGTGTTCATGCAGGTCCCCACATTTGTACTCTAAAGTTCAAAGTGGGGGAAAAAACCTTGACAGGCGCCTCTTCCACTCGTCTGTGATTTTGGTGGTGCGCCGCTCTGTCTTTTGGTGGCCTTGCGCATGCGTCGCTCCGTCTTCTGGCGGCATTTCGGCGCATGCACAGGGCCGCCGGAAAAAAAATTCTTGTTTGGCTGCCCTGCGCATGTGCCGCTCCGTCTTCCAGCAGCATTCCAGCACATGCACAGGGCCGCCCAAATGCCGCCAAAGGACATGCGCCTTTTTTCTCCGACGATCCTCCTTAGCAGTGACCCTGGCTACGGCACTGCTGGGGCGCTGACGCCCTGGGTTACTGTCAGGGGCTGAACCCTGCAGCAAGGGCCAAGCGATCCCCAGAGCAGCCAGTCCCCCTAGCCCTTTCCTCTAAACAGCTGCAGTTGTCGCTGCTAAGTGCTGTGATGGGCACCCTCCCCCCCCCCATTGGACAGGCTTCTGCCCCCTCTGCATGGTGGCATGTGGAGACCCGGCACTACCACTGCAGCCACCTGCCACAGAGGAAGGCCGGCTGCACCCACACTTGTTGCTGCAGAGTGCAGCTATACAGCGGGCGGGGAAAGGCTCCAGCAGCTGTGCGCTGTAGAGGGGAAAGGCTCTGGCAGGATAGGCAGTGGAGCACTATTGCATTGTCAACAATAGCAGTGTATACATGGGAGGCACAGCTTCGGTGTGCAGAGAGCCATTTAGGGTATATACCCTGGGTTCAGGTGTGTAGGGCACTCTACTCTCCTAAGCCATGCTTCACTGTCTGCACTGCTCTTTGTATCTGTGCAAGTACTGTACATGCCTCTGTAAGTGTGAACCTCCCACTAGCTGGCGTTAGACATGGTAATAAGTGCCCTTTTTGGGGAAATGGGAAAGAGTTGAGATGGGCTGGAGCTGTTGCTGAAGTCTGATCCTGTTTCCTTTAAGACAAAATAAGACAACCACACAAATGGGGAGAATAGCAGCAAATATAAAAGAATGCGGCTTGTGTCTCTGATGCCAGCTTTCATTTGCAACCTCACTGCTGGAGAAACAGGCACAGCAGTGTCATCAGCAATGGTGAGACAGGCTTTTAAGGCATTGCTTTTAGTTGCCTTTCTAGTCACAGGGTTGCAACAGTGTTGCAAAAGATGGAATTGCCACCGCTGCCTAAACTAGACTATCTTTAGACAGAAGGCTGAGAAAGAGGAGAAATCAAGTGGGTAAGGAATATGATACAAGGGTGGGGGCGACAGCAGGATCCTATGCCTCGTATTCAGGGCTGGCTCCAGGCCCCAGCGTGCCAAACGCATGCTTGGGGCGGCATGCTGCATGGGGCGCTCTGCCGGTTGCCGGGAGGGCAGCAGGCGGCTCCGGTGGACCTCCCACAGGCGTCCCTGCGGAGGATCCACTGGTCCCGCAGCTCTGGTGGAGCATCCGCAGGTACGCCTGTGGGAGGTCCACTGGAGCCGCGGGACGGGTGAGCGGCAGAGTGCCCCCTGTGGCGTGCCGCCGTGCTTGGGGCAGCGAAATGGCTAGAGCCGGCCCTGCTCGCATTCCAGGTGTTTGGGATTTAGCTCTAGCCAAAGTATGTGGGGCAAGGGGAGTCGTGTCGTCTAGGTCCCATTTTCTGGCCCAGTTTGGAAGTCCCTCAAGATCCAGAAAGCCCCATGGTGTGATGGTGAAGCCTAGGAGACAATGACATCTACAATCAAAAAGCTCACTTCTTCCAGTACTTGCATCTCCCCTGCTTGCTCTCATTTAGTGAACCCCAAATAAACAATGTCAAAGGAATGGCAACATCCTCCCATTACCACTAACCAGTCAAAACTCTTCAGTGATTAAACTATAAATGTTTTCTCTAATTCCTAGACTTTGCTCATTCTATTACCTCAACTTGACCCCTTATCACAGTTCTTTTAATGTAAACAAGCCAGATTGTACTAGTCTATTTGTGTCCAACTTTGCTGATTTGTAAACAATTGTATGTGACAGGGAGAACTGGACTTTTGGTACCTTGGACAATTGAGAGTACGGGCTTCTGCATAGCACTGCCCACCAACCAATAAGGCTAAGGGGGAAATGCTTCTTTCCAGGAGGAAGAGGAGTCTAGGGTAACTCATGGAGAGGGGGCACAACCTGATGCATCTGGAAGTGAGCTGAATTTCAGGCCTGTGTGAAATCTCTTTGCAGGATGCTGAGAAGTAATTCTTGCTGGAAGAGGTTGGTGCAGGGAGAGAAGAGCAGATCAGCATTCCATCTGTATGATCTAAAACAAGGGAAGTACTGTATATACACCACCTGGTAGCAAATTCAAGGGAAGTAGTTTGCCCTAGGTTCCACTATTACAACTGTAGCCACAGTGACCAAGGTAGGACTGGTAATACATTGCATGATTAAGAGGGTGGCACTGTAGAATGGCAGAGGCAGTTAGATCTCTGTGGCAGGTGAAATGAGTGCTATGTATTAAATTGAAAAGCACTTGGGGATCAAAAGTGCTAATGAAATGGTAATTAGTACCTCCTTCCAGTAATACACCAGTACATTGGGAGGCCAGGGAGTAGCAACCTATTGACAGTAGCCTGGAATTAAACTCCCCTTCATGGACCTAACCGTATCAGCCACAGTATCAGGGGCTTGTTCTCCTGCACATCTACCAATGTGATATATGCCATTATTTTAAATAATTCAAATTCTTGTAAAAAACATTGCAGCTAATTAATACTTTAATCAGAATGCCATGGCATTCAGGAAAGCTTGGTGCTTACACCCTGGTTCTATACCATTGAAAAAATGGATTTTTAACCACTGATGTCAGTGGTGCAGAATTGGGCCTTTAATAGTTACTTGTGACATACTACAACTGGACTTGTTAGATATTTAAAATGTAAAATGCCTCCTAGGAAGCACTTATGTATTAATTCTTGTAATATTTTTCTCCCGCTGTATGTGGATATAATCAGATGTGAACATGGGCATTTGTAGATAATTATCCTGAAGAACAAGGCTGAGGGGAGATATGATTGCTCTCTATAAATATATCAGAGGAATAAATACTAGGGAGGGAGAGGAATTATTTAAGCTCAGTACCAACATGGACACAAGAACAAATGGATATAAACTGACTATCAGGAACTTTAGACTTGAAATTATATGGAGGTTTCTAACCATTAGAGGAGTGAAGTTCTGGAACAGCCTTCCACGGGGAGTAGTGGGGGCAAAAGACATATCTGGCTTCAAGACCAAGTTTGATAAGTTTATGGAGGGGATGGTATGATGGGATAGCCTAATTTTGTCAATTAATTTGTCTTTGACTACTAGCAGTAAATATGCCCGATGGCTTGTGAGGGGATGGGATCTGAATTACTACAGAGAATTCTTTCCTGGGTGTCTGGCTGGTGAGTCTTGCCCACATGCCCAGGGTTTAGCTGATCGCCATATTTGGGGTCGGGAAAGAATTTTCCTCCAGGGCAGACTGGCAGAAGCCCTGGGGAGTTTTCACCTTCCTCTGCAGCATGGGGCACAGGTCACTTGCTGGAAGATTCTCTGCTCCTTGAAATCTTTAAATCATGATTTGAGGACTTCAATCGCTCAGACACAGGTTTGATACAGGAGTGGGTGGGTGATATTCTGTGGCCTGCATTGTACAGGAGGTCAGACTAGATGATCATAATTGTCCCTTCTGACCTTAGTGTCTATGATTTTACGTGCCAGCAGTGCCCCTCTGCCATGTACACTGGCCAAACTGGACAGTCTCTACGCAAAATGATAAATGGACACAAATCAGACATCAAGAATTGTACATCCAAAAACCAGTAGGAGATAGGGTGACCAGATGTCCTGATTTTATAGGGACAGTTCCAATATTTGGGGCTTTGTCTTATATAGGCATCTATTACCCCCCCTACCCCCCTCCGTCCCAATGTTTCACACTTGCTGTCTGAAGTGTTCTCCTACTAGGGTGACCAGTCTCCCTGGACACTCAACAACAGACTTCAAAGTGGCAATTCTTCAACAATAAAACTTCAAAAACAGACTTCAATGAGAAACTGCAGAACTGGAATTAATTTGCAAACTGGACACCATCAAATTAGGCCTGAATAGACTGGGAGTGGATGGGTCACTACAAAAAGTAATTTCCCCTCTGCTGATACTCTCACCTTCTTGTCAACAGTTGGGAATGGGTGATGCCCACCTTGTTGCATTGGCCCTGTTAGCACTACAAAAGTAGTTTTCCCTCTCTTGATATTCACCCCTTCTTGTCAACTACTGAGAATAGGCCACTTCCACCTTAACTGAATTGGCCTTGTTAGCACTGACCCCCCCACTTGGTAAGGCAACTTCCATCTTTTCATGTGCTGCAATATTTATACTGCTTACTGTATTTTCCATTCCATGCATCTGATGAAGTGGTTTTTAGCCCATGAAAGCTAATGCCCAAATAAATGGGTTAGCCTCTAAGGTGCCACAAGGATTACTTGTTTTTGCTGATACAGATTAACACAGCTACCTCTGAAATCACTCCCCATTTTTTACACTTACAACCTGAAGATTAGCATGTTCTTTTCCCTGCACCAGATAAGACACAAGGCCACAGGGGAACTGGTGGGACAGAGAAAACCCTGCAGTACACTCATCCAGCCAGTTCAGCCTGCCAAAACTATTAGTACCACCTGCTCTGCAGAACTGAGACATTTACATTAGCTTGATTGGGAATTCCTTCATGGGAGAAACCCTAACCGAGGGCACTTTTTGATTTGCCAAAACTACAAGCTGTCAGAGGAGCTAATACTCATAGTGGCTCTATACCAGCATGCTCTCAGTCAGAAAGGGGGACCAATAGTTACACATATTTCAGATGCTTTCAGGTCTCTGATATCACCACTTGTACCAGGGAGAAGAGCAAAAACTGTTTAATCTCTCTTTCCTTTACTGCAGTAGAGAAGAATGCTCACCTCTTCCCAACTGGGTGAAGCAGGAAAACACTAGCACAAAATGGTGGTAGAGAAGACAAAAAAGCTGGAGGCGGTAAACTTTTTGTAAAGCCGCCTACTTTATTACAACAGCTCACTTGCCATTTCAATGGCTGCTTTCGTCCCAGGATTTCTTTTCACGCCACAACTGTGCGGTAGGTTTCTGTGTACAGCATATTTATCCATAAGACAATGAACAACAAACTCATTAAACAGAACAAAACTCTTTATTCTGTTTGTTATATTTGTAAATGAGCACGGTGCAAAGGTTCAGCTAAGATTCCACCCACCAACAAGGGTGAGATGTGCCTTTGGTCACTGAAGCCCCTGCTCCCTGACCACAGGGTTTAGCTCTCTTCCTCTGAAAGAGAGAAAAGAGGTTGTTGTGGAACAATGTGCAGCAGCAGACACCCCTTCCCCCGAGAAAATGCCACAAAGATAAATAATAATCATCATCATAATAATAATAGACATGTAATATCCTTTACTCTTCATGCCACAATCTTGCCTACCCTTTTCACCCAGTACAAGACTGTTCATTAGGGCCACAGCTACAATAAAATCAGATGACCACACAAACTGCTACAGATGATTTTTGTTGCTGCATGATTCACCTGAGAATCTTAAAAACTTAAATTAAAAAAAAAGTCGCTAGCTATTATGACTGTTCCAAAAACCTTCAAAAAGTGAACAGATCCAAGTCCAACAGATCTGCCCAAGGCTACAAACAGCTTAAAATGGCGTTAAGACCTTTTTAACCATCCCATGAACATAAGCTTCAAGTCAGCTTGCCTCCCACAGTGGAGCTAGAACATGCGGGGCACGTGCCAGGGATGAGGGATTGTTTCAGGTAGTCGGGAGGCAAGCCAGCACTTGCCCCAGGCAAGGGTCTGGATCTTCCTTCCTTGTAGAAAGTCTCCCAGTCTGCATGACTAGTGCATCCGCACTCGCTTTCCAGTCGTCCACTTGAAATGGGCTGATTTGGTCTAGCCACTCATTTTTAATGTCTCGCTTTGGATTTCCTCCTATCTAAAACATCATGATAATGGCTTGATTCTCAGTGGCACTGAGCACCTGCCATTTGTGCTGAAATCAATCACTACAACCCCCTGATATCACGGTAATACTGAGCTGAGCTTTCCTTTCCAAGTGACTCCCCCTTCCACGCAGTGTTTCAGATTATGTTTTCCGCTCAGATTAATTAGTCCCTTCCCCTCTCCTCATGGTGAGATTCATATTGCAACTCTCTTTTCATGTTTTTAGATCTCTCTAGGTTTGTATTTATTTCATTATCCTTCCAGTTTCTGGGAGTAATTAACATGTTTACTCTGCTTTCATCACTGATCGAAAGACCCACAGTGACTGTACTCTCCACACACCACCTCTCACCTTGATAGGCAGTGTCGAAATTCCGAGATCTAATCCCCTAGTTACATTACCCCCTTTCTCTCAGGCCTTAGTTACTGAGCACCAGATCACTGAGCATTCTACAGACCTTCCTCCTCCTCCTCCTCCTCTTCATCATCCTCCTCCTCATCGGAGCTGAAGGTGCCATCAGGGAGACTGTAAACACGAATCACTTGCTTGTTGGGGTCTTTGAGGATGAGGTATTTGCCCTCATCCAGTTTCATGCAGACGTCAATGACACAGCGCAGGATGCCCCATGCGTTCTCCATACTCAGGTTAATCTGGCTGGCAAACTCATTAGGCTTGAACTGCTGTGTGCCCAAGATCACGTGGCGCGCAGAGTCCTTTACGTGGTAACGGGACACATACCTGGAGAGGAAAGGCAAAAAAGGTCAGGAAATTCAATGCCCCTGCCCAGACTTCACAGGAAAGTCACCAAAATGAGGCGATCATTTAGATTTTAACTTCTGGGCTAAGCTGCAAGAATCAACCCCCCAATTCAAAAGGGAAAATGGACAGGACTCCCTGGTGGGGAGCCATTCCTGTGTCTCAGATAGTAACTGAAGGCTTGTCTACACTGCCAAATTAAGTTAAGTCAATGTACAGCCACTACAGTAATTAAAGCAGTGTTTCACACCACACTATGGTCCTTCTGTCGGCGATGCATGTCCTCACCAGGAGCACTTCCATTGACGTAACTGTGTGGGGCACTGATGGCTGGAGCCCTGCTGCCCTGCGGGCTCAAAGGTTGGAGCCTCCCACCAACAGGAAATGTAAGTAACGTAGTTTCTATATGGACACTGTGTCACTCTAACTACATTGACTTAAGTACTACACCGGTCACAGAGGTAGAGTTATTAAGTAGATATAGTGGGCTATTTACATCAGTGGGAGCTACGTTGTAGTGTAGATGCTTATAGAGTTAGGTCAACACAAGATATCTTATGTAGACCCAATTCAGTAATGTAGACCAGGTCAGAGTAAAACAGATAGGGTTGCTAAACCGAAGAGATCAGGAACTACGCTTCCATCATCCAAGACAAAAGAGGTGATAAAGGAGATGATTCCCAGGTCCCACAAACAGAAAAGACTTAAGAGTTTTAACAATAAAGAGTCATTAACAGGGGAGAGTTCTGATTTGATCAACAGATTAGTCTGAGGCAGCTGCATGTCACATGGACAGAAACCAGACAGAACAAAGAAGCTAGATTTAAAATATCAAGCATCTTATTTTAAACACCCAGTCACGAGCAATTAAAAAAATGTTAGAGAAAGTGTGTCGCAGCAACAAAGTTGATTTAAAATGTTACAAACCAGCACCCACAGCTTCTGCAGTGCAGCTGACTAGGTCGACCAGCCAGCAGAGGGGGTTCTAATTAAGAGAACTGCATCAACTCTGTGCCAACAGTGTGAAGCAAACAAGGAAAAAGCCACTTGGCTAAGGTGCTTTGGGGACTGGAAGGAGAGGCTAAAATCAGAAATGGATTGCTCAGGAGATCAGTAATGGGACATAGGGCCATTCACTTAAGTTGCCAGTTTCAAGTCACAGGCCCCTGCCAATACATATCTGGAGAATGTGCCGGGGATCTCAGTCAAGATCTAAATCGGTACCACATGAACCACTATAATTATCTCTCACGTTCAGCAGAGAAGCCAAGAATTGAATGGGCCGTGGAGACTGAACTCCACTGTCACATGTACAGGTGGTCTTTCCAGGTCAATCAGCAGGCCATTGTGGGGAAGCAGCTTGCCCCAAACCAGTCTGCGTTGTACCTCATTCTGCCTCAGTCACCAATGCTAAAATATATTCAAAAGAAGTTTTTGGTTTGCCAAACAGAATAAAAATGGGAGGGAATTCTGTGATTGTACAGCTCCTAAAAACAGCTCTCACACACACCCCCCCCCCCCCCCAGCAAAAGCACTTAGAAGGTCCTTGACAGGCAAATCTTATATTGGCCTCACCCAAGTTTAAGATACTCCGATCCAGCCAGCAGCGCACAACACGTCCAGCGGGCTAATTTGTAACTGTTGTTTTTCAGCTCAGTGGCAATCACAGCTCCTCTCTGAGAATCTAGCTTTTGACGCCAGTCTACTCCATTGCAATGCTGAAAAGAGAGGTCAAACCACACTCAGCAAACCATGGGTGCAATTATCTCCGCAACTATGATGAGAACATATAGTGAGTTATCCAATGATACTATGCAAGGAAGAGATGGGAAGCTTAAAAGGACTTCTTGATTCTGGAGTATTGGCCAGTATATAGGGTGCTGGTTGGGGAAAAAAATCAAGGGAGAGCTCCATCGGACTGGTTATCATGTGGAATGCAGGAGCCTGGAAGAGGGTCCAAACAGACTACCCAGCACTTGGGAGACGTGGAGTCAGTTTAGCTGGCACTGCTGGTCCTCCACAGTCACTCTCTTCTGATGGAATTTAATGACATAACAGATACATGGAGTAACGCAAGAGGCTTGTCTCATGTCTTGCCTGCTGTACCTGGTACATCAGATAGCAATGGAGGAGCTAGAGAGGTTTGGTATCTGGTTCTCCCTCACCCTGGAATCCCATTCGTTCAGTGTTTTGATGTTGATGAATGACACTTCTCCGCCAGCTCCTGTCATCACTCCGTCGTGTTCACAGCGGACAATCAGGTCTATGTCATCTCCCAGCTTCCATCTTCGGTACCTGCAACCAAAGAATCTCTGTTATTCTCCACTCCCGGATCCACTTCAGCACTCACAAAAGCCATTCCCTTCCTCCCCTATCAGCCCACAATGAGGATTTCATCCCTCTTCCTTCAAACCCAATATGAAAGGTGAGAGATACTGGCCTGAAGCATAAGTCCCAGAATTTCTCTCATCACAGAGTGTGGCAATGCCCATGGGAAATAAAGCTTCAGTCAGACCACCACTAGCAAGCTGTTAATAGAAGTTACACTCCACCCCTTTTCTGAACCTCCCTCCCCAAACCTATGCACATGCTTGAAGCAAATACCACACCGGTATGCAACAGAGGCCACTTCGTTCTTATCCATGTCATCCTCCACAAATGGGTTTGGGTTGGGAAACTTGTATTTTTCTTTCCCCTGCAGAGAAAGCCAGGACAGATCACGAGAGAATTAAGCCCAACAACTTGAGAGAATTAAGGCAGCTGATCAGAAACACAAACATAGATATGAATAATAAAATCATAGAAATGTAGGAGCTGAAGGGACCTCAATAGGTCACCTAGTCCAGTCCCCTGCTCCGAGGCAGGACTAAGTATTATCTAGAATAGACCATTCCTGACAGGTGTTTGTCTACCCTGCTCTTAAAAACCTCCAATGACGGAGATTCCACAACCTCCCTACATAATTTGTTGCAGTGCTTAACTACCCTGGCAGGAAGTTATTTTTAATGTCTAACCTAAATCTTCCTTGCTGCAATTTAAGCCCACTACTTCTTGTCCTGTCCTCTGTGGTTAAGGAGAACAATTTATCACTCTCCTTTTTATAACAACCTTTTATGTACTTGAAAACTATGTCCCCTGTCAGTTCTCTTTTTTCCATCCATTCCTGCCCCCTGCCAATCTTTCCTCAAAGGTCACGTTTTTCAGACCATTAATCATTTTTGTGGCTCTTCTCTGCACTCTCTCCAATTTGTCTACATCACCATTAGCCACTCACCTCCCCTCTCCCCTTGGAACTAAAGACTCTTTCCCTCAGCCAATCAGCATCCAGCATTCCACAGAGCATTTTAATTTGCCTCTATACTGTCACAGTCCTGACTGGTTTAGTTCATGGAATGCTCCATGAAGAAGAGCGGTGTTCTCCCTACAACCCCGCCCCCACCACCTCCACAAAGTTAATCCACACATCCCAAATTGGAATGATTTCTGTGCAAAGTAATCTTGCCAATAAAGGTGCCTCTTGCTCTAATAAGAGACTGCTCCAGCACTGATATTCATAGTAAGTTCCAGACCTGCAGACTCAGTCTTCCACAGTACTGTCCGCGTGACAGGCTTTGCTAAGCCCACTTGCCTCTTACCATTCTCAGACACTGCTGGGAGAAGTTGTGGTTGATGTAGGTTGCTTCCATGGCCAGGTTGCGAGGTGAATTAAAGGAGTTGCCCTCGTCCTGTGGTGGCTCGTTAGCAGTTTCACTCACTGTCAGCAAGTCTGGGAAAAGAGCCAATGTCAAACGATCATCAGGAGGATAGTTACCCCCCCGAAAAGGACACTCAACCCTCATACTGTGCACCAAATCTGTTCAAAGCACATGCAGATAGTGCAGGAGCTGGGTTGCTCCAGACACAGTGTGGACATTTGAGAAGTAATATTGACTTAAAGGGGGTAAGGAACACTAAATGCAAAAAGCTGCAATTTGTTCCCTTACCCAACCTTGATCCTAGCAACCTCCTCACCAAAGTCAGAATTGTCCCTCTTGTCAAAGAAGAGCTTGGATCCAACTCTCTGGACAATGATGTCCCAGGAATACACAGACCGAGTACAGCTCATCAGTGTGGCCAGGATGGCGTCTGTGGCAAACACATTCCCCTGGGTCTTCGCCAGCTGCAGACGGAGGGAAGAGTGTGAGCGAAGACAGCATACATTCTTCTCCCCCCATCCCAAAAGTAAACTGCAGCCGTAGCAAACCAGACACTGATTCCTTTCTTCTAGACTCGGGAGGCTGGGCTGATATAAGACTCTGATGCACATCAAAGAGATTTGGACACAAACATGTCAAATGCTACTGATCCTACTGACCTCATTCAACAAGTTGGGCAGACAAATGCTGCCCAGAAAATCCAGCCCTGAAAATGCCCAAGCAAGTTGGGGAGAAAAGACAGAACTTAGAGCAGAAGGGAGACCTGCATCTGCAAGCACAAGAATAAGTTCTTCATCCTCTGTCCCTGACTTCATCAACACTCTCAGAGTTATCCTTTCCTCTCAAGACCAGCAATCTTGGGAATGAGATCTGTGATCCTGACATTTCTCTTCTCCTTCATACTTCTTGCCTGTAGGTCTGCCTATCTGCCCTTCCAGAATAGAGCTTTCCTTTGGCTGATATCTATCCATGTGTTAATGAGTTCCTGCCTTGGCCAATACCACTCCCTTTGCTATGGAGATCACAAATTTCTGCTGTCTAAAGAGCTGGATCCTGGATTATTTCTGTTAATCTCGTCTCACTCCAGAAAGCAAGACCATTTTGGACCCCTTGGCTTAGAACAGACTGGGTCCAAAGAATACCACACAATAAGATACATACTGGTGTATTTTGTGAGCCGATGGGCAGGAAGGACAATTATACCTTGCGAATGACTGGGTCATCAGTAGTGGTGACAGTGTGAAAGATGCGCTTAATGCTCCGCAGGGACTTTTCATTCCTTGTGGTAATGCGGTCAAAGGCTTTGTCATAATATTCCAAGGCGCCACAGCACTCTCTGCAGACATAATGAGAGAGCAGTCATGAGACACCAGCACAAATAACTCCATCTCAGAGTGTCAGGGGACAACAGTGACTGGCAAGAGTGTTTCTACTGACCCTGTGCACCTCCCACAAAAGGAACTTCATAAAACTGGATCACAAGCCAGTACCCATCCCTTTCCACACACAGATTACGCCAAAAGAAATACCCACAGAGGCCCTAGCTATCTTGAACTCACATATCCTGTGGCTCTGACACCTCCAGATAGCGCATCTTCATCAGCCGAGGGAAATCCATCTCCTCCTTCACCTCCCAGTCACTGCGAACTTCAACAGAAGAATCGCGAGGCTTCTGCTGTGTGGCCAGAGGAAGGGCAGATGGCCAAAGAAAGAAAGAGACACACAGCACATCAGGATTTGCGTGAGAACAGCAGGAGGAGGAGCGGGTTAGAGGAATGCTACCACAGGGAACAGGGTACACCGAGGTCTGTATAATAAGAACAGCCAGAGGAACTGATCAAACAGTATAGTTAAAAATCAGTTTACTTTACCTGTGATTTTTGGTCCCATTTCTGCCTCACCCCGAATTGCTTCTGAAATTTCTTTTGTAGACGTAGACGGTCTCTGTAAATAGAGGAATGTGACAACCTCGTAAGAAATAGTCCCAACGGCATGTCCCCAGCACTCCCACCTTCCCAAGCCACTGCTGAAACCACTGGGCTCTGAGGTCCCAAGCCACTGCCAGCATCTGTCGAAAGACTGGAGCCCCACAGCTGGCTGAAGCACTGTAACTAGGAACTCTGCTCTCAATGACTCTTTGAAAATGGCAACTTCAGTGGGACAACCCAGCCTCTGAAGATGGCACCACAGCTTTCAGAAGGTGCACATGCTACTTTTAAAACAATAATTTCTTTTCCTGAGTTTGGCTTAGAAAATCCTGTTGGTTCCACAAGCATCACATGAAACCAGCACTTCAAACCACAGCAGAGCCTAGCAAAAGACCTGTCTTGAAGTCTTGGATTTTTGTTACAACTCAATTGACAGAAGCCAATCAGCAAACCTAGACACCTGATCATAGACTCCAATACCAGCACAGAGTTCAGGTTTGGGGTCCTCACCTCTCCTTCTGTTTGGCGCTCTTAGGCAGGGTCTGCATGTTGAACTGAAGCATGTTACGGCGGTCTTTGTCTCGCCGAAGGTTCCTCTGAGAATGAGGAAGGGATGTTCAAGTTATAAATGAGATCTTTACAGCAATTCCACTGTTTCAGAAAGGTTTCAGGAAATGTGCAAGATACCTGTGCAAATCTCATACGATTCCTTTGGTATGCCGTCTTCTGTGTACGTGCTGTATCCACAAGCTGGAAGCTCGTCTCATCCTCCTCATGAAAATACGCATACTGGCTTCCCCCACCAAACTGCGATGAGTACTTATCTGAGGACACAATGACCCAAATTACCTTGCTACCCGTCTGCAAACCAAATATCATGAGAAAAGCTCAGAATTAGTGCTCCCACCCTGTCACCTGGCTCACCCGAGCTTGAAACCAGAGACAGGGCTTTTCTCTTAAAGCAGCCCATTGTGGGAGGGTCCCTCATCCTCTCAGACAAGTTCCCTTTCACAAAGAAGCTCAAAGCCAGGAGCAACACTGAAGGATGGAGACAGCCCCAAGTGCCCCTCTCCAAGGGTAGGGCACACTTCTGAGTTCAAGAAACTTCTCTCATTTGGTGGAGATCTGTAGGACACAGGTTTTGTAGACACCACTAAAGACTGTGACGAGAGGGAAGCAAGGATGATGACTGAAGAAACCTCATATGAAGTATCTCAGACAAGAGCAGCCATCAAAATAGCACTTACTCGTGTACCTCTTGTCCTGATAAGTGGCACCTGTCCAGTCTGCAACCTAATAAAAAAAGACAACAGAAAACAAAGTTGATGAGTGTGTGTCAACCAACATTTTAAACTCTCCCCATAATCTCATAATCCAGATGCCACTCAGTGAGAGCAATTAGTGCTTTATGTTCCAGAACCTACCGTACAATCTTATGACTATCAATATTCCTTAAAAAGCTCCCTGCTCTACTTACACACACTATTAAGAGGTCACGGTTCATATACCAGCAAAGAGTCCTATGGCACCTTATAGACTAACAGATGTTTTGGAGCATGAGCTTTCGTGGGTGAATACCATACCACTCCTTGTAGCAATTGCAATAGGGGATAAGGAAGCTATAAGGAGCAGAACACCAATGGCATGTGTTTCAGAGTAGCAGCCGTGTTAGTCTGTAGCCGCAAAAAGAACAGGAGTACTTGTGGTACCTTAGAGACTAACAAATTTATTTGAGCATAAGCTTTCATAAGCTACAGCCCACTTCATCGGATGCATGCAGTGGAAAATACAGTAGGAAGATATATTTACACACACACAGAACATGAAACAATGGGTGTTACCATACACACTCCAATGAAAGTGAGCTATTACCAGCAGGAGAGAGAAAAACTTTTTGTAGTGGTAATCAAAATGGTCCATTTGCAGCAGTTGACAAGAAGTTGTGAGGAACGGGGTGGTGGGGGGAGGGAACGAGGGGAATAAACATGGGGAAATAGTTTAACTTTGTGTAATGACCCATCCACTCCCAGTCTTTATTCAAGCCTAATTTAATGGTGTCCATTTTGCAAATTAATTAACAATTAACAATTCAGCAGTCTCTTGTTGGAGTCTGTGTGTGTGGCGGGGAGGGGCACTGTAAGGAACAGTACAGGACTCAGACCGCCAATATGACAAGAACAGCTAACAGGAATTGCCATGCAAATTAATACACGGGCATTAACTGATTGCTCCAGTGATTCATTTAGCAGCATTAGCACAGGTACCTTTCCCAGACGATCTCCTTTGCTGAAGGGCTGATATGGCATATCTTTGAACTGCTCTGGAACAGCACATGGACCCCAGCCTGAGGGGTTGTCCTGGATCACGGGTGTCATGAATTTAGCCATCTTCTAAACTCCTTTAAAAAAATGGGGTGGTCAAGTGTTAGGAACATTTTAACCCTACAAGACTGAAGATGAGACTGCTGGGAAACTTCATCTGACACTGACTGGGCAATGATGCCCATTCAAAAGACAAGAGTAGGTGACACCATTTTTAATGAGGTCATACACACAGAAAAGTTTCCAGGGTTAGGGTAACTGCCCAGAATTTCTGGGGTCAAGGAAAAGGTGAAGGTCTCAGGAGCTCTGACAGCACTGTCAGTATGTAATGTAATAATTACTTCCCTATGTAAGAATCTTATCACCTGACCTGTTAGACAAAACTGATAACCTGCCTCTGCCAATGGCAATATAAAAAGCCCCAGAAAAAAAGGTTTAATTTCTCTCTTTACTGCCTATAATAGCACAATTATTTCCCCTGATGGATGTTTCTTTCTGATCACAGCTGGAGATCACTTTATGCCTACGGGGATCTACTGTCCGTATAGTTATTTATTTTCCTAGCTAGTGTCATTGAAGCAGCTATCCTTATTCACAGAAACACCTAATCCTATGTCACTAAGACCCAGATCCTCAAAGGTATTTAGGTACCTAACTCTCACTCAGATCAGCGGGAGCTAAGCACCTAAGCACCTTCGAGGATCTGGGCCTACATGTTAGGTGATGGGTAGGTCCCTCAGCAGCGAGTCCCGCTGGTTAGTGACAAGGGGAGAGTCAGCAGCTCCGCCCCGCACATGGTCACTCGGCTCTGCGTGTGCGGGGGCCTTGCCGGGAACTGTCCGGCCGGGCCTCTCTCCCAGCCAGGGCAGAAGCCGCGCAGGCCGGTCCCGCCCCGCGGGCTGAGGCCGCAGCAGGCCCGACGAGGCCTGGGCTCCCGGCGGGAGTTGGCCCCTGGGCCCGGGGTCCCGTGTCCGGGGCGGATCCGGGCCCGGCAGACTCCGAGCCGCGCGTGGGGCCTCGCGCGCCTGTCCCGGCCGGAGCATGCGCGTTCCCCTCACCTGCGGGGGCCCGGCCGGGTCCCGATGGAGGCAGATGCAAGCGGGCCGGGGGTGCCGGCTGCCGGAAAGCCTGGGCTTGGGCGACGCGCACACAGTCACACACGTCATCACCCCGCGCCCGCTCCCGGACGAACTGTCGTAAAAGCAGACAGGGCAGTTCCGCATCCGCTCGGTGGGGAGACAGTGTTCGCCGTAAAGCACAAAAGCACGCCCGGGCTGTCGTAAACAGAAAGAGCACACGTCATTGTGGGACGTCAAAGAGCGCCGAGAGCTCGCTGCGAGCCAGGCTAGAAAGGGTACCCGAGTCTCGAGGCTGGCTCCTAATGGGGGAGCGCCAGCGCGGCGTCAGTCCCCCAATGTCCCACAGTGCACTGCGCGTCATCACCATCCCACAATGCACCGAGCCGTGCCCTGCCCTGCCCCCAGCATAGCCCCCAGTGTCTCACAATGCGTTGCTTCCCTTCCATCTGCCCAGGGTTGTCGTGCAGTGCGGGGAAGTAGGGGGCTTGAGGCTGCTCTGTCCCATGCTGCCTTGGAAGGCTAAACTAAGACCCAAGCTGTTGGGATGGGGGCCTAATCTAAGGCCCCATGATGGGACCTATAGGTGTGGTGCCACCGCATCCTTGTGTCTCAGAGCTATGCCTTGCCATCTGTATGCATTGTTCATCACAAAAAATATTCTTCACTCCACCTGTCTGCCCTGTACTGTGGGCTTCATAGCGGGGCAGAAGACAGTGTCATCCAAAGAAAAGAAGTGTGTGTGTGTGTGTGTTATTTATTTAAAACTCAACTCCAGCAGTTCATCTCTTCTGCTGGGACCATGCTGGGACATGATTTACCACAGGAATTAGTTCATTGGGATGGGTGATGGGTGACCTCTTTGTTTCTTGTCTATAAAGTGGAGATATTAAGACTGGCCATACTGGGTCAGACCAATGGTCCATCTAGCCCAATATCCTGTCATATGCAGTGTTCAGTGCCAGATGCTTCAGAGGGAATGAACAGGGCAATTTTGAGTGATCCATCCCTTCTCCCTCAGTCCAGTCCCACCTTCTAGCAGTTGGATGTTTAAGGATACCTGGAGCATCTTGGGTAATGCTGTTGATGGACCTATCCTCCATGAACTTATCTAATTCTTTTTTGAACCCAGTTGTACTTTTGGCATTCACAGCATCCCATGGCAATAAATTCCACAGGTTGTCTGTACCTTATGTGAAGAAGTACTTCCTTATGTTTGTTTTAAACCTGCTGTCACGGAGTGTGGGGGAGTCCAGCCCTGTACCCCTCTTCCTGGGACCCACAGTGGCTCTCGGCCAGCCAGTAAAACAGAAGGTTTATTGGACAACAGGAACACAGGTTACAGCAGAGCTTGCAGGCACAGTCAGGACCCCTCCATCGAGTCCTTCTGGGCTTTCAGGGTGCTTGGATCCTAGCTAGGATACCCTGAATTCCGCCCACACAGCCCCAAGCCCAAACTCAAACTGCTTCCCTCCTGCCACTCCCTTCCTTTGTCCCCTTCCCGGGCAAAGGTGTTGACCTTTCCCCTCCCTTACCTAGCTCAGGTTACAGGCCCTGGCATTGTCCATCCCCTAAAGTCCTCCCCTGCTCTCCCACTCCCCACACAGACAGTCCCTACTGCATCACATCTCTCCCCCCTTCGAGACTGAACTGAGCAGGGTCACTCTGCCCAGTGACCTGGGGAAGTTCAGGGTCCCCTCTCCGGGACAACGCATCCGCTGTCAGGTTGGCACTTCCCTTCATATGGACCACGTCCATGTCATAGTCCTGCAGGAGCAGGCTCCACCTCAGGAGCTTGGCGTTGGCTCCTTTCATCTGGTGCAGCCAGGTCAGGGGAGAGTGGTCGGTGTACACGGTGAAGTGTCGCCCAAAGAGATATTGCTCTAGCTTCTTAAGGGCCCATACCATGGTCAGGCATTCCTTCTCGATGGCCGCGTAGCTTTGTTCCCGGGGTAGCAGCTTCTTACTCAGGTACACGATGGGGTGTCTCTCCCCCTTTTCATCCTCCTGCATTAACACCTCCCCCAGTCCCGTGTCTGAGGCATCGGTGAACACCATAAAGGGTTTGTCAAAATCTGGGTTTGCCAGAACTGGGCCGCTAACCAGAGCCTCCTTCAGCGCCCGGAAAGCCTCCTGGCACTGCTCAGTCCAGATCACCTTGTCTGGCTTCCCCTTTTTGCACAGTTCAGTGATGGGTCCGGCTATGGCACTAAAGTGGGGCACGAACCTTCGATAGTACCCCACCATCCCAATAAAGGCCTGGACCTGCTTTTTGGTTTGGGGAGCAGGCCAATGTCTGATCACCTCCACCTTGGCTGGTTCCAGCTTCAGGCAGCCGCTCCCCACCCGATGGCCCAGGTAAGATACTTCAGCCATTCCCACCTTGCACTTCTCAGCCTTTACTGTTAACCCAGCCTTTTGGAGTCGGTCCAGGACTTGTTTAACCTGGGACATGTGGTCCTCCCAGGTCTGGCTGAAGACGCAGATGTCGTCAATATACGCCACGGCAAAACTCTCCATCCCCCTCAGTAGCTGATCCACCAGGCGCTGGAAGGTGGCCGGTGCTCCCTTGAGGCCGAAGGGCAGGGTCAGAAACTCATAGAGCCCCAGAGGGGTGATAAAGGCCGATTTCAGCCTGGCATCTGTGTCCAGCGGCATTTGCCAGTAGCCTTTGGTAAGATCCATAGTGGTGAGGTACCGAGCACCTCCCAGCTTGTCTAGGAGCTCGTCAGGCCTGGGCATAGGGTAGGCATCAGATACGGTGATGGCATTGAGCTTTCGATAGTCCACACAGAACCGGATTGACCCATCCTTCTTGGGGACCAGCACCACTGGCGAGGCCCAAGGGCTCGAAGACGGCTGGATCACCCCCAGAGCCAGCATGTCCCTGACCTCTCTTTCAAGATCCTGGGCAGTTTTACCAGTGACCCGAAAAGGGGAGCATCTTATAGGGGGATGTGACCCGGTGGACAGTCAAATTAGTGTGTCCAGGCTGGTTGGAAAATAGCTGTCGGTATAGATGCAGCACCCCCCTGATCTCAGCGTGCTGGCCCGGGGTCAGTTGATCAGAGAGGGGAATCGCCTCCAGGGGGGAACCAGCTTTTGTCCCAGGGAATAGATCTACTAAGGGGTCATCTCCCTGCCCCTCCCAATGTCCACACACAGCCAACACCACATTCCCCCTGTCATAGTATGGTTTCATCATGTTCACATGGTACACCCGATGGTGATGTGCCCGGTTTGACAGCTCCACCACATAGTTTACCTCATTCAGTTGCTTGATAACCTTGAAGGGCCCTTCCCAGGCGGCCTGGAGTTTGTTTCTCCTCACGGGGATGAGAACCATCACATGATCCCCGGTGGCGAAGGTACGGGCCCGTGCCGTGCGGTCATACCAGACCTTCTGCCTCCTCTGGGCTCGGGCCAGACTCTCCCTGGCCAGGCCCATGAGCTCGGCCAGTCTTTCCCGGAAGGTCAGGACATACTCCACCACTGACTCTCCCTCGGGAGCGGCCTTCCCCTCCCATTCGTCCCTCATCAGGTCTAGGGGCCCCCTTGCCCGCCTTCCATACAACAGTTCGAAAGGTGAAAACCCGGTAGATTCCTGGGGTACCTCCCTGTACGCGAACAGCAGGTGAGGTAAGTACTTGTCCCAATCCTGCGGGTGCTGGTTCATAAATGTTTTTAGCATCATCTTCAGCGTCCCGTTGAACCTTTCTACCAGCCCGTTGGACTGGGGGTGATACGCTGAGGCCCAGTTGTGCTGGACCCCACATTTCTGCCATAAGGACCGGAGCAGGGCCGACATGAAGTTGGACCCCTGGTCCATTAAGACCTCCTTGGGGAACCCCACCCGGCTGAAAATTGTCAGCAGCGCATCTGCCACTGTGTCTGCTTCGATAGAGGACAAGGCCACCGCCTTGGGGTAGCGAGTGGCAAAATCCACCACCACCAGGATGTATTTCTTCCCTGACCAGGTCGTCTTGCTGAGGGGTCCCACTATGTCCATGGCCACCTTCTGGAAAGGTTCTTCTATGATGGGTAAAGGCCTCAAAGCCGCTTTCCCCTTGTCCTGGGCCTTCCCCACCCTCTGGCAGGGGTCACAGGATTGGCAGTACTGTCGGACATGGGTAAAGACCCCAGGCCAGTAAAAGTTCTGTAGCAGCCTCTGCCTGATGCGTCGGATTCCCTGGTGCCCTGCGAGAGGGATGTCATGGGCCAGGTACAGCAGCTTGTGACGAAACTTCTGGGGAACCACCAGCTGCCTCCTGATCCCCCATGACTCTACTTCCCCTGGGGGAGCCCATTCTCGGTACAGGAACCCCTTCTCCCACAGGAACCTCTCCTTGCAACCTCTCCTCATGGTCTGTACCGCACTAAGGTCAGCCCGGTCCCTGTGCTTCCGCAGGGAGGGATCTTTCTGCAACTCGGCCTGGAACTCAGCAGCTGGGACAGGGATGGGGACCGGCTCTCTCTTGCTGGCTGGGTCTGAGGCCGCAGCCTCTCTGAACCGTGCCCCTGGGCGTTCCCCGCTCCCTGGGTTAGGGTCCTGCACCTCGGGTCGAGTACCTTCCCTGTTGTCGGGGTGCAGTGCCCTTTGCCGACTCTGACTATGAGTCACGACCAGGGCACTCTGGGTGTTGCTAGGCCAGTCCTCAAGGTCCCCTCCCATTGACACGTCAGTGGGCAAATATTGGTGTACCCCCACATCCTTGGGGCCCTCCTTGGCCCCCCATTTCAGGTGTACCCTTGCCACGGGCACCTTGAATGGGGTCCCGCCCACGCCCATCAGGGTCAGGTAGGTGTCGGGCACCATCCGATCTGAGGCCACCACCTCGGGCCGGGCCAGCGTCACCTCTGCGCCCGTGTCCCAGTACCCAGTGACCTTCCTCCCATCTACCTCCAGGGAAACAATGCACTCTTTCCGGAGGGGCAGCCCCGTGCCCACCCGGTAAACCAAAAACCTGGAGCCTGGAGCATCCACAGGTGGTATGTTGCCAGCCCCCCTTTCCTGGGAATGTAGCCCCTCCTCCGATTGGGTTTTTACCCAGTCCACCCTCTGCGGGTTGGGTCTGCTTGGTCTGTCCCTGAGCTTGGGGCACTGGGCCCGTATGTGACCTCGTTGGCCACAGCGATAGCAGCCCATGTCTCGTGGGTCCCCTTGAGTGGGTCGGAGGGACCTGCCGCTGGATGTTCCCCTTTTGGGGGGGTTCTCCATAGGCCCCCTTTGGGAGGTCCCATGATGACTCTCTCTCTGCGTTGAGGCAGGCTTGCTCCTTCGAGACTCCTCCCTGCCATCCCCTGCCCGACTGTCCACAAATTGGTCGGCCAGCTGGCCTGCGTGCTGTGGGTTCTCTGGCTTCTGGTCCATCAACCACAGCCTCAAGTCGGACGGGCACTGCTCGTACAGGTGCTCCAGTATGAATAGGTCAAGCAGGTCCTCTTTAGTTTGGGCCCCAGCTGTCCACTTGCGGGCATACCCCTACGCCCGGTTGACCAGTTGTAGGTATGTGACATCACGGGTTTTACGCTGGCTCCGGAACTTTTTCCGGTTCTCAGGAGTCAGCCCAAACTCGCGGAGCAGGGCCTGTTTGAACAGTTCGTAGTCCCCTGCCTCCGCCCCTTTCAGTCGGCTGTACACCTCCACGGCTGTGGAGTCCAGTAAGGGGGTGAGAACTGTGATCCTGTCTGCAGGGTCAACCCTGTGCAGCTCGCAGGCATTCTCAAAGGCCGTCAGGAAGGTATCTATGTCCTCCCCCTCCTTACGCCGGGGCAGCAAGTGCTTATCAAAGCTCTTTGTAGGCTTGGGTCCCCCCTCACTCACAGCAGCTGGGGCCTCACTTCTCCTCAGCTGGGCCAGGTCCAGCTCATGTTTATGCTGTTTCTCCTTCTCCTCCAGCTCTTGCCTCTTTAACTCGAGCTTCTCCCATTTCAGCTCCCTTTCATATTCCAGCCGCATCCGCTCCACGGATGCCGAGTGTTGCCGAGAGGATCCCCTGCTGGGGGGTGAGCTTCGCCAGGAGGATCCCCTGCTGGCCGGGGGTGTCACGGTGCCCTCGGTATACACTGGGCTCCTCCCCGCCCTTCCCCTAGGCCTAGGAAGGGGGGGTCTCGGGAAGCCCTCATCTGCCGGCTGACCACTCCCAGCGGGGACAGACACTGATGCCTGCGCTGCATCTGCCCGGCTGCTTCCCTCAGAGACAGGGCTCCGTTCATTCATGCGGTCTCCCTGCTCCAGCTGGACAATCAGCTGGTCCTTGGTGAGCCTCCCCGGGTGCAGCCCCCTCTGCTTGCACAGCTCCAGCAGGTCGCACTTGCGCCGCTTGGCATACATCTTCCTGCTGGCCACTCACAGGCCGGGGTGCTCGCCGCTCCCCACGGTTTCCAGGGGGACCCCTAGTGCACCAGCCCTTCGTGAGGTCACCATCTCTCTGCCAGGGTCGAGCTGCAGACTCCTCCGCCTCTGGGACCGCTCACTGCAATCCCCCGGGGGACCCTGTTACTGCAAAGTCCTTCTCACTGGGCACACACTCCCAGGGGTTAACCACTCCTTCGTTTTACTGCTCCCCAGTCACTTACTACAGGAAGCGTCGTCCACGGGGTGCAGTGTCTCCCGCTGCTGCCACCAGTTGTCACGGAGTGTGGGGGAGTCCAGCCCTGCACCCCTCTTCCTGGGACCCACAGTGACTCTCGGCCAGCCAGTAAAACAGAAGGTTTATTGGACAACAGGAACACAGGTTACAGCAGAGCTTGCAGGCACAGTCAGGACCCCTCCATCGAGTCCTTCTGGGCTTTCAGGGTGCTTGGATCCTAGCTAGGATACCCTGAATTCCGCCCACACAGCCCCAAGCCCAAACTCAAACTGCTTCCCTCCTGCCACTCCCTTCCTTTGTCCCCTTCCCGGGCAAAGGTGTTGACCTTTCCCCTCCCTTACCTAGCTCAGGTTACAGGCCCTGGCATTGTCCATCCCCTAAAGTCCTCCCCTGCTCTCCCACTCCCCACACAGACAGTCCCTACTGCATCACAGCTGCTACCTATTAATTTCGTACCCTAGTTGTTGTGTTCCGTGAAGGGATAAATAACACTTCGTTATTGAATTTCTCCACATCATTAATGATTTTATAGACCTCTATCATTTTCTACCTTAGTTGCCTCTTAGCTGAACAGTCCCCATCTTTTAAATCTCTCCTCATATGGAAACTGTTCCATATTTCTAATAATTTTGATGTCCCTTCTCTTTACCTTTTCCAGTTTTAATGTATCTTTTTTGAGATGTAACCAGAACTGCACACAGTATTTAAGGTGTGGGCTTATCATGGAGTTATATGGTGGTATTATAGTATCTTCTGTTTTATTTTCTATCCCTTTCGTAATGGTTCCTAACATTAACTCTTTTGACCGCCACTGCTCATTAAGCAGATATTTTCAGAGAACTATACACAATGACTTCAAGATCTCTTTCTCAAATGGTAACAGGTAATTTAGACCCCCTCATTTTGTATGTATAGTTGGGATTATTTTTTCTAATGTGCATACTTTGCATTTATCACTGAATTTCATCTGCCATTTTGTTGCCCGGTCACCCTGTTTAGTGAGATCCCTGTGTAATGCTTTGCAGTCAGCTTTGGTCTTGGCTTTCTTGAGTAATTTTGTATCATCTGCAAATTTTGGCACCTTTCTGTTCACCCTCTTTTTCAGATCATTTACAGTTACATTGAACAGCACTGGTCCCACTACAGATCCTTGGGGGACCCTACTGTTTACCTCTCTCCTTTTTGAAAACTGACCTTTTATTCCTACCCTTTGTTTCTGGTCTTTTAACCAGTTACTGATCCATGAGAGCACCTTCCCTTTTATCCCATAACTGCTTAGTTTGCTTAACAGCCTTTGGTAAGAGACCTTGTCAAAAGCTTTCTGAAAGTTCAAGTACAGTATATTCACTGGATTAGCCCTGTCCACATGCTTGTTGACACCCTCAAAAAATTCTAATAGATTGGTGAGGCATGATTTCTCTTTACAAAAGGCACGTGGATGCTTTCCCAACATATGTGTTTATCTATGTGTTTGATAATTCTGTTCTATACTATAGTTTCAACCAATTTGCTTGGTACTGAAGTTAGGTTAAACAGGATTGCCTCTGAAGTCTTATTAAAAAAGTTAATCTTCCAGTTATCTAGTACGGAGGCTGATTTAAGCAATAGGTTACATACCACAGTTAGTAGATATTTACCTCCTTTGTAAAGAGTTTTCAGATGCACTGATGAAAAGTGCTTAATAAGAGCTTATTATCAATGACCTTTCCTCCATCAACTTCCTGCAATATCTGGGTTTTCGTTAATTTTCTAATTATTCTTCCCACTACCTACACTGCTGAATTCTTCAGAGCAGTTCTTCCAGTACTTTAGAGTAGTGCTTCTCAAGCTATCTGATGTGGGGTCCGGCAATTTTTTTTTCCAATGTGCCAAGGACTGGTGCCATATTATTATCCTATTCAACGCTCTTATGAGGAAACTCGCTGCGGACTGGCAGCCGATGGCTCGCGGACCGGTACCACTTTGAGAAGCACTGTTTAAAGGACATGTGTGGATCTCCTTTCTCCTCCCAGTCTTACCTGCTGAAAGAAGGGGAGACTCTCCACATGGTATGAAAACCCATTGTTTATGTTGTGCAGGCACTTGAGATTATGCTCTATTTTATTCTGCTATTTTTGTATCCCTTGTCATAGCAATAAAATTTAATTTAAATCATTCTTTCCCTCTCCTCTTAGCTACTTGAAGGAAAATATGTGGGGGTCTGGCTTTTAACTGGTGCTCTAGTAGTAAATTAGTTCCATATATTCTTTATTATCTCTAAGGTGTTGGGCACTCTACCTGATCAGCACTCAGCTTACCCTCTGATCTCAAGAAGATTGCTTTTTGCACCAAGGCTTTTCTTGATAGTACCCAAGACACCCTTTTCTGTTTAAAATCAAACAGAACAAAGAATGCTGATACACCCTGCTTAATAAAATAAATATTCACACTTGTGTAACCCTTCTGCCCGTCCGAGTTGGCAGCAACAAGGGCTGGGTTCACTATCTAGGAGTTCAGTTTCAGTAACACTATGCAAAACCGACTCGAGCCCCCACCCAGTGACCTGGGACAATTATATACCACCCCCCTAGGTGCCTCTAAGAGGTAATACTTCCTCTCTCGCAAGCACAGAGTCTGAGTGTAGCAAAAGCTTTTTAATAAAGAAGGGAAACAATGTGATATTATGTTGGGGAAACACCACAAACAGGATTCATAACATAAACCATGAGCAAAAGACCCAGCCCCAAGTAAGTTTGTCTTCTCTCCTCAGGGTCTTAAGTCCAGCAACCCAAAAGATCACCCCAATGTCCCAAAAATCCAACACCCCATCCACAGTTTCTGACCTTGGTCAGTGCAGCCCTAGAGGGGTTCTTGAGTCCAGCAACTCAAAAGTCACCCCTCTCACAGTTTCTGTCCTTCATCAGTGCAGCCCCCAGAGTTCAGAAGTTCATCTGCAGAGTTTACCTCTCAGCCTGGGTGGAAGTATAGGGGCATCCCCTGCTCTAGTTGACAGCCAATTGCCATGCCTCTCCACTAGTCATCCTACTAGCCTCTCTCCAACTTGACTTCAGGCCCCCCCCCTACTTAACACAGCTCTCAGTGATTTCAGCTGCTAGAAGGGGGCCTCAGTGCTAGCACACTCAGAACTAGTAGCCCAAAATAGTTCTAATGCTTACATCTAGGAATCAGTGATTTCAGCTCTGCAGTACCTAACAAGATTCCTGACTGAGCCAAAAATACACTATAGAGAAGGAGGGGAAGACGCCTTTAGAAGGGCAGCAACACCACTCCTGCCACAGACACAGACACAGACACATACCTGACCCAGCATCTCTCCATTTATTAGGGTTTGGAACCCATGTCCCTTGCCTAGCAAGTGCTACTTAGTTGAGGGCAAGGCCCTCCATCATAAAATACCAAGTACAGTTCTAATAACCAGGATAACAACACTTTATTACTTCTGCCCCAATAACAAAGAGACTGGGGATCCCACAGCAGCCAAAGTTCCCCTGTTTTAGGAATTTTACAGATGACACCTTCTCTCCAATCTTTAGGACAAATCTCCTTTCCCCAAACCTTTTTGTACAATCTGCACATGTTATTCACCAGCACTTCCACTCAAGCTTTTAACACTTCAGTATCTATTTTATCATAGCCTGGTGCTTTACTACTCTTCAGTTGATATAGGGCCTCAGGTACTTCCTCAGAGCCGATTACTTCTAGTGAGAGAGGTAGGTCCACTGTCTGCAGGGTTCAACCGGAGTTGTGGGGATCTCAGTGCAGCCAAAACTGGGATTTAGGTGCCAAGTACTTAAGTGGAGCTCAGCCCAGGTACCTGCAGTGTTTTTATTGGCTAGGTGCCTCTGAGAAAATAGGAGGGATGGTGCAGTGGTTACGGCCCTAGCTTGGGACTCAGGAAACCCAGGTTTACATTCCCTGCTCTGCCACAGAGTTCTTGAGTAAGTTGATATCAATGAGTGTTAGGAGCCTAAATATCTTTGAGGATGTGGGCCATATCCTCTATATGCTTCAGTTCCTCCATCTGTGACTTGGGGATAATAGCACTCCTCTACCTCACAGAGGCTTTGGGAGGAGAACTACATCAAAACTGGTGCTGTGGTAATTGAGTGGTACATAATTACGTAAGAGGCACAAGATGGTAAGTGCTCCAACTAATGTTCTAGCCTGCACCTGTGTTTCATTAAGTGCTCTGGCGATAGAGTTTTATAGAGAGGAGAGTGGTGGAAAGGCTGGTGATATGATCCTTGCAATACTGTCTCTGTTTTAGTAGAAGTTGGTCCTTTTGCTGTGGAAATCCAACCTGGTGCTCTGTGGTTCTTCAATACACAAGTTACATCAAGTGATGTCTTGACCCTGCCTAGCCTGTGAGCGCTGATGGGATCACGGCATGATGTAATATGACTGCAGGCAATACATGTAAGACACAGACTTTCCTGACTGAAACACCACCTGTCACAAGCATTCAACTGACCACACACTTTTTTTCCCTTTATACCTCAGCATTAATTTCAATAGTATTAATGGTAGCACCTAGAGGCCCCAGTCAAAAGCCGAATCCCGTTGTGCTAGGTGCAGTACAAACACTTGCCTACGTATATATATACCTGCCCCTGGAAATTTCCACTACATGCATCTGACGAAGTGGGTATTCACCCACGAAAGCTCATGCTCCAAAACGTCTGTTAGTCTACAAGGTGCCACAGGACTGTATGCTGCTTTTACAGATCCAGACTAACACGGCTACCCCTCTGATACAAACACATGGTACAAGACAGCCCCTGCCACAAAGAGCTTACTCTTTAAATAGATGAGATAGACAAAGAGTGGTATAAAGGGAACAACATCCAAGCAGAAGATTGGAAACAGAGGCAGCGGGAGATAAAATAATTTACCTCAGGTCACAGAGGGAGTCTGTGGCAAAGCCACGGATTGAATCTATATCTCCTAAGTCCCAGACCAGTGCATGAACCTGCTTTCTGAACAGCTCTGTCTCCAGGATAATTACACAAATACAGGTGCAGGCTACAACATTAGTTGCAACACTTAGCCTCTGCTGCATATTCCCAGTTGTTTCAACAGTGGTGTGGTCCTCCTCCTCTCCCTCACCCCGTCCCACCTTCTGAATACCTTCTCTGCTGCCCAGTCTTATCATTCTCCTGAGAACACACAGCTACTGCAGCACTGGCTAAGCCAGAGGTGGGTTCAAGAGTCTGTCTGGGGGAGGGAGAGGGGCCCCCTCCATTTAACTCTAACCCTGCCCACCATTGCTGACCTCAGCTGGTGGTGCAGCAAGCTGGTTGGCCTGAGTGAGGAAAAAGTGGAAAGAGGGTGCATAGACCCATACCAGCCAATGGGGCCCAGAACCCTGCCCGGAGATGTTAGAGGAAGGAGTAGCCTGCTGCTTTGGGCCTGGGGGTGTACTAAGGCTTCAATGCATGTGGTTCTCAGGGCCTACAGCGTTCTGAGCCTCAGGGTCCCTTCTCTCCTCTTGAGCAGATTTCAGCACCATCTGCTCAGTTCCGTCTTTGGAGGAGTCACCCATGTGCTTTTGTCTCTTCTGGCAAAGCCTGACTACATATGGCCTCCATTAGGCATCACACACCCTGAGGTAGCAGGAAAAGTGGAGACGTTCTCAGCCTTGCACTGCAGCAGCCCAAGACACAGCCCCAGTCTGGACAAACGCACTTCCCAAGGTTGCAGCTGATACTAGAGGTCAGATCTGAGCTTTGCCTCTGAATTGAGGCAACCAGCTCCCTGGACTGTACGGACAGCACCACGCAGGACAGCGCAGAGGGGGTGTCGATGGGCTTTAATATAGAAGGGTAAATTAGTCTGGGATGATGGAAAGGGAAGGTTTCCTGAACTCCCTGATGACTACAGCAGAACACTGAATTGTGAAACATTGTGAGAGAACAGCAGGGGTGGGGAAAGGCACGTGACCCCACATAGCTTCTAACCAGCAGAATTGGCAAGCGGGATTTTATCAGCATACTTGAAACATCCCCAGACTGTCCTGTGCCTCCTGAAGAAACTCCTCCCTCCTAGCCACCCCCTTTGGCCTAATAAGCTCAACACCTGCTGGGGATTGGAGCAGCTACAGCCCTTAGTGGAGGGTGAGCTGGCTTGCTGTTGTGCTTGACTATGCTTCTTGGGATACACCTGCCACTCAACAATTCCCCCACTGAGTTTAGCATAACAGTTTTGTGTTGGCTGCACTGCTGGCTGGCCAAACAGCAAACTTTAATTACTCATCAGAGTGCCCCTGTTAAACACCTGGCCTCCATTGCTAAAGCTATACACGCTCACAGGCTGCCTGCATTGTGTCTTGTACAGCAGTGAGCACAACATATACGTAAATAAATAATATTAATTGTGTCCATGATGAGACCTCTTGCCAAGGGGAAGAGAGAATGCTAACAGTGAGCAGCTCCACTGGGAGAAGCTGGAAGGGAGAGCTGGGAGCCGTGCTTAACTGGAAAACATTCTTTGCAAATCTGATGGCAAATACAGGCTTCCCACCTTCATATGAGGTAGTGTGGTCTAGTCAGTGGACAGGCACTGGACTGGGAGTCAGGAGATCTTGGTTTATTCCCAGCTCTGACGCTGACCTGCATTGTGACACTGGGCAAGTGGCTTCCCCTCTCTGTGCCTCAGTTTCCCTTCCCCTTTGTCTGTCTTATGTATTTAGATTGTAAGCTGTCTGAGGCAGGGACTGATTCTGTGTTTATATAGTGCCTGGCACGATGGGAGCACTGAACTCAGTTGGTGCCTTTAGGTGCTACTGTAATAATAATTTTAATAAAATCTATTTCTTGCATTTCAGTTATTTACTTCTTCTCTTAATGACCTAAAAGTCATCTTAGATTGGAAGCTCTTCAGGGCTGTATCACTAGCACCTGGCACATGGTGGGTGCTAGTGAAATATTGGGATGGGAGTCAGGAGGCCTGGGTTCTATTCACAGCTCTGCCACAGGCCTCCTGGGTGACCTTGGGTAAGACAAATCCCTTCTCTGTGCCTCAGTTTCCCCACTTGTAAAATAGGGATGATGACTCTGCCCTCCTTGGTAAAGTGCTTTGAGATCTATTGTTGAAATGCTGTTAGAACTAGGTGTTATTCCGGTAAGAGGACTGGAGAAGGGAAGCCTCTTCCTGCTATGCTGAGCATATTTCACTGGATGGCACTGCCTCCTAAGGAATGAAAAGACCCAGTGCCCAACACTCTGTAAATCAATCGATAAATACATTTAGAGAATTGAAAAAGGATGAAGAGAATGAAATGGTGGTGAAAAGTTCCGCTTGACTGGTCCCTGGAGAGTGAAGAAATCCTGTACTTTATTTCCAAGGCCTGTACAGAAGGGGTAGGACCAGCCCCACAGCAAGCTTCCTACACACTGTCCCCCTTGCTACTGTCCTTGAGGATCCACCCCTAGGGGTGAGCTCATCTCCACAGCCACCTTAATCCTCGGCCTCTGTCCTGAAACTACTAGTGCCAGGGCTACTTAGCGCCACTGGCCGTAGAACTTGCCACACCACCAGCACCTAATCAGCACAGAGTGCAGAGACCTCCCCATCCTCATTTTCCATAACAGCTGTCACTGTCATACAACGTTGGCACTACAACCCCTGGGCCTCACTGGGGCTGGGGACCTAGATGCTGAAGGCGTGGCCACTGAAGAGAGGCCATTCCCACTCCCAGCACTGATGGGCACAGCACACGCATTAATAAAGACCAGCAGGCTCACGCAGCCTTTGGTACCCAGGA
Organism: Gopherus flavomarginatus; assembly: GCF_025201925.1. NCBI lineage: Eukaryota > Metazoa > Chordata > Testudines > Testudinidae > Gopherus > Gopherus flavomarginatus. The sequence continues at coordinate 100,992,680 of NC_066617.1, read as the reverse complement.
AAGAGACCAGCTCCTCCCGTTGGCCTAAGAGTGAGACCTGCCAGCAGGATGACAGATCTCTGTCAAAAAGTTAACTAGTATCAACTCTGCTAGTGTCAGGAAATAGCTGGCCTCCACCCTAAAGCACAGGCTTGGCGAGAGCACTGGCCTCATGATTAAAAGACCTCAGTTCAAGCTGATACAGGTCTAACTGCAAAGGCAGAGCTAGCCCTAATGAGCATGCAACAAAAGCCCATGCTGCAGACACACAGACATCATGATCCCCAGCAGGGTGGGGGACAGATTCCAGACCCATCATTCTACTTCAAAACCAGAGTTCGCTGTCTCTTGATGAAAGAGAATCTGCATTCACTGACAACAGTAGCAGAGCTCTTACGATGCTATGTGAGGCAGTCACTAGAGGGCAACCTGACCCCGTGTTTAGCCAGTAGATTATAAATGCACTGCCTGAAGTAGCATCAAAACAGGCTTTAGGAAGTACTGCAGCAATAGCTATGGGGTTGGCCTTTGTTGCTCACCTCTGGAAGAATGAGTTCCCTCTCTCTGTGATCCAATATCAGACATACTCAGCACAGTGGTGTTTAATGCCCTGGAATATTTTAATATCAAAGTCTCCAGGTTTCCCACACGCACGGCTGTTAGTGTAGATCACACAGAAATGAGAACAAACAGTGCTCCAGGCTAACAGGACCACACTATGGAACATTCACTTAGAGTGACATCTGAGGATGAGGAGAGTTAACATTAACATCAGACCCTTTGTAGCCAGAAGCAAACTCAGGCACCACCCAGGGGCAGGTCTACAGCTGCTCACACTAACTTGCCTTAGTTGTGCGTGCTCATATTGAAAGTGACCCTCAGTTCTCAGCTGCAGCTGCCTGGCTATTCAGGGAAGGTGATTGCTGCTGTTTCTTCCATTTGCACCCCCTACTAGAACTTGCCCTATATAACTCGGGGCATTGGAGTGGCTGCCTTTATGTCAGTCCTTCAGCTGGAAGGTCCATCCTGTTCCATGACCAGCTAGGAATGGTGCACAGCACTGGGACAAGGGCACATTCGTTTTCCATGGATTTTGTTTTCTCATGGTTTTGAGTGGGGCAGTGCCGCAGTGACGTAGTTCCAGCTCTTCTTCCCCCTCACCCCAATTCAGGAGCCCTTCCCACTTCCTCAAATCTGTCTGCCAATGTGATTGTACTGGGCAAGTGCGGCTTGGAGGCACTCAGGTAGTTCCCAGAGTTCCTCCTGTTAAAGGGCCTGTCTGGCCCATGGCACCTAAAACTGAGGAAAAGAAATCCCCCCCTGACAAACCTTTCATACTGCAGTGCTGGGGGCATGGGAGCTCCCCGTGACTGTGTCCTATTGGGGTCAGGGTTAGCATATCACAGCACCACTCCTCCTGAGTTCTGAATGGTCTGCTAGCTCTTGTGGGGGTGGGCCTTGAGACCTGCTGGGCTCACTAGCTGATACTACAGTACATTGATTGATCTCATAGTAAGGAGCCAGTCAGATTTATCCCTGCCCTGCTAGGCCAGGCATGTATCCTCAGAAGGGACTGCACCAAGCCTGCAGATGGAAGCTACCACGGGAAGAGGTAAGGAAAGCCGGGTAGATGAAGCCAATGCTTAGACAGAAAAATAAAGAGGAAGAGTAAAGCTGAGGACTTCCAGACCCACATGAGCAGCCACAAGTCGTCTCCCACAGGGCAATGCTGTCCCCTCACCCTGGGCACCATTAACCCTTTGTGAGAGGCTGCAGGATCAGGACCCTGCAGTGGCAGGATACCTGACATAGTGTGAGTCAGTGAGCAGCAGACAGGGTAAAGCACAGCTGATTGCTGCCAGCTGGCCATCTGCTGCCAGCACAGGATCTAGAGAGGACATGCATCCTAAATCCATGGTGCCCCCTCCTCCACTCCACTCCACAGATCACTTCACAACATGACCTGAGGGACAGTGGGGGAAGGCAGGCAGCAGCTGGGAAGTGTGACTCTGATTAGGGTGGCAAGGGAAGCACCCAGTGCCAATGACCCAAGAATGTGATGGTGGGGGGGCCTTGGGGAGGGTGGTTTTGAGGGATCAAGCCCAATATAGTCTTAATCCACCCCTGAAAACAGGGGAAATGTGCTCGCAGCCACTCATGAGCCATTTGCTTTCAGCTCTGCCCTTTTAAAACATTCCGTACTAGACAGATTCATTAGTTAATGTTTGAACATGAACAGTGCAGTGTAAGTGCTCAGTTATTTATGATTATATAAAGCCTGCCCCCGTCTGCACCCCTTGAGGCCTGAACTAAATTGACAATGTTTGACCCCGGAACCTTATCCCTTCCCTGTCTCTCACTCTCAATCCCCTGAACCTTAAAAACACCTCTGGGGTTTGGGCAGAATAAGCATCCCACTCCAGAGTCCTAGGAGGGAACCACTGATCCACCGACCCCAGGCACGGAGATCTCTCCCTGGCAGAGAATCACATATCCCTGCTGGACAGGCCACATCCCAAGGAGGAATCACTTTCTCCACAGTTCAGTAATGATGTGTCCCCCCTCCACCATAGCATGAGCGCATCACACGCTGGAATGGATTTTAGCCTTCCAACACCTTGGGAGGTAGGGAAAGATTATCCCCATTTTATAGATGAGGACTTGAGGCAGAGGGTAGATCGATCTGCCCAAGACCATGCAAGGAGTCTGTGGCTGAGCCAGGAACTGAACGCAGGTCTCATGGGTCCCCATCCAGAGCCCTATTCGCTGATCCATCCTTTCTTGCCATGATTGTCCCCTCTGGGAGCTGGTCCAGGGGCTTTTTCACTCCTGACTCTACTTTCATATGACACTATTATTAATACCTAGCTCCTACCTGCTAGTGCTTTGCATAATTGCCTCTTTCTATTCTCTTGCTCCAGGAGCATTGCAAGGTGCTCGGCTACTCCGGTGAGGGGGATCTTATAAGTCCCTAGCTCAGATGATGGCTTTTCTAGCCAGGAAGAATTCACCCCCAGCCTTCTCCCAGTCTGTCTCAGGCCTCACCATGCACAGCCATGAAGGAGAGGCCAGCAACTTCCAAGAGCCGCCCAGGGACGCCCAGGGCAACAATGCAGTGGGGATGGAGAGGCCACTGGCTCTTTCGGCACCTCCCAGTCCCATTCTTCAGTACTGGGCTGCTCAGGCCTCTCTGTCCTGGTGAGGCTGGCAGGAACCAGGAGGGGGAGGGGAACCATGTCTCACTCTAGAGGAGAAGCAGGTGGAGGGGAGAGTAGAATGGGAGGATGGTTATGCCCCAGAAGAGTAGGCCCACGTTCCTGGTGCATGTGTGTGTGATGCCTATTGTAGTAACAGGGCCTTCAGCTCTGAGCCTGTTCTCTGCTGAACGGGCTCCTGGCCTGCTCTGGAGCTCCATCCCTTCCTCGTGCCCTCGTTCTCCAGGCAGGCCCATTGCCGCTGCTTGTGGAAGGGGTCCCTGGAGGATGAGTGGAAATGGAACACCAGGCGTCTGTAATTATCTCTGCGATGAGGCGTCCCACTGGCTTGTTCTGGCAGCTTGAAACATGCAGATCAAAGGGCCGGTTCAGGCTTCCTCTGAGCTTTGATACCAGCCTGCAGGAGGCAGCAGTGCCTGCTGTGCACCACGTCAGCACGGAGCAAAAAAGGGAGAAGAGCAGCGGCAGAGAGGGAAAGGAAGAAAAAGGGGAAAGAGGAAGGATGAGGTCCTGGTGCCCTGCAATCAGCTCACTGCGCTGCCAGGCCATGTCAGATCCCTGGCCCCATCCCGCTGCCAGGGTCCAACACAAGCTGAATGAGCTGGGAGATTGTTCCTGCCCTGCCATGTAGGACTTCGGAGATCTAGGTTTAGAACTCCAGACCCAGCCTCCTGTCCTCTGGGCTGCTGGGGGCCGGGAGTGTTATGAAGACAGCAGAGGGCACAGAAGGAAGTGAGCACCTGTCTCCCATTGCTGACTAAGGAGTAGGCAGCCTTGGCTCCCCCAGACAGCTGAATCTGCTGGCTCTGTCCCCCACACTGGGAACCCAGGGGAAAGCTCTCTGCTATTCCAGCAGTGTCCTCTGCTCAGGGCATGGGATGAGGAGCAGCACTCGGTCATACTCCGAGGCTCCAGGAACCTGCTTCTTCAAGCTACGGGCTGCCATTTCCACCTGTCGCTAGGGGAATCCCATTTGGACTTGGCAGCGCCTTACACAGGGCAATGGATAGGCAGGCCCTGGAAATCTAGAGGATAGTTATTCAGCAGAAGGATCCTTGCTGGGATGAAAGGACAGGGCAAGTGGAAGGAGGTAGGTGGACAACATTGATGGGCTGCTGGGTGTCTGTTGAGAAGCAGATGTGAGGAGGTGGAAAGATGGGAGGAGGAATGGGACAGGCATGGATTGAGTGACGTCCAGAGCAGGAGGGAAAGCCAAAAGAGTTAAAGGAAAAAGATTAAGGGAGAGGGGACAGATCTCACTGCCCTGGGGGTGAACCCAGAGAGGGTAAACTAGAGAAATGGCAACGGAAGCTCAGCAACCCCAGGAGCTCTAGCTTGATACAACAGCTGTGACTCAGTGTTGAATGAAGGGCCATATTCTATAGCTTGGTCATGTTCAGACTCCCAGCATCTCAATGCAGCAATGGGGGAAGGAAGGGGGTTCCGGTGCTGTATCCTTTCTAACACAGCCATGCTGCATCATACCGTGGCTTTGTGTGTGCGGTGCTCCCTGAGGAGATACAGGCCATGCCCTTTGTACTTAATGGGAGTAAGGGACTTATATGCAGCAGGTTGGGGGAAAGCTTGGCCCCAGGAATGGGAAGTGGATGCTAATTAGGAAGACTGTGGAGGAGGGAAGAAAAGGAGTGTAAGAGAACTGGGGAGAGGGAGACAGATAGCTAGCGAATGGGAGGAGAGAAGAGAGCGCTGGGGCAGAGAGGGTGTTTACAAGTGACCAGAGGAGATAGCTGTGGAATTTTAATGCAAGGCCCCAGTATTGATCAGTGTAAGATGCAGCAGGCGGGTGCGAGAGTCAGAGGAGAGACCTGCAGTGCTATTAATACAGAGGACATATTGTAATCCATCAGTGTCAGCCCAGGGACAGCCAACCTGCTGCTTCAACCCCTTCATTCCCAGAGAGTTGTTCTGCCTTTGGCCCAGTCGTACAGCAGAATTAACTCTGCTACTCCCACACATCAGTTCAAAGTGTCTCCGTCTGCAGAGGAGGGGTGGGATTCTAGCCTATCTGGAGTGGAAGGTTCCAAGCTGGCCTTCTGGGGAACGTTGCCACACAAGCTAGTCAGGTTTTCCTGCCCGGACTGCTGTCCTGTGGGAGCAGGTGGGTTAGGAGTGCCAGTGGTTAGTGCCCTGCGCTGCCAATGCAGGAGACCCAGGAATTGTCACAATCTGTCTCCTCCATGCTGGGTTAGCTGCTGAGGCTGTTCACTCAGGCTGAGGAGGAGCAGTGGCTTTTGCTGTGATCTTTCCAACAGATTCAAAGACAGTTGGTTACCAGCTCCCCCTTCAATCCAGAACATGGCAGCTACAAAATAGAAGCACTGCAGTAGCAAGTGTCTGTCTTTTTGGTGGGGCTGCAACAAGGAGATTGGGGCTGGGGGGAAGTGTAATATTCCCTGCAGAAACCAGGAATTAGTCACCCTAGTGGCACCCGCACTGTCAGGCACAGTGCACTGGTGACTCCAGCATGGACTCCTGTGTCGCCAGGTTGTGGGCACCGAAGCTCTGCAGTGTCCTGACCATCCAGCCCCGAATCCATGAGCCTCCAGGGGTATGAGCCATGACAAGTCCCCTCCGCCCCCCCAACGTCAAGGCTAGGACGAAGAGCAAATCTAATATCCCCCTCCCCTATGAGCTCGTCTCTGGGTTTTTCTTACTGTCATTTTCTCTGCCATTTCCCCTGCCTGCCTTGCCACCCTTCCCCCCACAGCTCACCCATGCTGCTGTCAGGATCTGTGCCTCCCAGAGTACTGTTCCTCACCTCTCCCTCCACAAGCATCTGCAGCTCCCCCATCCCTCACTTGCTCTGGCTCCTCCTTGCAAGAACATTTCCTCCCCCCTCCCTGTGGGATTCTGAACTCCCTGCAAAGGCTTCCCCTTTGTTCATATGCTGCCATCCTGTGTCTGTGAGTCAGGGGTTCAGTTCCGCTCCTCCTAGTTGGGCTCTTCCACACAGTATGGCCTAGTGGTTAGAAGAGGGGCCTGGGAAGTGGTTAGAAGAGGGGAGAGCTGGGCTCTATTTCAGGGTCTGCCACTACTTCATTGCATGACCTTGAGCAAGTCACTTTCCTCATGTGCCTCTGGTTTCTTCTCTGATAAGGATCCTGACCTAGGCAGACGGTGGCTCTGGGAGTCTGTAGGTGTTACTGTTTGCAAAGTGTTTTCATGTCTTCAGATCGAAGGGGCCTGAGAAATGCAAAGTCTTCATAACCAGCATCATCAGTTTAATATTAGCAGGGCTCTGGATGCAGACTCCCTCCCCTCCCCACTGGCGCTATTCACATACCTGAGGGGTTTTCACTGCTGCTCCTTCTGAGCCACCAGCACCATCATTATCCCTTGAACAGCAAACAGCAGGGATGCGGACTTGCCCCTGCCTGCATGGCCTCTCAAACCTGCCCTAATCCAGCATATCCTTCACACCACTGTGCCTTTTTCATGCCGATGGACATGCTGGATCTGCCCTCCGCTGACTTTGCTTTATTCACTCTGCCCTTTGTGTCGGAAGGGACAGGAACCCTGTGTCTCCTCCTCACACTTCTCATCACTGTCTGGTTAATTTCTCTGGCTGGATTCTGCCCTTTACTGGGTTTTCTTCCCAGCTCTGATATAACCTGATATATCTCCCCTCTATCTTTTGCCTCCATCCAGCTGCTCTCTATTTGCTTAATGCAGAGATTCTTCCTTCCTGTTCAGCTGTGTGTCACCTTGTTCCCTGGCAGCCCCTACTCAGCATCAGGCAAAGCTCCAGAAGGCTTGGTGGTAGTTCAGTCACTCCTACTCTCCTGGCTGTGTCAAGTCTGGAGCCCTCTTGTCAGGCCATTTCCCCTCTCCATTACTTCCTAGTTCCAGCCAGGCCCCCGTTCCACAGACAACAACCTTTCCTTGCAGGGTTTAAGCAGTGTTGCTTTTGGCTGGAACCAGGAAGCAAACAGCCTGCAAAAGTGAAATTGGAAACAAAATGACAATTAACTAGCCTCATCAAAGGGGTGTGTGTGCGTGTGTGTGTGTGTGTCAGAGGGAGGGAGATGTTGATGATATTGGGTTCCTTTGAGCTTAGGACAAAATTTTGAGGATCCGGTTTGAGTTCTGGCTGCATGTCAGGGAGCGGGGATGGGCTGAGTTTGAATTTTGGGCAAAGACTTGGTAACTTGGTTAAATTTCTGGTGAGCCAGTTCACCCCATCCTTGTTCCTCTACCTCGCTCCCCTCCAGTGTGGAGTTTCTTCTCTATAGACACTGACTGCCAAGGGCAGCTGATTCCACTCACACAGGCTTCCTCTCTCCTCCCAGATTGCCCACAAATAACTGTCCCCATATTTTCCAGTCATGCTTTGGACATCCGAAGGTGCTAGGATGTAACAGACCCAGACAATTAATACAAAGGGTGTGTATCTGAGGAGGCTCCCCTTGGGGTCTGGTCCCAGCCCCATTTCCTAATTCCTTGAGCCTGCTTGCAGCTGCTTGAACCCTACTGCCTCTCTGCCAGCCTAGTATTGCCAGCTTCAAACATTCAAAGATTGAGTCAAGCACCCTAAAAATAATGAATGGCTTAAAATACATGAGATTTTAAAAAAAAGTTGTTGTTTTTTAAATTTGCCTTCTGGTTTTGGGGCTGCATTAGTTTCATATTTGCAGACTTTTCTCCATAGCTACAAGGGCTAGAAACTTTTTATTTTGAAACGAACCTGAGATTCTCAGATAATCCCTGGACTTCAGGAGCTGGGGCTTTAAAATACATTACTAACATTGCGGGAGTTGGCAACACTGCCAGATAACTGGCCTGTCATTGGGATGCTTCAGAAGAAGGGGGGAAAAGCCCACAATGCACCTTGTCTCATGTCTGCTGTTCCAGAAAACAAACACACCAACAACTCCAGTTTAATTGCATTTGGTTCAAACATAAGGATGGCAAAACCTATTCCTCCCTCAGGCCCCCACGTCATCCTTACTTCCTGGGCTGCAAACATGTGGGATGACCAGACAAAGTGGCAACATCAGCCAGAACTCCTAACCGGAACAACACTTCTCTCCAAACTACTCTGTGTCACTGTTCCCCCATGAGACTCCTCTGGCAGGCCAAGAATTCTTTTCTTCAAGACTTCCCAATAAAGCCACATAAGCGAAGACCAAGTTATAAAAAAAAAAAAATCTTTATTTCATGTACCAGGATTTTTTTTTTGTAATTTTCTGTTTTTAAATTTTTTTTCTTTTTAACAGTCTGAAAAAAACCCCACAAAATAAAGAAAATAGAGGTTGGTTTCTTGAACTGGTTTGAGCTGGACATGAGCAATATCCTTAGAAAAAGCTTCCCCGCCAGTCCTAGTCCTCCCCCTTCTTACACTCAGGTGCTCACTCATCTTCTTGTTCCTCTCTGTGAATGCTCAAGAACTTTGTGGGCATCAAGTTCTCAAAAGCAGCTTTGGATTTAAACCAAACAACCATACTCTGTCTACGCCGGAGTTTGGGAAACCCATTTTAATTCAGTGCTTGGAGGTGGAGGGAGGGGGTTATTTTTCATCTATTCTTTTATATTTTAAAAGGCCTGGGGACCAGGTGGGGATGACAGGCTGGGAGGTGACTGGAATTCAGCAAGAATCTCAGACACCCTGTACAGACTGAGGCATGCCACCTAGATGATCAGTTTCATCTAAGCTTTCTCTGTGCTTCTCCATCAGCGCCAGACCTTCCCCTCAAGACCTAGAGAGAATTCGTTTAACCTTGGACTTAAATTTCCCACATGTTGCTCCCCAACCCTGCCCTGGAAGGAACCCCACTTTCCTGTGCTGAGAGGGAAAGTAGGATAAAGCAGCAATATCTGGGGCCAGGAATCGTTTTAGGAACAGTGTCTATACTCCAGTAGGAGCTGAACCATGGGACTTAACAACTTTTAAAACTGGAGCAGCAGGAATTGGAACAGAGTCAAGGGTGGGGCTGAGCAGCTGAAAGGGTCAACTGACCCACTCAATAAACCCGCAGCCCTGGACCTGCCCCTGGATGCAACAGAAGGGATTCTGTTGTCCGTACGTCCCTGGAGAATTCTCTCAATCTGTGCTGGCCCTGGGCTGGTCTGTAGCTGACTGAGTGACACACAGCAGCATATTGCTTTGCCCACTGTCCCCGCCATCCCTCTCTGTGTACTGGTAGCAGCATTATAAAGGGAGCTGAATTACAAGTGGTTTCTAGGACCTCCTTGGCACATTGAGTCTCCTCAGCACAAAGCCTTGGTGCTAAATGTCAGGCCAAGTCCCAGGTGCATGTGATAATTCCTGGGATGGATGGGTGCTGCAGGCACGGTGAGGAGGTTTGCAGGATTTACATTCTCGAAGGAAGCAGGGAGGGGAAAGCAGATGTCTGCAATGATGTGGTGGGACGAGTGTGCGTATGAGTGGGAGACTGTAGGCCTGATTCTCCTCTCATGCTCACTAGTGAAAACCAGGAGTAACTGAACTGGAAGCAGTGGAGTTATCTGGGGTCAAACCAGTGGGAGAGGAGAATCAGGCCCAGTGTGTGTATGAGCAGGAAGAGGGGAGCATGTATATGGGAGTTCAAGGGCCTCACGGCCTTGCGCCTGTGTTAAGTCACTGCCCCGGGACAGAATGAGGGTAAAATGCTACCACTGGGGCAAGCAAATGGGGACCTCCGATCTGGTAGCACTTTGCACCCACCCTGCTGGGTGTAAATGACTACGCAGGGGCAGGGCAGTAGGGAATCAGGCCTTGTACGCGACGAAGTCTGTCCAAGACTTGGGGCCCAATCCAATGCCCACTGAGGTCAATGGACAGACTCTCGTTGGTTTTAGCAGGAGTGGGGGTTAGGCTCCTGGTGACTAGGGAAAACTGACATTTGAAGGTATATACAGCAGTAGCCATTCCATGTCTGCCTACCTCGGGGAGCATCCACTGCATGCATGATGGGAGTGCGCATGTGAGTGCTAGTCTCCTTATTAGCATATAGTCCTTATGCTGTCTGTCACCCATGCCCCCAATAGCAGCATCTTCCTCTCCTCAGGGAGAGATGTGTGTCTAGCACAAAGCCCTGTGGCTGGCGGGGAGCCTCTCCCCTCCTGCCAGCCGGTGAGCTCTGGCCTCTCAGTGATTTTCATTTTGTTAAAGGGATTTAATTTCCTTTTTCTCTTTACAAGCCCCCCCTGCTAATTTGCATTTCCCTCCCTCCCTCCCCCCAACTCCCACGTTTTCACAGTTTAAAGCTGGAGAAAACAAAAAGAAAAATACTATCTGGTTTTCTTGCAAGTAAATCCACTTACTGTATTTACATTTATTTATAGTTGGTTTTGTTTTATTAAAAAATTGCCACTTATTTTTTAGAAACTTTTTTCTTTTTTTTGCAATGTTGCTGTTAACCACAGGATCCCCAGGGACTAGTGAGTCCAGGTTGGTCACCATTAACTCCCTGGGAGCCCTGGGGACCAGGGAATCAGCATTAACCCCTGGAATTCCCAAGGACAGGAAAGTCAGTGTTAACCCTTCACGGGCCCACAAGAGGCACATGAGTCACCTTTGATCCCAGGGTCTTGGCAAGTCTGAGTAGGTCACAAGTAACCCCAAGATCTCCAGGGTCATCATGAACCCCTAGAACTCCCGCAGATACACTCATCACTGCTAACCCACCCCCCCACACTTCCTGGGGACCTCCCCACCCCCAGAGTCTGTGAGTCCACGTCGGGTTAAAACTGAACAGAAAACAAACCAAAAAACCGAAAGAATGAAACCTGAAAAAATCCAGAGAGCTGCCTCCTCCTCCTCCTCCCACTTAATTTTTTGTTGTTTTTTTTGTTGTTTCTTGGTTCCCTTTTTTCAATTTGTTTTTATTAAATGTTAAAATAATGGTACATGGGAAATCATGCATTTTCTTTTGAATTTATTTTCTATTTTTTTTAAATCTCTCTTGGTTTTTAAAGTTTTTTCTTTTTTTTCCTTTTTCTTTTTTTTTATACTTTTTTGTCATTGTCGTTTCTTTTCTTTTGTTTCTTTTCTTGTTGTTGTTGTTGTTGTTTTGTTTTTGTTTTTTGCTTTTGGAAGGTTTCCCCCATGGATGCTTTCTCTTCTCCCTCCCCTGCCCGCCCTGGTGCCCCTGTTCCTCCTCTTCTGTTTCCTCCCCACTTCCCACCTGCTCCTTCCCCATTTTCAGCTCCTGGCGGCGGCTTCATACCGGGGTGGTCCGGCGGTTGGCTGTGTTAGTGTGGATAGAGTCCTTGTTCTCTTTCTGGATACAGTTGTGAACCTGGAGGAAACTGTTATCCCTGTCGGAATTGTAGGTGGCGGTGGGGGTGGTAGCAGCCTTCAGGGGGTCCCTGGTCAGGGTATACATCGAGATCTCCGTTGATGGGAGGGTATTGAACCCTTTGATCCCGACGGGCGAGGCATCCCTGGAGTGTGAAGGCTCAGTGGAACGGGAGCTGGAGCGACTGCGTCTCTGATAGCGGTAGCGGTAGCTGGGGATGCGGGTGATGGCGGAGGACTGGAGGTAGTCCGTGGCACGAGCATTGGCACGCAGCTGTTTGTGCCGGTCAATAAACATGTGGACGGCCAGCACTCCCACCATCTCTGCTATAATGAAGGACAGGGCCCCAAAGTAGAAGGACCAACCATAGGAGTAACTGTTCTTCTTGGAGTCGCTCTTGGAGGGGTCTCCAGCATTGGCTGATATGTACACAATGATGCCAATTATATTACTCAGACCTGTGGGCAAGGGTAAGAGAGAGAGGAAAACATTAGAGTTGCCTAGAGGGAAAGGACAGCAGGCGGTGCAAAGTTAAAGCCACCGGTCTTCCCAAGAGTAGTCCAGTGCTGGTGAGGGCCCAGCTGCCTGTCTGCTCACAGCTCCCCAAACTAGCCTCCAACCCTGCCCTGCTTGGAGCCCTCTCTGGGGATTCTCAGGTGAGAGAGCAATTCATTCCACATGTTCACTGAACCCTAAACTTCACCCTGCTGCTGGCACCCCAGTCAGTCCTGCCTACCTCCGTGAGACCCGCTCCCTCAGCAGATGCAGAGAGGAGCTCAGTCTCCATGTACATCCAATTCTGAGATCCTGCCTTCCCAGTCCTGCACCCCAACACCGCTCTAACCCTGGCCTGGAGAAATTGATTTCCTATATTTCCTCTACCCAAGATGGTTGCACCCTGTTGAGAAGTAGTCAGGGACTCCATGGCTCCATCTGTCTGATGTCAGAGTCTGTCCAGTGGTGGACGTAGCCATGTAACTGAAGGGAGCTGGGATTCTCTTTTCTGTTTACTGCGTTTGTACATGTAGAGGAATCTCTCTGCAGGGAGCAGCTGCCATTTTGTGTATCAGTTCAGATACAGAATGTCAGAGTGAGTCACTGAGTGCTCTCTCTCTGTCTCTCTCTCTCACACACAGAGAGACTTTATATTTACTGTTTCTGGTTGAATGTTTTCATTCATCTGAAATAAAGCTCATCTAGACTGAAAAATATATGTTGCCCTTTTTGCCTGTGCAAACATACCACCTCCTTTCCCTTCTGCCTCTGCTGCTCCATCACCTGGACAGCCTGTCACTCTTTCTTTCTCCGATGGTATCTTCCTCGCTATTGCTCTTAGTCTTCCATCCTCCCAGCCCATTTGTCCCTCATCCCTTTACCTGCAGACACGAAGAAGATGCCGGCACTAAGGATGATGTTGTGTCGGGTTTTGTAGAACTCGCTGGCTGCAATGCAGAGTCCACCCATGAAAAGCAGAATCACACTCAGGATCGGGAAAATACTAGAGGCCCTTACAGCCCCTGTGAAAAAGAGAGGGAGAGGGGGAGAAATAACAGCACAGGTAGGAGACAGAGGAAAGGGAGAAGAGAAAACAATACAGGAGACAAAGAAATGGGGAGGGGAGGGAACAGATACAGAAGGGAAACAATAACATGTATTGTGTGGGGGAGAAGGAGAGGAAACAGAAGGGAGAGAAACATGGAGAGGGCAGAGTGATTCAGAGAGGAATAAAGAGAAAGAAGGGGAGAGCGAGAGGAGACAGAAGGAGAGAGTGGTCACAAATGGATCACCCATGTGTTGGATTGTCTTTGAGACTATCAGAAGCCAGTGGCATACTCAGGGGGCCTGGTGGCATAAGTTTACCTGGGACTCTTTCATAACCTGGCTGAACCCCCTGCAAACCTCTCACTCCTGCTTTTGTTCACACCGTTTGCCTGAGTAGGGCCCTTCAGCTATTATTCCCCTCTATAATGCGATGCAGTTTGGTTTTTAAAGAACAATGCCAGCGTCACAAACGTTTCACCCAAAGAGTCAGTCAATTGCACATCATTTGGAAAGTGAACTCACTTCCTAAGGAGAGATTTGTAGAGAGTTAGAAAGCAGCTACCGAGGCAGGGTGACAGTCTGTGGCTATAGGCTGAGGCTGCAGCCCTCACTGGCATTGGGAAATAAAACTCACCACCTAATCCTCCAGAAGCACAGGACTCCCAATGGCGAGCTAAAGGTGCAACTTGAGAACCTCATGCATATTCCATCCAGCAGAGAGCAGTGCACTTGCGTGTGCAAACACACACACACACACACACACACACACACACACACACACACACACACACACACACACACACACTGGGAGGACCTCTCATTTATTTCAGCCAACAGACTGTGGTGGTGTGCGTTTGTGCACCCCTCAACCCGCCGCTCCATATTCTGTCTAGCAGAGAGCAGTGTTGTGGACTGGCACTTGCTGCACAATACATCACAGCAGGTACAGTCAGTATTTTTATGAGAGGCCTCTCCTCTCTTCCCAGCAGAAAGAAGATGCTACAGTGTGAAACAAACACATGACTGAGAAAGAACATGCCTCAGTGCTAGAACTGCCCAATGCAAATCTTCTTTCAGTGCAAAGGTGGGAGAATCAACCTGAATAAAGCAGACAAAGGGGGTTTCCCTAGACAGCAGGGACAGTCGGTTCACAGGCCCTGGGGGAGAATCTATCCCTCGTATCAGGCACAGGCACTGAATTCTTGCTGGTACCGACTCTAGCACAATCCCTGCTTGCTATAAACCCAAAGGGGTGTGAGAAACCTCTTGCCTGTTCTCCAGTCCTATGTAGCTCTACTTCAGGGAATGGGATGGGAATAACCGTGCTAATGGTTTGGGGAAAGTAGGGGAAGATTGAACAGTGGGGAGCCAAGTGACAGCAAGCAAATGCCAAGTGGATGCCCGCTGTATGGAGGGGCCCTGTGGAAATTGTTAGCATCACATGCTGGGGAGAACACAAGGTCACAGTGTGAAATTGGGAGCAGAGGGGTGAAACCAGGATTCTCTGCCCTTAATCTCTGCTGAACCCACCGTACCGTTCCATAGTCCAGTGCAGACCCAGGGCTGGCCTTACCATGAGGCAAACTGAGGCGGCCGCCTCAGGTGCCAGAGGTGGGAGTGGGGTGCAACTAGGACCCAGAGTGTAGAAAATTGTGTCTGCTGCTGGTGCATATGTATTCTCTCTGCTCCAGATGCACAGAGATGGTGGAGTGCTGTGCTGGAGGAAGGAGGGCACAAGAGATATAATGGGCAGGCAGGAGAAAAGGTGAGAGGGAATAACAAAAAGCAGCAGGAGCTGCAGGGAGAGAGAGGAGGAGGAGAAGCCTCTTATGTTGTGGGGGAGGGGTAGCTCAGTGGTTTGAGTATTGGCCTGCTAAACACAAAGTTGTGAGTTCAGTCCTTGAGGGGACCATTTAGGGAACTGGGGTAAAGATTTGTCAGGGAATTAGTCCTGCTTTGAGCAGGGGGTTGGACTAGATGACCTCCTGAGGTCTCTTCCAACTCTGAAATTCTATGTACCTCTCTAGCACCCCCAGGAGCCTGGACTGATTAATACCAGCTTCTCAGGGAGCTTCCTGTTTCCTGCTGCTTCCGTGAACCCACTTGAGGAGAACAGGCAGTCAACTGAAGTAGTAGGAGCCAGTTAGGCCCTTAGGACACTGATATCTTCCCTCACTCAGGCCCTGCTACTAGCCTGCTTATTAGTCCCCTTCAACTGAGTGTTGAGAGCCACTATAGCTGGCACAGAACAGCAGTCCTGAGTGAAAGAAGAAAACACCTCTCTGAGGCAGCATTCAGAAAAAGAAAGGAAGCTTTTCTATCTAAGCAGGAAGGAGGTCTCCTGAGATATATAGACATAAACATTCATGGTGAGCCTTCGAGCCCCAGTGAGGAAGTGAGTGGTGAGGAGATGCCAAATCTTCTAGTTAGTCAGAGTGCAGGTGACCTGGCAGCTACTGCAGCATCCATATCTCCATCTCAATGGATGTAACCATGCACATTCCTGAAGAAAAGTGTAGATCAGAGAAGAGTGTGGTGGAGGCGCAAGAAACAGCTGCTGCTGAGTTTAGTTCCTTAAGTCTGGATGATCCAGGACTGTGGACCCACTTGAGCAGTAGCCTGAGGGACTTCCTTGTACTGCACGGGCCACAGCAAGTGAAAAACGTCAGGTTCCCCAAAGACAATGGAAATATAAGTTTCCATCCAACACATTACTGGTGTGAAATCCCCAATGGTGACGAAGTGGGGAGGCCATGGCTTATGTACTCAAAAACTCAGAATGCTGCATACTGTTTTTGTTGCAGACTCTTCCAGTCTAATGTTCCAGCCACATTGGGTTCTACAGGAACAAAGGACTGGAAAAATCTGGCTAGAAATCTGGCATGCCATGAGAAGGCAGCAAATCGCCAGAGAGCATTCCATAGGTGGAAAGAGCTTGAGATAAGACTAAGGTTGAAGGCCATCATAGATGATCAGCATCAAGAGAACATTGCATCAGAGTCTCTTTACTAGAAAAATGTTCTGAAAAGGCTCATTGCCATTGTGAGAATGCTTGCTACCCAAAACCTAGCACTGCGTGGCACTTCAGATCATTTGTATGTGCCAAACAATGGAAACTTCCTTAAAATTGTGGAGCTGATGGCTGAGTTTGATGCTGTTCTCCAGGAGCATCTAAGAAGAGTCACCACCCAAGAAATGTACACACACCACTACCTTGGAAAAACAATTCAAAATGAGATCATACAGTTACTGGCAACAAAAGTCATACAGAAGATTGTGGCAGATCTGAAGTCAGCAAGATATTACTCTATTATTCTGGACTGCACACCTGACATCAGCCATATGGAACAAATGACTTTAATGGTGCGTTTTGTAACAACAACAGAACCTAGTGAAAATGTCCCTGCAAAGGTGACTGTCAGAGAGCATTTTCTAGAATTTATTGACACTGATGATACTGCAGGAGCTGATATGACAAATGTGCTTCCTAAAAAGATGGAAGATACGGGAATTGCGATAGCTGACATGAGAGGTCAGGGCTACGATAATGGTGCCAACATGAGAGGAAAGAACAGAGAATTGCAGACACGGATCAGAGAGTTAAACCCTCGAGCTTTTTTTGTAGCATGCAGTTCTCATTCATTGAACTTGGTGGTCAGTAATGCAGCATCAGCTTCTAGTGAGGCTGCTGAATTTTTTAATGTAATTCAGAGCATCTATGTATTTTTCTCTGCATCAGCTCATCACTGGCAAATTTTGAAGCAATATCTGGGAACATCCTCTCTGACACTGAAACCACTGAGTGCCACACTATGGGAAAATCGAGTGGAGGCGATAAAGCCTATCAAACGCCAAGTTGGGAAGATAGAGGATGCCATAGTTGCCATTATGGAGGATAATGCTATGATAGGAACTGTTCATGGGAGAACAGTGGCAGAGGGAAATGGAATCACCAGAAACATACATAACTTCAAATTTCTGTGAGGCTGAGTGTTGTGGCATGACATACTGTTTGAAATAAATGTTGTAAGCAAAAGACTCCAAGGTGTTGACCTTGATACATCTGGAGCAATGGAACAACTGGACAAAGCGAAGACATACCTACAGCCTTACCGGCCAGATGAGGGATTTCAAAATGTTCTGAAGGGTGCACAGAAGTTGGCAGAGGAACTTCACACTGAAGCTAGTTTCCCACCCATTCAAGAATACAAGAGTCACCGAAGAAGAAGACATTTTGATTACAAGGCACAGGATAATCCCATAAGAGACCCCAAACAACAATTTAAAAGTTGAATTCTTTAACCAGTTGCTAGATTGTGCAATACGATCGGTTGAAGAACATTTCATGCAGCTCAAGGAACACAACAATATATTTGGGACGTTGTGTGATATTCTAAAACTCCTCACTATACCTGAAGAAGACCTGCACCAGTGATGCAGGGCACTAGAGACAGTGTTGACACATGACGACGTGCAATATTGATACAAGTGATTTAGGTGATGAACTGAAAGCCCTTTCAAGATACATTTCAGCAGAATCAACTCCAAAGGCTGTTCTGGAATATATGTGCACAAATAAAGTGACCACCCTCTTTCCAAATGCTTTTGTTGCTCTGCACATACTTCTAACACTTCCTGTCACAGTTGCCAGTGGAGAACGCAGCTTCTCCAAGCTGGAGTTAATAAAAACACATCTACGCTCCACAATGACACAGGAGAGGCTGGTCAGCCTTGCAACCATCTCCATAGACTATGAGCCCAGACTGTGGACCTTCAGGAAGCAATTCAAATCTTTGCACCCAAGAAGGCACGGAAAGCACCACTTTGATTATTCAAACAGATAAAAATGCCAGTGTTTACTGTGCAGACAAGAAAAGTTACATTTGCTGTTCAGGCGTTTGAAAGTTAAGTGTTACTTAAAATTTTTGAACAAGGCATTTTAAGTTGTTAGTTCTCCTTTATTGGGGTAGTTGGCAGAGCAGTACCATGAGAGAAGTAGAACAGGAAGAAGGCAGAATTGAGACCTTTCAAAGTTTTGGCCCAAGCGAGGGGATATGGGGGCATCATTTGAGCTCCCTGCCTCAGGTCCCAAAATGTTGTTGGCTGTCCCTGTGCAGACCATGCCGTCTGAAGGGAAGGAGTGCTGGCAATGTGTTCTGAATGGCTTCTACCCAGCCTCAGAGTCTTGTGGCAAAGAAACACACTGACATTCCCCCCCTTCCTCCTGACACCGGCCATTTGATTGCAAGGAACCCGAGCCATCTTATCTGAATGGTCAGCAAAACCAAAATGAGTCCTAATCAGGCTCCTTGCCATCCCAATCTCCTGCCCACTCTGATTCAGGCAACAATCTAATCTGAAGATCAGAAACAACCTCCTAGACAGTCATGCCAACACTACCACCCCCAGCTCAGGTGAAGCCTCAACAAGCTTCAATTTGGCAGGAGTCCTGGGAGAACCTGTCC
The DNA here is from genome assembly GCF_025201925.1 of Gopherus flavomarginatus. NCBI lineage: Eukaryota > Metazoa > Chordata > Testudines > Testudinidae > Gopherus > Gopherus flavomarginatus. Next base: position 100,974,218 of record NC_066617.1, on the reverse strand, counting down.
AAGTCAGGCCATCTCCAGTCAGGCCTAGCTCAGCATGAGGCTCCTTCTACCAGACATGACCCAGCAAATACCTCATTAAGTCTGCCCAAACCCCAATATCCCGCTTCAGTTAATTGAACACTGCTCTTTCCTAAGGTATTCCACCTTGGGGATTTGCTTTGAAGGGAACATTGTCAAGGATAATAGACCTACCATTTGACCTACACTTGTCTGCTTTTGGAGGAGACAGTGATCTGGAGCCCTCTGTGGGCTCTTCCCCAAAACAAATGCTCCAAAGCTCTGTTTGCTAAAAAGAGACCAATGCCAGCAAACAATTCTTCACTAGCAAATCTGTGCTCAGAGGTAACTGTACATCAACAAAACAGCGTGCCCATCCCTCTGCTGATGAGTGTCACCCGCGTTTGCAGCCCTGGCCCTCAATCTGTCTGGCAAGCAATGCAATAGAAATACATTTTAAGGAAACCTTCTCCAGGGGATTATTTAAAACCACAGCAGGTGAGCAAATATTTTAGAATTGATGATTAAATCCTATCACAGTCTCTCTCTTTCATCCACATAAATGATCTTGAAAGAATCCCAAATCTTTCTAACTCCATGGTGCTGCTGGGCCTCCAGCATGCTCCAAACACACACGAGTCGTAGTTGGTGACTCCTAGAGATCCCCAGCCCTAGCCGATCCCTAATGCTTAGCCCACACAATTAAAAGCCACTTCTTTTGGGCTCCTTTATAGCAAAGATCTCCTCTCATGATGTCAACAAGAACTGTGCTCATGGAGGGACAACAGGAGAGGTAGAGATTAGCTGCTGGGACCTGTGCATCTATTGTAAAGGAAGACCGAGCCTCTGCTTTTGCACTGAACAAAAGTGGTCTCTTTTCATCAACAAAGGTTTTACGGGACCACACAGAACTGCACAGTTTTCCAGGCTGGCTCCACCTACCCGTACATGGGAGTTGTGAACTCTGCCCTCATGTCCCAAGTTGGGCTCTGATCTCTGCTGTCTCTGCTTTCCACTTGTGTGCCCCTTCCAGAGACACACCATGCTCTAAGTGCAGCAAGTGGCCCTGATACATGCTCTTCAGTCTTTTATGTGCTCCAAAGAGAAGTGTTAGCAGCTCCAACAGGCTCTGTTCTTACCATGCACTTCCCTGTACCACCCGCTCTCCGTCTCTTATCCACAGCCCAGTTAAGTGAATGTTCTGTCAGCAAAAGATGTCTGATCAACAGCTCTGGTGACAGAAGCAGGAGTTCCTCAGAGCTTGCCCATCTAAGCACTGACCAGCTCAAACCTACTCAGTTTTTGAAATCAGATATGATCACAGTATAAGAATTCAATATATGAATCCCAACAGGGACAGCAGAAGCAGAAGTGGTGTAAGCTTTTGTGCCCCTCTCCCCCAAGTGCACACACACACGTGCACTATCCCAGCCTCCCCACTAGTGTGCCTTCCGCCCCTCATGGAGGGGCTACTGCATCTAAGGAAGGTCAGTCTTTATGACCCATTCAATCCTTGGTTGCTCTGCTGAGACTGCTACCAAGGCTGCTAATTAGTGTCTCTCATGGTGATAGTTACTGTGAGGTGACTACTTGCTCCAGAAATAGACTAAGACCACTGACTCATTTTATGTGGATTGACAATTATCAGAGGGTAGTGACTCCTGGTCACAAATGACCTGGCATGCATTAGATTCAGTGACTCAGAAATGAGAGGCTCGTGACCCCATACCCAAACCCTCTAATCTTCTTGCCTGGGGATCAGATGGAACAAGTGACCTGCAGTTTCTGTGCAAGTCTCTATAACCTACCCTCAATCCACAGGGTTACTCAGTCCCTCCCACCTGAGAAATGATTGCAACTGGTGACACAGTCAGTGCTTCTGTCATTTCCCCTTCTCCTTCGAGTAATTTTCACTGGAAGCCTCTTATCTGTTTTGCATTATCTGAGAGCTAACGGGACACACTCTTTGCATCTTGGAAAAGCTTCCTTCTTGTCAATATTTTTCCAATGTATTTAGAGCTGGGGGTGAGGCTGAGGGGCTACAGAATTTTATCATAATTAAATACCTTTAATTAAAAAACCCTTTATTGCCAGTGCAAGTTTGACTCTAGCAGGATCCGGTAGATTTGGTCTTGTGGAGGTGGGAGTGGATTCATTAGTGGAAGGCAGGGGACCCACTGAGACAGATATTCAGAAGGTCTTAGGGATGCCCCCAGTCAATTCTTCCAGATTTTGCCTCATCTGGCATGTTAATCCTCAAGGGAACCAGACTTTGAACAGTGTCATCTACAGGAAGCAAAGGGCACCCAGCGCTCGCACCCATAATCAGTTCCAAGGAAAAGAGCCTGCAGACTTACGGAGGAAATATTCTGCTGTGTCAGCTTCATAATCTGTATCCTCAGGGAAGTGATCGATTTGCTTACACAGACCTTTAAAATTCCCTGCAAAACAAGAGAAGAAAGAACAAATGAGAACATCAGAAACCAGTTGAGGCAAACAACTCCTCTCTGGGTCATTCTTTCTGCCCTCTCTGCCTCCTTCGCAGGCAACACATACCCTCACATTAACTTCTCAGGCATTCTCTTCTGTCCTACATACACACCCTTTCACATCCCCACATGCACATGGGAACATAGGAATTGCTGTGTCAGACCTAAGATCCATCTAGCTCAGGGTATGTCTACACTATGGGATTATTCCGATTTTTCATAAACCGTTTTTTAAAAACAGATTGTATAAAGTTGAGTGCATGCGGCCACACTAAGCACATTAATTCGGCAGTGTGCATCCATGTACCGAGGCTAGCGTCGATTTCCAGAGCATTGAATTGTGGGTAGCTATCCCATAGCTGTCCCATAGTTCTTGCAGTCTCCCCTGCCCATTGGAATTCTGGGTTGAGATCCCAATGCATGATGGTGCAAAAACAGTGTTGCGGGTGATTCTGGGTAAATGTCGTCACTCAATCCTTCCTCTGTGAAAGCAACGGCAGACAATCATTTTGCGCCCTTTTTCTCTGGATTGCCCTGGCAGACGCCATAGCATGGTAATCATGGAGCCCGTTTAGCCTTTTTTCACTGTCACCGTATGTGTACTGGATGCTGATGACAGATGCGGTACTGCAGTGCTACACAGCAGCACTCATTTGGCTTTCCAAGGTAGCAGAGACAGTTACCAGCCCTACTGCACCGTCTGCTGCTTTGGAAATTGGTGATGATGGTAACCAGTCATATTGTACCGTCCACTGCTGTCATGGGTGCTCTTGGCTGGCCTCGCTGAGGTTGGCTGGGGGCGCATGGACAAAAATGGGAATGACTTTCCAGGTCATTCCCTTCTTTATGTTTTGTCTAAAAATAGAGTTAGTCTTGCCTAGAATATGGGGCAAGTGTACTAGAGAACCAGAGAGCACAGCCGCTCTGGGTCAGAGCCCCAGATATCCTGCAGAAATGATGAGCTGCATGCCATTCTAGGGGGTGCCCCTGCAACAACCCCACTCGTTGCTTCCCTCCTCCCACACTCCTCCTGGGCTACCGTGGCAGTTATCCCACCATTTGTGTGATGAAGTAATAAAGAATGCAGGAATAAGAAACACTGACTTTTTAGTGAGATAAAATGAGGGGGAGGCAGCCTCCAACTGCTATGATATTCCAGGCAGGACATCTCCATTACTCATTAAAGGGTTGTGGGGGAGAGGAGCACAGCCTCCCGCTGTTATGATAGTCTAGAATCTCCATTAGACATGAAAGGGCGGGGGTGGGGGAGGAAGAGGAGCTCAGCCTCCAGCTGCTATGATGAGGACGGTTACCTGCCCCATCTGCCAGGACTGAATCTTCAGGATACAAAGCTTAAAGAAGGGAATGACCGGGAGTCATTCTCATTTTTGCCCAGGCACCCCCGGCCGACCTCACCAAGACCAGGTAGGAGCACTCACAGGATGATGATGAGGATGACTAGCAGTCATTTTGTACCATACCGACTGCCACCGGGGAGGGGAGGGGAGGGGAGGGGAGAGGATGCTGCTGTTTAGTGCTGCTGCACCGCGTCTACCAGCAGCATCCAGTAGACATACGGTGACATTGAAAAGAGGTGAGAAACTATTTTTTCCCCTTTTCTGTGGGGGAGGGGAGGGGGAGGTAAATTGATGACATATTCCTTGAACCACTGGCGACAATGTTTTTGACCCTTCAGGCATTGGGAGCTCAGCCAAGAATGCAAATGCTTTTCAGAGACTGCAGGAACTGTGGGATAGCTCGAGTCCTCAGTCCCCCTTCCCTCCCTCTATAGGCGTCCATTTGATTCTTTGGCTTTCCGTTACGGTTGTCACACAGCACTGTGTTGAGTCCCTGCTGTGGCCTCTGTCTATCATAGCCTGGAGATTTTTTCAAATGCTATGGCATTTTGTCTTCTGGAACGAAGCTCTGATAGAACAGATTTGTCTCCCCATACAGCGATCAGATCTAGTATCTCCCGTGTAATCCATGCTGGAGCTCTTTTTGGATTTGGGACTGCATGGCCACCCGTGCTGATCAGCGCTCCACACTGGGCAAGCAGGAAATGAAATTCAAAAGTTCGCGGGGCTTTTCCTGTCTACCTGGCCAGTGCATCCGAGTTCAGATTGCTTTCCAGAGCGGTCACAATGGTGCACTGTGGGATACCGCCCAGAGGCCAATACTGTCGAATTGTGGCCACTCTAATCCTAATCCAACATGGCAATACCGATTTCAGTGCTACTCCCCTCGTTGGGGAGGAGTACAGAAATTGGTTTTAAGAGCCCTTTATATCGCTATAAAGGGCTTTGTTGTGTGGACAGGTGCAGGGTTAAATCGGTTTAACGCTGCTAAATTCGGTATAAACGCGTAATGTAGACCAGGCCTCAGTATCCTGTCTCAGGTAGTGGCCAGCACCAGATGCGTCAGAGGAAAGAGTCAGAACTACAAAGTAGACAGGTGTGGGATAATCTTCTCCCCACATTAGCTCTCATCCTGGTCCCTTACAGAGACTGGCTGAAACCCTGAAGCATGAGGTTTTAGACCCCTTCAAATTTTTTTGTTAGCATTAACTCTGGATATTCTTGGTATCATATAAATCTCCACTCCTTTTCTGAATCTTGCTAAATTCTGGCTTCAATGACTTCCTGTGGCAGTGAGTTCCAGAGTCTATGTACACATTGTGTGATAAAGTATTTCCTGTTATCAGTTTTGAGTTTGCCATTTCATATCCCCTTGTTCTTGTGTTACAAGACAGGGAGAATGGACGTTCTGAATCCACCTTCTCTAGATCATACATTATTTAATGTATTTCTATCATGTCTGCTCCCATTTGTCCCTTTCTAAGCTGAACGATCCCAGTCTTTTCAATCTTTCATCATAGGAGAGTTTTTCCAAGCCTTTAGTCATTCTTGTCAATCTTCTCTGACCCCCCTCTAATTCTTCAATAGCACCTAATTACACATAAATGATAAGGAATCTGGGAGCTACATCCAGATCTAATGGGCATTGGTTAAACTGCACAAATGCAGCTTTGGGGTGTACAGCATGTGACCTGCAGCTTCAAAAATCTCAGGATTTTAGCACTTGAGCTAAAGGAGAACCATCCTTAACTGTCAATAATACTAGGGCTCTTACCCTCGCCAGACCAGCCATGAAGCAGCAGTAGTACAAGTAAGCCCTGGCCAATACTTTGCAATATGCACATGCACACCCAGCTATCAGCATGTCCTCATACTTCCAACCACACCCTCTACATTTTGGTGGGTGGCAGAGGTAGTCCAGCTCCCTGACCCCTGCTGACACCTTGGAACAGAGTGAAATCTGGGGCAGACCAGAAGAACCATGGTTACAACACAGAAGTGGGATCACTCAGCCCCTTCCTCCTGGTATCAGGAAATTCACCCGATTGCAAAACAAGACCACGCAGAAAACAATCTCATAGACTCGTAGACTTTAATGTCAGAAGGGACCATTAAGATCATCTAGTCTGACCTCCTGCACAATGCAGGCCACAGAATCTCATCCATCCACTTCAATAACAAACCCCTAACCTATGTCTGAGTTACTGAAGTCCTCAAATTGTGGTTTGAAGACCTCATGCTGCAGAGAATCCTCCAGCAAGTGACCCGTGCCCCATGCTGCAGAGGAAGGCGAAAAACCTCCAGGGCCTCTGCCAATCTGCCCTGGAGGAAAATTCCTTCCCTACCCCAAATATGGCGATCAGTTAAACCCTGAGCATGTGGGCAAGACTCACCAGCCAGCACCCAGGAAAGAATTCTCTGTAGTAACTCAGATCCCATCCCATCTAACATCCCATCACAGACCACTGGGCATACTTACCTGCGCATTAATCTCCATGGGTTCCCCACCCCCCCAATGCAGTGTCCCTCTCTTTTCCTGGGATTTACCCTTACAGTGGTATCATCCATCTAAAACTAACTGCCCTTGACTAGCCCAGAAGGAAAGTTGCTCTGTCTGCACAGAGACTGAGGCAATTGGGCTTGGGAGCATCTGTCCCTTGGGCTCCAGAGCAGGAGTTCAGCCAGTGCAGAGGCATTTGTGCAGGAGACCTGGGCCCAGATTCTTTGACCCTATGGATTAGATGCTCTTGGGGGTTATGCTCCTGGCATTGGCACCCCCAAATTGGGATAGGCTGAAGGGAGGAGAGCTTTCACAGTGATTGTGGAGAGTGAGGAATCCTGGGAGAAGCTGCGGAACTACACTGCCTTACAAGGAACAATCCTAACAATGCCCAGAACACAGCGTCAGGAATGGAGGATGTGGGATCCCTACAGCCACCGCAGTCCTAGCTGTTGCACAGAGGGAACGGTGTTGGTTGTGAGGAGCACTCAGCATATTTCAGCCCCAGCCTTTTCCATCAGGAGGCCATGCAAGGAATAATTCAGGTATCCTGGTTAGAGGAATGCCCTGGGAAGATTCTCTCATATTTCTGGACAGGACTTCGGGACATTTGAAGAAGAGACCAAGCACAAAGAATCCATCTCAGGTTTTACTCTGAGCCCAGACTTTGCCTGAGCAGAACTTAGGGCATTTAATGCAAGTCATTACCTTGTAACTGTCCATGCAGTACTGATAGTTATACTCCTCACTATCGATTCTCCCTGCTTTGACCCTATCTATCTGATCTGCTGATCTTTGGTATTTTTTAAGGCACCATGGTATCTAACAACCAATTCAGGAAGCTTCCATTAAGGAGCTGGGACACAGCAGAGGTGAGTCTAAGACCTGAGTATATTAGGAAGTAGGAACAAATTATCTTTGGGTACCTCCAAAGTTTTCAAGCCTTACGAATCCATATTCAGAGCAGTTGATTCCCTTCTGCCCCATCTCTTCCTGTGGGCTGCAGGGGGGAGCCACTAAGCCCCTCTTACCACACCAAGCCCCACATTCAGGAGGTACCTGCTTTGCAGCCACAGTTCTCCTAGAAAGAATGCCTCACAGCCAAGAAAATCCACTGTATCTCCCTCCCCACGCAACTACCTGCACACACATCATCTGTATGGAAGGCAGATAAAATTTGAGGCACTTGAGATGCCTTTACCCAGGTGTGGCACAAACCCTTCCCTCTTGTTTTTGTCGGTGCCTGGACATAGTTCGTGAATGGCCAGGTTCCGCTGACTCACCCTTTACTTCTCTCCATGCGATGTGCTCCCGTTTGCCATGAGAGGGGCTCCTTGCTCCTGACTGCTTGTGATAGCCAGCAGTCTGTGAAAGAGGAGCACCTCTGGCCTAGAACCTGTTTGCTGGGCCCCTGGCTGGGGCTGGCTGCTTTACAGCCACAATCTCCCCTGTTTCCCCAAACTCCAGAAAAGCAACTCTCACCCACCACAAGTGACATCATTTTGCCCACAGAATTGCAGAGGACCAAGGCTATGTTGTCCCCACTATAGTTATGTTTCTACCCCTTTCCATTTCCCTTGGTCTTAAATTGCCCATCTTCCACCTCGTTAGCCTGCAGCTCTAAACCCTTTAACATGGACATGCTCAGTGGCACCTCGGTTGGCCGTCCGCTTTCACTTGGTGGGACCAGAAAAGCCTCCAGATGTAGCTTTCACATTTCCCACCTGGAATGGAACCTCCTCCTCGACAGGGAATGCCCCCTCCCACCACATGCGGTGGGGAAAGCAGACAGAGTCAGTGCCCCAGCAAATGAGGAATAACAGATGGCCAGGAATGAGCCCAAGACCCTGTGTGCTTGTGTGTGGAGTGTGTGTGTGTGTGTGTCTGTGTGTGCAGAGAGACTCCTATTCTTCCTGGCACATACAGGCAATTATGATTCCCTGCCCCTCCTCCGCACCTCATAACTCCTTCCTGTCTTAGCTTGGTTAATCCCTGTGTGAAAATCAGGCTGCTTATGACTGATGCTGCATCTTGTGCATGACAGTTTTCATATGGCCTCCTTTGGGTACCCTACAGAGATTCTGGGCACTCAGAGTTTGTCTACACACTACAATTAGACACCTGCAGCTGGCCCATGCCAGCTGACTTGGGCTCACAGGGCTCGGGCTAAGGGGCTGTTTAATTGTAGTGTAGATGTTCCGGCTCCAGCTGCAGCCTGAGCTCTGGGACCCTCCCATCTTGCAGGGTCCTAGAGCTTGGGCTCCAGCACAAGCCTGAACGTCTACATCTCAGTTAAAGATGCCCTTAGCCTGAGCCCCACGAGCCTGAGTCAGCCATAGGTTTTTAATTGCAGTGTAGACATACCCTCAGACAACAAGGGCAAACTTCAGTGCACCGGATGGGGCAATGCTTATTCTTTGAAAATCCCCTTCCAGTAATGGGTGCCCAAGGTGTCTGGGTGCTCAGGGTCAGCAGGTGCCCAGCCACTGGGATTTTCAAACTCTCTCTGCTGAATGACACTATGCCCCCTCCAGGCACTGCTGTTCACGCTGTGTCTGCACCAGGCTTTAGTCTGAAAAATGCCTATGACTGCTGCCGTTGGTCTAGCTCCACCACTGGCAGCAAAGCTGGGAGTGCTGGTGTACACAGGTCTCCAGGTGTCTGCTGCCATTTTAACCACTGTGCTATCTAACCCTGCTCAGAGCATATTGACATGCCAAAGTGGTAAGAATGCTGCTGGCCATCAGAGCTTTGTCTTCCCTAGCACCCCAGCTGCTAAAACATCTGGAGCCCAGCCAGATGAGAGGAAGGATTCTGCCATGGGCAGGGCACAAACCTGGAGTCAGGAGACCCCGGTTCAATTTCCTGCTCTGCTACAGACTTCCTGAGTCACTTAGGGTTTGCCTACACTGCAATAAAACACCTGCGGCTGGCCCGGGTCAGCTGGCTTGGGCTGCGGGGCTGTAAAATTTAAGTGTAGACATTCAGACTTGGGCTGGAGCCTGGGCTCTGGGACCCTCACCCTTTGCGGAGGGCCATACTCCTAGGGTACATCTATAATGCAATGTAAACCCAGAATTTGAACTCAGGCTCAAGCCTAATCCCCCTTCTATCTACACACAAATTGTGCTAATCTAGAGCTTGAACCCAGGGTCTCAGAACCCCACAAGGGTGGAGGGGCCACGCCTGAGTCAAACTAGAATCCAGGGTTCATGCCGTATTGCTTTGCAGTATAGATGCAGCCTTACTGGACTCATGCTCCAGGAGTCCACCAGAAGTATTCCAACAATCCCATGGGCTGATTTTCTTAGTTCTCTGGACAGTCAAGTTTTTCCACACTGTACCACAAAGGGCTAAAGCAGCTACATTTTGGGAGGGTGCTAGGAAGTGTGGGCTACGGGTGGTTGGACTCAGGCCTGCATAGTGCAGTATAGATATTGAATCCCCAGGCTGGGACCCAGGGTTCAATAATGTCTAACATGAGGTTACGAATGAGTGTAGATCAGGGATCGGCAACCTTTGGCATGCGGTCTGCCGGGGTAAGCCCCCTGCCGGGACGGTTTGTTTACCTCACAGCTCCCACTGGCCGCAGCTCGCAGCTCCCAGGCCAGTGGAGGCTGTGGGAAGCGGCGGCGAGCACATCCCTCAGCCCACGCTGCTTCCCGTAGCCCCCATTGGCCTGGAGCAGCGAACTAAGGCCAGTGGTAGCTGCAATTGGCTGAACCTGCAGACACGGCAGGTAAACAAACCAGCCTGGCCCGCCAGGGGACTTACCCTGGCAGGCCACGTGCCAAAGGTTGTCGATCCCTGGTGTAGATGCTCAAGCCCTAGGTAACAAACCCAGGGTTTGCTAACTCGAGTTCTACTAACTCTGTGCTTATATTGCAGTCTACATTGCCTACTAAGCCCAGCTCTGACTCAGGTTTGAGTCCAAGCTCCCCTTCTGTCCATACACAAATTAGTCTGACTTGGGTCAGCAAGCACTCAGGTCCGGAGTCCTAGGACCCTGCTAGAGGGTTGATCAGAGGCCAGTCCTGCTGTGACTCAGGTCCAAGCCCTGTCACTTTGCAGTGTGGATACACACAGCTCAAGCCACAGACCTGAGTCAGAAGATCTGCGTAGCGCAGTATGGACGTGTTAGCACAGCTGTGAGACCTGGATCCAGCAAGTAAGCCCAGGTTTACAATGCAGTTCGGATGCTCAAGCATGGGCTTGGAAACAGCCATGACACAAGCCAGGTCCCGCAGACCTGGGTTTACAACACAGTACAGACACACCCTTGGAGTGCGATTCATAAAGACACGTAGGTACCTAACTCCCATTGGTTTACCTCAGAGCGAGGTGCCGACATACCTGTGCAAATCCCACCCTTACTCCCTCTGTGCCTCCAGTCCCATCGGTAAAACGTGCTCTGCCTTCTCTGACAGGGGCATTGCAAGAATCAACACATTGCAGACTGTGAGGTGCTCAGAACGATTGGAATGGGGGCCAGATTGGTGCTTGAGAAGGACTAGCAATGGTAGAAAATCTTTCAGAAAAAGCCTGGTGCCGGGAAGGCCTATATGTCCCGTCCATTGCTCCAAGGTCACTCAGCGATTCTCTAATGGGGCACCTGTGGCCTGCTGAGACAGGAGAATGACTTACTCTGCACCTGCATTGATAGCAAAGCCTCCAGTACATGTGGGGTTGGGGAGGGAATTGGCACCAGTCTTCCTGAGTGCTGTTCAAACAGCCTTCTCCATTCTGCACTCAGGGGCTGCAGGAGTGGGATGCGAAGCAGTGAAGGGGCCATTTCTATACCCTGTGGCCAAAACTTTCTGAAGGTTCAAATAGCCATTTGGGTGCCTATCTATGGGCCCAAGACCCTGTTAGAAGGACAAGGGCAACTTCTCCTCTGAGCCTGGCATTCCCTTGCCTACCACCTCCCTTCCCTGGGTTGTTGCATGAGAAGCAACCCTAAAGTGGGCCGCTTCTGTACTGCCTCCTGTCTTCAGTGCTGTCTCCCTGTTCCCCAACCCCCTAGTCACCTGCCCCTTCTGAAGCTCTGCTGTGTGAGCCTCAACACTTTCCACGCCTCCCCCCTGCCACATTTCCTATTGGTCCTGTCCCAATCCTGCCTCTCCTCTTCCATTCTAATGTGAATCCTGTACACCGTCAATATATCTGTCTGTTTCCCTTCTCCAGCAAAGGTCTTGCCCCTAAGAAGTCAGTGTCCCTAAGAAGTAAGATCTTTACTCTGCACTGCCTGCCTTCAGGTGCGCAGGCTGTGGCACAGCCAATGAGGGGCTCCTTCAACACCTAAACCCATGAATCCTGGGCTAGTCATACTTCTGATTTGACTTACTCTGGAGCCCCTGGAGCAGGCCTTGGTTGCTCCTGGGCCCTTCTGGAAACGATCCTTGGCCCAGACCATGCCCCCACCCCTGTCCCCACTCTGCCCCCTTACAGGGTTCAAGCGACTGGGCTCTCATACAGCTTGGGCACAACCAAACACCAGCTTGGAATATCCCCTGGGTTCCCACAGCTGCGCAAATGGCTACTTTGCACCTGCTCAAGCTGCTGAAAATGGCAGCCTGAAGAACTAAGACTAGCACTCCAGGGCACCCCGAAAACGCACGGACCAAAGGGATAGTATTTTCCAGTTGGGACAGGCAGGGTGGAGATACTACGTGAGGCTGAGATTTGCAATACTGCCTAAGGGTTTTGGATGGCCAGTTCACACTGAAATTCATAGGAACTGGGCGGCCAACCCCTCCACCCCTGATGGTTTGAAATAGCCTACCCTTAGTATATGGTATGAAATCAGCGGAGCTACACTGGTTTAAACCAACTGAGAAGTTGGCCCTATGTTATTAGTAACACAGTTTACTTCTGTACCACTTTGTATGGCCATGTCTGTTTAAAAGTCCTCCTTGGCTGCAGGAGATCCATTGAATAACAGTGAGTTCCTGGGAAAGAGACACCCCTTTCCTGCAGGGGAGGAGGAATTTTGAGTGGCCAGGAGTGTACATCTGGAGATAGAGAGCCTGAGGTAGAGGGAAAGACATCCGAGAGCAACAAGCAGACAGAGGTGGAGCCAGGGATGAAAAGCCTCCTTTCCCAGAATGCTTTTGGATATTTCCTTCTCAGCACAGGTTTTGGGGAAGAGGGCTTCTGGGGAGATGTACAAAGGGAGCTGGATGAGACTGCTTTCTTCACCAGAGAGGAAGGATGGATGCAGTGGTTAGGGTGCCAGTCACGGTTCACTTCCCTGTTCTGCAACAGATGCTCTGTGTGATGTTGGGCAAGTAATTTATTCTCTGTGCCTCAGTGCCTTATCTGTAAAATGGAGATAACAGTCCTGTCCTACCTCACCGGGGTGTTGTGAGGATAAATACACCGTGAGAATCTCAGATACTATGGTAGCAGAGGATATAGAAGCAAAATAAATAAAAGCAACCAGGTTTAGACTTCCTGTTTTATTAGTAATCTCGATCTCTGATGAAACTGGTATTTAATATTTACCCACGAGAAAGCTGCCAGAAACAAAGTGTGAAAGGGGTAGGTAAATCATGTTGTGAGAGAGAGAGACATACACATTTCTGTCTGTTCCAAGTCCCCATCTCAGAGCTGAGTCTGTTTGGGACCAGCTGGCGAAACAAGGCTCAGAGCCAAAGTCTGTGCACAGATGAAAAATAGCAGAGAGCACCATGGGAAACTAAGTGTGGAGTTCATATTTACACATATTGGTAGAGACCTTCAAAAATTGGAGATGTCCATTAGCCATCATTGACAACAGGGACTCGTGAGTTTGGGTGTCCCCTTTTATACTGCCTAGCCCGAGACCTCTGATTGTCAGGAAGTGCTAAGCACCCTGCTTTCTGAAAATCAGGCCCCTTTAAGGCATCTCAAATTGGGCAGCCCAGAATGAGGCACTCCAAGCCGCTAGTAGCTTTTGAAAATCTTGGCTTCAGTTCCTAAATTAATATTCAGTCACCTAAATGAGTGGCTGGATTTTCAAGTGCTGACTGTCCATTAGCTCTGATTGACCTTTATGGGAGCTGTTGGGTGCTGTGCACTTTTGAAAATTAAACCACTTATTTAGCTGTTTCAATATGGATTTAAAAGCCTAACTTTAGGGTCTTATTTTGGAAGGTCTTGGCCACGGTGCAAGAGGGGGCTGAGCTGCAAGACGTAATGTTGGGGATTCAGCGGTTGCAGCTCGAACATCTGAGTGAGAACCAATGTCCCAGCACAGTGCAAAGGGTTGCTATAATAGCAGAGGTACCACCTTTTAGGTGAAAGGTAGGTGAGGTGCTGCCCATGTACTCCACAACTCTGCTCCTCAGCCACAGTCTTTCTGTCATAAGGGAAAGCTCATCTGGACAGGAAACAAAGCTTGGGGGCGGGTAGGGGGATGAGCCAAGACTGAGAAACAAGATCCAACAGGAATCAAGGCCTGTGACAAATCTCACTGCCTTCCACTTCCAGTGCAAGGTGCATTTCTTCAACCTGGCCTTCTCTAACATAAACATACAGCAGTGTAGACATTCAAAACAAAACTAAACCCTACCAAACCAGGCAATACACTGCACACACAATTCTCCCTCCAGGGATAGGGTGAAAGAAGGAATGAACCAAATGTGACAGATATTAGTCACATCGCTAAATGCCATACTGGAAGGAGTTCAGATACAATGGTTAGTGCAATATAAAAACCTATATAGGATAGAAATAGAACTTGTGATTATTAAGTGCACCCCATCCCTGGTAGGACCATTAGCTTGATTCTCCTTGTCACATTACAGCTGGAACAGTGTTTCTGAAACTGGTGTCGCCTCTTGTGTAGGGAAAGCCCCTGGCGGGCCGGGCCGGTTTGTTTACCTGCTCCGTCCGCAGGTCTGGCTGATCGCAGCTCCCACTGGCCACGGTTCGCCGCTGCAGGCCAATGCGAACTGCTGGAAGAGGTGGCCAGTATGTTCCTCGGCCCGCATTGCTTCCAGCAGCTCCTATTGGCCCGGAGCAGCGAACCACAGTCAGTGGGAGCCACGATCGACCAAACCTGCCGACGCAGCAGGTAAACAAACCGGCTCAACCTGCCAGGGGCTTTCCCTACACAAGTGGCGACCCCAGTTTGAGAAACACTGTGCTGGACTAATAACATTCCACCAGCCTAAAATTCAGTCATTCATTGGATATAGTATTCTTCGTTACTTCCTATCCTAAACTGTACAGTAATGTTGCTATGAGTTGTTAAATAGGTGATGCATTCTACCTCAGAACTGGCTACAGTTATTTCTGTATGTACAAGTATAGTATCCCTGGTAGCAAAACCTATCATTAACATATAGATGGAAATTTTCATATAAAAACACTCTCTTTCATAGGGTCATAACTTTCTAAAACAAAAACGTCTTTGCTTGAAATTTCCCATCATTTGTCTCAGCCAACAGCTAGATTTGTCTAGAAAAGTTGAGCAAAATCTGTACACCCATTTCTGACGTTTTAACTATAAAAATAATTTAACTCAGAAATGTTTGAACTTTACAATTAATAGTCCTCAGTCTGATTTAAAATGTTAACAAGTAGCATGACAATAGAAGCAATGGAAAAATCCATGTTACACATGAACAGGACAAACTTTCGGCTCTGTGTAGGGTTGTGACACTCTTTTCTGAACTGGAGCACTATGCATCAAGCCTGGAGATGAATCTCATTGGAAAAAGCAGTGTAGAACCAAAAGATTAGTAGGTTCACCAAAAGTCATGTAAGATGGTTGCCCTTCATTCTGTATATGGTGCATTGACACAACGGTGATGGGCATACTGGAATTGGAGCTAGATTTCAAAGGAGAGAAGAGATATTAGTTAGGTAGGTCTGGTTTTCTGCTGCTATTTCACTATGGAATTCCAAAGTTGTGACTATGTAATTGTGGAGGTACTCAGAGAAAAATCAGCAGAGAATTTAGCTATTATTTCTACAGCATTATAATGTTCTCGGCTTTTTACAGACATAAAAAGGAAGGTCCTGGAGTAGTCTGTGAGAAGACGAGAGAAGCAGACATCAAGGTATGTTTTGAAAAGATAGGGTACATGGGAGAAAACATGGGCAACTAAAGAGGAGATGTAAGCAGGGGCAAAGCTATGCAAGGCCTTGAAGGTGAGACTGGAACTAGGCCAAGTATTCAAGCAGTGAGGTGGCATAGCTAGATGGAGTGTAAGGAGGATGATTTTAACAGCAGCATGTTGAATAGGTTCCAGGGAAACAACGTGGGAGCTGGAGAGGCCAGGGAGCAGCTTGCAGTAGTTAAGGCAAGAGATGACCAGGGCATGGAGAAAAGTTTCAGCAGTATAGATAGAGTAAATGAAGAATTTCAGAGATATTACAGAGGAAGTACATGCAGGATTTAGCAACAGCCTTCGTATGTGTGGGAGGGGAATCAAATGTGACACCAAAACTGTGAGGCTAGTAACTGGAAGGGTGGTGTAATTATCTGTAGTGAGAGAAATGAAGCAGGTAGGGTGTGGGAAGGAGATAAGCAGTGCTATTTCCACCATGTGTAGTTTCAGTTGGTGGCTGGACTTCCAGGAACAGATATCTGGGGGGCGGGGAGATGCAGATGGCAGACTGGAGGGCAAGAGTTAGTATTTAAATGCTTTTCTTTTTCTTATTTTTTAATTTAAAATAATAATACAATCAAGGAAATCATATTCATGTAACCATGTTAAGGTTACAATATTCAACCCTCAAAAGTTAGGAAATGCAAAAATTCTCATATGGTTATTATTAAGGCTCTGTGACTTCTGCAGCGGCTGGTGCTGGCTCAGGGCTGCCAGAGCCGGGCATCCCATGGGCCAACAGCAGCAGCAGCAGCAGTTTGGGTAGGTGGGAGGGGGCTCAGGGCTAGGGGTAGGGGGTTGGGGTGCAAGGCGGCACTTATCTCAGGTTGGGAGGTTTCCTGGCTCCCACCGGCATGTCCCTGAAGCTCCTAGGTGGAGGGGCCAGGTGGATCCACCTGCTGCCCATGCCCACAGGCCCCACCCCTGCAGCGCCCATTGGCTGCGGTTCCTGGCCAATGGGAGCTGTGGAGCCAGTGCTTGTGGTGGGAGCAGCGCATGGAGACCCCCATGGTGCCTCTCCCCCAGGAGCTGCAGGGACATGTGGAGCCAGGTAGGGAGCTTGTCCGGCCTGCCAAGCCTTCCCCCGCAGCACCAGTGGGTATCCTGGGCTGCGCATCACCACCCACCCCAGCAACAGTGGGGATCCCAGGCTGCGCACCACCCACCTCTCCTCCAGCACCTGCAAGGTCTCTGGCCATCCCCCAGCACCCGTGGTGCCCTACACTGCCCCCTCCCCGAACACCACGGCCCCCCCACCCAAGTTTTTAGTTAGGGGTATATAGTAAAAGTCATGGATAGGTCACGGGTGGTGAATTTTTGTTTACTGCCCAAGACCTGTCCATGACTTTTACTAAAAATACCTGTGACGAAAACCTAGACCTAGTTATTATTCATCCATATTATGATAGTTCTCAAAAGCCCCAATGAATAGAGCTGTGCTAGGCTCTGAAAAATGCGAGTTAGAGACCCCCAAAGAGTTTATACCTTAACTCACCATACTGGACTAATTTTTCTCCTTAGATCTATCTGTGCAACTCATCTGGGGTTGTAGATGTATATATGCGGACAGAATTGGACCCACTCTATATAACAGGGAGTATTTGGAGGACTTTATGTCACTACAGGTGACTGATGGTTGCTTTGAGAACTTTAGCTTTTCTGTTTCCCAACTTTTGAGGGTTTAAATTTGCAACCCTAACATTATGTTTTTGTCACTTTTCATGTGAAATCTCCTTGATTGTTTTTTAAATTAGACAGGGAAAAGGAGATTAAAATGCTCATCTCCTCCATCCAGTCCCACATTTGCATCTCTCTCTCTCTCTTTCTCTCTCTTCCTGACATATCCTTTTGGATCTAGAGAGAGAGATTCTGGCCTTAGTTATACTGGCACCATTCTGGTGTACCTTTGTCTGTGGAATTCCTTTACATTTACATCGGGGTAACCCAGAGCAGAATTGGGCCCATAGTAATTAGTTTATAAATTATGTAAAGTGCTTTGGGGTCCTTTAGGATGGAAGGTGCTATATTAGTTATTTGTTATTAATAATGAAAAAAAAATACCCCAGAGCCCATGGGAAATAATCCAGAGAGTGGAGCAAGCCAATTATACAAGCATTGTTCAATCCAGTCCTCCCGTCCTCTTCTGAGCCAACCGTACCGCTCCTCCCTCCATCCAGTCACAGCACGAAGAGATCCTGCTCAGTGGCGTCTACTGATCTTGGGTGCGCTATCTATGATTACGCAGGACTGTCAGCATGATGGTGGGGTCGACACAATTTGGGCACATCAGGGCATTTGAAATCCTAATTTCCTCTCCCCTCCACCCCAAGATGACCCTTCCCACAGTAGATGCCTGCCCCGTTCATCTCATTGCCCTCACGTCCAGGGGAAAAGGACAAAGCAGCTGGGATTGCCTGGCTGCTCTAATGTTTTCTGGGTGGGTGTCGTGGGAGTGGATGCAGGTAAGGAGCAGAGGGAGATGAGGTGACTCTCCTCACAGAGACGCTGAAGCTGGTCTTGCTATTCTATACAGCACATCTGTGTCTGGACTTTATTTTGGGAAGAATCAGAGTTGGGATTCCTTGAGCACTTTTCATACTCCAGGGAACTCAAGGCCCTTCATGCTACGCTAAGAAAGGTCCCCTGGTGCAGCAACTCCACAGAAGAACATGGCAGCCATTATGTGCTCAGTGATCACTCACGCACACCCCCTCTGAGAACAGACCCAGGTTTATTGAGACAGGGAATATTGGTTATTTCTTACTCTGTTCCAAAACACTCTGGGAGCTTTAACACCACCCTTGGCAGCCCACCAGAGATGGCCAGAGGGGAACTTGGTTTAGTATTTCTTTGACAGGATGCTCCGCCAACAGTGCAGCATTGCAGATGAGCACAACTCCTCAGGTTGAACTTTAATCCACAGTGCACTGGCCCAGAGACAAGAATGTTGCTTGCTAAACTGCTGTCTCTTAGTGCCCACTGAATACCCGAGTTGGACCACACGGAGTGGAATATACACAATAATATTTTTTAAAATGCAATGGTATGGATTTATTTCTTTAATTTTGCAGTTACGTCTAGCAACTCCTGACACATCTCATTCTGTGCCATCGCCAATACTCAGCAAGAACTCTACCCCAAACCAGCACTCCAGAACTAGATTACATTAATACACTAAACAAGCCCAGGACTCCTGAATGTCCCTACACTAATGTCAGTATGCAACACTGGTCCTCAGGAGAGACCCTAGAATAACAAACTGCAGGTACAGACCCAGTGTTCAGCAAATCAGTGTATGCAGCCCCAGTGCTCACAAGCAATTGGACTTCAGTAAGCTTTTGCCCACAGCCCAGGACCAAAGGATAATTACCAGTGTACTCCCTGGATGGAATAGTATTGCTAAGGTAACAGCTGTTCCAGATGGGAGCATTTGGGTTTCTGGATGGTGCCTACGAGAAAAGGTCGAGGTCAGTGACGGAAGGCTGGACAAAGGGAATGAGATTTGGAGGACAGAGTTGAAGATGAGGTCTGAGTTTCCTGGTGCACAGGAGGAGGAAGGCTATTCCTTGGAACAGAGGGGAGGCTGATTACTGCATTGGGTAATAATAACCCCTTGGAAGTTTGGTTCTAAAATATTTTATCTTTTCAGTATTTTTCCCATCCATTAAGCACATTGGTTTGATATTGGTTTGAGTTGTACAGAGCCTTGGACTATGCGGAAAAGCTAATCACAACAGGGTTGTTTGCTGCTCTGTGCACTGGTTTGTTACTGTGGAGTCACTCATGGGTATAAGGCTGCACATACTGGGGTGAAGTTGACATGAGACACTAGACTAGGGCATAGCTTTCCTCACGTGGCTTGATCCATCGTCTTCTAGGCCTGCCAGCACAGCTGCGGCTGCTAAGTACACAGCTGGCCAGCTGCTCCTCAGGGACTTCTTCGCACAGCTTTCTCAGCTGTTGCTGCTCCTCTGTCTATCTGTTTCTTCAAAATGGAACTTACAGAATCACTGCACCCTTAAGTCTGGACCTCAGGGGCCTCTTGGTTAACATAGCCTTGACCACTGCTGGGTTTGATTTTGGAAAGCCAAAATGAGACAGTCTCTAACCAAACCTCCAGATTCAATCATCCCTATCTTTGGGGAGATTTGAATCCAGCACCAAACTTTGCATCTTGGGTCAATCTCTAGTGAAAACCCCATGTGAAGTTTGGCCAAACTAGAATGAAAACCACCCTTGGCTTTGTTCACCTCTCCTCCCACCTGCCAGATACATAGTGCAAATGAAACTTCAGGGCTCGCTCCTGTCTCTACTGAAGTGCTCCTGTTTCAGTGAAATGGCATAACAGTCTGCAGCAGCACAGAGGCAGTTAAACACCTCAGCTGAACAATGAGAGATTTGGCTTAAGCCACAGGGATTCTATAACAAACCCAGCATTGGAAGCTCTCCTGCAGAGGGCAGAGGAGAGCGCGTTGGTTGCTTTTCCAGGAGTGCTATGTGTAGAATACCTGCCAAGACAGGCAGAGAGAGACAGAGAGCAGAGACTAGATACAGTCCAAAATGTCAAAGCAAAACTGAGCCGTACTGTGGAGGATGCTAAATTTTGACAATGGGAGAGAGGCAGATACACAAAGGGAGAGTAGGAGGGGAGAGTAGGAGAGACTTTCCCTGCTAATGCTGTATCCTCAGAAAGTGAATCATTATTATGCATTTCTACAATGACAGGTGTATGCATGGCACTTTAAAGGCAGTTACAAAGACAGGAGCTTGCCACAGGGCTCTTAAAATATTAGGAACCCAAACTGTGAGGTGCTGAGTACCTGAAACTCAGTAGGATTTGAGGGTGTTTTGCATTTCGCATGAGGCACTCAGCCTCTTGCAGAATCAGGCCCTTAGTTAGTCACAGAATAGCAAATGATGAGAAATAGAAGTTTGGATCTTGCTGCTATTAAAGTCAGTGGGAAAACACCAATTAACTTTAAGAGAAGTAGAACTGGGACCAAGAGAATGGAGGCTAAGGTAAGGAATGGATAGAGGTTGTGACGGTAAGTATCTTGAGATGAGCTATTGTATGTTCACATCTTGTTTGTTCCTGGTTTGAGTTGTGTAGCTTTTCTGGCATTGTTTCTCATTCTAAAAATACAGTATACTAACTTCACTGAAGGGCAAAATCTGTCAAGAGCAGAGGCGTGGTGGAGGGACATTAGGATAGGAAAGCCAGCTGAAATAAGTGAGTGCACAAGTGCACAAGGAGGCCATTCCAGAGAGAGAGGGTGGCATGGGAGATGGTGCAGAGTCATAGCTGGAGAAAGAAGGAGCTCAGGGACGTGCTGAGACATGCTAAGTTAGCACAGTAAAGGATTGGAGCCGAGAGAGGAGCTGTAGGGACTAACAGAGCAGTGCAAGGCCTTGAAGATAAAAATGAGGAGTTGGGTGTTGATGTGGAAAGAGATCGGAAGCCAGTGAAGGGATTCAAGGAGAGATGATGACACAAGGGGAACATTAGGCATGGAAGATAATTTAGCTGCAGTGTGTTGGATATATTCATGCGAGCATTAAGCATACTCCATAGTCCCACAGGGCTTCTCTATTCCTGAGCATTGCTTGTGTGATCTAGTCTATATTGCAAGAAATCAATAACACACGAGGAGACTTAATTTTATACAACATGGCCCTGCCCCAGGGAGCAGCCCACCTTACCAGTCAGTGACTGTAGTACAGGTTCCACTGGTACAGGAATGCCACACTGAGAGGGTGATGGCTTCTTACTGTCCCAGACACAGGTGCTCTGTCACAGATCCTCCCTATAGGAGCAGCAAACGGTGGTGGAGCCCCTGCTGTCCCAGCGCCTCCACACAAAGGCAGTAAGGAAGGGTTCTCATTATCACAGACACAGGCTGTCCTCCACACACTGCTGATTCCTGAGCAGATTATGCTACTATCTGTAGTGTTACTGGGGCTATGTCCTTCCAAAGGAATCCTCCGTCAGCCTGGGGCTAGTGCTGGCTGCCAAGCTGGGAAAGAAACCCAGCTAGCTTGGTGATCTATTCCCCACAAGGAGTCCCTTCATCCTTCCTCACCCTCTGCCACTGGGAGAAAACTCTAGATCTGCTGCATGGATTAGCAGCACTGAACAATTCACAGCTGTTTTTTAGATATGGAAAGAGACGAAATTACAGATCTAATGCCTGAACCAACAGAGAGCCTCTCCCTGGTGCAGAGAAGGTGACAGCCAGCTGCAGGAGTGGCTCCAGGGAAGACAGGAATGGAGATTATAGTCACATGAAATCAATGCAAGGGAAGAGCCTGACTCGGACATTTACGTTTTAAATTTATTTCTATGCACAATTATCTCATTGTGCGAGGGAGGTCATTTTCTCAAGATGGCATCAGAACTCTTAGGATATGAAACAAGATGGACCCAGATACTGGAATTGTGACTGAATCCTTCTTTCAAATTATCTTCTCTCTCCTGAGAGTACATCTGAATCTCTCCTCCTTCACCTCCTGTATTCTGTCAGTCTTTTATGGTCTGTGTTTTTTTTTCCACTTCTCCACTTCAAGTGTGACTCTCCCCTGATTAGTCTCCTTTCCTTTGACTTCACTGTGCACCTTGATGTCCTCCTTAATTTTGTCTCCTTTAACTTCCTTGACTCCTCTAGTGCTGTCTAATGTTCCCCCTTTCTCATCCATACCCATGGCTACACCACTTGATTTTATAATCCCCCTTTCCTGTTTCCAGTTCTTCTCATGATCTCACCTCCACTGACCATTCTTTGGTTGTATGAACATTCTCTCTATTGCCCCATCTATGATACCCACAATACTGTCTTATTCCCCACTCTTAGCCAACTCCCTATATTCTCCCACATGAAAATCTACCCTATTTCCATCATTTCAAGATTTTCTTATATACAGACCAGCTACAGATCCTCAATCACACAGGTCAGCGTTTCATCGGCACTTCAAAAAACAGTGGTGCATGTCCCATTTCCATGTCGACTATGAGGATCTGGGAAGCTATTCAGATACTCTAACAGAGATAATCTTATTTCTACTCCTTCCTCATTTCGAAAGGTCCTAGTAATCTTTGCTTCCTCTTTCTATACCATTAATTCTCTTCCAGCACACTCAGATTGTCTTTGCCTTCTGGTCTTTCTCCAGACAAGCATGAGAAACTTGCTTCCTTTTTTCAACATAAAATGGACCCAATATATGATAATAGTTTGTGTAGGCTCAACACCTCCCTCCACTGATCCTTCCTCATATCTCTCCTCCCACTCACTTTAAGACCTTTGAAAGCTTCTGACATAAGTCTCTTCACAAGACTTCTCTCTCACGCACCAGGTGGATTGATTTAAATTAAAGCTATTTAAATCACTGATTTAAATCATCAGACACAGAAACTCTTGATTTAAATAATAGATTCTGATCAAGTTTTGTATTTGTACTTTTTAGTTATTTTTCTAAAAAGAACTTGATTCTCATTGGTTGGTAATCATTAAAACATATTGATTTGCAACTAAATACAGCCTTTACACTAAATTTAATGCTTCTTTGTGCTAACCAAGAGGATACACTATATCTATACCCATTTATTTAAGCAATTATACAGCTTAACTTACATTTGTTCAGATTCTTAATTTTTACATTTTTAAAATATTTTAGAAAATGGTAACTGATGCATTTATTTACTAAATGATTCATTTTTTTACTTGTGATTTCTATCCAATTCCATTTGGATAGAAATTCAAATTCAATTTAAAATGCACAAATCCAGCATTTTTTAAATTAAGCAAAACTACCTTAAATGTAAACTAGTAGATCTCATCCTCTCACACCTAGTTTTTATTCAGAGATTGGAAGAGGAAAACAAGCTATCCTGCTTCTTCAGTTTCCAGTTATTTTTAAACTTTCAATGAAGTATTGATTGAACTGTACTAGTTGAATAAACTGAATTGAAAAAAATAATTTCCCCACCTGTAGAAGAGGCTACTGTTATCGAAAACTGGTTTAGCACATCAACCAACTTTGGTTCCAGGTGCTTAGCCAGTGACTTTCACTAGTTCTGTTGTCTGACTTTCTTTAAAATTTTGGTAGCAAATATGTACTACTTAATATTTATTTTGTATTTAACTGAAATGACTTTGATAGCTTATAATAAGTTTAGGCCTTAACATAGGTTGTCAATTTAAAATTTAATTTTAAATGGGTTTATTTTTAAAAACAAACTTGTATTTAATTTATATTAAAAAACTACAATTTCAATAAAAAACAAATTTTAAAGTCACCCATTTTTATCTAGCCTGCTCACAAATGTTATCTTTGCCCCTTTTGAGTCTGGGTTAACCCTGACCATAGCACTGAAATCTCATAATCTCCTTCTATGAAGCCTCCCTACATTCTCCTGGGCTTCATGATGGAAGCCTTTGACACAGTGGATGTGGACCATTCCATCCTTTTGGGGTGTATCAATAGTTATGAAGGTATCTCTGGTTTCTTAACAACCTTTCACCTGTCTAACAGTTCTCATGGTGGAGACTCCTCCTTTGTGCCAAGAGCCCACCTCCATGGAGTAAAGGTCTTTTTGTTTTTTTTCTAATAAACATAATAATCACACATAGCACTTGTATGGTACTTTTCATCCACAGAGTTCAGAATATCTTACAGGAGTGGGTAAGTATTAAATATTATTATCCCCGTTGTATGGATGGGAAAACTGAGTCACAGGGAAAGTAAGGTCAGCATTTTCAGAATGTTCACTAATTTTGTGTGTCTCCATTTTTGGGTGCCGAACCTGAGGGGCTTGATTTTCAGTGTGACTTCAGTTGGGTCTTCAGCACCCTTGCAAGTCAGATATAAGGTACCTCAAGTTGGGCACCCAACAATGAAGCCGCACAAAGTTAGAGAGCACTTCTGAAAATTTGGCTTTATGTGACTTGCCCAAGGCCAGGCATAGTGACTCAGTACCATAACTGGGAACAGAGTCAAGGCCTGCTCATGCTTAGTCCACTAAACCACAGGTGTCCCCTCATCCACATCTTCTTCCTACCTTAAACCTTAGCTACCACCTTTATGCTGATAATCCTCAGTTGTAAATATTTTTAACACCTTTATTGGTTCTTCCCTGTTCACCTTCTGTCTCTTTTGCCCATGTAAATTTGTGGCTTTGTCACAACTTTATTCAGTTGGATGCTTCAAAGGCATTCTTAATCAAATATATCTCTATCCCTTCCGTGTCCATCCCTGACAAACACCTCTTTTGCCTCCTCTATCTGTAACCTGAGCCTCATCCTTGACTGTACATTTTCCTTCTCCTCCCTCATCTCCCGTGACTCCAAATCTGCCTATCACCGCTTCTTCACAACTGCCTATGAATGCAGCTGTTTTGATGTTCCCTCTGCTGGACTCCTCATCTCTCTCTTTCTTTCCTCTTACCTTGACCTTTGCCACTTCCTTTTATAGCCTCCCAAATCCCAGCTCTCCAGACTCACATGATGTCCATCTTCTCACACATACAACAAAACATGACAATGTCACCCACTCCACCTCCATTCTCAGACACCTCTCCTGGCTTCCCATGCATTTCAAGGCCAAGTTTCAAATCCCCCTCTTTCATTTTTAAAACCTTACATGAACCTGTTCCAGCCTGCACTACAGACCTTACTTCAGCTCATAATTCAGATAGTTCAACTTGGATGGGTCTCCTTACTATCCCTTCTCTTAACATTGCCATAGGTGGCAGGAGACCCTTCTCCAGGCAGCTTCCCAGGCTCAGAATAATTTCCCTGTAACTCTCTGCTTCGTTGACTCTCCATATCTTTTCAAATCTTATTTGAAAACATCAGTTTTGCCAATCAATGCCCCTTAATTTATCTCAACTGTTATCTTTTTATTTAAAATTTTCACTTTGTTCCTGCCTTGTTTTCTTTGTTGTGTTTTGAGCTACAGGTTTCTTTAAAGCTTCTGTACTAAATACAGTTGTATTGTATTTTCTGTCAGTCCAACCTGGAATCTTCAGTTAGAGATGCATCAAATACCCCAGGCAAGAGATTACAGGAATTAAAATGTTGAGCAACACATAAACACACTATTGTGTAAGATCAACAGAAAATAAACTTTCTGGATACTTTCAGCTAGAGATGAGGGAATTGTCCACCTCAAGGAATTTATTCTCCATATTTAACCCTTATTCCCTTCTGTTTTCAAATTGTCTACAAAGAAAAATCGCAGTCTCCTCAAATTGGTCGAAAGTGTTCTAAGAATGTTTTATGCAAACATAGTTGAGCATATGAATTGTTTTCAACCCATTTGCTGATAGTATTGTTTTAAGCGTTTGAGACTTGAAATTCAGTTCTGATTTGATAGGACACATAGGCCAAATGGTACTGGAACTGGTCAGAAAAATGTTTATTTTACATGGAAAATGTTGACATTTTGTTGAAAAAAAATTCTGAAAACCATTTTTTTTCTATTTTCAACAACCAAAAACTGAAAATGTTTAGTTTCCTGAAACATTTTGATCTTCCAATGTAATTCTAAAAATATTTGAGGAAAACTTTCCACAAAAATTTTAAAAACCTAATTTTTCATCGAGAAAAAAAGTTTTGAGTGAAAATTTTCAATCCGCTCTAATCATAACTGTTAGTATCAGGTTTCCCAAGGAAATATCTGTGATTATTAATTCAGCCTTAGCTCTCTGCAAATATATACACTGTAAATCTTCTGTTTCAGTAAAAATTCCTGCCAGTAAGTTTGTTTGCTAGAATATTCACAAAAAGCAAACAGAAAGGGGATGTGAACACAACTGAAGTAAATTTGTTGAAAAGTTAGACTGAATGCTTATGAATATTTGATGTTATATTTTCTGGATTTTACCCCATTGCACATTCAGTAACAACAACTCACTTTTCCCACACAGCCTGATACCGCATACTGACACCTACCCATCTCGCTGGGATCCCACTCTTCAAATGGTAGAACGAGAAGGATGGGGTTTAACATGTCAAGTATGCAGGGTTACTGGCCTAGTGGATGCGGGGAGGCAGTAGATGTGCTATATCTTGATTTTCATAAGGCTTTTGACACAGTCCCACATGACCCTCTCATCAGCAAACTGGGTAAATGTGGTCTAAATGAAATCACTATAAAGTGGTTGAAAAACCATACTCAAAGAGTAGTGATCAGTGATTCGCTGTCAAACTGGGAGGATGTTTCTAGTGGGGTCCTGCAGGGGTCATTCCTGGGTCTGCTACTATTCAATATTTTCATTAATTACATGGATAATGAGGTGGAGAGTAGACATAAAATTTGCAGATGACACCAACTGAGAGGGGTTGCAAATACTTTAGAGGACAGGATTAGAATTCAAAGGGATCATGATAAATTGGAGAACTGGTCTGAAATTCACGAGATGAAATTAAATGAAGACAAGTGCAAAGTACTTCACGTAGGAAGGGAAAAAAAATCAAATGCACATATATGAAGTGGAGAATAACTGGCTAGGTGGTATTACTGCTGAAAAGAAGTTGAAGCTATAGTGGGGCACAAATTGAATATGAGTCAACAATATCATCCAGTTGCTAAAAAGGCAAATGTTATTCTGGGGTGTATTGTCAGGAGTGTCATAGGTAAGATGTTGGAGGTAATTGTCACACTCTGCTCAGCGCTGGTGAGGCCTCAGCTGGGGTACTGTGTCCAGTTTTGTGCAGCACACTTTGAGAAAGATGTGGATGAGTTGTAGAGAATCCAGAGGGGAGCAACAAAAATGATAAAAGGTTTAAAAACCTTGACCTAAGAGTAATAAAGATCTCTGGATCTAGAACCTGAGGTGAGGAGGGTCCTGGGCTACCAATGCCTCTATATCACCACTGGGGAACCAGCACCCAACAACTACTGAAGTATTCGGCCTCACAGGAAGTATCACCTGAAGAGGCCAGAGTGGATCCTACACAGATGCCAACCATTTAAACCAGGAACTTACTCCAGGGAGCCTCTGAGCAACAATGCTGACTCTGTCTTGCATCCTGTTTTGCTCCTGATTCTTGCCTTTGACCTGGCCTGGCTTGACCTTGGTACCTGTTTTCTGACTCCACTTGCTAACTAGTGCCTTTGACCCCCGGCCCAGCAGATTCTACTGATTTGGCTGCTTATGCCCTGGCCAATACAGGAAGAAAGATTTTCTTTAAAATGGGCATGTTTAGTTTTGAGAAAAAAAAAAGACTGAGGGGGCCCTAATAGTCTTCAAATATCATAGAATCAGAGGACTGGAAGGGACCTTGAAAGGTCATCTACTCCAGGCCCCTGCTAAGGGCTGTAATAAAGAGAATGGTGATCAATTGTTCTCCATGGCCACTAAAGGTAGGACAAGAAATAATTAGATTAATCTTCAGCAAGGAAGATTTAGGTTAGATATCAGAAAAAAACTTTGACTATAAGGGAGATTGTGAAATCCCCATCACGTGAGGTATTTAAAAACAGGCTGGACAAACACCTATCAGGGGTGGTCTAGGTTTAGTTGGTCCTGCCACACCGCAGGGGGCTGAACTATATGACCTCTTCCATCCCTACGTTTCTATGATGCTATGATTAAAGAAGTTGTCTTCACTCTTCAGAACTACTCCAAAATTCAACCCTGACACATTTCACTCCAAAATAAGGTGCAGAAATTCTGCCCTAGTTTGATCGCAACCACACAATGTTCACCTGATGAAGCAACCCTTTCAAACTAGAAAATTAGTGTCTGGAGAATCATTTCATCAGGATAATGAGGCTACCAATCGCTGCCCTCTACTGAAGAGAATATATCAGCTCTGGCTCACTTCTCAGTTTGTGTATGACTTTCCCCTCCTGACTCATCTAGGCATGCTACACTTTTGCGTATGGGTTAGTCTTGTGTGTGTGTGTGTGTGTGTGTGTGTGTGTGTGTGTGTGTGTGTGTGTGTGTGTGTGTGTATCTGAGCATGTGCACCACTATCCTCTACAGGGTAACATGGACCAAATTCAGATGGGAGTTTAAGTGCACCTCTGATGTGAATTGCATGCTGACAGAATAGAGAAAGGTGCAAATGACACCTACTCAGATTGCCTTTAGTTCACTTGGACTCACCTCCTAATTCAGCCTGATATGTAAGATCTATTGGTATTAACATCAAATATAAAGTTCCCTCTCTCCTGTCAGAGACAGTGAAGCTGCTCTTTTATCTCCTCAGCTAAAGGACCTGGGTTTCTAGAGGAGAAAATGCTGAAGTTTGATTCCTCGATGACATGTGTGTGATGAACATGACCACTGTGTAGAGATTTGACCGGGGATTATTGCAATGGTAATGAAGCCTATCTAGCAAACTTCTGGGAGAACCCTTTAACAGAAAAAGAAGACATTGTCATCACAACTAGCTACAGATCAATCAAACTACCATATGCAATGAAATAATTAGTACACAGATCAGAAACTAGCCATGAAATGGGGAAAACCCTGAGAACCAATAATGGACCTCCTAGAATCCTACACACACTTAAAATCATATTAAATCCATAAATGTTACATAATCTGCCATATGTAACAAAGCAGCTATGTTCTGCCAGAGGGCTTAATAGAGAATATGAGAGTACTGCTTAGTCTGCTCAGTGTGCATTGCACTGGGTCTGGTTCAGGCAACTTTGGGGCCATCTGCAAAGCCATTTGACTGGGCTCCCAGCTGCAAAGCTCAAGCTTCAGAATACAGTATTATCCTCCTTCATCATGCCAGAAATTCCTATGCCATGCCAGCTGGAGCGGGTACTCAGCTCCATCAGAGTGGAACAAGTTAACAGAGAACTGGTGTATGTTTGTGAAGGGAGTATAGACAACAGTGATGTGCCTAGGCAGGGCTGCAAAGGGGGAGAAATCTTGAGCCTACAGGAAGCCCTAGCTACCACCAGAGAACTCGGTTAGCATGAAGCCATTTGCACTCCACAACACATGGCTCTGGAGCAGGGCCACCCAGAGGATTCAGGGGGCCTGGGGCAAAGCAATTTTGGGGGCCCCTTCCATAAAAAAGTTGCAATATTATAGAATACTATATTCGTGTGGGGGCCCCTGTGGGGCCTGGGGCAAATTGCCCCACTTGCACCCCCCCCCCCGGGTGGCCCTGCTCTGGAGCATCAGCTGTAAACTCTCATCAGACGTTCAGCCTGTCCCTGGAGAAGGTGGGAACCAATGACCCAGAGGTGAACTGCAGCAGCAGATTTTGGCAGCACTATCTGAACTGGCCCTAAGAGGCTGGCCTGAGCTGTGTTTATCTAATACAAGCCCCAATGGGAGATATTCATTTATGAAATATTTATTGTATATAATTACACCCTTAGATAACCCAACACAATCCAATTGGCTGAACCAGGGTCATGTGACCTCAAATCATTTAGTACTATTGCTATTGCCGCCCTAGCAGGCCAACGGGACTATTGACCTGCATTGGCTGAGCCCGTCACATGTCCCTGGGACATACAACAACAGATCCTTAGTATATGGTAACTCTGATGCCATAGCACAGTTAGGGCAAAAAGACCCTTTTATCTGAGATATCTAAGCATGTTGCTGTTGTTAACCCTTTCCAGCTAGGTAACAGTTAACATTTACATTTATACTTTTTTATCGCTTTTCCCCATCCTCCCCGCCTGCACAACCTAAGTATTGCTACTATTATGCCTACACTCTCTTGGTTTGGTAACTGGGTGCAGACATGTATTGCATGAGGGGACTAACAATTTCCAATCCCCGTTGTCCAATGGGAGCCAATCAGATCTGACAGCATAGATCTCTCCCTCTCTCTGAAATCCCCATGAAACTATATGCTGATGCAGGAATTCCAAACCAATATCTGAGTTGACTTGAGACCAGGTGTTGTCCTTTCCATTCCAACTCTTCCTAGGTGTTTTTAGGGCATGGTGATCCCTCCAACCTAACCATGAAGAATCTATCCTACAGGAAGACATGGATTTCCTGCATGCTCCCAAGAGGTTACTCACAAACAACAGATTTACTCATCCTCTGTGGAAGAGGGATACCCCATGTACACTTGGTGGCAGGAACCAGAGGCAGGCTGGCTAGCGTTGTTGCACAAGTAGCTGAGAGCAGCATGCAAGAGGCGGTTCCCCTGGGAAAATGCTTTGTACATACATTGCAGCCCCAAACACCCTGCTGCTTCAACTCATGCCACCTCCCCCCATTTTCCTATGTTCCAGCCCCGCTGGCTGCTCTCTGCCACATGTAATAAGGCTGCTGAGCTGCCTCTCTGACCTTACTCCTGACGCCCAGAACTGACAGGTCATCTCTCGAGCTCTGTACACACCCCAGGGCTCTCTCTGGACTCAGCCTCTCCCCTTTCTCTTTGTTCCATTATGCTGCTTTCAGTAAAGTAGCTTACTGTGGCTTGCTTGTTACATATACACAGCCTGTGCAGTGTTTGAAAATTATAGTCATCTGAGATCTAGGACTTGCTAGCTTCAGTCATGGATCAGTACCTGCAAAACATTGCTAATATGAGGAACCAGAGGCAGTTTTAAAGGCCTGATGCTCAAACCACCAAAACTAAAAAGCGAATTTTGTGTAAGTTGTAGAAATTTGGGAATCTTTGCTCTCCAGTGACATAAAGCATTCATTTATGGTTCTGAAGGGACATATCAGGCCTTACTAGCACAACATTCTGTTGTTCCTCTTGTTTCTTTCCCAACATCAACTTCTCTGTTTCAGTTTGAGCACAGCTGGAGATAGAAGTCAATACTCTGACCTCAGAAAGCTTAGAAAGCAAACTTGAAAAGTATATACCATGATGAGCAGACCATAAATACCACCACCGATAGTTATAAAACAAGCAACTTTACACATTCAGGATACATCAGCTGCTAAATTCATGTTGCAGCTAAAATGAAAAAAGGAAAGATAGTAATCAGAATGAGATAAAACTAGGGGCAAATATCTCGTGACTTTCCACAGCTAGAGATTGGTTGTTGGAGCATTACAAATGCTTTCCTTACCGATAAAGAAAATCATCCAGATTAGTCCAAATGCTCATGTAATAGGGTGACGTAACTCTGGTGTTGATCCACCCCAGAGGCAGAGGATAGAGCCTTGCATAAAGCTGCAGAGGTCTTGCTGCCATGCTATGGCAGCAGTAGCACATTATAATGGAGGGGAGGTGGTTTTCTGGGGAGAGAGGACCGGGGAGCCAAGACAGAAGCTCTTGGAGGGAAATCCAAAGCACGGCCAAGCTTGGACTGAGGTTTATGAAGTGTTACTGTTTTTGAGTTACCAACACAGGAAGGGGGTGAGTCTGAAGACAGGGTGGGGACTCCAGCTGGTGCCAGAAGCCAGATTTTTCAGGAACCCTGTGACAAAGGAGGAAAACGGAATTGCTGAAAAGGCTAGTGGAACAATATTTACAGCAGAGCAGACTGCCATTCTCTAGCAGCAGCAAGCAGGCAAGGCTATAACCCACTAGGACTTGTGGCAATTTATAAAGGAGAAGCAAGCACTTCCTAGGCTGCCAGTAAGTCCCAGCCCTTCCCTGTCCATGCTGTGATCAGAAACTGTCCCACAAGCAGGTAGCTGCTGCAGATCAGTGGGCTTGGCTTATTGGTTTAGTACCTTTTCTGATGGCAGAGGCACAAACTCATTCCAGTCCCTCAGTGAAGATACTGCTACAGGCCATGAAAGCAGCTATCTTGGAGCAGCTGAGGGTGTTGGGAGAAGTATTCTAGTGATGGTTTGGAGGTCATCCCTTGGCTTCCAGGTTTGTGGCTGCACACCTTCACCTTGATTTACTAGATAACTTGTCTCAAATCCAAGACCTTCACGGGAGGGGAACTAATGGCCTTCATAATATTGGAGTAGTACACAGAAATTCTCCCTGGGAGGGTGCAGACTGGGGTGCACTGGCATTGTCCTGCCACACTAGTGAAGGCTGTACAGCAAAAGGAGGAATATCTGGTGATGGAGCCACTGACAATGTCATCATGGCCATAGCTGCATTCTAAATCAGAGGGACACTCCATTAGACAGGCACAGGAGTGATCAAAAAACATTAAAGACAAGAGAAGAAGCCAAAAATAGACCCTGGTCCCAAATTCATGGGGAAATCACCAGCTCTTCCTTTTGTGTCTTTCTTGTGTGGAAAAACTGAGGTGCAAGAAGAAATTTTGCTCCAATAATAATTGTAACTAAGGAGAGATATGGGTCTGGTTGAAGACTCAGAGACCAAGAAGTGTACTGTGCTCAGGCAGCTAGAAAGTGGAGACTGTGTCCAGCCTAGTAGACTTGGAACACACCTGCATACAGAGCTCTGGTGAGGATGCAGTAGGGACCCAGCTTATTTATATAATTGAAAGGTTAAATTAAATCAAATGGATTCACTTGGTTTCCCCCCTACCCCCACCCCATGTAAGGTCTCTAAATCAACCACCTCTGAAGCCAGCCTCCCTCGTCCATGCAGTCTGTCATGAGGAGAAGCTGTGCCCTACATAATCATCAGGAAATGTCACAAATGGAGCTGGCGGGGAGAACACAAAGGAGCAGTGGCAGCCTTTCATCCAAACCAGAGCGGTGAAGAAAGCTAATCCCTGTTCAAGACACAGCGACAGCTTCAGAATTAGACAGACAGAAGAAGATGGGATGGACTGAGTGATTGCTCATTTGCCCACTGCAACTGAAAGGGACTGATCCTGGGGAATATACCCTCCTGAACCACAATTACAGTCCCTGCTCTGTGCTTGATGGGAAAGTAAAAGACCCCAAGGTCCTTGTCCAAATGTCTCAGGGTGAACAGATTCCTTCCCAAACTTAAACCTGGGGGTCAGTTCCACCCCATGCCTGTGAGCGAGCATCGAAGTGATGAAGTAAAGCTGTCATCAGAAGGAGTTAGAAAAGACTCGGGGACTGACCTTCTCATCAAATCTCTCAGGGAGATAAAACCAGCTGGAGCCTGATAGGAAAGTAACTCTTCTCTCTTCATCATGGTTTGGAAGGCAGGGACTTATGGAAATACTCCATCTGCATAAGCACGTCTAGGGGCATTGGGCTCCCTTCTATGAGCTGTGACATGCACACAC
This sequence comes from Gopherus flavomarginatus, assembly GCF_025201925.1. Lineage (NCBI taxonomy): Eukaryota > Metazoa > Chordata > Testudines > Testudinidae > Gopherus > Gopherus flavomarginatus. The sequence continues at coordinate 100,940,692 of NC_066617.1, read as the reverse complement.
CTTCTGAGGGTTCACACTTCTCTCAGGGCTCAGCATGCACTTGGCTTCTCAGATTGCTGAAGGCTGTTATTGGAAGACCAGCAAGCCCATGTTACTGGAATCTACTGTGTACTGGACAAAAACAAAAGAACATTGACACAGATCTTGTCCTCGGGCAGCAAGGGAGCCAGAGGAGTGGAAGGGAAACTCAGGTCACCAGCCCTAATCACATGCACCTGTTCTAACCAAGTCACCAGTGTGCTACAGAGAGTGGGGGAGGATTGACGTGGAGATTCTCACAATGAGATAAACTGCCTATTCCAGAGGATGGCATCAAGAAAATCCTGGGGAAATTCCTTCCCAAATCATTAAAACAGGTCGCATTAAATAAACAGCACCCTAGAGTATAATAATCTCCATTACACACGGCGTACTCCTCTACCCTGGGGCACAGCAGTCTAACACTCTTTATTAATTGTACATCGTATGCCCATTGTTCCCTTGCAGAGCATAAAAGAGGTGCATTGTCAGAGCTGGGTAGGTGCTCTGGAACTGGGATAGTAGGGGGTGCTATGCCTACCCAACATTTTTTCATCTGAAACTTTTTTTCCATCAAAAAATGAAGATTTGGGTTGACTGAAACATTTTGTGCATTGCTGATGATTTGGGCAAATTGTTTCAGTGTAAAAAAAATAAAGAAAGTGGAAAAGTGGAATCAAACCTTTTCAATATTTCCAAAATGTCTCCTGTTTGCTTTTAAGGATAAATTCACACCCCAAAACAGGGAGGAGGTGGCTGTGCCCCCCTCATAACATTTAATCGCTTGGTTAGTGCACTCACATGGGATGTGGGAGACCCAAGTTTGAATCCCTGCCCCAGGACTATCCAAGCATTTCACACAAAGTGGAACAATTTCAATGGAAGAGACTGAGAGAGGCTCATCCTGGAATACCTAATAGCCTTGAGGTTAGGCCATTTGCCTTGAAGGAGGAAGTGGGGAGAGACCTGCATTCAAGTGCCTGCTCTAGACCAGCGATATGAACTGGTAGGTCTCTCACATCACAGGGGAGTGCCCAACCACTGGGCCAAAGGGCAAACAGGCAGCTTCTCTTCCTCCTCCATTTTGTCACTCTAGCCCTTCATTCCATTCGCTTTTATTAAAAAATAGCCAAAACAAAATGTTTTCAACTTTTCCAACTGAATGAACAGTAGGAAAAAAGTGGGTTTCTGTATTTAAAAGCAAAAAGAGGGCAAAGCTCAGCAGTGGAGGAGAATACAGGAATCAGAAACTAAGCAAATGAGGAAAGAGCTGAGGAAAGAGCAGCTACAGCATGTGGGTGTCCATCTGTTCCTCATTAGCCAGATGTCTTCCACCCACCCCAGGAAGTTCCATTGACTGGGCACTGTCCTGACAAGAAAGGGGGGCAGGGGGAATGCCACCATGGAGCAGACATTTATCTAGCAATAGAAGTCCTGCCACACAGCCTTCCCTCCATTTTCCTTCCAAACGGAACCACACTCCCTTCTCCTAAGCAGATTTTAAATAGTTACATCTTCACAGAGTTTCTTGCTTTGTAATCACCGTGTGATTGACTCAACTGTGTAAATGACATGTCATTACAGCCTTATATACCACACTGCAGTGTTTACTTCCTGTTAGAGTGCAATCACTTCCTGCAACAACCCAATGTTTAACTAGGGGAGCTTGAATTTTTGGTTCAGAGTTATTCTTCACTTGCTAAATTTCACCATATTAAGAGCCAGAGTGTTCTTGGATTCACACCACCACCCCAAGAGCAGAGAGGAGAACTTTACAGAGGATTCAATCCACAAAAGTTTAACCAGAAGGGCAGAAAAAATTACAAAAACTTTGCTCGTCATTGCAAACCAAGGATTGTTTATAATAAAACCACACCCAAACTGTCCACCTTCCAAGAGTGTATTTCATGTGCGTGTTTGTGAGGTGGAGTTTTGTCTTGTAGCTTAAACTTGACACCAGAAGCCTCCCCCTGCCTCCTATGTCTCCGATAGACCCCCAGCCCTCTATTCTCCAGCACCTAAGTCAAGCTTTCACAGTGCCTCAGAAACTGGAGTAAGCAAATGGAACATTAACTAAGTCACAGCATCTGCTGACAGTATAGTTTCATATTTCCTTTCTTTAAATGTGTGTGTTTCACTGTCCTCCAGGATCCTATACCCTCCTTGTTTCCTTGCCTCTTTGCCAGAATAGAATCCAGTCTGTGTCTTCACCTTGCCCTTCCCCATTCCCAACGTCACTCAGAAAGAGTTGGAGCTGGTAGAAGAATTTCAGGCAGACAAGTGCTGGCCTCTAAAAGTAGCATAAGGTCCAGTGGGCAATGCTAGCCAAGTAGCCAACAACTACTAGTGTAGTAATAGGGCTACAGGTTGCTTCCCGGGGCACTATAGCTGTTAGATCTACATTATGACTAAAATAGTGTTTGGACTGGCATGGTGCCATAGGCCAGTCCTATATGGCTCTTTTCCAGATGTGGAGCTTTTGATCACTTGGTCCTGATGCTGCTCAGTCATATTCTGTTCAGTTATATTTAGTAGGTGCCTTTTTAGCTCTACAGCTAACAATGGAAATTATCTGGGATATGCTTGAGAACTAAAGGCACCCACAGGGCATGAATGAGTAGAATGAGAAGACATGGAGATACAGAGAGAAATTACATAGACAAGGGACCAAGTGGGTTGTTGGTTCAGTGTGTGGGAGAAAGAGAGCGGTGATTGGATATGCCAAATCCTGTCTTCATCTAAGCTGTGCAATGCACCTAAAGCCAGACCTTTGTGGCAGGATAATCTTGATGCCCTTTTGTGTCTTGCTGGTGCAGTGAAAGATCATATATGGAAGCCTCGTTATGAAGTTCACTACTCCTGTGGGAAGAGCGAGGTGGAAAATTGGGCCTAACATTTCATGCAGAGGAACACCTCTGGTAACTCTTCTTACCAGACACTGCAGAAAAGACAAGCTGAATGACCAAACAGTGGTATAGTTTTGTGTTGCCAAGTCAAGCCAATCCCTCTAATTCACCTTGGCACTGTCACCTATCTATCCTGCAAGCCAAATCCTGCTCACATCACAAAGGCCAAATGAGAGCTACTGGGTCAGATCCTTAACTGCTGTAAACAGGAGTAGCTCCAGTAAAGTCCCCAGCATTACACTTGTGACGTGTTGGGTCACAGAGACTCTCTCAGAACTGTCACTAGACGTGATGGGATACCACTGAGAACAAACCCCTCCCATCAGAAAAGGCTTCCCTCCACTTCTGTATTGCTAAGCTAGACATACCAGTCGGCTCCAGCACAGACAAAGAGGTTGGGCCATACCCCCCCGCAGTTCACAGAAACTAAGATTCACTTAGCTCAGGGGCTTCTCAGTTAACAGAGACTTTCCCAGAACCCAGTAGTCAGTCTTTCTGGGAACCTAAATCCCGAATAAATCCGTTTTACTCTGTATAAAGCTTATACAGGGTAAACTCATAAACTGTCCTCCCTCTATAACATTGATAGAGACATATGCACAGCTGTTTCTCCCCAAGGTATTAAATACTTACTCTGGGTTAATTAATAAGCAAAAGTGATTTTATTAAGCATAGGATTTAAGTGGTTTTAAGTAATAACAGACAGAACAAAGTAAGTTACCAAGTGAAATAAAACAAAATACGCAAGTCTAAGCCTAATACATTAAAGAAACTGAATACAGGTAAATATCACCCTCAGAGATGGGCCAATAAGCTTCTTTCACAGACTAGACTCCTTTCTAGTCTGGGCCCAATCCTTTCCCCTGGTACAGTCCTTGTTCCAGCTCAAGTGATAACTAGGGGATTTCTTATGACTGCAACCTCTTTGTTCTGTTCCACTCCCTTTTAAAGCTTTGGCCCAGGGTGGGAAGCTTTTGTCTCTCTGGGTTCCCATCCCTCCTTCTAAATGGAAAAGCACCAAGCTTAAGATGGATTCCAGTCTTAGGTGACATGGTCACGGGTCATTGTAAGACCTCCTTCTTCATTACCCACAGATTGGCCCCCACGTCCACAAGAAGGCTTGCAGGTAAATAAACCATCTACAGCCACTTGTCCTAGTCAGTGGGTGCCATCAAGATTCTAAACCACCATTAATGGCCCACACTTTGCACAATTACAATAGGACCTCAGAGTTAACTTCATATTTCTAGTTTTAGATACAAGACAGGATGACCACACTCCGTAGATTATAAGCTTTGTAATGATACCTTACAAGAGACCTTTTGCATAAAGCATATTCCAGTTACATTATATTTACACTTCTAAGCATATTTCCATAAACATATGGAGTGCAATGTCACAACACACATTTATGCTATCTGAGGATCTGAACCATTCTGTCAATTGCAGGCTTAACTTCTCTGCTAGTGCTAGAAAACCCCACTACCATAGACTTCAAGGGGAAGGATTCTCTCCCTCTCTTTCTCTCTTTTCTTTTTGGCTTCTTCTAATGTGAAGTGTTTGGTGTTTTTATTACAAGACATAAAATCTTTTCCCAGCCCCAAATATGTCTGAATTTGCAGGAAGAACAATACCCCAGGGTCCTCTCTTCCCTCTTTGGTTCTAGCAACCTCTGAGTATCAAACAGTCTTTGCTTTGGAGAGCAAAAAGATAATGAATGACTTAAAATAGCTCTGCTGAAGAAAATGTGGGTTTGATATGAATCGTAGAGGGAATAAATTCTTTCTGGCTATTTCCTAGAGAAGGCCAGCAGTACCTGCTGTGGCTATTACAAAGTCCTTCGATGTTCAGACAATCTGGACGATTGCAAGAAGTACTGTAAAACCCAAATGAGATCTAATATGCAAATGACTGTGATCCATGACATTCCTGTAGCACTTTATAGACTATCTACATACATCTCATATATCGTGTTGATTGGCAGGCAATACATTGATAAACTGCAGAACCAGGTGACTTAATGCTGCATAGCGCGTTAGGAAGGCTGGTGCACTGATCAGGGTGTTAGCTTGAGACTTGGGCAACCTGGATTCAAGTCCTTGTTCCATCACCGGTTTCCTGTGTGCCTCTGTGCAAGTCACTTAGTCTCTCTGTGACAGGTCTCTAAGACAAGGCAGATAAAACTTCCCTATCTCAGAGAGATAAATAACTAAAAATGGTGAGGTGCACAGATACTATTGTAAAGAGGGTCATATAAGAAGATGGCTTTGTGAGCATGAGTGGCAGGTAGCTGCAGTATTCACAGAGATAATTAGCTAAAACATTTTCAATGAAATTTTGTGATGACAAATGGGCCATTTATTTCAGAAAATCATATTTCAGTCTTTGTTTTTCCTTGTTCTGACCAGGTGTACTAGAGGGATCATCTTGACTGGTGCCAGTGAAACCTTTATATCCCCTCTTGTAATTCTCTATTCATGTGTTCTGCAGAAAAAAAACGAACCTGTTTTATCAGAGTTTTAAGAATATTATTGGAACTCTTTTTGTATTCCTTCAACAGTAAAACTAGGTATCTTAGTTCCTCTGAATCCAACCATACAGGCTTCAGAGGAAGCCATAAATAGCTCTAAAAGTGACATAACCTCACTTTCATATACATATAAATGTCTTAATTCTAAATTCCATCATCTTAAGTGGGTGTTGGGTCCTATAAGGAAACTAGGAACCTCCAAACTTTCAATGGTATAAAGCACCTGGCCCTAATTGTCAGGTGTGGCTGAGCTGCATTTGGAACAGGGCTGATGGTGTGGTGGTTTAAAGGTAGCTTTCTGCTGCCTTTGTGTTTTTATGATCATTGGAAAAGCAGGGGCTGGTTTGGTCTGTAGTGCAACTTAGAGTAATCACAGGGCTGCTCTAAATTGTGCCAGGTTACTCATGGCCCAAACAAGCTGTTGCAGCTGCTGGGGATCGTTGTAGAACTATGGCAGACAACACGCTTCCCTTGCTCACGTCTCCTAAATGACGGGAAGCCAAATGGGTGAGGTTATGCAGCTCTATGCCACCCAGGAATTCCCCTACACCATGGCAATCTCCAGGTAGCCAGTTAAACTAGCAGTGTAGAACAGCCTTATCAGGGGACAGATTCTGGGCCTCTGTTTTTAACTCTGGGGAGTCACATGGCAATGTAATGAACTTTAAACTCATACCCTTTTAAGTTATAAGAAGGTCACTGGCCCAGGACTGTATTTTACCCATCCTGGGCCTTGGGCAAGTTTAATTTGCAGGGTGGGGAGCGGGAAGGGACAAATTTACTCTTTGAAGAGGAAGAAGAAAATATCTCCTTGGCTGGTTAAGGTTTTTTTTTTTAAATGGCAGCTATCTGACGTTGCCCAAGGATTTAGAGCTTTCAAATGAGAGATGCAGTGAGTGAGCGGGCAGAGGCCAGATGAAACAGTCAAAGGTGCATGATAACTTCATTTATCACATTGCTGTTCAGTCAGCACACGGCTACACAATTTATCAGATGGATATCATCTTCATGTGTATGATGCACACGCAGTGGATGCCCTGAGGACCACGCTGTTTCCTACATTTATCATTATTTAGAGTACTGATAGGATTCGCTAGATGTAGAATGGAGAATTACCACAAAAACTGCAGAAGCTATTTAAACTATTAAATGAGGTAAATGCACATTTGTAAGGGCACACAACAGACATAGAGCCACACATCCCTGAAAAGCTACCGCATCCAGGGTAGGAAGCAGCAACCGGTTTGAGCTAGACCTGCTATACAACATACCATTATCATTATCCCCTTGAGATGGTCCAGCAAAATTCCTGACATTTTCAGTTCAATCCTGAAGAAGTAGTATCTCGGGGGAATATGAATAGACCATCTAGATAACCAAGCATGACCAAGTGACCCAGCATAAACCAAGACATGACACAACAGTACCTGATATAATCGGTGCAAAATTACCAGTATAACCCAGCGTGACCCATTAGAATGACCCCGTGACAACGATTATTGCCTATGATACAGAGTTAATCATTCTCACCAGAGGATGCCGAATGACGCAGCAGAGTGTTGCTCACTATAGCTTTATTGAACTACCCCTTACTTTGTGATTGGCTTCTAGAAGACACCCATTAAGTGATTCAGCCAATTAGAGAGCAGCTAATCCACCAAAGTGTAATTCAATAATCTCTATTTTATTGTAGCATTTTTTGTCAACCCATTTACATTTTTCCGCTGCACTCATCACCCTGGTGTATGAGCACATCATTCTTGATAGATTGGCTGCTCTTTGGTGGACTACAGTTTTATTAGAAAACAGCTTTTTCCTAGTTTCCTTGATTTTTTTTTTATATCAGGCTATAAATGTTCTATCATACAGTAACTGGACTGGCTGAGTACAGGTTGGGTGTTCTCAGTTATAATTGACACTTTTAAAAGAACTGTCTGATAAGACAACAATTGTAACAGTGTAGTGTGAGTTATAGGGACCTTCTATATAATGTTCTGCAGAACGTAGGGCAGACTCTCAAAAAATGTCATGAGACAATTTGGCAACAACCCCTCCCATTAGAATCCCACAGATATTAACATAAACCAGCTGATACTCAAATTTAGGGCCAAATCCTCTGGTTCACTCCAGTTGCTCTGGGCCACTTGGTGGCACAAAGCAGCCATAAAACTGATATAACTGGCCACCTGAGGATTCCTCCAGTATGGGGGAATCCCTAAAGGGCATAAGCCATCCTAGCAGCAACCCTTACTGCAGAGGAGGTGGTCAAGGAAAAGGGAAAAACAATGATCCCTTGGCCACCAGAATGGTTCCTTGGTGCCCATAGGCAGCTAGGTTACCCCCCAGCCAACTTCAGGATCAGAGGAATGTAAAGGTAGCTTAAAGCCATTTCTGCTCCCCGTTTTTGATCCTGGATCAAGTTCAACTCTGCTAGGCCAGAGTCCATACAGTGAAGGGACTGAGCAAACTAAAGGGATCAGTTGTGAACAAACCTATCTCAATCCCACAATTCCAACCTGTACACCTGATCTAGTTACTCCTTCTCCAGCCGCTCCCGACACTCCCTTCCCATATTCTGCTACCTTTCCTTCCATGCCTCACTACTCTGCTCATCCATCCTCTTACATATAACCTAAACCTCCCTGTATCCCCATGGCCTTTCCCATTTTCTGCCCTTGTGCTTTCTTTAACCCAATCCGAATCCCCCATCATTCCTGTTCCTATGTGCTCTAATCTTAATTTCCCCATCATTCTCTCCCTGCCACACACCTGAACTCCCTCCCTCATTCTCATGCACCCTCATACATATCTGAACCAACTCCTCTTTGATCTCGCCCTCTTCTCCTATATATACCCAACCCAGTTCCTAAGACCTAGGTTAGTGTGGCCTCAGCCAGTAACTCATGAAAAGTTGATGAGTGACCGAGGCACCGCAAATCAGTAGTCTGGGAAAAAGAGATATTACAATATTCTTAAATTAGGTTCTGAAAAGAACAGGCGGTCCCATCCTGTTAACAAGTGGAAGATCAAGGGTCACTCCAGGGAGTGCTGGCAGATAGAAAAAGTCACAATATTGAAAGCAAAGTTCCCTGTTGATCACCTATCAAGTGTTTATCACTATCCCAATGATTACCAACCAAGACATTATCACTTTATGGTTCAGTTCATAAAACACAAGCAGTGCCTTTTGCTATTCCTTCCAAATGGCTGACCCGATGCTCCATTGCGGCCTACTTTTAGTATTTCTGATGAGTACATTCTTTGGGAAAAGCTACTGCAGGGGAGGCCCAGTTCCTCATGCCGAGTCCAGAGGAAGAGCAGGGCTGGAACCCATGGCCCATTCTATGGGTGAATGCAGCTCCCTCCCTGATGGAATGATGTGGTGGAATCTCTATGAGGGGTTTGCCCTGGGGATTTCCTCTCCTTGAGCCCTTTCCCATGGATTTATCACTAGAGAGGGGCCAACTGGCTCATGAATCTAATTCCACCCTTTCCTGAAGGAAACAATGATCTCAGTGCTGCGGCATCAAGAGCCACAACAGATCCAGCATGCTCAATGAGAATGAGCGAGGAGACTTAGAATAACTGACATCGTGACCAGCGGAATAGGCGGCTATGTCCAGCTCAGAGTGTTGTTTCTTTTCACAGAAAAGCATTTCTTCATTAGTAACTCCTGCACTGTTTAGTTTTCATAAACTGAATGAGTTTACACTGGTCAATTCTGCTGTACTGACAGCCCTAGAGACAGCAGTTCTCTATTTAGCCCCAGAGCAGCAACAGCCTGGGCAGCAGCACTGCAGCGCTGACTCTCCAATGAGCCTTGGCCCTGACCTGGAGGGACAATGTCTAGAGGTGATATGGGAGCCTGGGCTCTATGGTTCATTCCGTTCTTGGCCTCTCTCTGCTGAGACGGCAAATGAGAGATCCAGTTGTGATGGTGGATTAACATCCCATGGGGCCCAATTTTCCAAGTGCTCAGCACTCACAAGTGGAGACAGATTTTCAAAAGCACTCGGCTTCCTTTTAGGCTCCTAACTAAGAGACCTGTCCATTAGGAACTAAAATGAGATCAGTCAATTCATTTCACACAGGGCACCAAACAGCTGTCAAATGGGAACAACTTGAAACACAATCAATCTTGGGAAAGGGATCAGAGAGTAACTAGTGACCTTTGATTATTTTCTCAGATTTAAGGTAGGAAAAGACTCTGCATCCCACTCTCCACTACCCCACAGGAGGAGGAGGAGTCAGTTGTAGTTGAAATACTCTTTTTATTGATGTAGAAAACAACAGTGTATATAAATATGTGTATGGTGTCTATCAGAGTTGTACATATGTTGGTTGTATCCTGCTTTGACACCTGTGGTATGGTGCTTGTCATCTTAGACTGTAACCTCTTTGGGGTAGGGTTCATGTCTCTCTGCATGTTTGTACAACACCTAGCATAAAGGTGTGCTGACCGCGTCTGGGGCATGATGGCATTGCTGCAATAGAGATAAAAGTAGCAATAATAATGATACTATAATCATAACAATGAGCCCTCTGGTCCTTAAGGAGCAGCACAGGAAGGGGAGCATCAAGCTTTGCTTCCCCTGTTTAATTGACACTGCATGATCAAAGTCCTAAGTAGCTGGCACTGAAGTTACATCCCAGTCTCCCAGCACAAAACTATACAGAATTATGCCAGAATGAATCGGGGAGAGCCCAGGCAAGAGGTGGCTATGTTTGTATGAAGTTTGCTTACATGGACATGTATGCAAAAGGAATGATTTGGGGGCAGTTCTATGGCCTGCATTATGCAGGAAGTCAGACTAAATGATCTAAGGGGTCTCTTCTGGCCTTTGAATATATGGATCCTGCAAATGTCCTTGTCCCCCATTTCCCTGTCTGCTCCACTCCGATCTCCTCTTTTTCCTCTCCCTTCATACTCTCCCTCCTCACTTGGAATATTTCTCCTTTACAAAAGGGAAGGGAGGAGAAATAAAGAATTTGCCGCTTTATACTCCAGGTTCTGAGGCTGGGGATGTGTCTGGTAAATGTCCTCTAGGAAAAAGGTAGAACCTAAATATTTTAACTTCAACTCCTGTGATTTACTTCCCTCCCCGCCCCCACTCTCTCCCTCTTCTTTCCTGTTCTTGTAACAGGCACCTAGGGGCAATGACAGCCCCACCCACTAGAGCGCAGTCTCCAAGATCCCCTTGCCCATGGCAGACTCCAGGAAGAGGGTAGATCCTGCTGCCTTGGGCATGTTTTATGTGTCTTTATGAGGTGCCTCTCCTTTCCCCTACAGTGAACTGGACCTGGGGCACAGCCCCCTTCCCATTGTTTCTCTCTGATCACAGTGTCTTCCTGTCCCATTATGCCACCTGCCTCCTAAAAGGACCGTCACTCTGCCAAGGTTTCCCTCCTGCTGTTTCAGCCAATCCAGCTCTAGAAAAGTCTGATCTACTCAATGGGTAGGGGGTGGGGAAAACTGTCTCTATCTCTGGGCTTGCTCCTCCATACACACAGTGTTCTTGGAAGTTTTTGGTTCTCTCGTAACTTTCTCCACTTGCTGTTCTTGTCATGTGCACCTACTTATAATCTCGCTGCACAAAGAAACACACCTGTCCTGTGATCTCACACCAGTCCCTGAGATTAATTCCTGGAAAATCATGTCTGTCCTTCCACAATCACATATTTCTGTAGCTACAGGAACAAAGTGGCAGTTCATACAGTAGAATGGAGAGGGTGCAACCATCAGGGTATGAGGCTATGACTTAGAAGCACTGAGTTTAAGTCCCTGCTCCACCACAGACTTCCTGGGTGACCTTGGACTTGTCATTCAGTCTCTCTGTGCCTCAGTTCTCCATCTGTAAAATGGGGCTAATAGCATTGCCCTACTTCACAGGGCTGTTGAGAGGAGAACTCCATTAAGAACTGTGAGGTGGTCAGATACTACAGAAATGGAGGCCATAGCAATACCCCAGGTAGATAGAACAAATGGCCCTTCTTTCAGCTTCTCTAATCTTCAAATCCCACATGGCTCTATTACATGATCCTGGGCCCTTGATCTCCCAGACACACACTCTCGCTGTCTTTGCCTTCCCTCAATTTAATCACAGTCTCTACTCTGAACTCTCACTGATCCGGCTTGTGAAATTCATCTTCATTTAAAGGGATAAATGCTTCCCTCTCCGGAAGACACTGACAGAGCAAGAGGGGGACTTGGGGGACCGGAATGCTGTTAAACCCTGTCATGTCTGGCAGACATGCAAGTGACTGGCTCTAGTAGGTTGTTGGGGGAAGAGATACATCTCTCCATCTCTGACAGTTTGGGGCCAATGTCACAAGTGCCCTATGCCTGGCTCCCTTGGGCTAATTGTGCAGATACAGCAGGGCCACTGGACAGGCACTTCTGTGCCAAGCTGCGCTGTCTCCTCAGAAGCACTAGGGTCTTCTGCAGCTGGCTAGAATAGGCTGGGATGCTTCAAAGATAGGAGGAGACATGTCTGGGATGGTTCTGTGGCCAGAGCCCTTGCTCTCTCCTGAATTTCCCCCTTTCTCAGGCTGTGTTTCCAGAACAGTTTTTTTTTGTTGGGGCGGTGCGGGGGGAGCTTTCCCTCACTCAGCTGCCTCCTCGCCACATCCCTGTGGGCTGAGCCTCAGGTACAATCCTTGCCCCACGCCCCCCACTTAGCTGTTTCTGCTGAGAGCCAAAGTCACTTCCCAAAGGCAAGTGAACCTTCCAGTCCCACCATTGCGTCTGCCTTTTAAGGGGGCTGTCACCTAATGAGGCGTTGCCAGGCTGTTTTAGCCACTTCCTGTTACAATATATCCTCTTTCTAAACCATTCCTCCCATCCCTAGCTTCTTCCAGTTCTGCCGCCCCTTCTTCTTTGCCCAGGGGGACTGTTATTTATACATTCTTTTTGCCGAGATCCCCTGACCTCCAGCATCGCCATTCCAACACCAGTCTTTGTGGTGGCGTTGGTGACACCTTAAGGGCCGGAGGCAGCTGCCTGTAGAAGATGACTGCCTCTCTTTTCCCTGCCCCCTTCCCATGCAGCTCTGGTGATGTACAGAACCCAGCTGAACATTTATCACAGTTCATTCACTCTCCTGCTCAGAAATAAGCATAGAGAAAACGTCTCCCACTCTCTCTCTGCTATTGACCTTCAAAAAGCCATGATGGTACTAATGCCCAAACTGTTTCCCCTTGGACTAAGGGGAAAAGGTAATGCTCGAGATTTAAATGAAGCAGCGGTGATTATTTCTGACTAACTTCTTAGAAACCACCCATGCTGGGGGCAGTTCTTGGGGGGCCTGGGCACTAGGAAATGAAGGCAATCCTCAGCCCCCAAACCCTCCACCTTAATAGCAGGGCAGTCAGCTCATTGGCATTTTGGAAGAGGACACCCCCCTCCCAAATACACGCTGTCACCCACTCATTCTAATCAGCTACATTTGGAGGGTGAACAGGACCCTAGCTCTGACCCCCATCCTAAGCAGACCAAAGGGTTAGAAATGTGTCAAGAAGACCAAAGTTTTGTGTGTGTGTGTGTGTGTGTGTGTGCGTGCGTGCGTGTGTGTGTGTGTGGTAGGAGTGTATATATCAGAGATAGGGGAGAGAGAGTTGGACAGAGAGAACAGTTACATTTAAATTAGATGTGGACTGGTGGTTGTGGTGGTGGGAGTAGAGAAAAGTTGATTCAGAAAAGAAAAAGTTGTAGGCACTGTCTTCAGTCGGAAATAGCCCTGTTTCAACAGCTGGTTCTCAGCAATTGATTTAGCTGCACTAGGCTCAGCTAGCTGTGTTTTACCTCTGGTTTAGCTGAACTGGTGCTGCCCAGGGTGTGTCCTTGTCTACATTCACAGCTAAACTGTGATCAATCCCCGTGCGGCTAAACTGCTAGCGTAAACAAGGCTTAGAAAGACAGAGGGTCTCAGAGAAAGAGCAAGTTTAGGAAGAATGAAAATGTGGAGACAAATTGGAGGAAAGGAAACACAGATACTGAAAAAAGGCACATGGGTACGGAGAAGAGAAAGTGAGGAATGGGAAGAGAAAAATGAAAGGACAAAAATCATCCAGAGGAGGTAGCTGGCTAGTGTTATTTTTTTATTTGACAGAGTGTTTGCTTTATACATCGTTTTGACTCTTTGATATATTGGTGGTTTGGCTGCTTCTAGCAAAAACAAACACATCCCTAGCTTTGGACACGAAAGAGGTGACACTGGGGGCCCAAATCTGACCCTTTTTGGATACCACAGTCTACAGATCACCTTCATTTTGTGTTTTGAAAAGCTGGCAGGTATCAGTATACGGCCTCTGGGTTGTGAGATTCAGGATAAAGCCCATAATGCTTCTGAAGGGTGTTTGCTTACAGATTTGGTGAGGGGCTGAGGTATGAACTTCAGACAGCATATTCTACTGAAATGGATTCTGACTCCTGCCTCTCCTAAGTCAGGCAGTGTAGTGAAAACCTGACGTGTGAGAGCTCTGCCTGCATGAGGTGGCAAATGAGGGGAGACTGTGCTCTTAAGAGAAAGAGTGTAACTGGAGATGGGGAGGGATGGCAGTGAAGAGGGGAGAATGAAAGACAGAAGGCTCCCAAGGAAGGAAGGAAGGAAGGAGACAGACAGAATGGTGGAGCGTTCGTGGTCAGAGACTCAAAGCCAGACTGTCCCATCTACCATTTTGCATATTCTCAAAATCAGGCTGCTGATCTATAAAGGACTCTGCACCTGAGAGAGTTCTAGTCTTCTTCCGAATTCTCTAAACAGGGTGATGGGCATAAAAATAGAAATAGCTCCCAGAAAATGGTACCGGGAGTACAATTTACTGCTGGTATAAGGGGCTGTGCAACTCCATTGACTTTACTGGTGTTGCAGCCACCTACACCCACACCAAGTTTAGCTCTGGGTCTCTAAGGTGTGCTGGAAAGAGAAAAGCACAGAAAGACAGTGGTGGAGATCTCTGTTTCACTCACTCAACACAAGTACTGCATTGTATGAACTTGATTCTCCTGCCACTTGCATCTGGTCTAAAAAGCAATACAATTCCACTAACTTCAGTGGAGTTACTCCAGAGTTACATCAGGGTAAGTGAGAGGAGAATCAGGCCCTTTGCTGTTGGGTGTGAAAACAGTACGACATTGTACAGCATCGAATGCCAGTTCAGAAATCATTCCCACAGAGACAAGAGAAAGGAGACAACCTCATTTCTAGTTCAGTCATCATGGCATCAAAGAGGCCAAAGCCTATTGCTTTCTCTTTCAGCTAGGAGCCTGACAGGAATAATTCTTTGCACATATCTAGCATCTTCATTGCTGACTACTCATTTTATTCAATAGGGTACAAAGGAAAAGACTCGCTTTAATTCCATATTCTCTCAATTGCCCTCAATCCCTGGATCCTACCCAGGGAAATATGATAAAAATGACCTAGTCTCACTATCAGTTTGTGAAATTAGGGCAATCATTGGCAGTAGCAGAAACACAGGCTACTTCAAAGCCTATGGGTGCAATTGAGCAGGGCTAGCATTTAGAAACAGGAATTTCCAGACTGGAATAACCCTGTGGCCCACCTAGTCTAGTATCCTGTCTCTGACAGCGAGCAGCACCAATGCCTTAGAGGAAGGTGTAAGAACACCATGGCAGGAAAATGTGGCATAATCTCTCCCCATAAAGGCCTCGTTCTAGTTTCTAACAGTCAGAGATGGGCTTAAGACTTGAAGCAAGAGGTTTTAGATCTCGTGCAAAATGGTTATCATAATAAATTATGACAAGTCTGGATATTCCTGTTATCTGCATAAATGTGCATTCACTCACTGAATCTTACAAGGTTCTTGGCCTCAACACAAGGTTCTTGGCCTCAACAACTTCCTGTGGCAGTGAGTTCTACAGTCTAGTTACACATTGAGTGAAAAAGTATTTCCTGTTATCTGTTTTCATGTTGCTACCTTTCCATTTCATTGCATGGCCCCTCGTTATGTCACAACAGGGAGAACAGACACTCCTGACCTACCTCATCTAGACAAATCATTATTTCATGTACTTTAATCATGTCCCCTCTCATCCATCTCCTTTCTAAAGTGAACAGTCCCAATCTTTTCAAACTCTCTTCATCTGGGAGGTTTTTTTTCATGCCCCTAATAATTTTTGTCACCCTTTTCTAAATCTTGTCTAGTTCTGCAATAACCTTAGTGAGATGAGGTGACCAGCACTGCACAGTATTCCAGAGACGGCTGCCCCATTGATTTATATAAAAGCATTATCATTTCCACATTATTCTCCATCCTGTACTTTATGCATCCTAACATCTTGTTTGCTTTTTTTGCCTGCAACTGCACACTGAGCAGAGGTTTTCACTGAGCTATCTACCATGACTATCCAGTCCCTTTCCTGAGCTGATGCTGTTAATTTAGAACCTTGTAAAGGTGTATGAGTGGTCCTGTTTCTTTTCCCCCAAAATGTGCATTACATAGCATTTATCCTCATTGAACTTCATTTGTCATTACGTTGTCCTTTCATCGAGCTATTCATTTGGGGCTCAAGCACAGCCTGCAGGCAGGGCCCCCACCCCCAAATCCTTTAAATGTCAGTGCTAATCTCAGCTTTCATTTCTTTTATTGCAAAGAAAACCTCCCCAGTATAAACAGATTGCTGGGAATGAATGTTTGCTATGGCACTTCTCCCTGACAGTCACAGATTAGTTACAGTACAACAGTCACCCAGGGCTGTGGCCACGGCACCCTTTATTTTTTGGTAGGACCCTGGAATGACTCATGTCTGAAGGCTGCCGCGAGCTCCTTCTGACCCTCTGGCTGGCTGCCTGCAGCTGAGCCTGAGCCTCTGCCGAGCTGCCAATGAGGCCTCCAATCACAAAGGGCTGGAGGCAGCAAAGTGAAGGAACTGGCTGAACTGCAGGCAACTATCAGAAGAGAGCAGAAGAAGGGGGGGAACCCACGTCTCAGACAGCCCCAGTGACAGCAGCATTCCCCCTGAGGGAAGAAGAGGAGGCAATGAGGGAAGGAGGGCAGGAAAGTGTGGACTCTGGCTTCCCCTTCACAACTGCAACAGCTGTCAAATTCCTTAGTGGAGGAAGGGAGGATAGTAAGAGCTGATGAGGGTGAAAGGAAGAGGGAGGGGAGAGGGGAAAAAGAGACATTTTATGGAACTGGGACAATTCAGAAGTGGAAAAGAAGGAACAGATTTCAAAAGGGTTCGGATCCTTCAATGAGGAGAGAGAGAGAGAAGAGCCAGAGATGGGGGATAATGGAATAGAGGAGAGGAGAGAGGACAGAAAGAGGAGAATGCAGGAGCAAAGGGGATGAAGAACAGAGCAAGGAAAGCAAGAGGACAAGATCAGGTAACAAGAGAGGGGGCAAGAGGGATAGACAACAGAGAACTGGGAGTGAAGATGAGAGAAGCAACGAAGGGAAAGGAGAGCTGCTTTTGAAAGAAAGAACAGAAGGGAAATGAAAGAAAATAAAAAGGGAAAACAATGGAGAGAAACGAGAACAAAATAAAATGGAGATGGCTAGAATGAATCAAAGATGGAGGGAAAGGAAAAAGCTGGGAACAGAGATATAGAGGTAAGGTCACATACGCAAGGCAAAACCTCTAACTTTGAGGTGAATTTTCTGTAATGTCAGTTCTACGATCCCTGACACACCCTCAATCGCTGAACGTTTGGGGGAAGGAAGGGGGTGGGCAGCAGCTGAATTCTCTAGTGAGACACAGTTTCTTCTGTGACCCCTTTGGAATGGGCAGGACCTCATGTGTGATGTGCAGAAGCACAGGTCCTGTCAATTAGTGCAATCTGGAGGGCAGAAATGGCACAGAATGGAGGAGTGATGACTTCCCCAGGGGATGAAAAGGGCATGTTCAGTGGGGAATCTGTTCTTAAATTAGGGGCAGTGATCGGAGACTCTGAGGGGTTCCCTGCTCCTAGGCTTACCATTGCTTTTGGGTTCTGTTTTAGAATGGGGTGGTGCTGATGTAAAATCTCACCAACACCCTGCCTACTGTTCCCCCTCCCCACTAAAGCACTCTGGATTTGACTATACCAAAGTGGAATGGGTAAAGGGGTGCACGGAGAAATGCATGGGTTAAAATGGAATCATCAAACAGGAATAGCTCTCTGTATCCTTGGAAAAGAGAACAGTTATCGTATCCCCCATGTAATTTCTTTATGCGTTACCGCTGCTATACTACATCTTTGTGTCCCTCCCACTACATTTCCCACGCACTCCCTTCAACAAGGTAATTCCTGGTGCATTTCAGGACAATATTAACTCATTGCTCTCCCTCTGTCTCTGTAGGAGGATTCAGTTGCTCTTTTAGAGCTATTTAGAAGTCAGTTCCCAGCCGTTCACCATTATAGATGAGCACTAACCTGTCATAGCTCACAAATGAAATGAGTTTGCTGGTCTCAGCCTGTTGGATATTCATGCACATCATAAAAGCTCTGCCAACTTGCCATGATTTACAGACAGCTATGAATTAAGTCTAGAGGAGGATCAAACCCACCAAAACTTCCGGGCTCCATAAGCAAACTTCCTGTGCGCTGTCCCTCACACTAATGAAATGTGATCTTTCCCTCTCTTTTGAGTCCTTGATCTTTTTCACAATGAAGAAGCAGCCAACCAGTCCAGACCCTCCCTCCCCTTAGCAGGTGGAAAGCCAGCAGCAATCAGCTATGCGCTGGGCCATCACCTGCTGCTCTGACTCAGGCTCAGGACTGCATCTAGGCCTCCTGTGATCCTGTCCCTTGAAGGTACAAGGACCCTGGGTTAATTTGTTGCTGTTTACATCATGTGCTCAGAGGAGGTCCAGGAGTAGAACAGCAAGGGGCACTACTAGTCGGGACTGGGGGCACTGGCAAAGCTGTGTGAGCCAAGGACTAGAGTAACTGGCAGTTCTGCAGGGCTGAACTGAGGTGCATTGGCAGAGCTGTGGGGGGTGGTTCTGGGATGGGGCCGATCATGATCAAGGTACAATGACAAAGCTGTGGGGTGGCACAGGACTGAAACAACAGGGAGTCTACGCAGGTCAAGGATGAGGTACGTTG
The DNA here is from genome assembly GCF_025201925.1 of Gopherus flavomarginatus. Classification (NCBI taxonomy): domain Eukaryota; kingdom Metazoa; phylum Chordata; order Testudines; family Testudinidae; genus Gopherus; species Gopherus flavomarginatus. The sequence goes on along the minus strand of NC_066617.1, from coordinate 100,922,186 downwards.
CCAGAACTGTGTGGAGAAAGCTTACCCAATGTCTCCCTGCACCCTGCTTTATTTTGCTGTCAACCCTTCCTTTTCACGAACGCTGAAATTGCACTAAACTCCTATGCACTGTTCAGATATAACAAGCTGGAAAAAGAAACAGATCAGCTCATTAATTTTCCTTAGGAAGGGTCTGTAGGCAGGAATTGTTTTCTGCACCAACATCCATTCAATTACTTGTCTTCACACCAGTGAGATCTACAGGGATGTCTAACCCTGCACGCATCACTCATACCTTCTCTTACCAGACTATTTTCTCTCTCCTCTCCAGTATAAAAAGCCTCTTAGAGCTGTCCCTTTTCTAATAATAATGACATGACAGAGCCAATAACAATACAGAAATACAAAATACAGTTTGTTTCTATTTAGGAACATAAGAGCTGTCAGACTGGGTCAGATCAGGATCCATCTTACCCAGTATCTGTACTAGAGCTTCAGGGGGACTGCATAGAACAGGGCAATTATGATCCATCCGTCTTCCACGTCTGGCTTCTGATAATCAGAGGCTTAGGGTTGGTCCGAGCATGGGATTACACTGCTGGCCATTCCCCAAGATGGTCAGCAATTGATGAACCTATTTTCCATGTATTTAGCTTGTTCTTTTGTGAATCCAGTTATACTTTTAGCTATCACAACAGCCCATGGTGATGAGTTCCACAGGTGAGTTGTGAGTTGTGTGAAAAAGTACTTCCTCTGCTTTGTATTAAACCTGCTACCTGTTAATTTCAGCAGGTGACCCGTTTTTTGTATTGTGTGAAAGGGTAAATAACACTTCTCAATTCACTTTTTCCACACCATTCAGGATTTTGTAGGTCTCTATCATATCCCCCCATCCCCCAGTTCTCTCTTTTCTAAGATGAACAACCCTAATTTTATTTTAAGTCTCTCCTGATATGGAAGCCATTCCACAGCCCTTATCTGAACCTTTTCCAGTTCCACTATATCCTTTTTGAGATGGGGCGACCAGACCTGCACACAGTATTCAAGGTGTGGGTACGGTCTGGATTTATACAGTGGCATTGTGATATTTCTGTCTTATTTTCTAGCTCTTTCCTAATAGTTCTTAACATACTGTTAGCTTTCATAAGGCCCCAATAAACTACTGTCTTTCAGTTTTTAAGATTCTACATGAGGAGATTCAAATTAGTCCCTAGTAATGGGACTACAGTTAGATCAGAAGTATCATTCATAATAATAAATATACAAAAGGTTCCATGCAAGGAGGTAAATGGTTTGGAGGATCAGCAACTTTCTTAAAGGCAGAAAAGGCATAAAGTAGCAGATCCATGGGTGCAGTGAGTTTGCAGATCTGAGCTGTTTGGTGGGTGGGTGAGCAATTAAAAAAAGAGTGCCGGTTTTTATATTAAAAGAGCCAGTCTCTGCCCTTTGAAGAAAAACGGCACAAAGATTCTTGAGTGGCATGAGAAATTGCTCAGACAGCGCAGCTTGATGAGAGAGTGGTACCTGGAGGCAGATCAAAAAACATCGCTAGTTTGGTACTTAACATGAGCAGAGACTACATTGCTCCTCTTATGCTAGTGTAGCACTGGTGCTCATTGGTGGGCTGGAAGAAGAGGGGAAAGGACCCTCTGCCATGAAAGAGCGTTGAGATTGGAATCCTTATTCACCTCAGCACAAAAGGTCCTCCAGTAAAAGGTTGGAAGTCCACTGTGGGGAACCAAGCTACCGTCTGAAAGAAGTGGAGCCCTCACAAAGAAGGAACAGGGGGCCCAGATTTCCAAAAGGGACTAGTGACTTTGAGTGCTTGAATGCATTGGTGCCTAAACTGAGACACCTTAAAGGGACCTGATTTTCAGAAAGTGCCCCTGAAAAACATGCTCCCCCTTCCCCCCAATAACTAATCACTTTTGGAAATCTTGGCTGAGATACTAAATTTCCCTCTCACCGCAGGATGAGGATTGAGGAGGTGGATCACTGCAGGGAACAGAATGGGTGGAGAGAGACAAAAGCAGGATGAACATGGAGGCTGACAGGATGGTAACTGGGGCCAGAAAAGTACCTGAGAGATAGATGGGGCCAGGGAAGGAGAGAGCTCTAGGTGATAACTGAGACTGATTGGTGAGGCAGAAGGAACCCTGAATAGAGGCATCTATCAGGGTGCCCAGCCACACCTGGCCTATATAAAGGTAAATAACTACAAGAATATTTCTAAAAGAAAAACCCAATTTCAAATGATTACTACACTACTTATCCACCACTCTCCAGCATCAGCCCAGATTTCATGGAGTCCTTGGAGGACCAAGGCAACCCCCCATGCTAGTGGCCTGACAGTGTCTTCCTACCAATAGGCCGAGGACAAACACTGACTACTTCCTCAGTTCTTTTCCAGCAGTATAAAGCTTCTCACACACCAGTGGCCCCTCCTCACCTCACAGCCTGACCCAAAGCCCACTGAAGTTGATGGAAAAACTCCAACCTATGGCCACCCTGTAGATGTGAGGGATTCCAGGTGGAGGGCCCTCTTTGCCATTTCCACTCATGCAGTTCATTGAAGTATGAGGTTAGAAGGGACTGCAAGGGGGTCATCTCGCCGAACCCCCAGGTGAGATCTCAGCCATCTGTCCTCCCAGGTGCCAGGCCACTGGTGACCTCTGTGGGGAAGGGAGGAACAGGTCCTCGCCCCTGAAGCAGCCAGCTTTCAAACATGGTGCCTGAGAGAAGTGTTTCTGATTCTCTCTCCAGAAAGGACTAGGGGGAGGAGGGAAGCCAACCGCACTAATAAAAACCTCAGAGAGATGAGAAGCAAACACAAAGTTGCTTTTCATTTGCAACCGTTAGACAGCAGCTTGACAAAGAGATTTGAAATATGGTCAGCTAGGGAAGGAGAATGAAAATAAATCCAACCTCACAGAAATCCCTGCTGGGAAGGTCCCTGCCAGGGAAGCATGGGGCACTGCTAACTTGTCCCAGCGACAAAGGCCAGCGTGAATGCCCTGACTCCCCCTTGCACACACTCTTGGCCAGCAAGCTGTGCTGTCTCGCGAAAACTCCTTCACCAGCCCCCCGTCAAAGTTTTAGTGCAAACTCTACCTGGCCCTGCCGCTCGGGAGAGGCCGATTTTAGCAGCTGAGCTAGTTAATTAGCAGCAGAGCAGTAGCTGTGCCTTCCCCCCCTCCCCCTCTTCGCCTCCGCATTCCCTCGTAGTGGGAATGGGAAGCCTCATCTACTGCGGAAGGTTCACAGGGCTTGGCGGCAGAGCAATTAAATAAACAGGGGTGCGGAGAAGGGAACTGGGTATTGCCAGGAGGCGGGGCGCTGAGCCCTACCAGCGCAGGCTGAGGGGGAGAGGGTCCTGCAGGGGCAAGCCAGCTGTCTGTCTGTCTGCATCTCAGGGCTGCTGTTCCCAACCCTCAGAGCTCATTCCCGGAGCGAAGGGGAGAGCCCCGGAGCGCGTTAGCGAGGGAGTGCAAGGGGCTGAGTGCTCCTTGGGGGAGCAAGTGTGAAAAATCGAGACACTTTTTCGGGTGGGGGGTAGTTGCCTATCCAAGACAAAGTCCCTAATAACCGCAGCTCTAGTCCCCCCAGAAAGGGGCAATTATGACATTTTAATGTAAATATTCCAGCGCTTGGAATCTAGGGGTGGTCCCAGCTGAGGTCATGGCAGTCCCTGTGCCTTTAGGGGCCGGTCCAATGTGGGGGAGAAGGAATGCAACTTCTCCGATCCCCCCCCCTTGTAGCCATAGCTACGTGCCTGTGGGTAGACACACAATCGGAATGCACAATATTCCCTACATCAGTGTCCTTCCCCCCCTCTTATCTCTCGCCTTCATCTCCCCGCTAGGTCTCAAGCCCAGGGACACAGCTCACCGAGAGGCTGTTTGTCCCCTTCTCATTTCGCTTTGCGCTTCTTTTTCCGCGAGAGGCTATTATCAATGTTTAATGAAGTAGCTGTCCTGTTCCCCGATTGGGCTGAAAGCTGGCGGAGAGGCTCTTAATAATGGGGTGGTGGGGTTGGTTTCTGCGTGTGGAAGGTGTGTGTTTAAAACCTCCCCGCTTAATTTCCTGATATTGATTTTCTGGCTTGGAGCTAGCATCGAGTATTCAGCAGAGAGCTCCTCTGCAGAATATGTGAAAAGGCAGCGGTTTGGATAGAGAAAGGGCACCAAATGCAGTATGCGTCAAACAGACCATCGCTCAATGAAGTCACTTAGCTATTCAAAACATGTTCAGCCATCATTCAACCGTTTGCACCAAGAACTGGGGTGGGGTGGGGGGGACAATTCGCGCTTCTTCCCGGACCACAACCATTTCCAAACAGCCTGCTTTGGTGAGAGACGTTAGGACAGAACACAGTTTATTCCCTCCTCGCCTCCACCCCACTCCCAATCCTCCAGGTCTGGTTTTAGAAAACCAATTCTGCGGTATCCGCTTCCCGTTCCTCCTCATCAGAGCGATCAAGGCTAATTCGTTTAAGGTGGACCCATGGAGACATGGACATACATGCACATTATCTGTGGATGTCCCCACCCCACCCCCAATCGACTCTCCTGCTTAGAGTCTCGTCTTGAACACCGATTTTACGATCCGCGGAAATGCTCTCTCTGTGTGTATGTGTGTCTCCATAAACCAGACATTTGCATCCGTGCCCTTCTCCTTCCAGGACGTGATTTGAAGACCCCCCACCCTATGCACACATGCACCAACCGCAATACTAAACAACACAGATTTAAAAGCAAATTGCCGGCCTCCCCCCCGCCCCACGTCTGAGTCCAGGGGCTGGCTGCATTGCTGGTTCTCCAGTGGCCAACAGACATGTCACTGTATGTGGGAGCTGAGTTGCTGCCCAGTTTCACCACATTATACTTAGGCTAGTTTTCTGTTCAAAGACTTATTTATTTTTAGACTTTGCAGTAACGCTTTCAAGAGAACAAACACTCAGAAGGGGGGGAAACACCCGCAAAAACAAAACCCACCCCAGCAGCGTGTGGCTGCTCAGAGACATTACGAAATGCTCTTGAACTCTGCTTGAGCTGACTGGAATCATTCGGATTTTCCAAATAAGGCTCCTTAGACAGAACAAGATTAGGGGTTAGCTGCCCCCCTCATAAAGGGAACTTGATATTTACATATGAGGTGTTTTGCCGTTTTTTCTCAGTTCCCAGACTTATGATTATCAAAGCAATTTGCAAAGGAGAGCAATTATTTTAGTCTGTTGTTACAGCCAACAGTGCACCAGTTATGTAGCATTTCGCTTGCTTTCCCAGGCAATAATGATCCGGAAAGAGGCGGATCACCCAATTGCTTTTAACAGGGTCTCTGGATGTTTACACAATGTATAGATTACTCCAGTTAGGAGGGGTTTTTGGAAGGGGGGAAGAGGAAAGGATAAAGGAACAGAGTAGAGAGCATATTTTCCCCCTCTTATTGCCTTTTCTTTCCTCAGCAACTAACCCAACCACCCCTTGTTCCATGGTGGAAGTGAGAAAATGGTGGAATGTGGAGAGATTTATTTGGGGAGGGGTAAGGAGATCCCGAATCAAATACCTTCCAGGCAGCAGGTTCTCCATAATCCAGAATGGGTCATGACTTCCTCGTTCTTTTTGCTGGTTTCGTTCTCACTGACACTTTTAGTCTTGCAAACCCCTCTGGAGTAAAGCCAGTAGTCGGTCCCCACAGCTATGGTCATCAGGCTGAAGGCAGCGAAAGCACCAACGGTGGTTAAAAGCATCTGAACACCTCTGTCAAAGAGCCCCATAATTCTTCATTATACAAATACCCAACCGCCTTCTGATTCTTGGGGTGTGTGTGTTAATAAAATAATAATTCCACTACTAATATAATGGGTATATATATATAGAGAGAGATATCAAAAAGGGAGGTAAGAAAGCCCACGGAAAACAGTGTAAATTATAAAGACCACACGGGAAGAGGCTTGCCTTTTAAATCAGAAACGTTCCGGTTGTAATATAAAAAAGAAAGTCAAAGAAAAAAAAAAGAAAAGAACAAAAAAGACTAAAGCGAGAACCCCCCCAAAATGAGATGCCTTAATCCCTTTTTCTAAAATTCTGGTCTCCAGTTTCCATATGTAATGGCTAATTTGGAGATGGCTTCCACAGTGAACAGGGGAGCAGCAGCAGCAGCATCCTCAACACAATCTCTCATTATCTGGACCTAGACAGTTAGAGATTGTAAGAGCAGAGATGCAACCTTCAGGCTTCTTGCTTAGCTCTGCAGCCTGCGCCATGAAAATCCTTTTTCTTCTCAGTTATCTTCCTGGGATTTGTGCGGTTGGCTTTTTGGGAGGTTCAAATTCTTCCTTCCTTTTCGTCCTTTCTTTTTTCCTACCACCAAACCAGACTTCCCAGTATACTGTGAGCCCTTGATTTCAGCGGTACAGGTGCTGAGGTCTTGCCTTCCATGGCTTTCCCCACAGCAGCAGCAGCAGTTGTTGTTGTTGGTAAAGTGGGCAAGGGAGGGGGGGTTTCTCCCAGAGAATCGAGACGGATTTCCCTCCTCCTCTTGGCAAAGCTTCTGAAAATAAGGGAACCGGTGCCTTGCTGCAGGATTTGCTGCCTCTGCCTCTCTTCCCTTGTTAGTTCCTTTCCCACCTACTACATTAACGTGGTGGTGCTGATCTGGACAGCTCCCCTGCACCGATTTCTCCGCGGTGCTGAAGAACAGCTCCTGTGAGTCTGGACCGGGATGCTGGTGGGAAACTGGGGAGCAAGAGCTTCCTCTTCCTATATCCTCTTTCCTTCAGCGTCTACAAATGCGAGTGACCCTGCTCTGCTCGGAGGAGCAGGGAGGGATGGGGAGGGGGTTGATTAGCCTTCCCACTTGTCCTTTCCTGTTTTTACCCCTCTTCTTCCAAACCCTGAAATAACTCCCCTAGGCTTCAGGAGCTGAGAGAAAGGCGTAGCTGGATCTCGCTCGCTCGCTCGCTCTCAGCCCAGCCTCCTTCGCATTCCAGCTATACGTGCCCAGAGCTCCAAATACAACCGTCACATCACAATTAGACCAGCACAAAACTTCAATCAGCCGTTTCTCTTCCCGGGAGACGGGGGAAATGTAACGTGGAAGGGTAATTAAAAATTAAATAAAATTTGTTTGTTTTAAAGCACTTAGTCTTCATTATTCTCGCGCTGGCTACAAGTTACATAGTGGGGTTTTCCCCCTCTCTCCTCTCATTTCTTTGTCTCTTCCTATCCAATCGTGTATGAATCTCTGGGTGTCTCTCTCTCTCCCTATTGTAGCTTTCCTTGAAATCCCAAATGCTGCTCCAACAAGCAGACATTTTGAAAAGATTAGTAATTGAAAATGTTTTTTTTTTTTTAAAAGAGTTGCTGCAAACTGAATTCTCTCCACTCAAAAAATAATACTCCTTTCATGTCTACATTTGAAACCGAAAGGAGCGTTGACTGAATCCATTCGAATCAAAGTCGGAATAGTTAATTGTGTGTAAGTGTCCTGTGTCAGACATAACTCGTTAGTACCGAATCCGAAATCCTGAATATAACATTGTACATTGCTGACATCAAAGCATGTCATAATCCTCTCCTTCTTCCCGAGCAGTATCATTACACTCGGTTAATTAAATTATTCACCTCGCTCATCATTCTACATGTGTTGCTGTTCTTTAATCTAACACCAGTAAAGAGAAAAATGACTTCATCTAAATCCTGATGCTACAGATTTAATTTCTCTCTAATCAGCTTCATAGTTCAGAGAACAAGAGACCAGAAGGGCTGCTTTGGGTTCACTGTTTTTCTGCTAGAGGGGGGTGCAGGGAAGTTGAATCAGTTGGAGCGTTTGAAACACGTTGCAATTTAATAACTCACTCCTTCCCCCTCCCCGCCGCTGAGCTCATGCTTAGAAGAAAAACGCTCAGAGGTCTGCTGAACGCTAAAGAGTTTGTAAAAAAAAAAAGTGAATTACAAACCACTTTGCACCAGGTATAAATTCATCTCTAAAGGTTGCCTTCTGCTATCAAATTGACTGACCTAGAATAAAACACCCTTCTCAGCTTTACAAGTAAATTACCAGACTACCTGGTTTTTAGCCTAATTTTCTAGACTAACCATTTCTGCCCACACAGACAATGACAGGTTTGCTGTAGTGTGAAGATCACACATTCTCTCTTCGTCTTCTGCTTTTTTTCTTTTTCTTCTGTCCCCCTTAACAGCGTGGCTTCATTGTCCACGACCTCTAATTTCTTCTTTGTCCCAATAAACACATTTAAACCCAGGAAAGTCTACAAATGACTTTCAGGGCATTAAACAGCCTGGCCAAGCAGGGAAACAAAGTTTATTGACGGGGCAACCACGTGGCTACATTGGGGTATGGGTGGGACCAGGAAACTCCCCTTTTCCCTACCAAAAAGCTGGTGTCCCGCAGCACAACAAAACCTGTGCAGGGCAAGCTCCTTGGGGCTGGGCAGGAGAACGCCCAAACCCCAGCTCTTCCCAGCCTAGGGTGACCAGACAGCACGTGTGAGAAATCGGGACAGGGGGTAATAGGAACCCATATAAGAAAAAGCCCCAAATGTTGGGACTGTCCCTAGAAAATCGGGACATCTGGTCACCCTATCCCAGCCCTACTCCAAGAGTCTTTATGATCCCAGCCCGCCCCAGTCCTGTATTCCTGTAAATTGCTAACCCAGCCACAGCAGAGCAGCCCTCGCTGTCTTGCCCCCTAATTCCCACCTCGCCCTGCCCCTCAGAGCACAGAACTGTAACCCAAGACGGAGTAAAATGGCAAACACCCTCAGAAGGTTTTGTCTGTCAACAATTGAATGCTGATGTCTGACACCGTCGGTAACAGGAGCCATAGCAGCAGCAGCTGCTCTGTTCCGCAGCAGCCGCCGTTCCTCCTGGCGGGGACGAGAGGGAGGATCGGAGGACTGAGTGTGGTTTCATGACTACGTTTTGGCCCCCTTCGCCTGTCCAGCGAGACCCCCCCTCCACAGCCTGCCCGGATCAGTCCCGTGCCTGACACGCGGCACGCGCTGCAGCAGTTCCACGCACAGCTGGACGCAGCGGGCATCTGTCTGGAACACAAGTGCTTGATGTGGGATGTGTTAACCAGGGCGTGTTGGGTTTGTTTGCTAGAGGCTGGGAAGGACACCGTAAAGCGAAGGAGGCGAGCCAGAGAGTATTCTCTGCTCAGTCCTTAGACTCAGCGAGGGAACAGGTGACCCTGCCCTCTCCCTACTGGGGGGAGGGAAATTGGGGGTTTCTTTCTGCACAAAAGAGGGTTCCTCTGAGCAAAGAGAGTGTTTTGCTGGCTACAGGTGGGATCAACCCCCAGCTGCTTTTTCTGCACTGTTTTCAGTAGGGGATGGATGAGGCTGTTCCCCTCCCCAGTGGTGTTCTCTTGTTCTGTTACTAGATAGATACTGGAAAGGCCAATAGCCTCAGAGACCCCTTTCTCCAACCTCGAGTCCAGGGGAGTGACTAGAATCATACAGGAGAGGGACTCCTCCAGAGATGCTGCATCTGCCAGAAAGGGATCTTTGGAGAGGGTCTATAACTGTGAGGAAAGTCCTGGGTGGAGCTTGAAGCTCCGAGACTAAGACTACTTAGGAGCTAGTGGGATTATCAAAGAGGTTTTTTTCCTCTCCCCCAAGGTGGTTCCATTCCTGTGACAGGGAAAGGTTTTAGGAGAGGGAGGATGGTGGTGGCTCTGACCCATTTCCTCTCTGTCCATGCATTCATTTTTCATTCCTTTCTCCTCCAGGGATCTCAGCTCATCATGGACTGTTCAGTTCCACCCAGATTCCACAATTGCTCTGTACAAGAGGTAGGAGAGAACAGAGCAGCTGGCTGTATAAAGGGCTCTGAGGCAGGAGCTCTGGTGAAGAAAGATTACTAAAGTTAAAGGTGTAGTTTAACATATAATCCCTGGAGCACTCAGATACCACAGAACATGCTCAGAGGAGAAAGTCCTATCAGGGCAGCCCAGAGGATTCAGGGGGCCTAGGGTCTTCGGCGGCAGAGGGCCCCTGCTTCAGTGGTAATTTGGTGGCAGGAGGTCCTTCCACTCTGGGACCTGCTGCCAAAGTGCCCCGAAGACCTGCGGTGGGGTCCCCCCACCACCAAATTACCGCCGAACACCAGGTACTTCGGCGGCGGGGGAGGGGGTGGGATTTGGTGGCAGGGGTTCCTTCTGCCCCAGGGTGGAAGGACTCCCCGCCGCCAAAGACTTGGAGCAGAAGCAGCTCCGGGGGTCTGAGCCCTGTGAGAGTTTTCTGGGGCCCCTGGAGTGAGTTAAGGATCCCACTCCAGGGGCCCTGAAAAACTCTCATGGGGACCCCTGCGGGGCCTGGGGCAAATTGCCCCACTTGCCCCCCACTATGGGCGACCCTGAGTCCTACACACTTAATCACACTTACACCTGCCTTCACCAAACAAGGACACTCCATCAGAGCAGATTGTGTAATGGACCAGGCCATGCAGATACTCTGAGAGAACCTGCTTCAATATGGGGGAAAACCCCACTGATCACACCCCCTCTGTGTCACTACCATCCCACACTGGAACCTATACAGGGCATCATCAAAAACAGTTACAACTCATGCTTGATGGGGACCACATCCTGAAAGAAATCTTTACTGAACCCTCTCTTCTGACCTTCAAACAACCCCCCAGCCTCTCCAAGCTCATAATCAGAAGTAAGCTACCCCTAGGCTAGGACACACTAACTCAAAGCAGCACCAGACCCTGCCAGAACAACAGATGCAAACGGCGGATATAACTCTACTGATACAATGATCAATACCCTCCACAACACACCTTTCAAGATCCATGGATCCTATTCATGCCTATCACAACATGTGCTGTATCTCGTCCTGTGCATCAAATGCCCCAACAACAGCTATGTGGGTAAAGCCAGCCAATCACTATGCTCTCAAATGAACTCACACAGAAATATGATAAAAGACAAAAAACACCCTATCACCTGTGGAAGAACACTTTTCACGAAGCTATCACTCTATATCTGATGTATCAGTCCTTGTCCTCAAAGGAAACCCACATGCCTTTAAAAAATGAGCTAGGGAACTTAAATTTATAACTCTGCTAGGCACTAAAAATCATGGTTAAACACAGATGCTGGTTTTATGACTCATTACAACATTTTGTAACCCAGTAAACCTTCTTTGTCCTATAATTGCAGGTGTGTTAATTGTCTACTTCATTTGAAGTGGTTTCTTGCAACCCCTTATGCTTAACAATCTGTCCCACCTTGTACTTAGCTGTGACAACCTGGCTGCCTTTTCCAGATCTGAAGAAGGGCTCAGTGACACTTGAAAGCTTGTCTCTTACACCAAGAGCAGCTGGTCCAATAAGAGACATTACTTCACTCACCTGGTCTCTCTCATATCCTGGGACCAACTTGGTTACAACAACACTGAAAATCCATGGGGATGTGATTCTGGAATATTAGGGAAATTAGGTAAAATTTCAAAAGCATCTAAAATGACATTGTATCCTAAGTCATATTTTCAAAAATGATAGTCACTTAGGAGGCTTAAATGTCATGGACTTTCAATGAGACTTAAGTGCCAATGTCACTTGGTGCTTTTGAAAATTTTACTTCTGCGCTTTAGAAATGCTGAGCACTTATAGCTCCAGATGAAGTCAATGGGAGCTGCAGCTGTCAGCACTTCTGCAAATTAGGCTCTCATTACAGAAAGGGGTGGTTTAATGAGGAGCAGGAAAGATAGTCTGGTGCTATGATTGTTTACCTAGGGCCCAGTTGCACAAGCCTTATTATTTGTATGACAAGCCCTAGCAGCCCTACTCATGGATTACGACCCCATCGTGCTAGGTGCTGTACATACAGAACAAAAAGACAGGCCCCGCCCCAAGGAGCTTAGGCCCAGATCCTCAAAGGTATTCAGGTACCTAACTTCTACTGATTTCAATGGGCCCTGGGCCCTGTTCATACAAGTGAGCATTTGACTCCAATGGGACCACTTGGCTAAGTGCTAACCATTGTGTTGCACAACTGGGACCACAGTATATAACTAGAGCACCAGAAAAAACAACAACAACAAAACAGAACCACCCCTCCTCTCCCAAAACCAAACAAACTCAAAACATAGATTTAAACTGAAACAAGAACAATGCAGTTGAAACAACAAAATTATTTTTATATTTATATTGATATTAGAAGAATCATAGAAGTCAGCGACAGAAAAGACCTACTGGGTCATTTAGGCAATTCCCTACATCAGCAAAGGATTGTTCCCTTCATTGCATTTTCTAGAGCTTTGACCAGTATAGTTTCAAATTACACAAGCAATAGGAGATCCTTCCCTTGGGACACTATTCCACAATCTACTAGAGTGCAATCCTGCAGGATGACAAGCACCCTAAATTCCCACAGAGTGCAATGGGAATTAAGTGTGCTCGGGACCTAATATAGCTTCTTACCAATTTTTTCCTGATGTTCAGACACAATTTTCCTTTCCCACTATCCTAGTTATATGCCTTTGGACCATTCTGAATAATTCCTCTACCATCCACAGTGATGTGATGGAGAAATGGAACCATTTAGAGCAAAGAGGCAAAGGAAACAAAATCACATAATCACTCAAAATCTTCAATGTGCGTACAGCTGCTGCTGCTCATACTTTGGCGAGATACAGTGTAGAGTTCATCTTTTATACAAAGAATCATTTTAATACAAAAATGCATTACAGAATAACACCAGTCGCAGATTTTTATAACAGAGCTACAATAAGATACTACTATATGCTTTAAACAGAACTATGCAATACAACTACAGAGCAATGGGACAGAAAGTAATAGGCTATGGGAGAAAAAGGAGATCTGAATGTTATTTGAAATGAAATGGAGAGTGATAAAACAGAAAGATATAAGATATCTGTTTAAGGTGGCAGAAGCAGAAGACAAGAAGGTTCTTGCGCCAGAAGTGAAATGATTTGGGGAGGAGAGAGAAAGGGATCGTACTTTGTCAGTGAAGGATGTGGGGAAGCTGTAAAGAAAGAGATGAAGTGGGCTGAAGCAAGTTCACAGGAGAGCATTAAAAGCTGAGAGTGCAATTCTGAATTAGATTACGAAAGGGATGAGGAGGGGTTTGAGGACTGGGTGATAAAGTGGAGCTTTTGGTAGGAGTGAGAAGGCAGACAGTCATATTCTGCATATGCTGGAATCTAAGGATCCAGGGAAGCCATAGTGGGAGGAGTTGCAACAGTCAAAGTTGAGCAGAGATGTAAACATGGAGTAGTGATGGAGCTGAGGTAGTTGTATTCATAGGCAACATGGAGATGGTAGTAGGCAGCAGCACAGATACAGGAGATGTGGGAAAAGTAGAATTCAGAGTCATGGATGATGCCAAGTGGACAGTGGAGATCAGAGGGAGATCTGAGTTGTGGAAGGGGATGAGTTCTTAAGAGGGCTCCTTTTATCCAAAAGATGCACTTCAGTCTGAGATATTTAGCTGGAGCTTAGGAAAAAAGCCATAAAAGGATATGGGTGAGACAAGCAGAGAGGGTGAACAGAGCAGTCATTAATGGTACCAAAAGCTATCTACAGTCCATAAGTAACAACACTTCATTAACGTCTTTCATCTGAAGATCTCACAGTGTTTTACAATCATCAGTCTCACAACATCTAAATGAGGTTGGGACTGTCATACACATTTAAGAAATGAGTGAGCTGAGGAAAGAAAAGTTAAGTGTGCTTTTGCCAATACCATACAGTGAATCACTGATACAGCTGGGAGAACCCAAGAGTCCTGACTCCCAGCCTCCTTGTCTAACCATAAAAGTGACTGAAGTGATTTAAGATTAAACATACATCTAAAAGGCCAAATTTGTCTGTAGTGTAACTCCATGGGCCAATATGACTTGGAAGAAGAAGGTGGATAGGAAAGAGCTAAAGAATTAAAACTTGTAGGGCTCCATAGAGGAGTGATATTGGCGCAGAAGAAGAGCCATCTCCAGAGGCAGAGGAAAAGGTAATTTGTTAGGAAGGAGTGGAACCATGACAGAGGCAACTAGGTATCTGAGAAAAGGAAGGTGGAGTAGATAACCCACTCTCTCACTAGGTCTTCACATGGCCTCCATCACCATAGTATCTAAGTACCCCACACCCATGAATGCATTTATACTCATACCACTCTTATAAAGTATTATTATCCACATTTTGCAGATAGGGGTCTGATGCAAAGCCCACTGAAGTCAATGAAAGTCTTTTCATTGATTTCAGTGGGATTTGGATGAGGTTCTAAGTGACTAGCTCAAGGTCACACAGGAAGACTGGGGCAGAGCTGGAATTGAAACTAGGAGCATGTCTACACTAGAAATGCTACAGTGGCACAGCTGCAGTGCTGTAGCTGCTCTGTAGTGTAGACAGTGACAGAAAGGGTTCTTCCGTTGCTGCAATAAATTCATCTGAATTCTTCTGTCAACCCCACAGTGTCTACCCTGGGACTTAGGTTGACTTAATTACATTGCAGGGCATGACATTTTTCACAGCTCTGAGCACTGTAGGTAAGCCATCCTAACTTTGTTGTGCAGACCAGCTGCCAATCTCCTGAATCCCAACGTCCGTGCTTTAACTCCAAGACCATCCTTGCTCTCCAAAGTTTAAGTGGGGTCACTGATCTGTGATTTTAGGATTCTATTCTCTGTTTGTTCTACCAGATCACAGAACAAAATAAATCTCCAAGGAAAAGATGAGTACTATGAAAACAACAAGGAGTCTGGTGGCACCTTGAAGACTAACAGATTTATTTGGGCATAAGCTTTCATGGGTAAAAAACATAACTTCTTCAGATGCATGAGTACCATGGTGCACAAACAGCACCTAGGACTTCTGAATGGGATAAAGGCTGTACTGTCTTCCTCCCTTTATCTAATCACCTCCTCCCTCTCATCTTTGCCCTCATTTCACCTCCCTTGGCCTCTCCTAGTCATTGTCCCTCTTCTCCATGACCATTAAATCTTGAATTTTTTGCCCCCACCCGATTCTTTCCAGTCAACCCTGCCCTGCCCTGTCCTGTCTTTTCCCAAAGTAAGAGGGGAATTCAGTCTCCAAGTTAAATTAATGACAGTATGCCCCCAATACACACACATAAATACATGCAAACACACACATTCCTTTCTTTGGTGGATTCTCCACCTTTCTTGGGATGAGATTTAAAAAAAAATGGTCTAAATGGTCCCTCAGTCCTGGAATTTCCCAAAGTGCACACACACTGCTCCCCCAATAGACCTTTCTGTGTTGTATTCATTCTAATCCCTTTTTAATCACGTGCTGCTAAATGTCACCTCCTGGGTCTTGTGGGTGGATTTCTTCCAACAGGGAAATACTGCCCCTTCTTTGGGTGAGACAGGCAGCGGAGATGGACAGAGTTTCCATAGCAAACTCTCCACAGCGCTGGCTTTCTGGGATGTGAACTGTTTTACCTCTCTCCCTCTTTCCATGCTGTGGTGGGTGCTGTATGTTCAGCAACTGCCTGATCAATAGGAATAGGAAAGAAATCAATGCATGTAACCCATTAGCTCTAACAGAGGGCAGGCTGCTGTTAAGTCACTCCAACTAGAATTACTAAAGTATCCGTACTGAGAAACACACACACAGATTTATTGCATGGGACTCGCAAAGACAATCGGGGAGAACACTTCCCTCACTCCCACCAGCACATTTAACCCTCCCCACACTGTTGCACAAACAGAGCACATGCCATGAACCCCACACGTATCTAATTCTCCTTATGCTTCCACCCCAGAGTACCCAGCTTTGCACATCTCCCTGCACAACCCCCATCTGCCTGCTCTTTCACACCCATACATGTACCTAATCCCTCCACCCACGTACAGACCAATACCCCATAGAAATCCACCTGTCATAGCCACTCCTAGCCTCTACTCTTCTGACCAAATCCTCCATAAACACCTGCCCTTCTCCACACATCCACCCACAAGCACACAGACACATGCAACCCTGGAAGCAAATTCCAGAACCAGGTGTCATGCAGAACGGCTCGGGGAGGCTGCAGACAAGGATGAGCTAATGTCTGAATTGCAGAGCTAGGAACAGCAAAGAAGGAAAAGCCATTTGCCCATTGTCGGCAGAGGTTTGTGAATGGGATGTGGAATTATCTTGTGGTCAGGAACTGCTTTGAGTAGAAGGCACAAGGATGGGGCCTCACTGGGGGTGCAGCGTATATGCATGTAGGCTAGAACTGAACAAAATTCAGAGACAGAAGCCTTAACCTCATTGCCACTGAAGCCAATGCCAAAACTCCCACTGATGACAATGAGACCATTCTCTAGCCCTGGATTCTTTTCACACTTCAGGAGGAGTGGCTGGTCGCTGGTCCGGTCAGGTCAGGTTTAGAGGCTATTGGTGAGCTAATGATTTCGCAGGAAAAAATCTGTGAAACTCCAGTAGAGAAATACATTGCAGGAGTGGACTGGCTGTTAAGGAAACACGGTCCCTGTTTTCATGCAAATATGCCAGTAATCAAGAGGAAGAGAGAAAAACAGAGAATATGAGCGAGGAGGAGCGAGGGAGACAAATCTAATTGTACCTAAATGGAAGGATTTCGAAAGGCTTCCTGGCAGCATAAGCAGGAAAATGAATGGCAAGGGAAAGTGAGGCCTACAAAGGGGATTATTTACTCTGACATTGATCAATATTTATTGGTAGTAGACCTTCTCCCTGTGTACAAGGCAGAGAAGAACAGGTTAAAAAATATTTAGATAAGTTAGAGTTATTTAAGTCAGCAGGCCGAGATGAAATTTATACTAGGGTACTTAAGGAACAAGCCATGTCCATTGAAGGTAGGACAAGGAGTAATGGGTTTAATCTGCAGCAAGGGAGATTTAGGTTAGATATTATGAAAAACTTTCTAACTATAAGGGTTGCTAAGCTCTGGAACAGGCTTCCAAGGGAAGTTGTCGAATACCCCCTATTGGAAACTTTTAAAAACAAGCTGGACAAACACCTGTCAGCGATGGTCTAGGTTTACTTGGTCCTGCCACAGTGCAGAGGGTTGGACCAGATGACTTTTCAAGGTCCTTTCCAGCCCTACACTTCTATGATTCTATTATAGTAGTGCAGAAAAGCCCCTGTGCAGTCTCACCCTTTTCA
This sequence comes from Gopherus flavomarginatus, assembly GCF_025201925.1. Classification (NCBI taxonomy): domain Eukaryota; kingdom Metazoa; phylum Chordata; order Testudines; family Testudinidae; genus Gopherus; species Gopherus flavomarginatus. The sequence continues at coordinate 100,905,060 of NC_066617.1, read as the reverse complement.
CTTTCATCTGCCAAAGCCACGGTCCTCTGTTAATATAAGTACCATCCATTTGATCCTCTATGGAAGCATCATAGAAACTGCATCAGCTGAATCTCATAAGGAACAGACTGACTTTCCCAGTGCAGCCACTGGAAGTGATGCAGGCCTCTCTGCCACAAGCTACCCACACATTCCTCTCTCCCCTTTAGGCCATCCTTAGCCCTCTTGCCACAAAAGACTGGCTAGTTTAGGGGATCAGCAATGAGATAAAGATCCTCTGACTTCTCTAACGTCCAGCTGTGTAAGTCAGAGCTAATGATGGAGACAGGGAATTTTCTAAGAAATGTTATGTCCAAATCAAAAGTTCTGTCACAGTGCAAGATCCAAAGAGGAAAGCAGCTGACCCTCTGGAATTCATTAGTAAGTGCACGTCTGACATTGCGGAGGAACAAATCTAGAGAAATATACGACACAAAGACTATTTAGGAACTTTGTGAGTATAGGAGCTCAGAGGGGTCAAACATATAGAAGTTCAAGTCATAATGGGTGAAGCCATGGCTCCTTTGAAATCAATGGGAGTTTTGCCATCTGTAGATACACAGCTGCTGTAGGCAACCCTGAAAATATTTCATATGACACAATCCTATAATACAAATTTTAGGAACCACAAAGTGAACCCATATAGAAGAACTTTGCTAAACATGTCAGACTAAGCATGTCAGACACCACAGAGGCACTCAGACACCATGGTGATGGGCATAGTATAAGAGCCTGTCATAGACAGAAGTCATACATTGAATAGTAATCCTAACCTGTTCTTTAGGAATAAAACCAAGATTTAAAAAAAACCTGCTTAATCTCTTAACTTCATATTTAGGCACCTAATAAGTGAACCGATTTTCAAATGCACTGAGCATACAGCAGCTCCAACTGCCTTTACAGAAAACTACAGGCAGTCAGCACATCTGGAAATCTGGCTACTTATTTAGGTGCCTAAATATTGATTTACAAGCTTAACTTTAAGATCCTATCTTTTAAAAATCTTAGTCGAAATTAAGCTAGGATTTCAGAGCCTGTGATTTGGATGTATAATCAATGGCTATTATTATCTATCATCTACTGTACACTATGCTGATGTGCGTTAATGTGGCCCTGTGTAGAATCTGGGAGCTGTCTGGAGGGAGAGAGGCATCTCTTCACACATATTGTGGCAAATCTGTAGCCAATTAGGTCACTTCACAGTTGTCACTATGCTACACACCATGGCAGCTCAGGATTTCGTGGTATCACCAGGGTCAGAATTTGATCCTTCTGCTCCAAAATTCCAGGCCCTTGCCACTTGACCTAAGGAGAATCTCCACTAGCTGTTATGGTCTTTGACACACAATTGGATGGTTCTGATTCCATCCAGTAAAGGGCAGCTTGAACACACACCCTAGCTACTTCATTGCAATATCAAATGCGGGGGGTGGGGGGAGTGTGTTTCTCCTCTGAGTGTCATTAACTAGTTTACTCTGCTTGTTGAATAATTGCTGCCATTTCTTTTGAGACAACCAGCTGGCAGAGGACATTAGGGAGGGGTCTGCCAGCAATGCCTCTGACCTCTGTACTCAGAGCACAGGACATGGAGCTGAACAGAAGAAGCAGAATTAGAACCAGCTGCCTGGATTCTCAGGAGATTCCCATAAACTCTCTGAGCTTGGGAGATGCCTGGGAGAGGACAATGGCACAGATTCAGAGTCTCATTCCACTCACTACTAGTTGCATTTTTGGATGATATGGCACTTGCCTGCTCATGTGCACTTGTGTGTCTGATCCATCTGTCATTTGGGTTAAACTCTTCAGTTGCCATCTTTCCAGTATCTAGCCCAAAGCTACAAGCCGCTCCTCTTTTACACAGACCACTGGGACTCTTGTCTGCAACTGACCTATATTAGTCTTAAGCTCCATTTGCTCTGGCCTGCACTCCCCTCTCTTCCCCCACCCAGCACCCCTCCCCCTCAAACACCTTTATACATCCAAGGACATTGCTAAAATAAAATGATCACAACCTGGCCCTCCGGGAACTTCAGTTTTACAGTTTGCCCTGCTCTGATGCTGACAGAATTCACAACCCAGTTCAAGAGAGACAGCCAGAGAGTGAGAGAAAGGAGGCAGACAGCCAGAGACAGAAAAGGATAGAGGAGCTAAGAAGAGAAAACGAGACTTGAAACAATCTGGGAGAGAGACAGAGTCTGGAACACAGAGGAGATGAAGGGACAGGGAAGATGAGAGACTCAGCGAAATCTACAAAGTAAGAAAGTCGCAGAGAAAGAAAGAGACTGAAAAAAGAACAGAAAAGAGGTGATGTAGCCAAAAGAACAAAGGGATAGTTAGAATCAGATGGAGAAAGACAGGAAGTATGGTGGCTAAAAGACAGGGAATAAAAAGGAAGGAGCACTAAGATGGTGGCCACGGGCTCAGACTTGGTTGAGAGAAGAGAGGGTGGATGTCCCGCCTGAGAACCCACACTGGAAGAACAGGGTGAGAAAAAACCAACACAACCAAACCTGTTCTGTCAGTTTAAACTCATTCAAACGACCCACCAGAAACAACTGGTCAACAGGTTGCAGTGTAATGCTCAAGGGAACCCTGAACCCTAACAAAGAGAAAGGGTTCTGTGCTGGTGCCCAGGGAATGTTTACTTTCTCTGCATTCTCAGGCCTGGGAACACCTTTCTCTGTGCTTTCACCATAACCTAGCGTGAGTGCTGTTTGCTAGTACCAGGGAGACATTGCCAGTCTTCGAACTCTGCCCTGCAGTCTCCTCTCCCAGTGTGTGGTAAGGGAACCTCAAACCCCCACGCATGGAAGGGCTCACACATCCCCCCACCCCCACTTTCTTCCACACAGCCTGTTGAAGATACCATCTGCCATTCAGATGAAGTTCTCCTTCTCTCTTGCCACCTCTCTCTCCTCGCTCACTTGTTCCTTCACACAGCCCCTCTCCCTTCCACTCACACAATCTCTCTGTCACACTGTGTATCCATCTCCATCCATCCAGTCATCTGTGGCCTTTCTAACGCACCCATTACTGTAGTCTCTGTCCCCACATTCTCTCCTTCACGTGGTCCATCTCTCTCCCTGCTCACAACTGCCAAATTTGCCTCTCTCTCCCTCCTTCACAGCTCTCTCTCTCTCTTCCTCCTCCAGCCAGTCCTTCTCTTTCTCACACGCAGTGCATCTGTCTGTCTCTCCCTCCATCAGTTAATTTCTCTTCCTCACTCCCACACACTGCCCATCTATCTGTCCCTCCTTCACATGGTTCATCTCTCTCACCCTCACACACACACCGGCCCATCTCTATCTCTCTCTTCCACCTCCGCACAGTCCATCTCTCTGTGTCTCCTACACACCCAGGCCCACGCTCTCTCTCTCCCCTACTGAGAGGAGGCAGCAGCAAAGAATTTGCTGCTGACCGCTGCATTGCTAGGAGGCAAACACATGGCTGGCCTTGTGCAGGCCAGTTTCCGCCTGAGTGCCCCAAGTCACATATCCCCAGCATCATCTCCAGCACTGAGAAAACAGATGGTATAATAAACGAGTTCAGTCTGATGCGGGGGGAGGGAGGGCAAAGGGGTGCCTGCCTGGGACACCCCCCTCCCACAGACAGATACACACCAAGCTCAGGCACTGTCCTGATACCAGCCCAATCTCCTGCCAGACTACAGAGCCAACCAATGCTTGTGCTCTGTGTGGGGCCCCTGGTGGACAGCGGCAGGCGTGAATGCCAAGGGATAGGATGTGAAGTGTTTCTTCCAGGCTGTGGCTTTAGCCTCCAGAAAGGTGGGTGTTAGGTAGGGCCCAGGCAGCTCCAAAGAGATAGGTAGGTGCAGGAGGTGCAGGGCACAGGCAGCACACTAAAGGTATGTAGGGACAGCTTCAGCAGCACAAAGGTGAGTGAGAGTTATGGGTAATGCTATAGAAGATGTTTGGAAGGCAGCTAGAGATTGAGGCATATATAACTGCCTGATGTCCAGCAGATTCCTCTTCAGCCACGTGCTCTGCCCCGTCTCTTCTCCAAGCTCGTCACTTCTGTTTAGCAGCGTCTCCTACCTCGGTGAATAATAAAAGCCACACCACTAGGCAGACTCAGGTGACAGGGTCGTCAGCAGTAGCAGTGACTCAATCCTTGCCCAAGAGAAACATCCTGAGGCTTTCAGTGGGTGGGCAGGCCACAGTGGATGAAAAGGGTTTATTTATTCCTCTAAGTTTAGGGGCTTTCCGGTGAGTCATAGCACCACTCTTTCATCCCCAGCCTTCTACCCCACTCAGCTCCATGCTCATTGCCAGACACAGTTCTCCCCGACTCCACACAGATCTGAGTCCAACCATTATGCTGGCCACAGTCCCCTGAATTCCACAGGTACCCAGCCCCAAGATCCCCACACCAACCCATGGCCAACCTTGTTTCAGCTCACACTCCTTCTGTCCCTACCACCCACACATTTTCCCCAAGCCCAGCAGAGTCACACTGACCCCAGCCTGAGTATCTTTGTGCGAACATCAGCTGCGAAACCCACCATTTCAACACCTCAAGGCTATCTCCTCCAGATCCCATGTTCTGACAGCTCCATCAGCTGGCTTTGAGCCTAATGCCTTCCAAACGGCCCTTGAGCCCCGTTACTCCCAGCTACAAAATGCTCAGGTTGAAACTCCATCTCCACAAAAACAAACCCTAGCAACTCTGCATCAAGTCCACATGAAACTGAGGAAATACAAAAAGAGCAGTCAGTGATGCTTCGCTTAGACTTAAAAGACCAAACAACTGAAGCACGCACAATAAAATAGGCCTTTCACATGAAGAGCTAGGTGAATTATTTATGGCAAGTAATTTGCTCATTTAACTTAGCCATTTTTTCTGTTCACAGAATGTCCATGTGTAGATTGCAATTGTCTTGAATTTGTCAATATTTGTTGTTGAGTTCCTTTGCTGTATGACTTGATCGTGAACAGTCTTTGCTGTGAGTATGCAACACAAAATTCAGGATGTCTTGGGTTAGTTGTGATTGATGACGAGTCATGTGGTTTTGTTTCTGCCCTCTGAATGGGTGAACGTAACTTCTATATTCAGGTTGCTGGGGCAAATAATTCACACATCAATTTACAATTTGTTTCATGCAAGTGTTTGCATGACTGGATAGCTGAAATCTTTGGGGAAAGCAAAATACAATAGGGCTGCAGATATGGCCAGAGATAACTGATGTTTTAATTCACACAAATATTTGTGGAAAATATTTGTAGATATTGGCCCAGCTCTATTCAGGGGCCTTACATACTGTGACAATGATTTCAATCCACCTCTCCAACACAGCTACACTGACTCTCACCACAGAGTCCTCAGCCCCTACCGGTGTACACTTTCCAGCTCCAGGTTCCCAGGCCCCAGCATCCTATCTTCTATGCTTTGCTCCCTGATCCTGGTACCACTGCCTGTAGCTCCAACTTCCCCATGTTGACCCTACTCTTGTTATTGGAGACCCACATTATTGGCCTTGATATGACTCAGGCCCACACCCTTGAGACTACATCCATCACCTCAGCCTCACATCACCACCACAGTCCCAACACCTCCACACTGACCCTTGCATGGCCACCCCTTGCTCTGACTCTCGCACTGACCATCTTGAGCCCAACCTGTCACTACCATATCCTTTGCAGCTATGACATCCCCACATAGACCCTGTTCCAGACATACCAATCTTGAGCGTACCCTTGTTGAGCCTGACTCCAACATCAAAACCCCAAACTGGAGCATTGGTCCCTTGTCCTGTTTCCTGAAGCTCTCCCTCTTGCCAGGACAGAGGTTGGTCATTCCTTCTTCCATTCTATTCTCCACAGTAAACTTCATGAACTGGGCCAAATATCAGTTTTTCCCCATGTATCTCCTTCCACTCAATTCCTCCGGTGCCCTCAGTGAGGTGGGAAAGAGATTCACTCCTTCCTGCATATTCTCTTTCCCCTTTGCTCTTGCAATTCCCCTGGTTGCCTGAGACATAGAAGTTGATCTCTCCTCTGCCTACTATCCCTTGCTCCTTCAATGTCTCTTACTGGTTGGGACAGGCATTGGGTATTTTTCCAGTACTCATGCAGAGTGATTACAGGCTCCACATTTCTCCAGTTGATGCATGTCTGGCTGGAGGGAACCTCATCAAACTGACCCTATCCCCGACCCCAGCCTGACATGCAAGGTCTGTCACATTTCCCCTATAAACATTGCCAGATTTGGATTTGATCTCAGAGACCAGGGAAAAGAGCAAATCCAGGCTTCACTGACAAACTGCTCCAGGGGAGGAGTTATGTGAGGCTGTGACAGAAGAATGAGAGAAACTCTCCCAAGGAGGAAAAAAAAACAACTCCAAGTCAGAATGAGAAGAGCCAGTGTCTGTGAATGTTACATTGCAGCAACCCCAGCAGAGCCAGGACTAAGCTGCCAGTGCTTAGCCAGGGGCCATACTGCAAGGGGAATACACCTTGGATGGAGCTACACCCTTGGACTTTCAGAGCAGCCTGGCTGGGAATCGGGACTCGATAACCCGCTCAAGAGCATTTCTTGGAAAGGACTGGGAAACCTTAACTGCGAGTGAGCAGCTTCCCTCCCACCCCCCTTGTTGTTCTGGGTCAAGTATCATGAGCCTGTGGCCAAGAGGACAGGATTCGCAAGGCAAGATGACAACAGTAGGAGGAAACAACGTTCGAACTGTGGAGGAAAGATGGGCCCTTAGGGTAAAGGGGAGGATGGGCTGTGAACACAGCCCTCTAACAGCTCCTCCTCAGCACTCCACCTCAGTTCTGAAAGTTCTGGCACTCCCTAAATACAAAACAGCACAGCCCCAGGACCCTGTACCTGATGAGCCTGGAGCACAGTCCACCAGATGGAAAAAACTACTTGATAAGAACAGGCATAGTTGACAGCTGTCCATTAAGGCAAGGAACTAGATATCTGCTCAGGTTGTGGGAGAGGTGACTGACAATGCAGGGGGAGCCAGGTCCTCAGGAATGACAGTGGGAAGAATGGAAATGTCTCTCTGCTGCCAGCAGGGGACTCATCACAGTGGAGTTCCAAGCACAGAGGGACAGGAAGGCAGGATAGCAACTGGAAGCAGTTCCCACCTGAATGTTTTAGGTGTGGTGCTGAAAGCAGAGTCCTCAGCCTTGAGCAAAGACAAAGTTAAAACTGCACAGAGACTAGAAATGAAAGTGTTTTCCCCTGTTGTCAGCACCTGCATCAGGCTTGGGGTTTCTTCTGAGAGGCAGTTCCTAATTGGGATAGATTACACATTTCTTGCTGGAGCCTGTCCAGCACCCAGTTTGATATTTTACAGCTTAACCCCTTTTGTATTCCCCAAACACAGTACCTTCTCCCTTTCCCTATTCCGTTCAACTTCAACAACATTGTGCCTTCTGCCATTCTTGTCTATAGGGTCAATCCTGCCCAAGATATGAATTGTACAAAGGAACCTTAGCCAAAGGAGTCAATGGACATAACAGACCAAATCCATCCCTTGATGTCAGTGAAATTATACTAGGACGAATTTGGCCAAATAGTATATTAATCTATCATCATTTATCTAAAAGATGTCTTCTCTGAATGTTTGAGACCCTCAGATTAATTAATGTCTTGAAGAATCTGCTCTGACCTCCCTGTCTCAGGGTGTTCAACCATTTATTACAGAGCAGCAGGGACGGTTCCATTGTTGAACTTGAAGGCAAACTTCTCATAGTAAGCTCAGTTTTTAAATTCCTACTAGCTTCTGCAAGAGAAGCTGATATTTCTGACATTTTACATGCTGCAGCTTATTCCAGGGTAGAATGTTTCTGGGAAGTGTGGTGAAAATCAGGAGTTTCAACATTTTTAAATTTTACTGGAAGCTCCCTTTTGAAAACGTCTGCAACCATTTTCAGCTCATCTCTCCGAAATGATTTGATCTAAAAACTCCAGATTTGTTTTTTTCTTTCATTAAGCTTGCTGAGAAGAAATGGCACTTGGTTTTCTGAGACAGTTAGTGGGGCAATGACAAAGACAGATAACATAAACAACCTGCGATATTTCATAATAAAGTGAGCAGCGAAAGAGCTTAACGAGGTGCTCAGTGAAACAGGGTTATGAAAATGAGCCACTGGAAAGCTGAGAGGGGAGCTTGGAGAAGAAAAAGAAGCACTTGCTCAGCCATGCAAGCAAATAGGAAAAAGGAGATTGAAGGATTATGTACTGTTGAAACGAACTTGGTATGTTCAGGACTATTTGATTTTTATCCTGAAGAATTTCTAGCTGTCCTGGTTTGGCTGGGACTGTCCTGGGTTTTAAAAATCCACTCTGGGAACTGAGAGTCCTGCACAGTTGGAGGAAGCGGTAGAGTTGCAGGGAGACAGCAAGGTTTCTTGCTCAGCAGGCAGCCCCTCTGCTGCCCTGCTCACTGCTCTCCCCTCTGAATGCAAGCCACAGAACTGCGACAGGAGTAGAGAACAAAACCCATGGGGAAGAGGTGATGGCAGATCAATCCTTCAAAGGGAGGAATGTAAGTTTGACTGTGATCACAGAAGGCACAGGGAACCCAATATGGGCCCCAGACTCTTCCCTCACACATCCCATGCCCCCAGCTGCTCCAGGCTCCCGCCCAGCCCACCTAGCTACCTCAAGCTCCCTCATGCACAGACATGCTGAGCATCCACAGCCTCCCTGCCACAACAAACCCTTAAGCCACCTAACTCTCAGGCACCCCTTCTCCATGCCACTACCAACCTCCCCAGCTGGGTCACGTTTACACTAGGAAAACAAGCTGACATGTTTTAAAATACTAAAGCAGATAGATAGAATGTCTCTGAAATGCATTAGCTGAATATAATCAAACCAAAGTTCCTCCAGCTAACAAACATTAAATCATGTCTACATTAGTGCTCAAAATGTGTGTTGAAACAGGTTAGCCATCATGTTTTAAACACAACCTGTTTTCTTACTCTAGGCCTGGCCTGTGGGAAGAGGAAAAAGGGCAGTAGATGAATCCCTATAGCTAGCTAGTTAGATTACACATTTCTACTCTCAGGCAATACATCTTTCCCTGAATGGGATGCATTTTTCTTCACTAACCCATAGGAAGCAGTTACCTTATAAATCACCAATCAGCACTGTAAGCATTCTTCTAATTAGATTCTCCAGCTTTCATTCAGTGACAAACAGTCACCCATCTCCATTTTATAGCCTGTTTATTAAGAACTACTTGCGGTGTTGTTGTAGCCGCATTGGTACCAGGATATTAGCGAGACAAGGTGGGTGAGGTAATATCTTTTATTGGACCAACTTGTGTTGGTGAGAGGGAGAAACTTTTGAGCTAACACAGAGCTCTTCTTCAGTCATTAAGAGCTATGGCAGGCTTTTCCTGGTGCAGACAGAAAGGCGTTCCCAGATAAAAATCACATGGGTTTCCCCTTATCTCCCATCCCCAAGGTATTAATCCTCCATAGATCATGCCACAGGTGGCAAAGACCCACTTGGAAAAATATTTCAAATATGAAAAGATCCATCATGTAACAGAAGCACATTACTAGTAAAACTGTAGGAGTAGCCATCGAATCACAGTGAGAGCCTTTAGTTCTAAAGTTCTTTAACTAACTCAACACAGTACTAAAAATAATTATATCTTATTCACAGCAGCTGGAGGTGGCTGGCTCCTGCCTCCACATCTCCTACTTAGATGTATTACATCCAACCCACTAAAAGCAGAGATTCCTGGAAAGCTTGTCTCAGAGAAATGACTCAGTGCACACCCCAGAAAAATCAGCACCCCTTAGCCAAGAGAAGATGTTGGGATCTTGGAAGCAGACAAGAATCTCTGCAATTGGCCCTCTTCTGGAATAAAAGAGCTACATCCTATCTTGAATTGCACAGATGTTTTGCCTAACTGCAGTGCATCTCCTTGCACCGGAGATCTGAAACGGTTCTCACACATGCTACATCAGTATTATGTTAGAGACAAGAATTCTACCTAGAGATGTTGCCCCTCCCCACACCAAACCTCAACAAGTCCCTCTGCTGACTCAATAGTTTAGAGCCAGGTGGCCTCTTTCTCCTTCTGAGTCCTGTATGCACTAGTGATACCAGAACCAAGTGATCAGCTAGGAAATGTGAGAATGGATGGTGAAAACTGAACAACTAAACAAGGTTCTCATTTGACCAAGAGACTGGAAAACTGGACCTAGCAAGGAGTTGTCACTACTGAATTTACTCAGCAACACCCCCCACATCCCAAATACACAAAACAAAGGCAAGCTGGGGGGGAGGGGAAGAGCAAGGGGAGAGAAAGCAGGAGAAATTACTTATTTGAAATCTTGAGGACCCCTCCTTGGAATAAAGGGCCGTCCATAGGGGAGGGGCAGGGTCCAGGGCAGAAGTGATGGATTTGTCTCTTCCGGGACCAACTGTGCTGGCCAATTGCACCTCCTATGGGGCCCCCTGAAGTGCGGGGCCTGGAGTGGTCGCCCCAATTCACCCTATCCAAAGGATGGCTCTGATCTGGGAGGTAGCGAAGGAAGATAGGAGCACAATTCTTGCTCACTACAACACAGTGGCATCTTCTTGAGCATGTTTGTGACCTGGGACCAGCAGAGGGCACTGCATTACCAAGTTATGAGAGGTACAGAGGAAAAGCTCCTGGCAGCCTGACAGCTTCTAACAGAGAGAGAAAATGAGCCAAGTCAGAGTAAGAACTGGACTCTGAGAAGTCAGAAACATAGATTAGGGTCGCAAACTATGTCAGTAGTGCAGAGGGCTCTAAGCTGATGAACCTGGGAACATCACGTAAGCCAAGCCCCAATCTGTAGGCACCTCTCAGAACCATTCCTGAGTCAAGAAGAATCCCTGCAGATGCCACAATTGCTGGGCACATTATCTCAACAGGCTCTGGGCCTAAAGTCTATTCCAGCCCTGATAGCCCTTTCTACATGTAAGGCCCTCCGCAGTCCTACCTCCTTCAGATATATGTCAGTGCTGGGCTGTCCAACATGAGAAATGTCCCATTAGCCTCCCTACGCCATACCCATCTCAAAAACTCCACCAAATCATCTGACCCTTGTTTCTAGCAGGAAAGCCATTCTGACGAAAGATGGGGCAATCTCAAAGCAGAAGGCTGGCAATTTACATTCTGTAGCCCCCAACTATCCAACAGATTTTCATGGAGAAGAAAACCAAGCCAGGAGACACGAAAGAAACACCAGGTCTCAACCTCAGAAAGGCTGCCTTTACCCATATTTATTTCCAGTTTAATCTGAATGGTCAGGAAATGGTCACAAGGGGGACAAAAAAAAAATCTCATCTCTCACTTTATCTCCATCTTCCAGTCTGCGGGATTCTAGGCATCAGGGTGTTTCCGAACTAAAAGAAACCCCACAGGGGATAAGCAAGTTGCCATACCCAAGGCCCTCACACTAATGAATGAAAGGTTTCCACCTTCTCTCTGTACAGTCGGTGGAAAGAGTTTGCCAGTATGTGGAAAGGGGCTTCGATGTTCTCCATCTCCTTCTGTAAAGAGAGAAGAGAGGATGTGAAAAACGGATGGAGGAAGCATTCACCTATTTCTACTCTTAACTGCTCGATAAAAAAACCCCACATTTATACTGGGAGTAGATTAAATGATAAAGGATTGTAACAGAGCCCCCAAAAGAGAATTCGCCCACTTCCACAGATGGAGAAGAGAGAAGACACTCACCACTGACGTCTCACAGTATTGCAGGCCATGGATGTCAGCCCACTCCTTTGCCCATTTCTGCTCCACAACTCGTCGACCAATCAAGTCTGTTTTATTCCCCACTAAAACACCTACAAAAATGTGAAACAAGGGAAAAGAAAAAAGAAATGCTGAATTGTTAGCAATAACTACTGGAAAACCTGGTGGGTGAGTTAGAAAACAGGGGAGGAAAAAAATTGGATTGCTAGACTATGGCTGCTTAAAGAAGGTGCCAGAAAGAACAGCAAGGAAATCACCTGGAATATGCAAAGGATATGCACTTCCCTGGTCTGTCTTACTAACAGACTGGGTGAGTTGGAGGAAGTCATGCCTGGCTTGGATTCAAGATAATTCTCTATGCCACAGCTCAATGGGAAGAGAGGCTGCCACAAAACATGAGAATGGGTGCGAAGAATCTCACCATCTCCTACCTGGAAGGTGTATTCCAAGTGTTTGTGCCCTCAGCTTCTCCAGCCACTTGGCACAGTTGTTGAAAGACTGTTCATTGGTGACATCATACACAATACACAGGACATTGGGCTGCTCCCACTGTACATCAAGAGGGAGATATTGTCAGCTCTAATTAAACTGATGTGGCCAATTGTCAACACATCCCCAGAGAAGAAGAGTCAGTACGGAAATACATTCCAGGACAAAAATAAAAGGAGTCTGATATAATGGGACCTCATGCTCAATTAGCTGACCCTATGCATAAAAATTAGATGACATAATGGAAAGGTCTCTAATGTAGGGGGACAGGGACACACTTGCTGGAGTATGAAAAGTCAAGGGCAGTTCTATGTTCCATCAGAAGGCAGAGTCTCCGTGGAACAGAAAGATCAGGCTGAAGGCAAAAATCTGTTCCATTTTGCCAATTCTAGTGTAAGTTCCTCTAAAAAAGCCCATAAAAAACCAAACACATCCACACAGTTATCTCAGTTTAGTATTCCCATTTCTTTTTAAGAGCCAAAGGAGCTTCCTCTGGGATCCCACCTCCCTTCTTTTGGAACAGATTCCCTACAGTATTGTTCCAAGTTTCAGAAAGTAAAGGAACAGGGGTCATAGGTAACCGAGAGGCGTTTCTCCCACTTCCACTCAGGCCAAGGCTTGCTACATCTGCCAGACTGGGTACTTCAGATCCTTTTCACAGCAAAAGCACCTCTTTAGGAACAAGAAGACTATTACATGATACTTGCCAGTTTCTCCATCATCTCAGAAAATAGTTCTTTGCCTGCTGAGTCAAAAAGGAAGAGTTCCTGAAAGCAGAAAGAAGGTTTTTACATGGAAGACCATGAAAAGGATCTGGGGGTTATAGTGGATCACAAACAGAACATGAGTCAGCAGTGTGATGCAGTTGAAAAAAAAAGGCTAATATCACTCAGGGGTGTATTAACAGGAATGCTGTTTGTAAGACATAGGAAGTAGCTGTCCCACTCTACTCGGTACAGTGAGGCCTCAGCTGGAGTATTGTGTCCAGAGAAGAGCAACAAAGATAACAACCGATTTAGAAAACCTGACTATGAAGAAAGGTTAAAGAAACTGGACATGTTTAGTCTTGAGAAAAGAAGACTGAGGGGGGACCTGATAACAGTCTTCCAATATATTAAGGGCTGTTATAAAGCAGATGGTGATCAATTGTTCACCATGTCCACTGAAGGTAGGACAAGAAGCAATGGGCTTAATCTGCAGCAAGGAAGATTTAGGTTAAATATTAAGAAAAACTTGCTTACCTACCCTTGTAATTAGAAGCAGAACAAGCTTCCAAGGGAGGCTGTAGAATCCTCATCATTGGAGGTTTTTAAGAACAGATTGGACCAACGCCTGTCAGGGATGGTCTAGACTCTAAATTAATGTGGTCCTGCCACAGCACAGAGAATTAACTTGACCTCTTGAGGTTCCTTCCAGTCCTACATTTCTATGATTCTATGTGGGGAAAGGTTTGGGAGGTATACACTAGAAGCTGTCACACTAGAAGCTGTCACACTTGCTTCTTGTACAACCACAGCAACATAGCCTCATGCCTCAGTGGCTAAGCTCACAGCCTCCACAGTGCGCCTAGCCCAGAGGGCAAGTGAAAAGCAGTAGCTGGATTTCCTGCATAAACAGTGAAAAGGTCTACTCCACAGTGCACCAGGCCTGGTCTCCACTCCGAGCACCAACTAGATCTGTGGAACAAGAGACTCGGATGCTAACCTGAGTATACCTATATCTTAATGGTAGTGCAGAGCATTAACACAGTCTGGATGGGGCCCAGTCTCCACTGTTCTATGGAATTGGAATTATACCTGAGTATCCTACATGGCAGTGCAGGGCCCTAACTGGATTGGTGAGAGCTTCAGTTTAAAAAGTCATGTTGTAGTTCAATATGTAAACATGTATGTTTTAAAAATAAGTTATCACTGGAAAAGTCAGCTATTGTGCATAATTATTTTAATTCCTTATGTAAGCACATGATCAGTGTATCAGGTTTCCAACTTAATATCCAAGTAAACCTCTGGTGAGTCCATCCAAGGGAATGAGACATATCAGACATCTACGTAATAGATGGAGTTTGTGCTCTGAAGAGCTCCTTCTGTTACTATTTGTGACACAGTAGGGCTCACCACACTATCACTTGTCTCGGGAACAGATATAGTCTTCACCAACAGTTCCACGCCCGTTGTCTGTCAAGCAGAACCAGGAAAACATTGATCAGCAGGGATTGTAGAGGCCTGTCCACTTACACAGTATGTTCTAGGGTGCAGCAATCACCTTAGATCACCAGAATACCATCAAACTGAGACTGTGGAGAACCAACTTCACAATAACACTTCCTAAAGTCCTAATACCAAACTTTCTTACATGTTGTATGCAGTATTTTTGTAGTTGTGTTGGTCCCAGGATATTAGACAGACAGGGTGGGTGAGGTAATATCTTCTATTGCACCAACTTCTGGTGGTGAGACAAACAAGCTCTTGAGCTTATACAGAGCTCTTCTTCAGGACCTTGTCTCTCTAAACTTTCTTACAATCAAAGATACTGTTAACCCCTAGAGACTTGCTCACATGAGGAAAGGCGATGGAAAAGAACTAGCCTCTGGAGATTTGCTCACATATCAGGATATTAGCTGACAACTTCAGCTCTAGAGCTGGATCAATACTCACTGATTTCTCTCTGCTTGGCTGTACCAAAACATCCCCCTGAATCCTCTGCACTGACCATGTGATCCTTCACAAGTGCTTTGCTGCAGCTGGCATATAGGATTCTGGGGCCTCTTTTTATGCCTCTTCCACTTTCTCTCTCCCTCCCCAAGACACTTTCCATTTTTGTCTCTATTTCTATTCTCCAGTTTTCCTTTTGGTCTTTATTTCAATGTATAACACAGATGACAGCACTTATTTTCCATCCTGCTTCTGTACACCTATCACCATTAATATTTTTTATATGGAAGGGCTGCAAATCGCACCCTCTTCCTCTTGGAATGGTTTCTTTAGATTTCAATAGCTTGGGGCTATGGAGCATATTTTTGTGTTTGTACAGTGAAGAGCATACATTCCACACTCAGATATTCTGCTCGGAGTAAGACGCTTCCTCCTGCAGCAAACCATTTTCCCTTGGAGCTCCCTGAAAATAGGAAATTGTCTAAGACCCCACTAGCTTGTGAAAATTCTAATACAGAAGGAAACTATTGTAATTAGTTTACTCTGTGTTAAACTTTGAAGCCAACACCACAGGTATATGGAAATCTACTATGATGCTAGTCAGCTTCTCTTTACAGCCTGATGTCTAAGTATTTTGAAAGAAAACCCTATTAGACACCCCCTTTAATGCATCAGTGTAAAGGTCTGTCAATAGCTAAAACCAGCCCTCAATAATTCATCCTGCTTGGAGTTTCCTATTCCTCATTCATGGAGTTTTAGAGAAGTCACTCGATGGCAGACTAAGCCTGGTGTCCTCCCTCAATCCCTGTCCTGGATGTTTCATCCCACAAAGCTTACCAGTGTGTAGTTTTTCTGGAAATGAGCTCCATCATTGCAGAACATCTGGGCCAGGGCACTCTTCCCTACTGCTGAGTCACCTGCATGACCAAAGCGCTTTGTTTAGTTTTGGATGGACAATCTCATTTCCCCTCCCCTCAATCCTGTTTCCACCAAATCCCCAAAAGAGCTTTTTGTTACCTTCATTTGCCATTTTACTCATACCAAGGCAAGAAAGCCAGAAAAATCAATAGGATAATTGTCTAAGGTCTGATCTACACTGGGGGTGGGGGGGTGAGACTCGATCTAAAATATGCAACTTCAGCTACGAGAATAGCGTAGCTGACGTTGATGTATCTTAGATCGACTTGGAATCACGTACTTCGCGTCCTTGCGGCACGGGATCGACGGCTGCCACTCCCCCGTCGACTCCGCTTTCGCCTCTCGCTCTGATGGAGTTCCAGAGTCAACAGGGAGCCCGTTCGCAGATCAATTTATTGCGTCTAGATGAGACGCGATACATCAATCCCCAATAGATCGATCACTACCCACCAGATCGGTGGGTAATGTAGACATACCCTAAGTGGTGAAATGACTGTTGCTATTACATGTACAGAACTGGCTTTAGACGTCTACAATATCCATGGCTGAGAGGTCCCTAAACATCAGGGCAGACTTGCCATTTGTTCTAAAATTCACAGGTCAGCCCTGTATCCTTTCTAGCATGGACAATTAAAGATTCCCAAACCTACTCAGGCATACCTCAATGTGAAGACAAAACACTGTGGAATAGGAGGGGAGAAGGGGCTGTGATAGGAGACCTTTCTCTCTCAAGATTACATATCTTCCAAAATCCAAATGTGTTTGTGGGATGATCAGGTCATTCATGCTACTGGAATAGCAAGAGGGTGGCAGTGTTCTCCTATGAACCCTCCCACATTTAGCAGGTGTTGCCCCTGCTGGGAGATGCTAAGCAACTCCTGCTGCAGGTGGCTTCTTAGCTCAATCCTGGACATAAGGGAAGTGAGTGTCAATCTCTAGAGCAAAAAGGCCTGCTTATTCATACCCATAAAAGCCAGATGCAGGGACAATAAGGGAGACGGCTTTTGCTGCTCCTATTTTGGGGATGCCACGTGCTGATTTGACCCCCAAGAGTAGGCTACTCCCCAGGGTTGCCCTAATTTAGGCTTCTGCTGCAATAGTCCCTATGCGCCATAGCAGTGGCACAGAATTGCTGGATCTTAAGAATGCACAGGCTACTCCCTGGAATACTCTCTACAACAGGACCTCCTGTGAAGCTGGCATAGAGCTGTCCTGATGTTTCCACAGGATATACTCATAATGCTTCTTCACACCCTGTCTCAAACTGCAGAAAGTTCTTTTGTTTCCACCTCTCAGTGCAAATTTTTGTCTAATTTGGTGTCTTATTTCAGACTGATTGCCCCATTAGTGAGACAAGGTAGGTGAGATAATAGCTTTTATTGTACCAGCTTCTGATGGTGAGAGACAAGCTTTCCAGCTTACATAGAAGTCTTCTTCAGGACCTGAAGAAGAGCTCTGTATATGCACCAAAGCTTGTCTCTTTCACCCTGGGCTCAGCTGACACAAGTCTTAGGAAAAATTAAGCCTGAATTTAATGCAACTGGAAAAGTAAACTATGTACATTGATTTGTTGCTCTGTCCTTTGAGTACTAATTCTATTTCATGTATTGAAGCAGGATTACAGGATCGTTTAGCAGCAGTGTTGGGAAAATAAATTGTTTTGTGAGGGTACAAAAGGAACAGAAGCTGGTCCAATAAGATATTACCTCACCCATCTTGTCTTGCTAATATCCTGAGACCAACAACAACACTGCATGCCCGCCAAAGGCTGGTTCTGGCAGAAGTCACCAAAGTCGGAGATCTCCTGGACTGCAACAGGGGAGATTGGCTGGATCCCCTGATGCTCGCTCAGCACATGAGGCCCTCCAGGCCTCGTACTCCCCAGCGTGTATTTCAGGAGGTGACGGCTGCTTTGCGCCAGCTACTCAGGCCTTCCTCGATTGGGTCCTATGAGGCGGCACGCCCCGCCCACCTTCCACCCCAGCCCCTGCCCCTGCCCCTTTACCGTGAGCCAGCTGCATGACTTGCAACCGGTTCGTTTCCAGACCACGCCAAGGAAACATTTATACGTACTCATGCTCCACACCCTTCACTTCCTCACCCTCATGTCCCGCTTCAACACAAAGTGGCGGGACCTCCTGCCACCTTTCGAGGGTGAGGCACCCCGGTGGGCCAGCCTATACTCTACCCTGGTCCCAAGGCCTGCCAGGGATATCAGTTGGCGACTCCTTCACGGGGCCGTGAGCACGGGCGTGTATTTGGCACAGTTTATCCCTGTCCCGGACATCTCCCCCTTCTGCGGTGTGAGGAAGACCCTGGCGCATGTTTACTTGGAGTGTGCCAGCTTGCAGCCCTTATTCCAACTCCTCAGAAATATTTTGTTACATTTCTGGCTGCACTTTTCCCCTCACCTCCCCATCCATGCACTCCCCATCTGTGGCCCCATAAAGCCATGGGACCTACTGGTCGACCTCCTCCTGACCTTGGCTGAAAAGGCCATATATAAAACCAGGGAGAGAAGGTTGGTTGATGGAGACTCCTGTAACTGCGGGGCCTATTTCCAATCCTCTGTCCA
This sequence comes from Gopherus flavomarginatus, assembly GCF_025201925.1. NCBI lineage: Eukaryota > Metazoa > Chordata > Testudines > Testudinidae > Gopherus > Gopherus flavomarginatus. The sequence continues at coordinate 100,886,690 of NC_066617.1, read as the reverse complement.
TTCACGCTTCTGGTCAGAGTTCCTCTGGGTGGCGTCTGCTGGCTCCCTTGATGCCTCTGAGGAGCGGTGGGCACTGTCCGGGGTTCTCTGCTCAGTGTCCCTGTCAGGTTGCCTTCGTTTGACTCTTTGACTGCACTCCTGTCCCTGTTATTTCATTAGTTGTCCCCCGGAATCACTTGGTTTCCAGGTTCTGTGGATCCTCCCCTTAGGCTGCGGGGAGGTCCTTTAGCAGTGGGTGGGCTCTGCCTGCCCACTTCCTGGATCCCAATAGGATTAGTGACATTCTTCTCTTCCTCTGCTCCATTCTTTCCCCTCACTCCAATTCATATTTTTTATTACAGTAATTTAACATTCTCTGCCTTTTTCCATTAGTTTGGTCCTGATTTCCCGCCATTGCTCCCTATGCTATTCCTAATGTTACTAATTCCATTGCCCTCCAGTACTTTCCCTATTGCTCTAAAAAAAATAAAAAAAAATAAATCAAATACTGTTTACCACCTTCTTTAAATACACTCCCTTGTCTAACTACTGCCCTATCCTTAACCTTCCCCTTTTCTCAGAAATTAGCTCACAACAATATTCTTGACTGTAAATCTTCCCGGGAAATAACAAAGGAATCATTGTACATCGTATAGTTAATCTCCTTTCTGCTAATGAACACTCTTTCTCTTCTTGTTCTCCTTGACCTCTGTGCAACTCTCAGCAATGTGAGCCACTCTCTCCTTCGGATGAGTAGGTACATGTGAGTTTTTTGTTCCCTCCTCTGATGTTTATGCTCCCACCTAATTGTGTTCTTTCTCCTCCTTTAATTTGTTGTGGCTCCTCTTCTGTGTTAAGATTCTTCCTCTTTGGAGGTTCCTGAAGCCAGCAGGGAAGTGAGACTCTTTCATTTTACCTAGCCCCTTTCATAATGGGTATAAATTGAGGGATCATGGGGGGTGTTTCCCCTCCCCTCAAAAAAAAAATACAAAAAAACTGCAAGCCTCAGCAGGCATGGAATTTGCTCCCCATGCACAACCCTGTTGGCCTGGCTAGGGCTACCCTCCCTCCAAATAGAAGTGAAACTACACCTATGCCTTTCAGTCATCTTATCTCTACATTTGATGTCTTGCTTCTGTATGCTTGATAGCATTCAACTGTACATACATCTTAACATTCCACAGCCTGTCATGGCCAAACAAACTTGCAGCTTCACCTCAGCTTCTTTCAGGTTAACTTGTGCTTCTCTTGAGCAAGAGCAGCCTCCTCGGACACATCTGCCTTTCTTTTACTTTTAACCTGACTAACACCATACTTTTTTTCTTGTTTGAAATCATGGAATCATCCTTATTCCCAACTTAATTTTCATTTTCAGCACTAATGGGAATGCTCCTGCTTATTTCATGAAGCTAGTCTTGGCTCCCTGCTCCGCTTCTCTTGCCTTTCCTGTCACATCATCTTTCCATTGCTGTGAAGAGAGCTCTCTCTTTGATCCTGCATCTTCCCCCCCCTCCCCCACTGGCTCTCCATCATATTTCATCTGAAAACATCCTCTTCCTCATCTGTACCTCTTAGTTCGTTACCCGCTGCTTTTTATAGAATGTAGTTAAATACAGTTGTAACTGAAGTACAGTTGGTATGAAAGCTGCTGTACAAAATGAAGCAGTGTTGTTGAGGCACTCTGATCTAGTGGACAGGGCACTGGACAAGGAGTCAGGAAACCTGGGATCTGTTCATTGTTCTACTAGTGACCTGGCATGTGACCTTGGGCAAATCACTTCCCCTCTCTGCACCCCATTTCACCTTATGCCTTGTCTATTTAGACAGCAAGTTGTTTGGGCCAGGGACTGTCTCCATTTGCATGCACGGCACCTATGCAATGCAGCCCTGATCTCAGCTAATGGGCACTTGGGCTGCTACCATAATATAAATAACAGCTAACACTAACATGGCGAAAGATCAGTGTAGGCTTGTCAAGACGGTCAATTGACTGGTCAAATAACAGCAACTCACTGCTCAACTGATCTCCTAGCATTTGGCCACTGTCAACTACTGCAGCAGGAGGTGGTGGTCTATCTTTTTCATTTGAGTGCTGGGGCAATTTTTTCTTTGCATTGTTATTTTAACTCTGAACTCAGCTGAGTAACTTCATTTTTGTGAGTAGGTCTAAGTATGTAGGGCTCCTGGAGATAGCAAAGTCTTGCTGTCTTTCATTACCGTTCTCAAAAATCAGTGTTTTAAAACACTGGACCATTTTGGCCATTACTCAACCCCTCAGCTAACCCATTATTTTGGGTTAGGTAGAACAGCCAACCCCAGATGGACTTCAGCCATGCTTAATTTGTAATGAAAGAGGTGCTGTGGCTCAAGCAATTATTTTACATTTATGACTGATGTAGCAAACCGAGGGGTGCCAGGGCTCAATCCTGGCACAAATTAAGCACTGGACTACAGATGACAAGCTCACCTGTCAGGATGCACTTTGCAGCTAGTTTCACCATGCTCCGTGCTGCCACAAGGGGAACCGGGGACCGTTCCGGGGGGGGGGGTGTCACGGCGATGACGAGTGGAGCCCTGTGGGGGAAAAGAGCCTTAAACAATCACCAAAGGACTGAACATGGGCAAGTCAGCAGCTGAGACCTGGGTGAGGTCGGACTTGAAAGCCGCAGCTGGGGAGGGGGGCAGCGGGCCCTAAAGGGGCAGGGGGTGCAGAGAGGGGAAGGCAGGTCTCTGGGGGGTGCAGAGGTGGAGGGCAGGCGGGCTCCAAGGGGAGTGGAGTGTAGAGGGGGAGGGCAGGCTCTGAAAGGGAGGGGGTACAGAGGTGGAGGGGGGTGGGATGTAGAGGGGGAGGGCAGGCTCTGAAAGGGAGAGGGTGGGCTCCAAGGGGAGTGGGGCACATAGGAGGAGGCGGTCCCTGGCGGGGTGCGGGGGGGAGGGCAGGCTCTGAAGGGGAGGAGGCTGAAGGGGGGGCAGACTCCGAGGGAAGTGGGGTGCAGAGGGGGAGGCGGGGCGGTGCACAGGGGGGAGGGCAGTGGGATGAAGACGAGGAGTGCCGTGTGAGGGGGAGGGCGGGCATGCTCTGAGGGGAGTACGGTGCAGAGGGGGAGGCGGGGGGGTGCACAGGGGGGGAGGGCTGGCTCCGAGGGAAGTGGGGTGAAGAGGAGTGGGGTGTGGGGGAGAGGGCGGGCAGGCTCTGAGGGGAGTAGGGTGCAGAGGGGGAGGCGGTCCCTGGGGGGGTGCGGGGGGAGAGGGGACAGGGCCGGCAGGCTCTGAGGGGAGTACGGTGCAGAGGAGGAGGCGGAGGGGATGCAGGGGGGAAGGGCTGGCTCCGAGGGAAGTGGGGTGAAGAGGAGGAGTGGGGTGTGGGGGAGAGGGCGGGCGGGCTCTGAGGGGAGTAGGGTGCAGAGGAGGAGGCGGAGGGGAGGGCGGTGAAGAGGAGAAGTGGGGTGTGGGGGAGAGGGCGGGCGGGCTCTGAGGGGAGTAGGGTGCAGAGGAGGAGGCGGAGGGGAGGGCGGTGAAGAGGAGGAGTGGGGTGTGGGGGAGAGGGCGGGCAGGCTCTGAGGGGAGTAGGGTGCAGAGGGGGAGGCGGAGGGGAGGGCGGTGAAGAGGAGGAGTGGGGTGTGGGGGAGAGGGCGGGCAGGCTCCGAGGGGAGTGGGGTGCAGAGGGGGAGGCGGGTCCCTGGAGGGTGCGGGGGGGAGGGCAGGCTCTGATGGGGAGGAGGCTGAAGGAGGGGGGCAGGCTCCGAGGGGAGTGGGGTGCAGAGGGGGGCGCAGGCCCCACCGGCTATTCGAACTCGCGCAGCGTCGCAGGCTCCGCAGCCCTGTCCCACCACCGGCGCTTCCCTAGCAACGCTCCGTCTTCGCTCAGCCACCGCCCCCCTTCCCCTTCTGTGACACTCTATTGGCTGGTGGTGCTGTCCATCCACCGGCCTCTCGGGCTGCTATTGACTCCCTTCCTTTGGGCTGCACCTTTTGGGAACTCTGCGTCCTCGATACTCTGAGGCCATTGGTTCAGGAATATACTTGTCATTGGGTACGGGTCTGTCAATCAAAAGAAATGCCCCGCCCATTTCAAGGGAAAAGCGGCCTGAGGCAGGCGATGAAGTCATTCACGCTGCAGTTCTGGCTGTGTGCGCGTGCCCTCAAGCTGTTTTACCCAGCAACTAATTACATTTCTGGACCCTCTTTTTGATTGGGCAGACCACGGCGGCCCGTACTATCTAGGAGGAATTATTCTATAGGGAGGCTTAGGGAAAAGCGCGACACCCAGAAAGATACGGACTGGCAGTATTCGCCAAAATGAGGCGCAACTTCCTGGCAGCGTTCTGGGGGAAAGAACGGGGGAAAAAACTACTTTAACTGTCTACGCCCTTCGGTACATAATGGGCTCTTCCACGCAGCTCGTTCACTCACCTCCGGGTTAACTGAGTTAACCGCGCATGCGCACGATCCTCTTCCCTCTGACTTGGCCCTCTCCGGCCTTTGTTCCCCGCGCGAGGGGTTGCACGTGCTTTCCCCGGGTTCTTCAGGCTGCCTCGGCCTCGTGTGGGAGTGCAGCCCCGGGGGGCGGGGGAGGGGGCAGGCAGGGCTGTGCGAGCGGTACAGCCAGCCCCAGGGGGAAAGAGGAGAAGCGTGTGATTATATTGCTCTCCCTGGCTGGCTTCCTGCCCACCCCTGCACCCTCCAGTTCATGCCCTCCCATCGCTTTCACTGCCTGCCTAGCCAGTCTGTCTCTGTCTGTTGTCAGCTGCCCTGGCTTCCCTCTCTCCCTCACCTGTCTCCAGCTCCTCCCACCCGTGTGGTGTTGCCGCTCACTGGCTTTGTGATAGTAAACATTTAAAAACCAGATGATGATCATGTAGCCATACGATAGATCTCTTTCCATTCCACGGGTATTTCGTGAGGCTATTAAACACCAGCTATGAAAGTTACCTATTTTAAATCAGCAAGTCTGCATAACTTGCATCCAATGGTTTTAAAAACTGGCTGAGAAGCCTGCTTGACTGTTAATACTGATTTTCAATAGCTTTGGAAACACTGGGAAGTTCCAGAAGACTGGAAGGAAGCTAACGTTGTGCCAATATTTAAAAAAGATAAATTGTCCCAGATTATAGAGAACACCTTTAATGAAGCCAGGGAGGATCAGTAATGATGTCCATGAGATTTATTGATCATGTCTATAGTGCAGTAGAATCCACCCAGCGTTCATTGAAGTCTTGTATTGTCAATGGTAGTTTAAGACCTAGGTGGGCCCTATGATCCAAGCAGGTGCTCATGACTGTGCTTGCTGTTAGCTGTCCATAGTCTTCTCCTGAGTACAGCAGAGCACTAATAACTGCTTCCTACTCTGCAGTCTTCTAGCTCCCTCTTTCTCTTCCTGAACATGTGGAGGAGAAAGAGAAAAGGAACCCAAGGAAAAAAACAAGTGGGGGAAGACAGGATTCCTGCATCCTCCCATCAGCCAACAAGGAGGCTGGTTGGATTGAGTCCCCATACAGCAGCTGGGGAGAAGTAGAGCCCACCTTTGCCCCCATTTCCTCCTCATTTTCTTTCCGTCTTTTCTTCACCTATTAGGCAGGAACGGGGAGTGGCAGGCCCCCTCTTGAAAAATGAAAGAGGGAAAGAACACCCCACACAGCAGCTATAAGAGGCCCTGTTATCTGCAGTCATATAACTCCTCAACTCCTGTTTTGACATCAGGTAGGAAGGCGTGAGTAACTAAGGGAATTGGGACTGGCAATAGTCATGTCAACAGATAGCCTGTGCTCTGCCTGTGGAGCAGGAGGTAGGCCACACTTTGTCAGGCAGGGTGCAGAAAGCATGGATGACGGGACTGAAGGTGAGTAGGAGCAGTGGTAGTAAAGTAAGGTTTTTAATTCTGAAGACTGAGCCAAGGACATAGGTGGCCTAGTCTCAGAGATAAAGTGAAGTCTGTCTTGTGGACTGAAAGGAAGTTGGTATCATCCTAGGTATTCTTGTGAAGAAGGAGAGATCAAAGTGTGGTTGCAGGGAGTCTAATGGGGAGACAAGACTAAAGTAGGGTTCTGGGGACATTACTGAGTAGGAGGTGGAAGTCTTAAGTGACCTGATTCTGGAATGGATGGGAAAAATACAAGAACCTAGTGTTCCTGTGCAGAGGCCTTAACCAGGAAAGTGGGAGACTCTTGATTTAAAACAAAATTGTTTTATTACATTTATTCATATTACAGCAGCACCCAATGACCGTAATCAGATCAGGGCCCCAACATGCTGGGCACTGTACAAACATATAGTAAGAAGTGATCCTTGTCCCAAAGAGCTTAAGTTAAGCACGCACATAAATGTATGCATGTCCAAAATGACTTCAGCAATATCTGGATTACTTATACCTTTTTGACTCCAGTCAGTTTGGTCAGAGGCCTGGGTATAGTACAGAAGCTGCATTGGTGGTCTTGTTTAATGATCTCTTCTTGGTGATGGAGGAAGATCAAGTATCCCTGCTGTTTCTTTTAGATCTGTAGCTACCTTTGATGCCATTGACCATGAGAATTTACTGATTCACCTGTAGGCATTTGAAGTGGTGTACAGGGACTGGCATAGGTTTTATTGATGCAGCTACATGAATAAATGGGCTCACTTTAGCGTGGCACTTTCTCTTTCTTTTTATTTGATCTCAGAGGCTGTATTAGACAGCTGTTCATCTGCTCAGAGGGCTGTCTTGTGGACTTTTATGAGATTCCATTTTGTCACCCCTCTGGTGCAAACTATAGACAAGGCTGTTAGTAAGGAAGTACGAGTTACGATGCCTCAATATACTGATGATGCCTAGCTCCATATTTCTCTCTCTTCAAGTTTGAATCCTGCCTGAGCAGTAAGATTATTTACTCAGTATCTAATAGAGATTGAGGCATGGGTGAAAGCTAGCTGGCTGAGAACTAGTGGAAAGAGAGATGATTATAGGGTCGGGGAATCAGCCAGAGTATTAGTGGCAGTGATATCAGCACTTTTGATTGTCTTGACATATATGCCATGTGTTTCTATGATTTAAAAGTCGGATGGGTGGGTGGGATCCACAAAGGGAGTTAGGTGTCACCATGCTGTGTCTTGTGGCTCCTAATTCTGAGGCGCTTAGAAAATCCCAGGAGCAAAACTGCGATCCACAAAGCCTGAGTTAGACACTTGGGCTCCCTCTGCAATGAATGGGGAAAGGCAGGTGCCTAGAATGTGAGCCACAAAAGCCAGCACACTAGGCGGGGAGCAAGCCAATTGGAGATGCTGATGAGAAGGGTGTGTCCTAAACCCTGCCCCTCTCTCCAGGATAGATGCCTAAATCTGGGCTGCAAGGGGGTGACTGTCTCTGCTTAGTGATCCACGAACAAGAAGAACCTGCTGCCTGGCATCAGGTGGCTTTGGCACCCAAGCTGTTTCTTGCAGAAATGAATTAGGTGCCTACCTTGCTCCCTCCAAAGTGGTTGGAGGAGGAGCTGACCGTATAACTTTTAGCCCACTCAGTCACCTGGGATGTGAGAAATCCAGGTTCATTCCCTCTTCTCCTGCTAGAGGGAGAAAGCATTTGAACAGGGGTTTTCCAGGAGTGTGGTCTAAACGCTGAGCTATGGCATTGTCATGGGCGGTGGGTGAAGCTTCCAGCCGAGGCCATGCCCCTGCTCACTGCTCTCACCCACCCCTGTGGCGGGGGGGGGGGGCTGAGAGGTTGGTCGGGGGGAAGAGGGAGAGACCTGGGACTGCAGTGGAGCTCTTGGCCCTGACCAGGACTCCAAGCCTGGCGCCCCACCCCTTTATGTCCCCTTTGACCCATAGCCTTGCCCCTACTCCACCTCTTTCCTCCAGGCCCCACCCCCATTCACTCTTCCCCCCTCACCCACTGCCACCCCAAGACCAGAAAAGCTGCCATCAGAAGCTGTCTTCTCCACACTGTATCGGTTACTCAACAGGTGCCTGGACAATGGCGAATTGGCCTTCTACTACTTGGCTTTGTATCACTCACACGTTTATGAAATAGGCCCAGATTAGGAGATCTTTTTGATTGAGGCACACTCTGGGAAGCCTTTGAGAGCTTGTTGCCTAAGCCCATGGCTAAAGACACAAAGGAACTCCCTTCTCTCCCTCCTTTGGAGAAAAGTTGTTTAAAACCATTGGGGGGCTCACGACAGTTTAGTGCCTGTTGGAGGGCATTCTTAAAGTGCAGTTTTACTCTGAAAAGGTAATCTGTAAAAAAATTATATTGTCTCTGAATGATTGCCTTATCAATTGTGGATGGTTTACAAATAAAACAATGCATTCTCTAATTGCTGGCACTATAAACTTCACTGGGATCTGGGAGTTAAACTGGGTTCTTTTCTTTTTGCACGTTATCACCAGGTTCTGCATGTTGGCTTGTGTCCTTAGTGACCTTTCTGCAAGCTCATTGCCTTCAGCATTCAGTTACTTTCCCATGTCATCATCCTCATGGAGCAGAACCAGTAGCAAGCTGCACCCAGGACAGCAGAGGCAGATGGAGACATCACAGACTGCTACTGTTCTTGAGTCCAGTATCAGTTACAATCCTGGCCTAAGTGGAATCCTGTCAGGGCTTAGATTCCATCGTACAAAGGCCTTTATGAATACCTAAGATCGTTATAATCTACACATGGGGTAGGGAGAGGAGAGTAAAGCCTGCTCTCCCACCCTTTAAAGTGTCTTGTAGCCTGGGGGAAATCGGGAGAAGCACCCCCATCCCGGGCAAATTCCTTTCTGGCAGCATGTCAAACGAGCACAAATGGGTGGAGTCTTTCATAGTGTGGCTGAACATAATTTACATATCTTTAACCTCTTTAAGTCTAGGGACCAAAGCCTATTCTGATTATTCCCAGAGTGTCAATACCATGTCGTTTTGCAAACATGGCAAGCCACTGTCAAGGTGTATAATGGCTGTAGTGCTCATTTAAGGTTTATCCTCCAATATTATGACTTTCGTAGGCGTTTGATGATATCTTCTGCTTTACTATATATGGGGGAGAAGATTATAGAGGACTTAACATTCAGGACAGAGAGGGAGGTTTTATCTGCAAATCAGGACGCTCAGAGCAAATTTAACTCTGCTGCCTTGCATAGGCACATAATAGTTGTCAGGGATTTCAGTATGTGATCTTACACCACAGGGCTATGTAGATACTTTATGTAACAGGCATAGTATAATGTATATCCTGTATACTCTATTGCAGGCCTGCACAACTCGTAAAGCGTCGAGGGCCATATTACTCCAAAGAAAACAGCTGAGGGCTGAAACGCCCCCGGCCCCGCCAACCCCCCCCCAGCACTGCTGAAACACCCGCCCCAGCGCCGCTCAGCCCCCCGAAACACAACACCCGTCAGTGCCGCCGAGCCCCCCAAAACACACACCCCCAGCATTGCCCGCCCTGCAAAAACACCCCCCTCAGCACCACCCAGCCCCCCCGAAGCAATCCCCCCCAACTGCCACCTGCCCAGCAGAAACAAACTTTCCTTCCCCAGCACTGCCCCGCTGAAACAGCAGTATTGAACCTTGGTAATATGTTATAGCAAGCCCCTAAGGTAGTATAATTAAGGTAAAAGAAAAATGTCTTTTTGCTAGAAGTAGAATAAGATCTTCCCCCACTTTGTAATCAGTTGCCCTGTTGAATGAATGAGGTGTGACTGAGGAAGGCTGGAAGGCAGCACCTCCAGACAGCTGCAACCCTTGGAGAGGGGATGGGAGCCAGACCAGATCAGTAGAACAGGTCAGCCACTGACTTCTAGCTTATCTCCTCAGCTCCCCTCCCCTGCTGCCGGATCACCTGCCCCACCCGCCACTGCCCACCTGCTCGCCTCCTCAGCCCTCTTCCCCTGCCGCCAGCTCATCTGGCCCCCCGCCAATGCCCGCCCGCTCGCCTCCTCAAACTCCAATCAGCTGTTCGCGTGGGAAGCCTGGGAGGGCTGAGAAGCAAGTGGTGGCTTCGTGCTCAGGCCGGCGGAGGTGAGCTGGAGCAGGGAGCAGTTCCCCTGTGCACCCACGCTCCCACGGGTTACCTGCTGTGGCGCGGGCGGCCTCCCCGGCCCAGCCCTCTTCGCCCGCCGCCAGCTCACCTGCCCCTCCACTCCCCTCCTCAGACCCCAATCAGCTGTTCGCACGGGAAGCCTGAGAGGGCTAAGAAGCAAGTGGCGGCTTCGTGCTCAGGCCCGTGAAGGTGAGCTGAGGCGTGGTTACCTGCTGCGGCGCAGGTGGCCCCTCCGGCCCAGCTCACCTCGGCTCTGTCTCCGCCTCGCTGGGCCTAAGCATAAAGCTGCCGCACCGCTTCTCTGCCCTCCCAGGCTTGCCATGCGAACAGTTGATTCGCAGGAAGCGGGGGGGGGGGGAGGGGGAGAAATGGGGCAGCGGTGAGCTGGGGCCAGCCGCCGGCTCACCTGCCCCCTAGCCATTGCCCGCCCACTCGCTTCCTCAGCCCACCTCCCTCACCCGCTGCTTGCCTGCTCAGCCCCTTCCGGGGGCCGGAGCAGCCCGTGGGCCGCATGTTGTGCAGGCCTGCTCTAGTGCAACGCTGACCTAAAATCTGCCTGTGGTCTCCAGTCTACACAGTAAATTCTATGTCAGCATTAGGTACATTAAACAATTGAGGGTTTTATTGAATTAAATATGAAAATGGTTAATTCAGTCAGTACTGTATATCCCCTGTAACTTAATTTGAGATTCAGTTTATTTTGTTTACAGCATGTTTGTTACAAATGTTTGTTTACAGCATGCTGCAGACTTCTATATCAAAACTGTGTAACTGAATAATAGAAGTAGGCAAGAGGGTGCTGGGAGTTTCGTCACTTGACTAGCTAACAATTGGGGGTTTTGGCTCTCCCAAAAATGTGGATGCAGTTTGGGTTTATAGAGCAAGATCATTAGCTAAATGTTAAAAGATCAGCAGTGCAATAGTTAACAATACTTCGATAGTGACATTTGTAAACGATCACACTTTATTGTGTCAGGCTGTTCACACTCATGCAGATATTGATTTATACTTGATTCACATTTGGAACATTTTTCATCACAACCAGACAGGCTAGAAACTTTGCTTTAAATGAAACTTTGGATTTTAGAGCCCAAGTGAGCAACTAAAGGTTTATTCTGCAACAATTTTTTTAAAAAGTAATTTTCTAACCCTCATGGTTACAGAGAAAAGCTGGAAAATATGAATCCTAAAAGCTCAAAAACCAGAAGGCAAATATAAAGATTCCCAAATTCATTTTTACTTTTTAAAAATTGCATGGTTTTTAAGCTAATGGGATTTTTTGTGGGGGGTGGGAGGCAGTGCTGACCTGTGCTTTTTGAATGCTTGAGGTTGAAAATATTGCAGCTTTCCTGCTCTCTCTCAGTTCATGCAGTAGAGGCTCCTACCTGAAGCTCCAGAGGTGTCCCAGGTTTGATCCTGGCTAAGGATGACTAGGGTCTGTCTGTGTTAAACGCTTGCCTAGCACTCTCACACATGCCCCGTGACTACTCTCAGTGTAATTACATCTCATTGCCACTGGAGGTCAGCAGTTGCTGAGAAAAAGCCATTAAGTTAGCAAACACCATCTTGCTTTATTACTCCATTTTCATTTTCATTTACTTTAGACTACATGAAGATTAATGTGTTCTTCACACCCATCCATCATTAGCATTGTAATTCTGCAAAAGCAGAGGACTCCTTTTGTAGGAACACAGACTTCAGTAAGTATGCTTCCTTCTGAGTCAGCACTGAGCAGTGTCCTGGGGAATGGTGCTATGGAGCGCCGACTGGCTTCACAGAGCGGTGTTGATGCCTGAAGTACTAGAGAGTGGTGTTCTGTATGATATAATGGTGGTGACTCAGTACCTAGCAGTAGTAATATTTACATGATACTTTTCACAACAAGTAGGTGTTTTAACACTGGCATCGTGGCCAAATCTCAGCTCACGTATTTACTTTTTTCTCCTTTCTCTCCCATGGTTTCATCTGGTGAATCGTTTTTCATTTCCTGGCCTAAGTAGTTGTGTAGTGTTGCTAGTCAATACACACTGTGCTCCATCCCAGAAATGTCTGTGTTTCAGTAGTGTGAAATTATCCCCCTTCATGACTGATGCCAACCGATATTTCTGGAGAACCTTTCCTCCAAAGATCTCTAAGCACTGGACACACTTAACAAACAATATATTTGGGGAGCAGTGTCTTGATCACTGAAATGAATTAGGGAAAATATAGGTTAAACATTAGGAAATGCTTTATAGCTAGAAGAACAAACTGCCAAATGAAGTTGTGTAATTGCCATTGCTAGATATTTGTCAAGGCTTTACATACACAACCATCTATCAGAGATGGTTTAAGGATAGTGAAATCAGTCTTACCCCAATGCAGGGGTGTTGACCGAATGAGTCACTCTAGGTATATTTCACCCCCAAATAATTATTTTTATGCTTCCCACCTTACCCTAACCAGAGTTACAACAGCAGACATGGTTTCAGCACAAAATCGAAAGAAAATAGCCCCCTCCTCTCAAATATACCCCATACCTAAATGAAAAAAGAAACATGTGATTGAAAGTAAAGCCAAAATCGATGTGACCTTTATTATTTTAACAGCATCTTTCAGCACAATTACAGAGTTACAGGGTTGCAGAGAACAGAGTGGGAGTATAAAATAACAAAAATAAATAGAACAGGAGCCAAGGAGGACAGCAGGAATTGGCTGGAATCAGGTAGTGAAGGGCAGATGGAGGGTTCAGATTGGTCAAAGGCTTTATGCTTCAGCCACCAAAGTTATGAATTCTGTAGAAGAGCAAATTTGTTTAAAAATAGCAAGAAAAATGTAAATTAAGAAGCAGCATGTTACAGAGGTTCACAGCGTCACCAAGACAGCAGGGTCAACTTCATTAACAACCTTTCACAATTATTGAATGGCTCATAAACCTAAATGCATCAGAGGGTCAGATTGTGGGTCAGAAAACCTCACAGTGAAGCTAAAACATTTCTGAGAGGTCAAAGAGGGAATTCAGGATATGTCAATCCTCCACACAGACTGCCCGTTGCTGCCCGGTTGGCCAAGCTCTTTAGCTATGTAGCACTCCTTAGGCCACGTCTACACTACAGCATAAAATCGAAATTATTAAAACCGGTTTTATAAAACTGGTTTTATAAAATCGATTTTACGCGTCCACACTAGGGCACATTAATTCGGAGGTGTGCGTCCATGGTCCTAGGCTACCATCGATTTCTGGAGCGGTGCACTCTGGGTAGCTCAGTAAAAGAATGAGACCAATAACTTCGATTTCCGTCCACACTAACCCTAAATCGATATAGTAATATCGATTTTAGGGTTACTCTTCTCGTTGGGGAGGAGTACAGAAATCGATTTTAAGAGCCCTTAAAATCGATTTAAAGTGCCTTGTAGTGTGGACAGGTACAGCGTTAAATCGATTTAACGCTGTTTAAATCGATTTAATTCTGTAGTGTAGACCAGGCCTATGTCACAAAGTCAGTTTCCTTTGTGAACCCAACAGACATCAGTTAACAGGAAGAAAGCAAGCACTGGATATACATTTTGCAGTGAGGTGGATTCTGCTCTGTCAGTGGCTGGCAGTATGTCTGAAAGATTTTTCATAGCACTTGTGCCCCAGTATTACAAATATATTAACTATAATTCATAATAATGATTGGCAAACTGACAGAAGCCAGTACATTTTAAAAGTCTAAGGCTGAGATTCCATCTGCTTTAAAATCTAGGTGAAAACTTGTCTCCTTTGAAGTCAATGGCAGAACTCCCATTGACTCATAGGGCCAGGATTTCACCCTGTGGCTTTTATTACTGTGTATTTACAACTGTAACGGTTTTAAAAAAATGATATATTTTGCATTTAGTTTCCTTGTGTTTTGGTTAAACAATAAATCTTTCAGCAAAGATTATAAAGCACAGGAAAGGTATGTTTGCATCTCAGTAACTCCCCAGCACACTGAGCTTTGAATACTGTATTACCCAAGGAAGTCATAATCCCTCTTTCTATACAGACTTGGAATGGTGATGCGTGAGAAGACTAGGTAAAGTTTTGAGGACCTCAGTGTATTAAAAAAGATACTGATAAACTGAAGTGAATTTAAAGGAGGGCAACAAAGCTGATAAAGGGTGTAGGGGCATATTCTACAAAGGAGAGGCTTAGGGGATTTTAACATGTTCAACCTAGAGCAAATATGACAAATGGGGGATGTAACCAGCTGTAAATATGTGAGAAGAATTTACTGAAGGGCGAAATAAAGAGGGGCAATGCCTTGAAATATAGAAGTGTGGAAAATGGATCTTAGACATTAGGAAGCAATTACTAACAATGAGGTCAATAATGTAAGCGTAGAGAAATAGTAGAGGTGTTCCAGAATGGTTTTGATAAACCCTAATAGGTCGGCAGAGATGCCAATAGGAGTTATATTAAATCCACATGTATTAATTAATTATTCCGTAGGGTATAAATCCAAACTAGGATTAGTGATGCAGAGTATGTAACATAAACGAGGGGTAAAGCCCAGGGTGTGGGTATCTGAACTGGAACAGTTTGACTGATGAGTTAAATATTGCACAACCCAGCTTAAGAGGAAGCAAAAAACCACTTTGATAGGAACTCAGAGTATTCAGGGCAGAAAGAGAAAAACATGTGATTGCTCAAGACACCGCATGAAGAACATAAGAACGGCCATGCTGGGTCAGACCAAAGGTCCATCCAGCCCAGTATCCTGTCTACCGACAGTGCCCAATGCCAGGTGTCCCAGAGGAAGTGAACCTAACAGGTAGTGATCAAGTCATCTCTCTCCTGCCATCCATCTCCACTCTCTGACGAACAGAGGCTAGGGACACCCTTCCTTACCCATCCTGGCTAATAGCCACCATGAATTTATTGAGTTCTCTTTTAAATGCTGTTATAGTCCTAGGCTTCACAACCTCTTCAGGCAAGGAGTTCCATAGGTTGACTGTGCGCTGTGTGAAGAACTTCTTTTTATTTGTTTTAAACGTGCTGTCCATTAATTTCATTTGGTGGCCCCTAGTTCTTATATTATGAGAACAAGTCAATAACTTTTCCTTATTCACTTTCTCCACACCACTCATGATTTTATATACCTCTCTCATATCCTCCCTTAGACTCCTCTTTTCCAAGCTGAAAAGTCCTAGCCTCTTTAATCTCTCCTCATATGGGACCTGTTCCAAACCCCTAATCATTTTAGTTGCCCTTCTCTGAACCTTTTCTAATGCCAGTATATCTTTTTTCAGATGAGAAGACCACATCTGTACGCAGTATTCAAGATGTGGGCGTACCATGGATTTATATAAGGGCAATAAGATATTCTCCATCTTATTCTCTATCCCTTTTTGAATGATTCCTAACATCTTGTTGGCTTTTTTGATTGCCACTGCACACTGTGTGGACGTCTTCAGAGAACTATCCACAATGCCTCCAAGATCTCTTTCCTGATTAGTTGTAGCTAAATTAGCCCCTATCATTTTGTATGTAGAGTTGGGGGTATTTTTTCCAATGTGCATTACTTTACATTTATCCACATTAAATTTCATTTGCCATTTTGTTGCCCAATCACTTAGTTTTGTGAGATCTTTTTGAAATTCTCCAGTCTGCTTTGGTCTTAACTATCTTGAGCAATTTAGTATCGTACTGCAAACTTTGCCACCTCACTGTTTACCCCTTTCTCCAGATCATTTATGAATAAGTTGAATAGGACTGGTCCTAGGACTGACCCTTGGGGAACGCCACTAGTTACCCCTCTCCATTCTGAAAATTTACTATTTTTTCCTACCCTTTGTTCCCTGCCTTTTAAGCAGTTCTCAATCCATGAAAGGATCTTCCCTCTTATCCTATGACAACTTAATTTATGTAAGAGCCTTTGGTGAGGGACCTTATCAAAGGCTTTCTGGAAATCTAAGTACACTTGTTCACATGTTTGTTGACCCCCTTCAAAGAACTCTAATAGATCAGTAAGACACGATTTCCCTTTACAGAAACCATGTTGTCTTTTGCCCAACAATTTATGTTCTTCTATGCATCTGACAATTTTATTCTTTACTATTGTTTCAACTAATTTGCCCGGTACTGACGTTAGACTTACCAGTCTGTAATTGCTGGGATCACCTCTAGAGCCCTTTTTAAATATTGACGTTACATTAGCTATCTTCCAGTCATTGGGTACAGAAGCCGATTTAAAGGACAGGTTAAAAAACATAGTTAATAGTTCCGCAATTTCACATTTGAGTTCTTTCAGAACTCTTGGGTGAATGCCATCTGGTACTGGTGACTTGTTACTGTTAAGTTTATCAATTAGTTCCAAAATCACCTCTAGTGACACTTCAATCTGTGACAATTCCTCAGATTTGTCACCTCCAAAAGCGGCTCAGGTTTGGGAATCTCCCTAACATCCTCAGCTGTGAAGACTGAAGCAAAGAATTCATTTAGTTTCTCTGCAATGACTTTATCATCTTTAAGTGCTCCTTTTGTATCTTGATTATCCAGGGGCCCCACAGGTTGTTTAGCAGGCTTCCTGCTTCTGATGTATTTAAAAAACATTTTATTACCTTTCGAGTTTTTCGCTAGCTGTTCTTCAAACTCCTTTTTGGCTTTTCTTATTACATTTTTACATTTAATTTGGCAGTGTTTATGCTTCTTTCTATTTACCTCACTAGGATTTGACTTCCACTTTTTAAAAGATGCCTTTTTATCTCTCACTGCTTCTTTTACATGGTTGTTAGGCCACGGTGGCTCTTTTTTAGTTCTTTTACTTTGTTTTTTAATTTGGGATATACGTTTAAGTTGGGCCTCTATTATGATGTCTTTGAAAAGTGTCCATGCAGCTTGCAGGGATTTCACTCTAATTGCTGTACCTTTTAATTTCTGTTTAACTAGCCTCCTCATTTTTGCATAGTTCCCCTTTCTGAAATTAGATGCCACAGTGTTGGGCTGTTGAGATGTTCTTCCCACCACAGGAATGTTAAATGGTATTATGTCATGGTCACTATTTCCAAGCGGTCCTGTTATAGTTACCTATTGAACCAGATCCTGCACTCCAATCAGGACTAAATCAATAACTGCCTCTCCCCTTGTGGGTTCCTGTACCAGCTGCTCCAAGAATCAGTCATTTAAAGTATGGAGAAATTTTGTATCTGCATTTCATCCTGAGGTGACATGTACCCAGTTAATATGGAGATCATTGAAATCCCCCACTGTTATTGAGTTCTTTATTTTGATAGCCTTTCTAATCTCCCTTAGCATTTCATCATCACTATCACTGTCCCGGTCAGTTGATCGATAATAGTTCTCTACTGTTATATTCTTACCAGAGCATGGAATTACTGTCCATAGAGATTCTGTGGAACATGTGGATTCATTTCAGATTTTTACTTCATTTGATTCTACATTTTTTCACATATAGTACCACTTCCCCCCCCGACCCCGCATGACCTGTTCTGTCCTTCTGATATATTTTGTACCCCAGAATGATTGTGTCCCATTGATTGTCCCAACTCCATCAAGTTTCTGTGATGCCTAATATACCAATATCCTCCTTTAACACGAGGGCCTCAAGTTCATTCATCTTATTATTTAGACTTCTAGCATTTGTGTACAAGCACTTTAAAAACTTGTCAGTGTTTATTTGTCTGCCCTTTTTCTGATGTGTCATTCTTTTTTATGTGAATGTTTCTTGTCTGGTCTGGCCCATACTTTATCCTCTTCCATCCTCTCCTCCTGACTAAAACCTAGAGAATCTCTACCAATATGCTGTCCTCTAAGGCCTGGTCCATCCGATCCATGTGCTCCTCTGCAGCAATCAGCTTTCCCCCATCTCTTAGTTTAAAAACTCCTCTGCAACGTTTTTAATATTAGGAAGGAGCCCATGGTGGGAAATGCAGCCGTCATACGTACAGAACCTCTCATGTCTCCATAAGGGAATACAACCGGTGTTTAATGTATAAACATTCAGAATATTGGCAACATTAGAATTTAATCCTTTTTTTTAACATGTAGTATATATGGAATAAAATGCAAATAAATTAATCATGGTTATAGCCAGATATTTTCTAAAGCATATATTTATATTGTTACTGTTATTGTATATTGTCAACATAGTTCAAGTCTGTTTATTTAATAAAATACATTATGTATATGAATAACCTCTCTATATGTTACACAATGTCTATGAATGTTTCCTATATTTCCAATATATCATATTTAAGTATTATAAACAAATTCAAGATTTCTAATTATGTAAAACTTATTTTCACTTTATTCTGTAATGCTCTTTGGCCCATCAGCAGGATTTTCCTCAACATTGCAGAGGACCCGGCACAAACCCTGTGGTATTTCATTGAATTACCAGAGGTTATCTCTGTGAATTTATTATAGACTAATCACATCTCTCTCCAGACTGGTAATACATTATTTTGGAAGTGCAAAAGAGAGAAACTCATTAGAGCATTTTTTAACCTCCTTCTGATTTTTCTTCTTTTTTTTAAACGTGGGCCAACAAATAGTTGATTTGAATTCTGAACATCTTTCATGACAGAGTTCTGAGAAAATGACTGGTAGAATCAGAAGTATTCCCAGAACCTCAGCTGGAGTGGAGCTTGAATGCGTGTACGAGATAAAGGTTGTGATCTACAGATCTTTTCCCTGTAGCACATGGCTCCTGACATCACAGGCCTACCAGTGTCAGGCAGCTGGAGGAACCGAAGGGTATGATTTATATGTCCAATAGCTAACACACATAAAAGGTCAAAAAATGATCTCAAGTACAAACCTTCCTTTATTTTGTTTTCTCTTGCACCCTTGGAATCTGAGCATGAGATGATGATGTCTTCCAATAGAGGGACTGTGGAAGGCTAGACTCACCTCCCCTGAAACTGACTACGTTGCCTCAGTAGCATTCCCCCTTCAGTCTGGGAGCAGAGGTCTGGAAGATGGTTGCCTTCCTAGGTAACATGGACCTGGGCTTCCCAGACTGAAGGGGGAATGCTACTGAGTCCCTCAATTTTGACTGAATCCAATGAAAGATGAAGGGATTCAGTACCTCTCAAGAGACGGGTCAGCACCTTTCAGGAGTAGGCCCCATGTTTTCAACACTTCTAGATTGGCAGGCCAGCCCCAAAATACAAATCTTGATCCATTTAGCCAGAAGTATAGATACATTATTGGAATAATTCCTAAACTGTGTGTGGAAGCAGAGATGAGTTCTGAACAGCAGATCTGAGAGATCATTCCTAATCTGAGACGTGTTTCTGAAGGAGGCTCCATAGGACAGCTGAGATGGAAGTCTACAATGAAAGACCTGAGGAACTGGTGGACCTGGCATGCTCAAATCAATTTTCCGAAGGCACTGAATACCAATTCTTCATCTCTCAGAACTATTATGGGCTGCTGGGAACTACACTGAGGCGACTCAGGGGATATCCAATTAATTACCATCATCTGCAAAAGGCTGGATCACCATAGTCAGCTAGTAATTGATAAGTCTGGTGTTTGAAAACATGACCCAAGGGATGGACCCAGGGTGAAAGAGGACAATTCGTTTATTAGAAAAAAATCCAGTGTTTCTGTAGCAGAAAATATAGCATCAAAATTGAAAAATATCAAAGCTAAGAAATAGCTGTGGGAGTTCCAACTTGCCAAGGCTTTAAAATGGTTGGGGAATCAGGCATATTGTGAGACAGAGCAAAGTGTCTCAGACATGTTGCTTATCACCATTTCCCCTCACTCTTTTGCTCTGTCACCCACAACAAGTAACTTGCCACACACTCCATGCCTCACTGGTGCAGGAGTTTGCGAGTAGAGTAAGGCGTGGGAGGGAGAAGAGTTCTGGAATGTTGCTTGGTGATGGTGTGGCCAGAAATGTGCTAGGAAAAAGAATCAGGATCTTGATTCCCTTCACACTTACACTAGTGTAAATCCACAGTAACTCCACAGAATTCAGTAGACTTACACAGGTGTGAAACTGATGGGAGAGACTCAGGCTAAGGAGATACTCCAGATTGCTCTCATAGAATAGGTCTGCTCCCAGGCATCGCTTCACTTTTTTTTTTAAATGTTGGCCACATCATTAATTTAAGAGACGCCAACACCGTTCTCTTTCATATAAGCCAAGATGAGTCTGAAATATTTCATAAGTTGAGTTTTCTTTTAACTCAACTGAGATTGCTCCTGTTTCACAGCCATGGAGGTATCAAGTTGGTCAACCAACTATGAGCATCCTTACAAGGATCTTCAAATGACTTGATTACCGAAAATTGCACTCCTGTCCAGATCTCTGGGAATTGAGCCACTAATTTGAGTGGGACTAGAAAGGCTCTGTCAGTAATAAAGTGTGTGAAAGTATCTGAGATTTATGACATAGAACCCTGAGTTCAAGACTGCTGCTAGTAGTCAGCAACAGCTTGCTTTGCTCGCATGCCACCGTGACATAATCAGGGCCTGAGAACTTAAGAGGATTTAGCCAAGAAATAGGCTCATAGACATTCTTCTACTGGTGTGCCATGGTCAGGCACCTAAGCTTATCTTATTTGTCACCTCTCTCATTGGGTAATTTTGTATGCCATCCCTTCCGTTTCTATGCTATAAACTGTGAGATCATGTTGGGTAACCTCGCTTTGTCTTGTATTTTACACACCATTTGAAGACAACGCCTTTTTAAATCCAAGAGAATGGATAATACTAAGAGACAGGACTATCTGAAAGAAAAATTGTGATGTTTCTAGTTTTCACCCTATCAAAGGGACTGTCAGGATGATGGGAGGTTACAAAATGATTTTCTACTGCTGAGCTGACATAATGCTCTAGATAGAAACCCCCTCGTTCCACTTCCTCTCTTATAATGGAGGTTTCATTCGGACCTGGACATCTTCATATCTGTTCCAACGAGGCTCGACAATGTGGAGGAGAGAAAAGAAGAGGGAAAGGTAGAAATTCAATCTGTGGACTAGTTTGACAAGAAGTTGCCAGGAAAAGCAAAATATCAGTTTCCAAATTTCTTGTGCCCCTTTCTTGTAAGCCTGATGATATCATCTTGATAGTTAATGACATTAAATGACAGGTTTCCCCATCTTTCTTGTGAAGATTGTTGTTGTCACACATATTGTGGGAACTTGGATACACGGTGATAGCATGAAGGTTACACAATGGACCTACCCAACACTGAATGTTAATAATTTGCTTTGCTAAGCCATCAGAAGTCTTACATCACGTTCTCATTTAAATGAAACAGCATTTTTTTAATCAAGGAGAAATGCTGCTGTTCAGCTCCCTGCTCTCTTGCTCTCTCTCCCTTCCTCCAAATTCAGCTCCTGTAAACTCTAAGGGCCTGATCTTGAACCCATTGCAACCAATGGAAAGACCCCACTGACTTCAGTGAGGATTGGATGGGGCCCTTTAGCTCTCTGCCCTGTGAGTGCCTTTGCTGTCTCCCATCCTGTGCTAAATCTGGGTTTCTATGAACTCCTGCTCTCTCTAGCGTTGGGACTCAGCTTCTGCACCAAGGAAGGTACCACAAATTTAGCAAGCCCTGAAATGTAACTAAGTCCTAATCTGCCCTCCACAAGGTCACATCTGGCAACGAAGCCTCTGGTGCTTATACCTCTGTACTAGGAGCAGAATTTGATCCTCCCTGAAGCCACCTACCATCAATGCCGATTTTGCCATCTCCATCCTTATCTCCAGCGGCCAGGAGTGTCTTGGTTTCTTTATCAGATAGGTTTCTGCCATTAGGGGTGAAACCCTTCAGTATAAATCTGAAGAAAAGGCATGCAACAAAGAGGAGGCTGGGTCAGTAGAGTTTAACATTCCTGGTTTTTGAGATGACTAGCAGTGGTGTTGAGACATGCAATTGAATCCAAAGGCCTGGCCCCGGTTGGTGACTTTCTTCACCACACAGAAAGAATGAGAGCTCTCACTTGGAACTGTTTGAGATGGAGGAGTTGTAGTTAGACTACAGCTCACTCACATAAAAGGTATGGCTTGGCTACGCTCAAAACTTCAAAGTGCTGTTGCGGGAGCGCTTTGAAGTGTGAGTGGGGTCGCAGCGCCAGCGCTGGGAGAGAGCTCTCCCAGCGCTGCACATACTCCACCTCCCCAAGGGGATTAACTTGCAGCGCTGGGAGCCGCGCTCCCAGCACTGTGGCACTGCTTACCCTGGCACTTTACAGCGCTGTATCTTGCAGCGCTCAGGGGGGTGTTTTTTTCACACCCCTGAGCAAGAAAGTTGCAGCGCCGTAAAGCGCCAGTGTAGCCAAGGCCATAGATACCTTTCTCTTCACACACATTTGATCCTACTTTTAATTGTTTACTCCCCCTGCTGAACCATGCAAACAACTGGACACTGCCCAAGACAGGGCAGTCAGGACTCTGAATGGGACCGCGTGCTCGAGTGTGTTTTACTCAGATGAAAATATGAACACATCCTCTTAGTGTAAGGATATAGGGAGGACTCGTCCTGCTTACTTCAACTCGTTCTCCTCAATGAAGCCACTTTGATCTTTATCAAGAATGTGGAAAATCTTCTTTATATCTTCCTGGCTCTTCTTTTTCAGTCCCACCATTTCAAAGAACTTCTTGTGGCAGAAGGATTCAGCAGCTGCGGGAGAAGAAGAGTGAGGCTGGGTTAGTTGTAGGCTGGTTACTGATGCACATTGGTATATAGATGCTCCTGATTTTCTCCCTCTCTGCCACAAAGAGCCTTCCTTCTTAATCCTACCCGTGGTAAACCCAGGACAAACAGCTACAAAGGGGGGGGTAGTAATTAGTCCCAGGGGGTTAAAAGGCCTCTCCCAATCCACTGAGGAGAGAGAAGCACGGTGAAATAAGGTACAGCTGGAACAGGGGTTACTAGGGAACTAATTAAGTTCATCTGGCTCTAACTGCTTGTGACCTTTTTAAACCCTGCCCTGTGTGGGGGTGAGAGATGTAGGGAGCTGTCAGTAGGTTGGGTGCAGCAAGACCCTGAGCCCTCCTAGGAAGGAAGGCTGCACTCTCTCCCCAGGAGAGAAGGAAAACAAGCACAAGGAACAGACTGGGGAAAGGAATACCTGGACCCTGTGCTATCATTAAGGATTTGCCTTGCCCAAGCCTGTGTCTCCAAGGCTAAAAAGTACTGAGCCTGCTGAGGAGAGGAAGGTACTTTGCCACATGCCCCCTAGAGGCCACAAGGTCTGGGGTCCCATTGTGCTAGGCCTTGTACATATACAGAGCAATATGCAGTCACTGCCCCCAAAGAGCTTAAACTCTGAATAGACAAAGGGTGAGAGCCAGTGCCCCACTGTACAGAAGGGGAGAAGTGACTTACCCAAGGTCAGCCTGAGAGGCAGTGAAGAAGCTGGGAATTAAACCCAGGTCTCCTCCCTTCCCATCCAGTGCCTACAAGATCTCCTAAAGAGGAGTAAGAGCATTCACCTGAAACCTGAACTGAAGTCAGACTGTACCAAACATAGTTTTAAAACTTCCTCTTTTGGAAATCAGAGTTCTGCCTGGCTCAGCCGCGCAGGCTGACAGGGATAAGACCTCCCTCTAGTTTATGGTGACATCTCTCCTGTTTCCTCGTTTCCCCACAGGGCACTTCAGAACATCAAGTGGGGCATTCTAGGAGCCAAAGGGACATGCAGAAGTAGTTTGTATTCTGGGGCACAGTCCGATGGACTGCTGTGCTGCATGGCCCCTGCAAGACCGTGTCCTGCGCAAGTAGGGGGGGAAGCTGAGGTTATCTGGCCAACTTCGCCCTTCCCTCATCAGCACCTCCACCCATATGGAACCCTATAACAATGTGGGCTGGAGAGATGTTAGGAGAAATCAAAGTGCAGTGGGTTTCCCTGTTTGCACAGCATCCTTACCCCAGTAGCATCTCTGGGTTTACAGCAGCATAAGGGTCTCCTGGGAGCTGCTTGAGTCCTTAGCCGCAGCTAATTCCACCAGGGGCAAAGTGCCCTGGGATTTTGTGATGGTACTAGAACCGTGGAGGCAGCTGCCCCAGCGAAGAGAGCACGGCCCGATGTCCCTTCAGCTCCGGGCTACTGAGTTTCCTGGTTGTGCGCTCTGTGTCCGGGGTGGGGGGCAGGGAAGAGATCACCTCGCCAGTAAGAGGAAAGAGGGTTCTCTCTTTACAGGCTGGAAAGGGAGTTTTAATTGGGGGGGGATGAGGGGGGGAAGGCTTGGATCGCGTTCACCCGAGAACACGGTTCCTGACGCTTGCTTGGCAGAAGCCCGAGCTGGAGATGCAAGGGCATGTAGTTTATTTGGGGGGCACGAGTTGAACGCTGGCGGAGAGAAATGGGGAGAGTTTGAAACGGGAGGCATCGATCTGTGCCTGAAGTATGGAGCACTGCAGCCATCTATCCTGCGGGAAGCTTCTGCAACCCAGCAGGCTGATCTCTCTGTCACCTCATCTTCAGCCTGAAAAGCAAAACCCACATGGGGGTCCCCCTAACAGGACAGACCGCAGCAGTTGCGTCTGCCACTGAAACAAGAACCGAGAGCTTTGCAACGCTGGGGACTGGATTTGGGGAAGGCTGGGGGGAGCTGCGGGGTGTCCCCCAGGCTCTGTTCCCCACCCCAAGGCATGCCCTTCCCTAGTGTAGCTACAGCTTTGTTCCGTTTGTAAATATCTCGAGCCTAGGAACCGAGTCTGCTTTTGCTACCTACTTCTCCTTAGAATGAATGGAGCGTGGCACGTCTCCAGCGTCCAGGGGAAGTTCGCAGAGGACACATCCCTGGGTTTAGTAAGCCCGACGTGCTCAGGTTGCCCTTTTCTCCCCAGCCCCATCGGATGTTTTATCCAGCCGGCTCCTCTGACCTTCCCCGAGCGCAGCACAATTGCACCACAGCCCCGCGCTGGGAGAGAGGAAAAGCCACTCACCCGAAAAGGCTCCCACAGCCGCCTCGATCTCCTCCGCGCTGAGCAGGTCCCTCATCGCCATCCTGCCGCTGGGTGAAGGGAGAGGCGAGTGCGAAAAGATTAAAAAGTGCCCCTCTCATCATTCTTGCGCATATGACTCAAGCTGCAGTGCCGGCTGGGGACGCCACGCCGGGAAGGGCTGGACCCGTGCCAGCTAGCGCTGGGGGGTGCCGCTAGCCGTTTGCACCGCCCGAAGTGGGCCGCGGAAACAAGCAGGCTGGGGCACCGGGGTGGGTGGGAGGGGGGAGGCTAAGCCCCGCTGGAGCAGCGCCAGGGGCCGATCTAGGCTGGCAGAGGCGCTGTGTCAAGGGCAGGCTCCCGGGTGCAGTGGGAGCGAGCGAGTGGTGCAGCGCGGGCCCATCGGACGGGAGCTGTCCCAGTTCCACAGGGCGGCGAGGAGCGCGGCACTGCAGCGGATGCCCAGCGCCAACTGGGTCTGGGGACGGGGGGGTGGTGGAAAGTAGCTTTCCGGCACCTGCGTTAGCTGGAGACGCTTCTCGCTCCCCGCCCAGCGCCTTTCAGCCATCGGTTCTTTGGGAGCCCCCCCGTCTTAACCTGCCCCCGGGCCGAATTCTTCACCCCAGCCCTGAACGTGACACAGAGCCCGGGTTTGAGGCCCAGCGGGCCAGCCACGAGGATAGGGTGAAGCTAGAGGGGCTAGAGTAACTGTGCTGATGTGCGGTCCTGCGGGCGCAGCCTGCATGCTGCACTGCTCAGTCACCGCTGCGAGCACCCGCACAGCCGCCAGGGAAGTTTGTCTGGATTTCCTGGTAAGCGACCTGCCCACTGCTGTCACAGGGATGATCCACCGGACCTCCCTCCGCTGCAGGGAAGGGGGCCGGGGGCGCTGAAGGGCAGGGACAGCCCCTGTCAGAGCACTCTAGGGCAGATCCGCGCGGGACGGGCAGGGGGCGCAGAAGGGTGGGGACACCAGGGCAGATCCACGCGGGAGGTGCCGGGGGCACTGAAGGGTGGGGACACTAGGACAGATCCACGCGGGAGGTGCCGGTGGCACTGAAGAGTGGGGACACTAGGGCAGATCCACGCGGGAGGTGCCGGGGGCACTGAAGGGTGGGGACACCAGGGCAGATCCACGCGGGAGGTGCCGGCACCTTGGCTGCACATCGAGTAACTAAAACAAGGGCAGAGGCCTGCCAAGCATTCCAGCACAGGTGCTGGCCCGACCCCACCACTCCTTCCCATTGAAAGCAATGGGGTGGCTGCGCTGCGTAAGATTTTGAAGGGTCATCGGGCCCAGAGACAAAAGAGGCTTCGGGAGAAACTTTGTTCATTCTCTTAATGACTCCTCAGCTGCTTCGTAAGAGAACAAGCCCCTCCCCGCCCCAAGTCCAGGTGTAGGTCTCGTCCCGCATAAGGCCACTGAGCGCACGGAGGGGAGGTGTTAAGATATTGGGGTCCTTTTGTTTAACAACGGCGTCAGCTCACTGCAGGGCGGACCGTGGGTTGAATCTTTGGCACCGTCTTTCCCCCTTTGGCGTATTTGCTCGTGTCAGGAGCGAGTCACTCCTTTCTCTGCAGGTAAACCACAGCCCCGCACACAGAGGGCGCCTGGGGGTCTGGGTCAAGCCCCGAGCAGCTCTCCTCTAAGCAGCGGCTAAAGCGGACCCATAGAGAGCCGGGCTTGTGCCAAACCTAAAGTGCCGCCGCGCGAATCAGACTCAATGCAGTTTCCCTGTCCTGTGCTCCGACCCGAGCCAGTTGTCTCGCCTCCCCCATCGCCCCTTTGGGGAGCTGGGGCGCTACGAAGACATTTGCCAGGTCGATCCCAGCTTCATGTGGCCCTGACCAAAAATCAGGAGGGTGACAAAGCCCTCCCCGAAGCTGGCTTGCGGAGCTGGACCGTGCCCACCCCCATGGACCGCGCCAACTCTTAGCCCATGTCACGCGTCCCTCAGATTGCACCCCAGCCACCCCCAGCCATTTAGGAGAAACAGCAAAAAGCCCCTGACACGGAATCCAGCAGCTGCTCACGTCCTCTCCTCAGCATTTGCATACCAGAGAGAAGCTTCTGCTCGTGTCCCGTGGGAGAGGGCCCTAGTGGACGGACCCTGGAGGGTCTCTCTGCTGCGCTGCTCCCCACAAAGCAGCTGGGTGCTAAACAGCTGTTCCTCCTCCTGCCTTGCAACTGGAGCTTTCTCCCCCTCCGTGGCTGAGGCTCACTGGTTCCTGGAGTCACAGAGCCTTCTTTGGGGTCAGGGTGCACCCAGGGCTAGCGGCAGGCAGGCAGGCAACAGCCCACTATGTAAATATAAAGTAACAATAAAGCCAGCACCGCCAAGCAACGCAGACAGCCCCCTGGTAACAACAGCCAGCCCGCACCCTCGCTGCCCCAGGTACAGCAGCTGCTGGGCAGAAACGTGGGACTCCCGTGCCAGAAAGGATGGAGCACTCTGCAGAGCATCCAAACAGCTGCCTGAGAGGCAGAGGGAGCTGAGGTTTAAAGAGCCAATTTCCTTTCTGCAATAGGGGCTTTGATGTGTAAGGTTTGCTAGTGGGAGATGCTGTTGTTTGCATCACCCTTCCCTTTCCCACCTTGCTTTCCTTCCATTGCCCCCGACTATGTAGTCATTTCCCCCTCCACAAGGTCATGTCTCTCCTCTGGAGTCTTTCACTTGCAGGCACTTAGCTCGGAAGCGGGGCTCTCTGCTGTCTCCCATTGCTGTTATTTATGGGGGAGGGGTGGATTTCCCCTTGTTTTCCCTCTGGCTGAAGTCCTGCTCTCCCTCTCTGCCAGGGAGAATCAATCCTTGCTGTGGAAGTGGGTGAGTTGTTTGCTACTTACCTTCTGAATGCTCCTAAGTGCTGTGTTAGATTTGGAGGTGACCAAAGGAGGTGACAGCCAGCCCAGGCTGGGAACCCCACTTATATAGGCTCCTGGCCTTCTCTATTTTCGGCTGGTGATACCCCCTCCTCATCAGTGTCAGCTACCCAGGGACACACTCAGTATCACATTCACCTCCCCCCTAGCTAATCAAGGGGTGCTATTAATAATCCTTGGCACCCATCTTCCCTGAGCTCCCGAAACTCATTCCCTTGGCAGACTGGCAAGCAACACTTTTATTGCGGAGTTTGTAGCGCTAAAGGTTCAGTTTGACATCTGGGATGAATGGCTCCCTCAGTGATCTCTGAGAGCCCTGCTCAGAAGGGGAGACCCAGGTGAAAGGGGATCTGTGTAGCTGGGAAGAAAGGGGTGGGAAGATGCACCCTGCTCAAGGAGGCATCAGAGACTAAGGGGGAACAGGTTTAGGGATTGGGGATCCTGTCACTTCCTTGGCAAATGCCTTCTCCTTACAAGAGGCAATAAGGTCTTCCCCTCCCCAAAACCAGCCTACACTGAAAGTGTTACTGCTTGACCCTGATTTCCTTGCTAAGGTGGAATCCTGCTTATAGACAAGACTGAGCCACAGTGAATAATCTTTTTTAAAGAGACAAGGTGGGTGAAGTAATATCTTTTATTGGACCTACTTCTGTGGGGAGACAAGCTCATCTTCAGACCCCCTTTAACACAGAAGGGCCAGGAAATGGAGCTGTCTCATCTCGATCTGCTGCTATCTTCTGGCAGGTGCTCATTACTATGGATTTATTGATTGCTTTGTATAGTTGGTAAAATAAGAATAATAATTAAATGCCACTGAGCCCCATGTGCCCTTCAGTATTTTGGGGAGGGCACTTCGCTTTGCTATTTTCATTTCTCCTGGTGTTTTTACAGAGGCTCGCTAATCACACTGATCTATCTGCTGGATGTTTGTTGCTGAAAAAAAGGCCTCTCTTTTCTTTTCTTTTAGGGCTTGTTAGCCAACTGCTCTCAAGTGCAGAATCCACACAGGTTGCTGGGAAATGGTCAGACACATCAGTAACACATCTGGAGCTCTTCTCTTGGGAGTTATTTTCCTGGTGTGAGTGCTGGATTCCAGAGGAGAGAGAACATAACAGACGTATAGGCAAGGTAAATGGACCTAAATACTGCATCAAAGCCCTCTAGTTTCTGCATCACTCTGGTGCTGGATTTGGTGGCACACTGGAAGTTCTCCAGCAGCTTGTGGCAATTTCAAAAGCGGACATTATAAGGAGTCAGCTCTGAAGCTCAGTTGAGTGTCCCTTGGGTTATTTATCATGTTCACTTTCTTGTACATTCCCTTGAATTTCCAGTTCACCACAGAATTTAGTTCAGACAATGGTAGGATGGAGATGCTGTTACATTTTGGGGGTGATCCTGAACTCCTTGTTCCTCCTTCCAGCACCCAGCTGCCCCACTGCCCTGTCTCTGGGTGGAGGAGATGGTGTATCTAGTCATGTTATGATTTGGCTGATGTTTATGTTCTTGAATGTTTCCCTCAGGCCACTAAAGCAGCATGGACCCACAATGTGCCCTTTGCTGAAACCTGCAATGTGGAGTTTGTTGCTCATGTCACCAATTCCTACCTGACTGTGGTAACAAGAGAAAATGCTGATTTGGGGATGACACCATCTTCTTGGGTGTTTGCAGGAGGTTATATTCCCCCTCCTCTTGGCAGCTAGCAGGGCAGCCTTTCCCTCTTATTTTCGTCTTTTAACTGGTTTGAGGAGATGGGGACTATATGTCTTTCCTCCTGGCCTGTGGCTTACCTGCCTTTCTCCACCCTTCCAACTGGTCTAATGTGTCTTTGTCCACCAGTGGGGACCGAGAACCCAGCAGCTAATGCAGAGCAAGTGGAGTGCTAGTCAATGTGATTGCCTTGTTTAGTCCAGCAGTGTGAAAACCACATGAATTAGAGGAAGAGACTGAAATCCTTTCTTATCCATTGAGGTGGTTCCTACTGAAGCCTATTCACAAAAAGGGAAGATAATCCACACCCTGCTGTCAACAGACAGAAAGTGAGGACTCTGTCAGATGCTAATTTACCTGACAATAGTTCATTAGCTAATATTTTTTCCATTTGGTGAGATTGAGATACAGACCCAGACTCCTCTGGGTCACTGCTATGAATCCAGCCCAGGTCCAGAGTCACTGAATGTTGTGAGAACCTGACATTTGATCAATGAAAGTTTGCCTATATGAAATTTAGTTGGGTAGGGAGGGTGTCTCATCACACTAATCAATAGGCATGCAGCTGCCACCTCAGCCGGCGGTTTCAGGAGAGGTCAAGAACTGAGTAGGCCTTGGAAACTGAATTCGCTTTTCTCTTTTAGAGTATGTCTTCCTGTCATAAACAGATAGCTAAGGGTTAATATCTCTTTCACCTGAAGCACCTGACCAGAGGACCAATCAGGAAACTGGATTTTTTCAACTCTGGGTGGAGGGAAGTTTGTGTCTGAGTCTTTTGTCTGTCTGCCTGCTTTCTCTGAGCTTTGGAGAAGTAGTTTCTGCTTTCTAATCTTCTGTTTCCAAGTTGTGAGTACCAAAGAGTTTGTTTCTTTTGTATTTACATGAATATAGTGGCTGGAGTGCTTTGATTTGTATTCTTTTTGAATAAGGCTGTTTATTCATATTTCTTTTAAGCAATTGACCCTGTATTTGTCCCTTAATACAGAGAGACCATTTGTATGTATTTTTCTTTCTTTCTTATATAAAGCTTTCTTTTAAGACCTGTTGAAGTTTTCTTTACTGGGAAATTTCAGGGAAATTGAGTCTGTACTCACCAGGGAATTGGTGGGAGGAAGAAGTCAGAGGGAAGTGTTTTTTTTTGTTCCAGGACTGGAATTAGAGGGGGTGGAATCCCTCTGTTTAGATTCACGGAGGTTGCTTCTGTGTATCTCTCCAGGAGCACCTGGAGGGGGGAAGGGAAAAAGGATTATTTCCCTTTGTTGTAAGACTCAAGGGATTTGGGTCTTGGGGTCCCCAGGGAAGGTTTTTCAGGGGGACCAGAGTGCCCCAAAACACTCTAATCTTTTGGGTGGTGGCAGCAGTACCAAGTCCAAGCTGGTAACTAAGCTTGGAGGTTTTCATGCTAACCCCCATATTTTGGACGCTAAGGTCCAAATCTGGGACTAAAGTTATGACACTTCCTTGCAGAGTTAACTTGGGCTCTTACTTGGGTGTTTCCCCTGGGCTCCCTACCGTCCACACACACCAACCTCGGAGCTAGGTTTGGAGGTGCTTTAAACCGGAGTTAACTGACCCAGCTGAGAGAAACCCTCCAGGTCAGGCTTGGTGCACCTTGGTAGCTCATTAGAAAGGAAGCTTGCAGTGCTCCATGCTGTATCTGTTATGTAGATAAAAATAGACTTTAGTCTGCAGGGCTGCCAATCTGACACCTTTCACTAACACCAAATTCCGTGTGTTATCGTTTGTTGTGACTTACATGATCACTTTCTTTGGGAGAATATTCCCCAGTTTTATAGCTCTAACCGACAAGACGTTTCCTGCTGTTCAGCTTAAATTTTTGCTTTCTCATCTTTATCTCATTATTCCCACTTCTATCTCCTTGGACTATCCTGAACAATTCCTCTCTCTCCTGGACATATGTACCCTTCGGATATTTTTACAGGCAGTTATATTATCCCCCAGTCATCAGTTAGCCAAGCTCTGCATAATTAGTTCTTTTTAATCGTTCGTCATAAATCAATCCCTCTAGCCCCTTAATCATTTTTGTTTCTCATCTCTGAACTCCCTCTAGTTTTGTCGGCATCTTTCCAGCACTGAGGTGCCCAGAATAATGTAGGATTGCTTTGCTGTCTGAGCTCGTGGGCTATCACAAACCATCTGTGGCAGTTTCTATCCTGCTCCCAGGAAATAATCCAAGAATAATAACTCAGGTTGAAGCTGCTGGGGGTAAGGGCGTGCATAGGACGTAGTGACTGAGCACAGTGCCAATTCGATTAGAAAACAATCCCCGCAGGGATTGTAATACTTAAAAGAATATCTTGGATGTCTGTAACACATTTCAATTAAAAGGGTCTCAAAGCACTTTATAGGGCATATGCTGTCTATAGGGATCACTTCACCCATTATTGAAATGCAGCTTGGTGCTGATCTGACCTATTGTTAGAGGAAGGGCAAGAATCTCCTAGGTGGCACAATTTTCTTCTGTGTCCTCATTATGAGTCTTGAGCTGCATGTGTCCACTTCTCCCTGCTCATCGTGAGGCTGCAGACAAACTCACTCTTCTTTTGAGGCTCCAGCTGATTATGTTCCATCTTCTTCCTATTTAAAAAAGGGAAAAATATAGTGTTGCCACTCTTCCCAGCCTTAGTGAGCTGTGCCAAAAGGGTGCCCCAAGCAGCTACCCTGCCTGCATGTCCCTGGGACCAGCTCTGATGCAGCCACATCTGGGGTGCAATGTAACAGCTCTCTGAGCTAAGAAGTGAAAACATTATCTAAGAGTTGTATCTCTTCTGTGCCAGAAGTCCTCTACTAATACACTTTTTTGGGGAGAAGTGAAGAATAATTTTAACTAATTCAAGTGCAGTAAGAATTAAGTAGGTGGAAAGTATTTTCCCGAATTGGAATTTGGCCGGGGCTTTCGGGTAAACACCTTGCTCTTACAAAAAGTACTGTACCATGGAATCTTTAATGGGGTTTTGTATCTCATTCAAAATATACATTGCAGTACTAAAGGAGGCAATACCTACGAGATGTTAAGCTTTAGCCTAAAAAGAAGTAAGCAAAATGCCCCACGGATATTGGATGGAGTAGATGGGGAAAAGCCCACTCTGGTACGTGTGCATGAAATAGGGAAGGATCTGTTTGACAGACTGTGCATGAAATGTATCCCAATTAAAGGAAATCACCCATTTTTCAGAGCCTGCTGTTTGAAAGTACATACAGTGCAAAGCTCTTTTTCTCACCAGGAATAAACTCTCAAACTGGTTTCTGTATACCAATGTTCTTTGCTGATGTGTGATGATATATCTTCCCCTGTGTGTGGACACACACATATTTTTGCACCTCTGCTTTCTGACTGAAATATGTCAATCTTTTTGTGCATACCAATGATCTCTATGATTTGCTTGTATGCCTTGTTACCCGGTACTGGATGTCAGACCTGCTTAAGTATTTCTTAGTTTCTGTTACTTCTTGTCAGTCTGCGGAGCAGCTCCTTTATTTTACCTGCTAGAACTCTATAATCCTTGAATCAAAGTTAGTGAGTTCTAGTCTCTGAACTCGCTTCTGTGGAAATTGACTCAAAATCTAGCAACTGTAAATAGATACTTGATGCTGAAAGTAGGTCACCAGCAGGCTACTCCAGCGATGAGACTTGGGACCTTTGCTGCTCTTAACATACTGTAAATGATGTGGAAAAGAAAGTGAAAGGTCTTGAGAGGTATCAGCAGAAGGAGAGAATACAAACCCAAACCAGTGATAACAGTTTCTATATAAGCCACTGGTGAGAACGGGGCTCATCTCACTAAACAAGGAAAAAAAAATCAAGCTGAAGAAATAGATCTGTGTGTCATAAAACCTCCCAGCAACTCTCAAATGGATATCTACTAAAGGAAAAATAGCTGTTAGTCCCAGCGGGAAGCCCTGACCCCCAGGTTAGGAGAATGGAAGGAATGAGTTTTCTCTACAATAGATAGTTGTATCTATCAGGCAGTTGTTGTAATTGCCACTGTGGTGTTATTCACACTGGGGTGGATAAACCCATGTAATTATTTCCGCAGGGGTTTGTATACCGGTATAAACTAGCTCAGCGGAAAGGTGGCTACATTACTTATCCACACTTCTACTAGGCTGGGGAGATGGGAGAACTGAAAGGATTTAGATCAGGATAAATGGCCTTCAATGAGACTTGCCGTCAGTTTTAGCAGTCAGAGGTCTTGTGGTATCTGGATCCCCAGACAATGTCCCCCAAATTTGGATTGTTAGCATGCTTCCCAGTGGAAGGAATCTGGTTTTTGTAAAGATTTATCAGCTAATCAGATGGGTTATGTCTACTAACTCAAAGTGCAAAATGAAATGTCTTTTAATAGTCAGAAGTTTGTACAGGCCTCATGTAGCTCCAGCTGTCCTTGGGCCAGGCTGGGCCAGGGCAGAATGAGGGGAGGTAACATGGTGATGATCCCAGAACTTCATTCTGGAATTTTTCCTGCCAACATACCAGGGAAAAGTGCTGGCTAAGGAAGTCTGTAACTAGCTTCAGACAGGGAGTGAGATTCTGTCAGCTGCTAATTTACTTGACAATATTTCATTACCTAATGGTTTCCCCCCCCCCCCAAGGCATTGAGAATGGGATACAGACCCTGCTATCTTTAGGTCACTGGTTTGAATGCAGCCCAAAACGGTAGTAATAACTAAAAGTCATTACTCTGTGACATCTGTTCAGTTCAATGGGCTGTGTGAAATGAGCTGGATGGCCTCAGCCTGGTTACTTACGGACAAATGTCCACATCACAAAAACAGCCTCCTGATTTGACACGAATTGGGAATCTCAGTGGAGAGTTCATGAACAGGCCATTTACTGTGAACTTGCCTCACTTTTGTCTTTCCAGCTCAGATGGCCAAGGGCAACGAGCGAGGGAGGCTTGCACTGCTGCTGCCCATGCTGGACTGGTTGTAAATTACATCAAAGGACCTCACTCTCCACCCAAGGCTACCTGTCCAGCACCAATTTTCCCTTCTTCATCTGGGAATCCTCCAGGTGAATCTCAGGCTGGAGATTTGAAATCTTCAGCAGCATCCCTCTGAAATCTTCAGCAGCATCCCGTTCGTCTGAAGAGACGATTTGTCAAAGAGCGACTCCCTAGTTGTCTCAGTATATGCGCTCCTAGTCACCCAGTAACCACAATTCCCCCTTACAAAGCTTTGGTAAGCAACCCTCCCGATAATCCCCTCCCTACTCCACTCACACCTCAGTAGCTACATTTTTACCCCTCAAGACTCACAATATTATTTTCAAAAGATGACACAGCTTTCTCAGGTGAAGTTGCCCTACAGAGCTCTACACTGCCTTGCCTGGAGCCTGCACCTTGAAACCGCCCTGCCCTGTAGACCCACATTTGCCTCTGCCCAGTGGTGTCATCTCTCCTTTTTAAGGGAGTTTAGTCTCGAGTATTTCCCAACAGAAGTCAATGCATTGCCATGCCCACCAGAGACATCCCGCCTTTTAGTTCTCCTGCCAGAACCACCGTTTGTGAACCTGCCTGGTCTAGCTAAGGTACTTGTACAGCCACTCCTTTAGTAGGGCCTCAGTACCTTACAATCTTTAATGTATTTATCTTTCCAACACCACTATTATCCCCATTACAGAGAAAGACTGTGACTTGTGCAAGGTCACGCAGGGAGCTTTTAGCAGAGCAAGGAATTGACCTGGGCCTCCTGAGTCTCAGGCACCCTACCCAATGGATCATTCTTCCTTTCTCTTCTGGTGAGCTGAGTCATGGCTGTCACCATGTACAAAACTTAGAAAGATAGCACCTTTTATGGGGTTGCCCACACTGTTTTCACTCTGAGTGTGATGGAGGTCCTCTTCTGATTGGTTAACCACTTCAGTACCTGGTACATCACATGTGAAGTGTCCACCTTCTCTCTCTTGAGGTGGGCCTCTTTTGCCTTTCTCAGATGGAGTGGGATTTTATTCTCTCTAATTATTCATATTATTCATAAATCTGTATTTCATGGTAGCATCCGAAAGCCATAATGCTACACAGACACAGATACACACAGACACACATGGGATAGGGA
The DNA here is from genome assembly GCF_025201925.1 of Gopherus flavomarginatus. Taxonomy (NCBI): domain Eukaryota; kingdom Metazoa; phylum Chordata; order Testudines; family Testudinidae; genus Gopherus; species Gopherus flavomarginatus. The sequence goes on along the minus strand of NC_066617.1, from coordinate 100,851,174 downwards.
GATAGCTCATTGCCTGCCTGCATTCTTTACATTGTGGGCATCCTTTATTACTCCTATGGGTGCAATGAGGTGACTTGCTAGCTGTTTGTCCTATTTCTTGAGTGACATACATTCCTGAGAGCGATATTTGACCCGATCACATGGCTTTGGCTAGACCCCTGCTGTTGATTTTTCTACTCAGCATGGTTAGGGGGTGATGCGGGGAGGAGGGCAGTGAACTAGCATCTGTTTCTCTGAACTGTTGTATCTGGGTCTGTTCACCTGCCTGTTTCTATGCTGTGTAGCCTGCGTTTTGTCTCAATTCCCTTCCTAGTTCTGTGTCTGGTAGCTATGGGGATACAGGGTGGCAGAATTTCAAATTCCTTCCCTTTTCCTTTTCTAGGAAAAAGTTAATACTATGCTGGAAAGAAGACTGATAGCCTCAGAGAGAGGAATCTTCCATTATCTGCAGAGCAGGAACTGTGTGGCCCCTGGCAGCCCAAGCTTCCCCATACTACTTCACCAATGTACCTCACCCTTGCCTTGCAGAGCCCACTTCTAGGTCATGGGATGGGAGTTCAGTCTCCATTGCCCTGTCAGGGGCTAATCCATCTCCCACTAAAATCAATGGGAGTCTATCCATAGTCTTTAATAGGAGTTGGATCAGGCCCTCAGTTACTGAGACTACCAACAAAGGGACTGATTAGCACCTACGAGTGTTTATTTTGTGATCAGAAGACCTGTTTGCTAGGAAGTTGACCATTTTACATGGCCACTGAGTAACTGTTAGATAGCAATGACTTTAGACATGGCTAGAATTTGAACAGATGACCTAGAGGTGAAAGGCCTGTATCCCATTCCACATCCTCTTAAATATCTGTATTTTTTTCTATGTATTTTTTACTGGCTAAGTCCTCTGTTGTACCTTGCCTGTTTTTGTGGCATATGCGGGTCAGTAGTTGTGCCTCTTCGGACACTGGGATAGCACAGAACTGTGCAGTTTTGGAAGGTGGGGAAACATGACAGAGTGTCACAAAACCCAACCAATTCTTTATGTGGCTTGTGTATGTAATATTTGTGTGAGACTCTTATGTCTCACTGTCTGGGCTGAGAGCAGCCATGGGGATTGCAGAGGTGACAACTGTGACAGATGCTGAGAGAGTGAAAGAAAGAGAATACCTGAAGATAAGTAATGGAGAGCGCACACACACACAGAGATGTATACCACATGTGTATGTATTGGCACAGACACCTCAAACTTACACACAGCCATAGCACGCATCCCCTCCATACATGCATACAACTACACACGCCTGCACGCATACTCACCCCTGCTGTGTAGTATGGGTTCAAGTGGCAGATTGCATCCTTGGATCGGTTTTCAGTGGCAAATGCTGCGTTGGTTTGGAATAGGTGAAAGCGCCTTGGGAAACCTCTCATTAGAAGGACGGGTCTCCTGGCATTTGGTAACTGGGACATTCAGTGGCTTGCAGCTCCACCGAACTTAAGTGCATCTGATACACTGTACATGGGATTCCAAAGTTTAATTTAGCTTAACTCTTGGCTGCAATCAACAGCTGATAAATTTAGTTGAGGGGTTAAGGAACCTTTAAGACTAATAGCTCCTTACAAGGATCCTAAAGATGGGAGAGCAAAACAGCAACATCTTCTCAAAACCTGCCTTGAAAAGTGATGCACAATCAGGGTTGGCTCTATGTTTTTAGCTGCCTCAAGCACAGCAGTCAGGGAGCCTTCGGCAGCAGTTCTGCGGGAGGTCTGCTGGTCGGCGGTGGTTCTGTGGGTGATCTGCCAGTCCCGCACCTTTGGCATACCAGCCGCCAAATTGCCACCGAAGCAGCGGGACCATCGGACCTCCCACAGAAATGCCATCCTCACAACGACTGGCATGCCGCCCCCCCAGCTTGCTGCCCCAGGCACGTGCTTGCTATGCTGGTGCCTGGAGCCACCCCTGTGCACAATGCAGTCTTATCTTCTCAAAGTAAAGGGATCATTTTGGGGGACTTTGTGGGAGACCAGCATTCTAACAGAAGGGCAGGGAAAGGAAGGTTTAGCAGTATGGATCTTTAAGCCAACTGTTTCCTTTGGAAATCCAGGCCAAGGACATTGTGAGTGGAATGGGCTGGATATAATAACCATCCTCCTCCCAAAGTTGCTCCAGATAGAAGTTTGCTAGTCAGCTCTTTCCTTCAGTGTCAGACTAACCATGACCGTGTTATGTCAGGGCTGATCTTACTTTTCCTGCCCATTGTAACACCTAAGCAGTCTGTCCTGTCTGGGGAATGTCTTTCTCCCCACTCCTTCAGGGGCAGCATGCAGCTAGGTGTACCTGTGTGAGTTCTCAGCAGAGCTGCTGTGTTCTCTGAACACTGCCTGTGTGTAGCAGTACCGAGAGGGTGGGGGTGAGGTGGTGATTAGTGCTGTGTGTATGCAATCAAATGTAAAGATACTCACTACGTCAGCGCTAGGGAGGTTCAGCCAGACATTTCGTTGGTAGAGGGACTTTAACTGATTTTGGAGGCCTCTTGTGTTGCTTTTTGCTATTTTTATTGTTTTACAGTAGTGCCTGGCGGTCGCAAGCAAGAATGAGGCCCTGTTATGCTAATCATTGGAGGCCCCAATCCTGCACAGACTTACACCCCTTCTTAACTTTACACACTGTGACTGGTCCCATTGAAGTAGGAGCCGGCGCCTAAGCTATAAATGAGTGATTGTTCCATGGTTCGATTTTGTTTGTTTGTTTGCTTGTGTTAACTCAGTTAAACTTTATCTTTCTGTATCACCCAGGGCCGGTGCTACCATTAAGGCGAACTAGGCAGTTGCCTAGGGCGCCAAGATTTGGGAGCACCAAAAAGACCCTAGGGTGCGAAACTTCCTTGCACCGGCCCTGGTTTCACCCAAAAGAATGAGGAAAGGAGCTGGGTGAGAGGAGAGATGTTAAAAGTTTATGAAATACGTAATGGGAGGGAGAAGACCAGCCAAACTCTTCCTGTTTATCCTTAGCCAAAATAAAGAAGGGACACTTGATAAAAAAAAAATTCAATGTGCATAAAAGGAAATGCTTTTTCACACAATGCTTAATTAGCTTGGGGAACTCACTGCTGGATGCTACTGTTGCAGCATATAACATAGTGGGATCTGAAAAAGGACTATACATTTCTGTAGTATAGATAATATTATATAGTATGCTATTCTGCCATGACACTAGCTGAAGGTATCAAACCTGTAGGGCATAAGCTGATCACCAGCAAGGGTAAGAAATTGCTGTATTGCAGAACTGTCCAGATGCATTTTGTTCTTAACCTTGCTCTGAAACATCTGGCCTAAACCACTGTGGCAAATGGGGTACCAGAGAAAGACAATAGGGTGTGCTTTGATGTGTCAAGAAGAGGGATCCTGGAATGCTTGCACCAGAAGCATGTTCTGATGTAATTAAACTATGGAATTAAACTAGCTGGCTGATTACATGGGTAACAAAGCTGCACTGGTCAGCCCTAGTTATGCTTTTCAACTGTGTGCGACAGTGACTTTTCTATAAGTGACCACAAAATGTCAAGAAACTCTCAGACAGTATCTCTGAAGTAGAAGTCCTACTCAACTGGACAGCTGGCCGTACTGATGTCCTTATGCTTCTTGTTATCTGATCAAAGTATGTTTGTGACCCTCTGCTGCTCTCCTGTGCTTCACTGGGCAAGAGAGTTCAAATCTCAAATCACACGGAATTTTCTCCACCTCTTTTTTGCTTTGCTGTCAGAACGGGCACACAATTTGACACAACCAGTCTCCATAGGAACAACTGGGGAGCAGTGTTTTCAAATGTGCCAGTTTCTTTCAGCGAGACCCTTTGAGGTCTGGGTGCAGTGGGGGAAAGGTGGGTCTGTGAGTGGCTGAGGTGGTGGCTAAGATCCTGAAACAAAAGGGAAAAGCCACATTCACTGCTGGTAAAAATGGAGCACTTCTATTGACTTCTCTGCTTGCACTAGCAGTAAGTTTGGTCCAAGTCTTCATGCTGGTGGTGTCTGTTCCCACTACTCTCTCCCCCATTTAGCAGCACTGAACATGTGCAATGTTGGACAGTATTTCAGGGGTGGGCGGCAAGATGCTTCAGATGCTAAACTCTGCTGCTTATTTTACAAGAATCATTAATGCAGACCTGGCTTTCCCTAGGATTACTAGGTCAGCCTGTGGATTTCCTGGTTCTCATTCCAAAAGCTTCCTCCCATGCTCGGCATGCCAGTTGACAAGAGAGAGCCATCAAGGCAGGACCTTGTCAAAAGCCAAGTCATTAGCTGCTATTTGGGAAGGTGCCTTGAGGAATTCCATTCTCTCTTTCAAGGTCAGAGATGTGGTACGGGGTGGAGAGATGAGTGGGATGGGGAGCAGAGGAGAGGATAGAAAGGAAGAAAGAGAGTGGGGGAAAGTAGGTTGGGAAGAGGATGATGTGGGATGGGAGGAGGATGAGGGGAAAGGGAAGATAGGAGGGAGAAGATTAGGCTGGAGGAAAGAGGAGAGACTTTCTGGAGGAAGAGAGGTGAGTGAGAGAAGAAGGATGGAGAGACAGTTTATTCCTTTTGACTGGCATCCGACTCCTAGAATCTCCATCATTATTTCCTGCTGGGGGGTTAGTAAAGGTAACTTTCCTGGAAGCTTAATTTCTTTAGGAGAATTCCCCCAATGTCTCCTCCCTTTTCCTTGAAGCCCTTCCCTGATACAGGAGACTAGATTCTCTACCTCCTCACTTGGCTGTGACCTCTTCATTTCCCAAAGGAATGTGTGACTTTTTAATTATAGGTCAGGGGACCATCCTGGATATTTCAGGATGGATGGGGTCTACTAGCCATATGCTCCAAGGGGACTTCAGCCAGTTAGGAAAGTCCTCCAGCCAGAGTCTGAACATACTGTCTGTCAGAGGCCTTGTCTGGACTAGAAAGATCAATCGACTGGCAGGTCCATGCACAAAGGCTTGTTTGTCAGCTAACTAGCCATTGAAGTTGCCCTGCTAACTTGTCAGGTGTGACGAACTAGGAATGTTCTTAATGTTTGCTCTGAATACTGTGTTGGTGCCTCAGTGTCCCCATGGCAGTTCTTAAGTATCTGGCAGAGCAAAGGGCCACTGCACCTAAATGCCTGGCACTCTGTCTCCTAGCAACTTATGGCCTGGGCCCCTCCTCTGCAAAGGTGCCAGCTGAAGGTGTTGGAGACAAAGGGATCAGGTGACCTCCTGGCCCGGGAAAGGAGTTGAGCAGAGAGGAGGGGCTGGAAGGGGTGGTTAGTCTGGAGCTGGCTGGGGACAAGGAGTGAAGTGCAGACGTAGGGGGTCTGGTTCACTGCCCCCCAGAATGGACCCGGCCGAGGGGTCCGGTTCGCTGTACCTACAAGCTCTGTTTTAGACACTGTTCCTGTCATCGAATAAACCTCTGTGTTACTGGCTGGCTGAGAGTCACGTCTGACTGTGAAGAGGGGGTGCAGGATCCAGTGGCTTCCCCAGGACCCCGCTGGGGCGGGCTCACTGTGGGAAGCGCACGGAGGGGCAGAGGATGCTGAATGCTCCAAGGAGAGACCCAGGAGGTGAAGACGTGGGAGCTTCTTGCCCTGAACAAGTCTGCTAAAAGGGAGAGGAGGCTCCCCAAAGTCCTGCCTGGCTTGGTGGGGAGCTGTTCCAGAGCATCGCCCGGTGACTCGGTGACATCAGGGTAAAGCCTCAATCAACTGCCGCTCAATCAACTAAGTGCCAGCATGGCCATGTCCCACTGATACAACCAGCATAGTCATCTCGGACAGCTCCCTCGGTTGGCGAGCCTCCTTCATCACTGACTGAGAGGTCCCTGTCTACCCACCCTTGTGGCCAGTGCTTAATTTGTAATGAAAGGGATGCCGGGGCTCAAGCAATTTTTTTTATATTCCTAACTGATGCAGCAAGCCCAGAGGTGCTAGGGCTATGAACTGCCAAGCCCAGAGGTGCTGGGGCTCAGCCCTGGCAAGCCCTGGCACAAATTTGGCACTGCTTTACCATCCCAAATATCCCTCCTTCCCCCAGAAATGCTCCCTCTTCCAAATGCCCTCTCCCAGCGAGGAAGGCACAGAAAGACAGGAAGGAAAGAGAGATGAAGAAAAGAAAGAAGGATGGTGACAAAAGATGAAGAAAGGGAAGGAGAGGGATCAGGTCATTTAGGATTGTTGTTTAGACTGTGAGCTCTTTGGGGCAGGGCCTGTGTTGCGCGATACATTTGTACAGTGCATGGGATGGCGAGGCCCTGATCCCTAACTGGGTCCTCTGGGTCCTATTGTCAGATATATGAAAAATAGTAGAGAAGTGGAAAGAGAGAAATGAAACAAGGGAGGAAAAAGGAGAGTGAGGGAGAGGAGGAGGAAGGTAGACAATGGAAAGGAGTGAAAGAAATGGAAAAATAGGCATTGGAGAGAGCGTCTGGAACAGCAGGATTGTTAGTATCATGGAGATAAAAGTGTGTTGAGGAGGGTGGGAGGGTGTAGCAGGGGGTCAGGCAGTGGAAAGATGCAAGGCTCCATTACTCCTGTATCAGAGAGAACTAGGGAATGACAAGTGTCATCTCAGGATACCTGTAGATCTTGGAAGCCTAGAGGACATATCCCAAGCAATGACTCAAAGAAGGGGAGGGTCTGGGTTCTGACTCACTCAGCCCTCTCCACCCCCCTCCCCCGCACATGTAGTTCAGCATGGCTTAGCCAAGAGGAGAGATTTACAGCCCAGCTGCTACTTGGTCCAATTTCATGCGTTTCATAAATTAGAAAACAGGACATAAGTAGTCAGGTTTGGAAATGCAACACATACCTTTGGAGAAGTGGCTGGATTCTCCCCTTCCTTCTCTTTCTTTATCTTCCCCCACATCCCTGTCTTTCTTCTCCATTCGTGTTCTTCTTTCCTGCTCCTCTTTTTCTTCCTTGTCCTTTCTCCCTATCTCTCTTCCCCCGTGCCCCTCTTTTTCTCCAGTTGAGAGGGTAGTAGGTCTCCCAGAAACCATGAGCATTTATCTGTCTACTCTATCTCAGATGTTTATTGATATCACACTCCAGAAGAGGAATGAGTGACCATGTTCTTCACTCTAACTTTTTCCTCCCTTGCCGCCCAGGTTCAAAGTTCACAATGAAGGGAGAAGGGAATTACAGTGATTGTGCTTTGAACATTAAAAACATTCTTTTCCTGTGATCCCCAAAGATGCTTGCGATCTTACTTAGAGAGTGGTCAGGGGAGAGTATGTTTGGTCTCAGTAAGGTCCCTGTACTCTAATTCCTCTTGCTGTGTGTCAAGGCCTGGGACCAGTTTTATAAGGCCTGGTGCTACAGGGTGGCATCGACTCTACGAGAGGAAAGAGGCCAGTACACCTGTGACTTGTCAGCTGCCTCCTGATTGGGTTTTAAGAGAGGGTACCTGGGCTGTATAAACGGGGGAATGCCCGAGGACAGATAGTGAGAGTAAGTCAGGAAAAGGGGCGAGTGAGAGCTGCCTGACAACAGCCTAGGAGAGTCAGAAGATTGGTAAGTGGAAGCTGCTAGAAACCAGGAGATTGTGGGAGGTCCCTGAAGGAAGCTGTGATGGGGTTCCTGTGGGGAAGCTGAAGGCAGGGGAATAGCAATAGGGATTTGCTGGCTGACCTCCTTAAGCCAGAGAGGCAGGGCTGGAGAGAGTTGAAGGCTGGAGAGCAGCACAGGGAGTTTCTGATGACTTCTAAGCTGGAGAGAGCTGAAGGCAGGGGAGCAGCAATGGGGTTTACCTGCTGACATCTCCAGGCTGGAGAGCTGGAGACAGACAACTTAGGGATGCTCTCCCGGTGAGGATGAACTCCCAGCAGCGAAGCTGTGGGGGTTCCCACTGGGATGAGCAGAGATGCATTCCAGCTGGAAGGGCTGGGTGGTTGTCCTGGCAAAAGGATAAAAGAGGAGAGTGTGGTGGAAAATGCTGAAGCATGGTATGTGCTATATTGATGGACAAGGATGTGGGATTTTAAGGACTACATGTACTGAGGGTGATAAATGGACTGAGTTTTGGGGAGTTTGTTATATATTATGTGGACTATGTTTTGGCAATTAACTGGCCTCAAAGAGGGGTATTACTGAGACAGAGAAAAAGTCTGGTGTGGAGTTACTGGGAACTCTGCAAGGGAAAACTGAGGCAGACAGGCCTGTTCAGAGGGTGCTCCAGGCAGGGGCCACCCTATCATAACTGGCCTATACTCAAAGGCTCTGCTGGCATAGCAATGTCAATCAAGACTGTGAAAAAGTCACCCTGCAACATAGCTATGTCAACAAAAGCCTCAGCGTAGCTGCAGTTATACTGGCAAAAAAGTTATTGTACTGGTATAAGCTGCATCTCCACTATGAGGGTTTGCCAGTATAGCTATACCGGCAAACCCTTTCTAGTGTAGACAAGGCCTAAGTGAGCACCACTTTCTCTGTGTTCCACCATGATGGTTGAGAACAGCTGGAGGAATTTTCCTGCCTGCTTCTTGGATATTATTTATTCATGGCCAGTGGCAGGAAATTGTCAATTGATGGTTCCTGCCTTTAGAGTTCACTTCCCCAACTATCTGCTTAGGATGATTTTCACATAAAACTGCAAAACACATTTGCTCAGCCTTTGTTGGGATTTCTTTCTTTCTGGTTGGATGTTTGTGGCGGACGAAGTCTTAGTAACTTGTGGGACACTGCTGGCTTATTGGGTCAGTGTCTGATGGTTTGTGCATTTTATGGAAAGCGCTTATCTACTGTTGTGTTAATCACTATCTAAGTCAATGAATAAATAACCCAAATATCTGATAGGATTTTCTCATAGACACTCACTAGTTTCATCCAGGGTATCTCTCACCATCTCTCCTCTTCCTTGAGCAAAATCATGAGTTTACCCTAAGTATTATTATTCATTTATTTCTATTACTGTAGCACCTAGGAGCCCAGTCATGGACCAGGACTTCATTATGATAGATGCTGGACAAACACAGAACAAACAACAATCCCGGCCCCAAAGTCCTTCTAATCTAAGCATAAGACAAGAGACAACAGATGGATACAGACATTTGGAGCAGTACAAGGAAAGAATGAGGAAGGATTGTTCAGCATGATAGGAAATGGTCTCAGTGCAACAGTGGCCTAACTGTTGTCAAGTTTTTTATAGGCCTCACAGCACAGGAGAGTTTTGAGGAGGGATTGGAAGGTGGATAATGAGATGGCTTTGCAAATGTTTATGGGGAGCGCCTCCCAAATGTGAAGCAGCATGGGAGAAAACTCAAAGGTGCTTGTTTGAAAACTTAACAAGTGGGTGATGGAGGCTGGTATTAGAGGTGGGAGTTGACATTTCCATAATGAATGAGAGATGGTAGGTAGGATGGGGAAAGGCCATGAAGGACCTTGAAAGTGAAGACAAGCAGCTTGTGTCTGATGCAATAGAGAAGTGTGATCCAGTAGAGGAATGCAACGAGAGGGGAGACATCGTCAAGGCAACAGGCTAGGAAAATGATCTTCACAGCAGGATTCTGAATGAATTTGAGCAATACAGGATTGCATTTGTGAAGGCTAGGGAGAAGGATATTGCAGTAATCAAGATGTAAGAGGATGAGAGTCTAGAGGGGAGTTTTAGCTGTGTCGATGGATAGGAAAAGCCATACTTTAGAGATGTTAGGGAATGAATGTGCAAGATTTAGCCATAGCCTAGGTGTGAAAACCTAAAGATAGGTCCAAGTTAAAGATGATTCCCAGGTTATAGGCCTGAGGACAGGCATGATGGAGGTGCTGTCCACAGCAATGGAGAAAGGAGGTTGGGGGAAGGGCTTGTGGGGAGGAATTGTCATCATGAAAACAGCACCTTATTATTGCAAAGGATTCACTGCACTGAAAAAGGCAGGAACAGGTTGGTGTTTTGCCTCAAATATATATAAATTTGATCTGATTTTTCTCCTGTGAAGGTGGGGGAAGGGAGAGACAGTGGGTGTGCCAGGGCATTACAGTATGCAGAAGGGGCTGGCTTAGAAAGAATAAGAGAAGAAAAGAGATGATCTCCTTCCACCATTGCTGGTGGCTTCACTGCAGGCCTCTTGTGTCTGTGCTGCTCAGATCAGTTCTTGGGCTGATAGGGCCTAAAAAGGCCACTGGCTGGCCTGCAGGTAGCATGTCAGAGACCTTGCAAAGTCCTGTAATCTGTTTAATACTTGGTTGACCAGCTTCTGAAAAGTGGTTCCTGCATTTATTAACCCAAATGGCATCACTTTCAATGCATATAGTCTCATATCAGTAATAAAAGCAGATTTTTTCTGTTCATCATCATTTAAAAGAATTTCCCAGTACTCCTTCACTAAATCAAAAGAGCCGAGATATTTAGCTTTGCTTAAGATATCCAGCATTTAATCAATTCTAGGCATAGGATAAGCATCTGGCACTATGACAGCATTGAGTTTCCTACAGTCAACACAAAACCTCATGGTGTTGTCGTTCTTAGGGATCAAGGCTGCAGGTGATGCCCAAGAGCTGGCAGACTCTTTAATTACTCATGGGCCGGCATGCTTTGTATTTCTGTGTGAATTTGCTCTTGCACATTGCTCTGCTGGGAGATGGCTATGGTCCTCCAGTAATGATTTTATGAATCAACAAGGGGGTCTTCCTTAGCTTGCTGGAAAACACTTCTCTGGGTTCTTGCAGCACAAGTAACGCCTCTGCCTTTTCAACTGGTCTTGACTCACCGCAGACATTGATGCTTTCCAGAGATGAGCCAGTTTGGCATTCAGGCATCAAATCATAGAATCATAGAAGATTAGGGTTGGAAGAGACCTCAGGAGGTCATCCAGTCCAACCCCCTGCTCAAAGCAGGACCAACCCCAACTAAATCAGCCCAGCCAGGGCTTTGTCAAGCTGGACAAATAATGAGGTGGTGTCCCTCAGTTTCCCATTCTGCACCACAGAGCATGTTTACCATGGCTTCTCTGCTGTGGTAAGCTTTAAGTTTGTTTACATATGCAAGGTGTGGGTCAGCATTACCATGAGGCATTTTAACATGGTATGTGTTTTCATTCACCTCTTCCATCACCTGTAAAGATCCTTCCCAAGAATTTTGCATTTTATATGTTTTCCACAGGGCTTAATACTAACACCAAGTCCCCTATTTCAAAAGACTGTTTAGAAGTAGGTAGGTCATGCCATTCCTTTTATTTGGACTGGCTATCCCTGAGGTTAGTCTCAGCTATACCCATAATATCTTTTAACTCTTTCCTGAACCTTTGTACATATTCAGCAAAAAGAACATGAGTACTTGTGGCACCTTAGAGAATAACAAATTTATTTGAGCATACGCTTTTGTGGGCTACAGCATCCGATGAAGTGGGCTGTAGCCCACGAAAGCTTATGATCAAATAAATTTGTTAGTCTCTAAGGTGCCACAAGTACTCCTGTTCTTCTTGCTGATACAGACTAACACAGCTGCTACTCTGAAACCTGTACATATTCAGTTACTGGTTCTCCCTTAGCCTCAGTGTCCCCTTCCCAGGAGTCTCTGAGGAGATCTAGGGGTCCCCTCACTTTCTATTCTGTATAGGAGATGAAATGGGGAGAACCTGGTTGATTCTTGGGTCACCTCCTGCAAGCGAATAGGGTAGCATTTCACCCGAGGCTTGAACTCTCTTATTTGCATACATTCCCAGCATAGATTTCAGAGTTCCACTTAATCTCTCCACTAGTGCATTTGTCTCTGGGTGATGTGGTGCAGCTTTTAGTTGATTCACCCCACACAACTTCCAGAACTCACTGAACAGCTGAGACATGAAATTTGACCCACGGTCAGATAAAATCTCTTTAGGGAAACCCACTAGGCTAAAAATAGGGAAAAGGGCTTTTTCCACAGAATCAGCCCCTGTGTTAGTTAGAGCAACTGCTTCAGGATAGCTAGTGGCAAAGTTAACTACCACGAGGATGCATTTCTTCCCCCTTTGGGTAGGATGCGGTTCCCAGTTGCCTGTGACACTTCACATAGCCTTTCTGCAATACAGTCTGTTTCTTTTTTATGCAGGGCACAATTTGTCCCAGCTAGGGGTTTCTTGGGTAGGACTGATCATTGCTTGAGGATTGTCCACCCCTAGTTCCCACATCTTGATTTCACACTGACATTTCTTTTTGTGGTCTTCTAGTTTGTTTTCATTCTCTTCCCATTCATATTGGATTCAAAGGGTTTCCAACTGCAGTTTCTCTCACTATAGCTGCATCCATTCGGGGCTCACTTGTAAGCTGGAGGATCTATTTCTTCCTGAAGCTGTAGACTCTGGGACCTCAGATGAGTCCAGGCAAGCTGCCTGCCCTCCCTTGGCTTTGTCATAATCCACGAGGAGGCTCTTAACTCCTCTGGCTTTTTTCCAGCATGGAATATGCAATGATCTGAACATAATTCTTCTATTTTTTGGTGCTTTTGCCATATGTTTCTTTGCTCATCTTGCCCTTGTTTCTGTTCTCTGTCTCTCATCTGAAATAAACAAACAGAAAACAACAAACTATAGCCTTTCTTTGACTGCTCCCAGCCACCACACTTGAGACTCACTTAAACTGTTACACTTTAAGCATGAGTGTAACTCTCAGTTCAAAGAGCAAGCTGTATATAAATCCTGTTTAGACTACACCACTATCACATTCTGGAGTGCAATCCAGACAAGCGAGAGATTGCCACCAAGTGCCCTGCAACCTGGGGGCCTCACAATTCTTTGGTGCAAGTCTCACCTGGGTTCCTCATAAACAGCCAGCCAGCATGCAGGTCACACCAAGTACCTGTGGATAGCTACAGCCTGCCAGGCAACACTGAGCCCAGCAACCTCGGTTACTACTTGCAGGGTAACCACAACACACTCCCAGTTCTGAATTTTCCTCAAAGACACGTGTTATGCAGTGCCGAGCCCTCTCCTGGACAGTTCAGATATCAGTCCATTGCCCCAGCAAGCGGTCAATATACAACGATTTGCCACTTTAATTGGAGTTCCCAACATTTCAGTTTAAACACAGCACTGGATTAGTTTGATTAAGACTAAAACAAGGATCTTTTTCTACAAAGAGAGATTTTAAGCAAGTACAAATTCAAGGCAGTAAATTCAGACATGGTTACAAAAGAAATAAAGATAAAATGCTTTCTAATGGTAAAACTTAACAAGCTAGACTTGGCTCAATATAAAATCCTTACCATGTGCTCCCAGCAACAGAGATGACCAAATTTCAGGTCAGGATCTCTCCCAAAGTGAAAGATACCCCATGATATTTCCCCCTATCTGTTTTTGCCCCTCACTTTTATAGTCCAGTCACCCTTTGAAATGCATTTGCCTAAGGGTTCCCCCTAGATAAAGTTAATTCCCACTATGAGGATGCAGACAAAGAGTCTCGTGGTGGAAGAGGTTCCGTGCTGTTGTTTGCTAAAATGCAGGCCGGTCTGTTCCTGCCCCCTGACTGTCTCAACCACTTTGTTTACTACTTATATGTAAATTGGGGTAAACACACATTCCATGGTTTAAGACAGAGCTGCTTAATGGGCCCTTCCTAATCAGAGCTCTATGAGTCTGGACATGTGCTACCAACATCATTCAGATGGAATTCATAACTTTACATATAATGTTGCTACATGTCACCATGATATTATTGACCTGTGAGTTATTAGTTTTCAAATACCTCATAGGGCATATTTTGGACAAAGATTATTACACTGGTGTGTAGGGTGTGAATACAGGTGTGCAATCGGTCACGAGGGCCTAGAATGGAGGATGCAGAGGGACGATTTGCTTCCTGCTACCTGAACAGTTCAAACCCATCATCTTTTTGGGAAGAAAAAGAGGCTAATGTGTACCATCCGACTGGGAGGGGGCTGGGGGTCCCCTCCATTTCTTCTGTTGTCATGGTCTGTTTCCTTCTCTTTAACATGCAGTTCCCCTCTTCCATCTGCTGGCTGGTGCATTAGAGGAAGGGAACTGGGAGCGGGAAGAGATCAGTGCTGAGTGGTCTCCGTTTTGCAGTGTCAGCTGCAGGAGAGGTGTAAGTGGTGTGGAATCTGGGTTTAATTCAGTGCTTCCTCCACTTTTCTAGAAAGTGTGGATCATGCGTGAGAGGATCAGCAGAGAATGGCAGGGCTGCTTGTCATGGAAAGAGGGGGACAAAGGCTCTTGTCAGTGATCAAATGGGTTCACAGCCACCCCTCACCCCGTCCTTCTCCCTGTGCCCAGGATGGAATCTGGAGCCCAGGTGGCTTCAGCCCAGCTAAAAAAGAAATCCCACTCATCTCCTAAATACTTCAAAATGCAGCTGATGAAGGTGGCTGAGTTGGGTGAAAGACTGAATATGAGGGTGTTAACTGCAAGTGAATTGATAGTCTAAGTGAGAAAGGGCTGTGGTCACCCCTTGAAGGAGACCTGCCCAACCCAGCTTGGTTACAGTCTGCTGGACACAGCATAGTGCGGGGGGGAGGGGCAAACTATGGCCCACGGGACGCATCTGGCCCATCAGACATTTTAATCCGAACCTTGAGCTTTTGCTGGGGAGTGGGGTCTGGGTCTTGCTCTGTTCTGCAGGTACCGTGGCTTCGCACGGCTCCTGGAAGCAGCGGCATGTCCCGCCTCCTATGCGTAGGGGCAGCCAGGGGTGCCCCCACCCCATGTGCTGCCCCCGCAGCTCCCATTGGCTGGGAACCATGGCCAATAGGAGTTGTGGAGGCGGTGCCTGCAGACAGGGCAACGCACAGAGCTGCCTAGCTGTGCCTCCATGTAGGAGCCAGAGGGTGGACATGCCGCTGCTTCCAGAAGCTGCTTGAGATAAGTGCCACACGGAGCCTGCACCCCTGAGCCTCCCCCCACACCCCAACCCCCTGCCCCAGCCCGGATCCCCCTCCCACCCTCTGAACCCCTCAATCCCACCATGGACTGCCCTCCTGCACCCCAAGCCCCTCATCCCCAGCCCCACCCCACAGCCCGCACCCCAGCCAAAGCCCTTACCCCCTCCTGCACCCCAATCCCAATTTCATGAGCATTCATGGCCTGCCATACAATTTCCATACCCGGATGTGGCCCTAAGGCCAAAAAGTTTGCCCACTCCTGGCATAGTGGTTCTTCAAGACTCTCTCTGGGGTGCTGAGAATCCTATTGGGGAAAGTGAAAAAGACCTACCCCTATGTGCAAAGCCATAGCTGCAATTTTATAGACACTGCTGCTTGCCAGTTGCTTCCATATGTCCTCCTCCTTGTACTGTGAAAAGGGCCTTGTGGCCATCATCCCAAGTCAGCATTACAGCAGCCTGACGGAATCTACCCTGCAAACAAAAGGTGCGGTGCATGGGGGATGCTTAGCTAGGCTGCTGCAGGATGACCGGGGCCAGATCCATTGAGCTAGCTGGACACAATCAGAGGAGGGGGAGGCAGAGCGAGGGCAAAGGAGGATCCCCAGGCAGAGGAGGGGGAGCAGGGGGACTCCCCAGGCAGACTATAGCCAGCCATACAACCCACACAAGTTTAGAGGCTTATCTCTTGTCTGGCTCCTTCCCCTTCCCCCCCCCACCCCACTCCTCAGCCACAGGAGTCGCTTTGGAAGTGGTGTGCACCCTGGCTGGCAGGCTGCTGGAGGAGTCTGTAGCCTCAAATTACACAGCAACAGAACCCTGGGCATAAAATTAGCAGCAGAGTTTTGTGTATGAGGCACTGGGCAAAAATGTCACATTCAGCAGAACTCTGGGCAGAGAGAGAGGGAGCTGAAGCTGGGGGGCATTACCCCTGTCCCCCAACTCTCTCCTCCCTGCACTAGATGTGTCCACTTCCCTGGACTCCGGAACCCACTGGCTTGAAATAAAGCACTTCTGGGGAGAAGAGTCATTTCAGTGTGTGGCTGAGAAACAGGATTATTTTGCCTTTTCCTTCTATCTCATTTTCCCTTCCCACTCCCATTCATTTCTCTCTTCTCATTCTGAAAATCCCTCTCTCTATTCTCAGCCCCTTGTAGGGGAATTCCCCTTGGCCCTGCAAAGGATACTCAGCACCCAGCATGGAAATGTGCTCCCCCCCTGCCCGCCCGCCCTCCTATGATTCTCAGGGAGTATTTTGTTGCAGTGGGCACTTGGACTCCACAAGCTGTTTGCCATGAAGTCTGGAAAACTAATTAAAGCACTGGCAAGAGGGGTGAGGGCACCCAGGCAGAGACTGGCAGCCACTCAGGGGCTGGGTTCTTCAGATACTATGCCAGCTGCAGATGTCTCATTCAGAAAATGTCATGGGTTGAGGGATTATTCTGGCTTCATCCTCACATCTTAAAAAGAGTAAAAGCCTTGGGATGCCAGTGTTGAATTGCCCCGAAATCTGTGTGTGTGAAAGAGAATTCTTCAGGGGCATCTGTATGCAGCTGTGGATTGTCCAGAGGCACAGATATACATGCGCTCCAGTTGCCCAGGGACCTGTGTGTGTGTGTATAGATTCACGCAATATTCAGAATCTTGCCACATTTCTGTCGGGTTCAAAGCACTGACACTACCCAGGTCCAGGCGACGAGTTGCTAGACTAGATATCTTTCAGGCACAGAGACCTGTTTTCATTTCTTCTCCCCACTTGCATTCTGCATTCCAGCAGATCTCATAGAATCATAGACTTTAAGGTCAGAAGGGACCATTATGATCGTCTAATCCAGGAGTAGGCAACCTATGGCACGCGTGCCAAAGGCGGCACGCGAGCTGATTTTCAGTGGCACTCACACTATCTGGGTTCTGGCCACCGGTCTGAGGGCTCTGCATTTTAGTTTAATTTTAAAGTAAGCTTCTTAAACACTTAAAAAATCTTATTTACTTTACATACAACAATAGTTTAGTTATATATTATAGACTTATGGAAAGAGACCTTCTAAAAATGTTAAAATGTATTACTGGCACGTGGAACCTTAAATCAGAGTGAATAAATGAAGACTTGGCATACCACTTCTGAAAGGTTGCCGACCCCTGGTCTAATCTGACCTCCTGCACAACACAGGCCACAGAATCTCACCCACTCCTGTAACAAACCCCTAACCTATGTCTGAGCCCCCGAAGTCCTCAAATCATAGTTTAAAGACTTCAAGGTGCAGAGAATCCTCCAGCAAGTGACCCATGCCCCACGCTACAGAGGAAGGCGAAAAATTCCCAGGGCCTCTGCCAATCTGTCCTGGAGGAAAATTCCTTCCCGACCCCAAATATGTCAATCAGCTAAACCCTAAGCATGTGGGCAAGACTCACCAGCCAGACACCCAGGAAAGAATTCTCTGTAGTAACTCAGATCCCACCTCATCTAACATCCTATCACAGGTCATTGGGCATATTTACCACTAACAGTCAAAGATCAATTAATTGCCAAAATTAGGCTATCCCATCATACCATCCCCTCCATAAACTTATCAAGCTTAGTCTTGAAGCCAGATATGTCTTTTGCCTCCACTGCTCCCCTTGGAAGGCTGTTCCAGAACTTCACTCCTCTGATGGTTAGAAACCTTCGTCTAATTTCAAGTCTAAACTTCCTGATGGCCAGCTTATATCCATTTGTTCTTGTGTCCACATTTTGTTACTTAGCTTAAATAATTCCTTTCCCTCCCTGGTATTTATCCCTCTGTTATATTTATAGAGGGCAATTGTATCTCCCCTCAGCCTTCTTTTGGTTAGGCTAAACAAGCCAAGCTCTTTGAGTCTCCTCTCATAAGACAGGTTTTCCATTTCTCAGATCATCCTAGTAGCCCTTCTCTGTACCTGTTTCAGTTTGAATTGACCATTCTTAAACATGGGAGACCAGAACTGCACACACTATTCCAGATGAGGTCTCATCAGTGCCTTGTATAAAGGTACTAACATCTCCTTATCTCTACTGGAAATATCTTGCCTGATGCATCCCAAGACCGAATTAGCTTTTTTCACGGCCATATCACATTGGCGACTCATAGTCATCCTGTGATCAACCAATACTCCGAGGTCCTTCTCCTCCTTTGTTACTTTCAACTGATGTGTCCCCAGCTTATAACAAAAATTCTTGTTATTAATCCCTAAATGCATGACCTTGCACTTTTCACTACTGAATTTCATCCTATTACTTTTACTCCAGTTTACAAGGTCATCCAGATCTTCCTGTATGATATCCCAGTCCTTCTCTGTATTGGCAATACTTCCCAGCTCTGTGTCATCCACAAACTTTATTAGGTTTCAGAGTGGTAGCCATGTTAGTCTGTATCAGCAAAAAGAATGAGGAGTACTTGTAGCACCTTAGAGACTAACAAATTTATTTAAGCATAAGCTTTCGTGGGCATCCGATGAAGTGGGATTTAGCCCATGAAAGCTTATGCTTAAATAAATTTGTTAGTCTCTAAACTTTATTAGCACATTCCCACTTTTTGTGCCAAGGTCAGTAATAAAAAGATTAAATAAGATTGGTCCGAAAACTGATCCCTGAGGAACTCCACTAGTACCCTCCCTCCAGCCTGACAGTTCACCTTTCAGTATGACCTGTTGTAGTCTCCCCTTTAACCAGTTCCTTATCCACCTTTCAATTTTCATATTGATCCCCATCTTTTCCAATTTAGCTAATAATTCCCCATGTGGAACAATATCAAATGCCTTACTGAAATTGAGGTAAATGAGATCCACTGCATTTCCTTTGTCTAAAAAAATCTTGTTACCTTCTCAAAGAAGGAGATCAGGTTGGTTTGGCATGATCTACCTTTTGTAAAATTATATTGTATTTTGGCCCAATTACCATTGATCTCAATATCCTTAACTACTTTCTCCTTCAAAATTTTTTCCAAGACCTTGCATACTACAGATGTCAAACTAACAGGCCTGTAGTTAACCAGATCACGTTTTTTTCCTTTCTTAAAAATAGAAACTGTGTTAGCAATTCTCCAGTCATACGGTACAACCCCTGAGTTTACGGATTCTTTAAAAATTCTTGCTAATGGGCTTGCAATTTTATGTGCCAGTTCCCTTAATATTCTTGGATGAAGATTATCTGGGCCCCCCGATTTAGCCCTATTAAGCTGTTCGAGTTTGTCTTCTACCTTGGATGTGATAATATCTACCTCCATATCCTCATTCCCATTTGTCATCATACCATTATCCTTAAGCTCCTCCTTAGCCTCATTAAAGACTGAGGCAAAGTATTTGTTTAGATATTGGGCCATGCCTAGATTATCCTTAACCTCCACTTCATCCTCAGTGTTTAGTGATCCCACTTCTTCTTTCTTTGTTTTCTTCTTATTTATATGGCTATAGAACCTTTTATATTGGTTTTAATTCCCTTTGCAAGATCCAACTCTACATGGTGTGACAAAGTTCCTCCTCTACCTTGGTAGGTCCTGCGCTTATTAACGGATTTGCTCACCTCAGTGATCTTCCCCTCTGGTGGAACCCACAGTCTGGGTCAACTCCTCCTATGTCTGATCAGGAGTTGGGAGCTTTGGGGGGAACCCAGGCCCACCTTCTACTCCAGGTTCCAGCCCAGGGCCCTGTGGATCGTAGCTGCATGACAGCTCAACTCCCTGGGCTACTGCCCCATGGCCTCCTCCAAACACCTTCTTTATCCTCACCACAGGACCTTCCTCCTGGTGTCTGATAATGCTTGTACTCCTCAATCCTCCAGCAGTTCACTCTCAGCTTCTTGCACCTCTTGCTCCCAGCTCCTCACACCCCAATCTCACTAACTAACTGGGAGGCTTTTAACTAGTTCCAGCCAGCCCTTGATTGGCTTCAGGAGGCCAAATCAACTGCCTTCTAGAAAGATCTTAATTGGCCCCAGGTGTCTTGATTAACCTGGAGCAACTTCCATTTGGTTACCATGGTCCTAGGGATTTGTTTAGCCTGGGGCTAGCATACCTGTTCCTTACTACTTTACTGTAGCCATCTGGCCTTGCCCCATCACAATGGCTTTTGGCCTTTCTCACTTTATCCCTACATGTTCTGACCTCAATAAGGTAACTTTCCTTGCTGATCCCTCCCATCTTACAGTCTTTGTAGGCTTTCTGCTTTTTTCTTAATCACCTCTCTGAGATGCTTGCTCATCCAGCTTGGTCTACAACTCCTGCCTATGAATTTTTTCCCCTTTCTTGGGATGCAGACTTCTGATAGTTTTTGCAACTTTGACTTGAAGTAATTCCACGCCTCCTCTGCCTTTAGATCTACAAGGTCTTCAGTCCAATCCACTTTCCTAACTAATTTCCTTAATTTTTTAAAGTTAGCCCTTTTGAAATAAAAAACCCTAGTCACAGATCTATTTTTGTTTATCTTTCCATTTAATCTGAACTGAATTAGCTCATGTTCGCTCGAACCAAGGTTGTCCTCTACAGTCATTTCTTCTATGAGTCCTCACTACTCACCACAACCAAATCTAAAATGGCATCCCCTCTTGTTGGTTCAAGATCTATAAGCTCCCTTCATCTACCATGGTCTATAACTCAAGAATAGCATTCTCCTTTGGGGGGAAGAGGAAACAGTTCTTCAGCTTTGTTGTCATTCACTTGCAAACACTGATATTTTAGAGCACACAGTAAGGGTATGTTTTTAAAGCGTTAAAGCTTTTCCATTTTTTTGAGCCTGAATATGTTGCTGTGGATGACTTCCACTGGCAGTTGAAGCCAAGCTGTTGATAATCACACTCCCCTATCACCTTTTACCTGACTCTCTCAAACAGCTTTCTCCAGATTCAGTAACTAACCCTCACTACATCCCTGGGAGGGAGGGATTATTATGTCCATTTTGCAGATGAGGAAGCTGAGACAGAGAGATCACACAGCAAATCAATAGCAAACTTGGAACAAAATCCACTCTGATTCCCAGTCCCCTGCTCTAACCAAAGCCCAGTCTAGGTTTTGGATAGTAAATCGACCTCTGGATAGTAAGCTATGGGAGCCGCAGGCAAACTTCCACCACCCACACTTGGAACAGAAGGTTTGGCAGCTGGGAGTGGGGTCACTGGGGTGAGTTCACTCACCAACTTTATTTTCTCTAGCAGAGAGGATGAATCCATGAGGCGGCAGCAGGTGAGGCAGGTCACAGGTGTATACTGGGCACAATGGTGATAGAGTAGGCCACAAGAGAAAATTAGCCATAAGGCTTTGTAAAATTAGTGAACTGGGGACTTTTCTGCACCAAAAAGTTGTACTGCTTTGTCTATATAGTGAGAGTGATTCAACATCCCCTCTCCCCAGTGCAGACAGAGTTATACTGGTATAAAAGTGTTTATACCAGGGGTCGGCAACCTTTCAGAAGTGCTGTGCCGAATCTTCATTTATTCACTCTCATTTAAGGTTTCGCATGCCAGTAATACATTTTAACATTTTTAGAAGGGCTCTTTCTATAAGTCTATAATACATAACTAAACTATTGTTGTATGTAAAGTCAATAAGGTTTTTAAAATGTTTAAGAAGCTTAATTTAAAATTAAATTAAAATGCAGAGCCCCCCGGACTGGTGGCCAGGACCCGGGCAGTGTGAGTGCCACTGAATATCGGCTTACGTGCCACCTTCGGCACACGTGCCATAGGTTGCCTACCCCTGCTTTATACGGAAAGGAGAATAAGGTATACCTATATAAGGCACCTTTGTACTTTGTATAACTGGCATTTACAAGATAGCTAAAGATAATCTAAATTAAGTGGTTAGGGACAGGGTGTTTTGATTTGAATAAAGTATCACCCAAACCTTGACCCCAAACCTTCTTGAAGAGTGGAAAAATTCAGTTTGCTCTTTTGTTGGTCTGTTGGGTTTCTTTCAGGTATGAGCCAGAAGTGTAGCTGTTTCTGCACTGAACAGCAGCTGTTTATACTGGGGTGGCTGGGGGGGGGGGTGTTCCCCTAGGTCCTTAGGTGTTTACAGATAAACAAATGAATCAGATGAAAGAAAAGTCTTCGGCTGATGAGGTCGCTGTTGCCAGTGTATACCAGTTTGTGCTGTTCCTTAGTGAGGAGCAGTTGCTGGTGCACAGCTCTCTCTTTCTGAAGAAGATTCCTGGAGAAAAATAAGAAGCTGTGTACCTATTGCTCTGTCTACAGTGGCCAGATTCTGAAGCTCCTATGTGCCTGGAGTGCATGGGCTCGGCTCTCCTGCTCATAACCCAGCCATCTCCAGAGCCTAATACAATAGGCAGGTCCCCTGCTAAATTTTGACAGGCCTAACTAAGGTGAACCTTTGGTGTTAGCAGTTCCTTGCTCTGCTGTCACCAAGGTTACCTCCGTAGCACACTCAGACATTCTCACTGGTACTGCTAGGCCCACTCAGCAACCTGCTGTGTCTCATGGCCTTCCCCTTTGCATCCTTTGCTCTGGAACTGGTAAGTTACCTCAACAAAGAAGCTAAATGTTCTGCAGCTGCTGCATGAACCCCCGCCTTTCCCGCTCAGCTTTACCTTGGGACTTCGTCCCCCTCTGAGTGCCATAAAAGCAACAAACTCATTCATCAAGCAAAACATCCTGCTGTCATGGTAAGAAGTCTTGCAGGCCTTCGTCACCAAAGAGACCTTAACAAGGTCAAAGAGGAATCCATATCTCCCTTGAGGTTTCACAGGAACAAAAGGAGCTGTTTTCCTCAGACAGGAGACCATATGATCCGGATGTCAGCACAGGGAAAGTAGTCAAACACTTTTATACCAGACGGCTATAAATGAAAGCCATTCACTCAGTGCTATTAGATTTCAGGATACAGATTCTGCAGAATCCAGTCCAAGTCAGTTCAGACAGTGCTGTGATGGTGGCTAACCTCAATAATTCAGGAGGGACAGAGTAGCCTTGCTAAGGGAAAGATTACTTCTCCTGAAATGGGGAAAAATGGCTCTCTTATTTCTCAAAGCAACCCAGGTATTTGGGGAACTCAGCCTCACAACAGATTATCTCCACTATTCTAGCATAAATCTTAGAAAGTGCAGCCTCAATCTATAAATATTTCACTGGGGCCTGATTCTCTGACTCTTATTCATTCTCAGTAGAGTCTTATTCCATGAATAGTGCCATTGATTTCTTTGTGACTATTGGTGAAGTAAGGTGAGCCATGGAGAAACTAGGGTGTGACAAATCTACAGCAAGAATCTATAATAGACAGGTTATACAGGTAAAATTGTCTCTGTTGCTACAAATCACAGCCTTCTCTAGGCCTTTCCTCCTTTTATCTGCATTCCCAAGGTGCTCAGAAGACTAATGGGAGAGAAAATAAACTGATTAGCATAGCCTCAGATTGCAAAGAAGCTGTTTTGCCTGTCTGGCTCTGTTGACCCTAGTTATGCTCTGGTTTCTTCCTCACATGGACAAACTGTTGTCTCATGGGCTGGTCTACTCCATTTCAGCAACCTGTCCCTGTAGGCACTGATTGTGAGAGGCTGAGCCTGAAGCCCCAAGTGTAATCTGCCTCGGTCAATATTCATTCAAGTCATTCATTCATTAAAAAATAACCGACCAGTGATGAGCATTACAGTGTGTGAAGAATCTTTTCATGGTATGCTGATAGGTGTATTTCCTCCTTCATGTGCCAGATAGCTGAATTTTTAAAAGTTCCCTAATGGTTACCTAAAGATATTCTAATTCTTAGGACCTTAAAGAGCCAAACTTCTGCATTTAGCATTATTAAAGGCTCTTCTGTTGGGGGTTTCTCTGTAGGACCTTTTGCCTCAGTCAATAGTTTTCCATGAGCAGTCATGCATCTAAAGCCCAGATTCCATGGTAGTGGCTCAGTCTGGTGCTCAAAAGACATTGCCACTCCTCCTTTTGAACTGAAGGTCACTACAATATTTCTTTAGGACATGGTTCTGCCGTCTTACTCATGTCAACTAGCGTGTCACTCTGGAAATAGCACCATCGAACTCAGTGTGAGAAATGGTGGCAGAACCAGGCCCTGAGATTTTCTTTTGTTCAAGGTAGTGTTTTTGGGTTGTGAATACCTTAGCCAGAAGCCTGAGAGAAACTGCAGGTCTTTTCTGCAAATTCCCATTAGCTGCATTGCACCCTGGCAAAGCAATCTTGAAAATGGTGCCCTGTATCAATTCAAAGCAAAATTCCATCTTTAGTATTATTCAATAGTCCCTCATGTTTCCTCTTCTCCCAGCATGAAATGTAACATGGAAAGGATCATGCACTCACTGCCTGATGCAAACGGAGCCATTAAACGTTACTTGACGAGGATAGAAACATTCAGCTCACTTGATTAACTCTTTGTCTCTTATGGAGCAGCATAAAAAGACAAAGCAGCTTCAAAAGCATGGAGTCACTGGAAAAATCTTTAAATCAAGATTGGACATTTTTCTAAAAGATATGCTGTAGTTCAAATGGGAGTTAACTCAGGGAAGGTGTTATACAGAAGGTCAGACTAGATGATCACAGTGGTCCCTTCTGGCTTTATGATTCTTGAATCTATGATTTCTTGATGGACTCCTTCAGGTAACCTTGAAGCATATCTCCAAGAAGGATAGCCTGATTCTGTAGCAGTGAAAGCCCATCAGACCAGCAGTCGTGGGCAGAATGTGGTGCAGCTTCTACTGAAGTAACTTTCAAAGCAGCCACCTGGTAATACATCAACTCATCTACTAAGTATCGTAAGGTAGACATTACCAGCTGGGCTGATGCAGCTTTTGACCAGCACATGCACAGAGGTATAATTCAGTCATCAAATAAAACAATAATTATAAAGATCTTCTATACCTAGCTGGATGTGAAAGATCTTAATATTATGTAGCACAGTGGCTTGGAGCTGGAGATATCAGTAGCTAGATAGTACAAGCATGGCAGATGAATCGCTAATGGGAACGTAGTTCCAAATCCCAGGAGAGAGGGAAAAAAAAAAGTAATTCAGGTAAATCAGACGTGGCTGATACGAAATGATTCATCTATGCATGTATCTTGCCAGCACAATGTACTATGTCTAATAGTGTGGTAGGTACGATGTTATTTTGGCCGAGCATGCTGGTGAGTGCTGGAATGCTGGCTTCTCTCTGCACATGGTGTTAGAAAAGCAGGTTATTGTTATATTCAGTCATCAGATAAAGAGGCAATACGTTCAGCAACAGAGTAAAATGAACAGGGATCATATTCAGAAAAGAAACTCGACCCATTCAGAGACCAATTTGTAAAGAAAACAGCGCTCCCACATTCAGTTCAATATACCTGAACAGCAAGTGGCATGTATCTCAATGAATACTGGTTCCTTGTCATCTGTATGGTCAGTATGATGTCAGTGTGACAAGGGAACCTTGGATTACATTAACCACCAATACATCCTGTAAATACCCAGAGTCTACCAAGAACTCCAGGCTAGCACTGATATTGGCCGCAGTGCCTTGGACAGCATAGTAAAGGTGCAGATTACAGTAGCCTTCAGCAGTCGTGACTTGCTTTTCTTTTTTTACACTGTGGCTGGAGGAGATTATATTGGGTAATCCCTCTTCTTGGAAGGCAACACCCTATTGCATAGGTGAAAAGTGAACAAGCCATGTGTACCACATCATGTCCTCTTTAGGCTCCTTTGTTCCCCTGGTCTATCTTACATGCCATTTGAGAGGACGAGATGTAACTTGTATGTGTTTTGTCGAACATCGTTCATGCAGATGAGACCCAATGATCTCAAAAATTCCCCACCAACCCACTTATCCCTATCCAATGGAGAATGCCCTCTACTGGTGTCACTCCCAATCCTTTGCACTCAACCCTGGGGTCTCCTTTCCCAATGTACTGCCAACTTAGGTTCCCCTTTAATTTTTCCTGAGCCAGCACAGGTTGGATCTTGTGAGTAAGGCTTCTTCTGTTCAAGGTGATCTGGCCTTATTTCCCTCTGGGTATCAGGAGGAAGCAAGAGGATAGCAGTTAGGAAGCTCCATTAACAGGTGCCCCAGGGGAAGGGAAGAGAATACTGTGTCTGCCTCCTCAGGTTACATGAGCACTGCACATGCAGCAGGGCTTGCAGAGAAAACAGAGCAAACAGCAGAGCACGAAGGTCCAGAGGGATACTTATGTGCAACATCTCTTCCCTGTAGCTGTTGTACTCTCTGCTCATGCAAGCTGCACAGGGGAGGGGACTGCAGGGACAACCAGCAAAGAACCCGGGGGTCTCTCTTTGCAATCCCCCGAGATCAGCAGCCATCAGCCTCTTCTTGCTAAAATACAAGTCCAGCTCAGACTCCTTGTAATGATGCTTCCCATTCATCTCTGGGAACTGCATCCAGGGGAGGGTCAGAGTTCTCTTTGCAAGGCAGATTCTAGCTTGACTGTAACAGTTTTAAGCAGGTTTCCACTCTGGAGTATGCTGGCTGGGTCCATGCAAGCCCCAAACTTTCTGTCAGCTGGCCCAACGAGGATTAAAAGGAGCCAAATTTGTACTGAATTTGGAGGCAGAGGAGAGACCAGGATTGAAACAGAAAGGAAAGCGCACAGGGAGGCAGAGAGGTTGTGTGAGGAAGCTATTCGATCGGAGAAGGGCCAGGTTATGTGCAACGCTGCTGGAGCATTAGCAGATGACACTGTCCTTCTCTTTTCCTCATTAAGGCTTTGCCAACCCACCCGCTACAGGTGGCGTGTCATCACCTTGTGTGCACAGTGGTAGGGGAGGCAGGGTCCTCTTTGGGTGACAGGAATCCTTGTGGCTAGGAGCCTCAGCAGCAATTGCTGCTTTAGGCCTATGCAGCTGTATTAATCCCTGGCCTTTCAATGGTCCCACTTCTCACTCCCATCGACCCATCATCCCGGGCCCCATCCCGGCTGGTTCCCTGTCCATGATCCCGTTTGAATCTGGAGCCCAAGGGCTGTGGCAGGGGGTGAATTTCGTAACAGCTCTGCCAACCCTTGCTTGGAAAGCTGCACTTTGGCT
Organism: Gopherus flavomarginatus; assembly: GCF_025201925.1. Taxonomy (NCBI): domain Eukaryota; kingdom Metazoa; phylum Chordata; order Testudines; family Testudinidae; genus Gopherus; species Gopherus flavomarginatus. The sequence goes on along the minus strand of NC_066617.1, from coordinate 100,824,379 downwards.
CCATCTCCTGGCCATATAAGGGAGAGTCCCCAGGAGCCACAGAGCCTCTCTCAGACATGAGGGATTTTCTATAGCCTAAGGGGGTCACAGGCAGGGAGGAGGAGTGCTGTGGATACAGGGATGTGTGGGAGTTTGGACATCAGTGGGAAGGGAGCTGGACAGACCCCTCATGGATTATTTCACACAGAGCCGCACAAAACCTAGGCCCAACTGTGTTCTCTGGGTGATACGTGTCATTATCTAGAGAGGCAAGTGGGGAGGTGGGGAGATGAACTGCTTTTTTGCCAGCCCCTGAGATCCAGATTTCTGCATGATGCCAGTCAGCCTTGCCCTGGTGTTTTTACTGGGCCTGATTCTCCATTGCTCTGCACTCTGCAGGCAGGGACACCAGTGCAAAGACAGTGTGAAACGCTACCAGCCTGGTAGCTTGTGACAGTCCCTTTGCACGGGGGCAGCAGTTTCTGTGTGGTACCTGGCAATAGGGAGTCAGGCTCATCGTTCCCATTTGACAGTCTGCCTTTCACTTCTCTAACATGGGGAGGCGGGGAGGGCAGTTTCGCCAAACATGCTGCAATCACAAAGCTGCCCTGCTTACAGGCTCTCTTTCGGTAGCACTTCCTCAATCTGGTGGGGGCGGGAAACGAGAGGCTAACACCGATGTATTCAGAGTGAGATCCCTGAGGCCCTGCAGAGGGTTCCCAGTACATCCAGACTAACAGAGCCAGAGGAGTGTGGTCCTGTTTGCTCCCAGTCCACTAGAGGAGAGAAAGGGCTGGTCCCTTTTGTGGCTCACCTGGACCCCAAGGAGCTGAAAGGATGTCTCTTCCCCGTCAGCTGCGAGACAAGAGGTGAGTTCCCCAGACACACTGCATTACCACTCTGCTCCTTCCCTTTTGCTTGAACACAGGCCTCTTTGAAGAGACACTGCCTGGGTGTGGCTGCAGCCACCAAAACATTGGGCTTCCGTTGTGCGTGTGGGAGCCCTCAGTTTTTAAATAGGAATAGCCCCCCTGGTGCTATCAGGGGCCCCATGGAAGGCTCCCCATCCAGGGAGGGCAGCGGGTATTTGCCTCTTTGTCCTCCCTGCAGTTCCACCAGGGGAGAGCAACTTTAAACTGCAGCTGGGGCTCCACAGCAAAGGCAGGCTGGGACAGCTTCGGCCAGGGCCGGTGCAAGGAAGTTTCGTGCCCTAGGCGAAACTTCCACCTTGCTGCCCCCTGCAGCCCTGCGGCAGCTCCCCACCCCCGCGCCCTGAAGTGTGCTGCCCGCCCCCATGGCAGCTCCCCACCCCCTGGCCTGAGGACCCCTGCGGTACCTCCCCACCCCAGCTCACCTCTGCTCCGCATCCTCTCCAAGCAGGACTGCACAGTGGAACCCCTGGGCTGGCAACTGCTGGCAGCAGCGTGCTGACCCAGGGGACCTCCCTGGGTTGCCAGTGGCGTGCCATGGCAGCCCAGAGGATTCCGGGGGCCTGGGGTCTTCGGCGGCAGGGGGCCCCCACTTTGGCAGTAATTCGGCGGCAGGGGGCCCTTCCGCTGCGGGACCTGCTGCCGAAGTGCCCCAGAGACCCGCCGTGGGGCCCCCCCACTGCCAAATTGCCACCGAAGCGGGACCAGCTGCCGAAGTGCAGCTGGGTCTTCAGCGGTAATTCTGTGGCGGAGGGCCCCCGCCGCCCTTTAGTGACTGGTCCCAGAGCGGAAGGGCCCCCCGCCGCCGATTTACCGCCGAAGACCGGGCTGCATGTCAGCAGCAGGTCCTGCTTCGGCGGTAATTCACCGGCAGGGGGTCCTTCCGCCCCTAGAGCAGAAGGATCTCCCGCCAGGGAGGACTGGGAGCAGAAGCTCCAGGGGCCTGGGCCCCGCGAGAGTTTTCCAGGGCTCCCAGAGCGAGTGAAGGACCCCGCTCCAGGGGCCTTGAAAAACTCTCGTGGGGGCCCCTGCGGGGCCTGGGGCAAATTGCTCCTCTTGCCCCCCTCTCTGGGTGGCCCTGCTGGCGCGCTGACCCAGAGGAAGCCCTGGGCTGCCAGCAATGGCACGCAGACCCAGGGGACTCCCTGGGCTGCCAGCTTCTGTGGCGGCGCCCTGACCGGGAGGACCCCCTGGGCTGCTGGCTGCCACGGCGGCGCCCTGACCCGGGGAACACCCTGGGCTGCCGGCTGCCGTGGCAGCGCCCTGACCGGGGGGACCCCCTGGTCTGCGGGCTGCCACGGGGGCGCCCTGACCCGGGGGACCCCTTGGTCTGCGGGCTGCCGCGGGGGTGCCCTGACCCGGGGAACACCCTGGGCTGCCTGCTGCCGCGGTGGCGCCCTGACCGGGGGGACCCCCTGGTCTGCGGGCTGCCGCGGGGGTGCCCTGACCCGGGGGACCCCCTGTGCTGCCGGCTGCCGCGGCGGCGCCCTGACCCGGGGGACCCCCTGGGCTGCCGATTGCCGCTGGCAGCTCAGACTCCCTCTCTGTCCCAGCAGCAGCGGCTGCTCAACCATTTAAAAAAAAATTGGGGGGCACTTTTTGGCACCTCCAAATCTCAGCGCCCTAGGCAACCGCCTAGTCCGCCTAAATGGTTGCACTGGCCCTGGCTTCGGCACATCCCGTGGCTGGTGTAACAGCAAGTGGTGGCGCCTCCCAAGTTTGAGTGGTGCTGAGTAACTCCAGCAGAGCAAGGGATTGTGGGCAACTTCCACCACTATAATGCCCTTCTGGGTGGACTCTCCACTGCCAGAGGCCCCTTGTTCTGGGGTCTGATGGCGGAAAGGTGAACTGATCCCCCTTCCATAGTCTTTGCGGAGTGGGAAAATATTCCATTTGCTAGAACTGGAAACCACCTTTTCCCCATTCCCACTGCTCCTCCACCTCCTTCTCCAGCACTTTTACTTCAGGATTAACACACAGAGAGCTCTCACGTTGTGGCATGTGACTGAGGCAAATGAATTTGCACTTCTCTGTTTTTATCAAGGGGGTTAGGCAGAGAAGGGCCTGAAAAGAAGGTGAAAATGGTCTGGTCAGACCTGTGAGCCCATTACTATTTGTGTATACAGACATAAGTGAGATAGGTGCCTGTGCTCACCTTAGGCCAAGGCAGACTGGTCTATAATTATTATCCTAATGTAAGTGGAGGAATGGTCCCGCTATTGTGAGGAACTTTCCTGGCTTATACATTACCCCGGTGGACTTAGCTAGCAGAAGGATCTGAGTCCTCGCTCCCACTCCCTTTACCCAGAGGCCTGCCTGACCTCAAGGGCTCCCCTTCCGCTCTCCCATGTGGCAGAGTCCTCGTAACCCCAACACGGCTGGGCCCAAGATTCATGGGGGGCTAGGGTGTCCCCACTCTGGGGTGCTCTTTCCGCTCTGGACGCTTCCCTGACCCACTGACCATTGCATATCGTTCAAAGCAAATACAATTTATTAAACAGCAATCAATTAAAAAAAATTAGTAAGAATTGGGAAAGGTTAAAGAAAAAACCTGTCACCCCCTCTGTGACATGAGGACATCACAAACACTGTCTCTGGAATGTAAGGGAAGTTCAGTCTGTTCCTCACACGTCCCAGGCTCCTCCTCAGGCTCTGGCTGTGCTGCAGGGATGCTGCGGGTTGGATACTTGCTCTGGTGGTGGCCACATGCACTCAGGCTCTAGGCAGCAGGACCCTTCTTCTCAGCATCAGCCCCCCTTGTCACGGTTATGATCCCTCTTCAAGTCTGGCCTGCAGAGCCTCTTGGCTGAGGGTTTCTCTCTGCACTGGGCCTGCAACCTAGGGTCCCCCTCACTCTTCCCCAGCTGCTCACTGCACCCGGCTCTGGACTGCTCCAGCCTCAGCTCCAGCTCCACCACTCTGCCTCAGCTCCAGCTCCAGCCCCAACCCCAGCTCTGCTACTGCTCTGCCTCCAGCTCAGCTCCCCGGGCTGCTCCTCTAGCCCCTCTCAGACTCTGGCTGCTGCTCTCTCCTTAGCTCTGCCCTTCTGGACAGGCAGCTCCAGCTCACACTGAGAAGGACAGGACCCCATGCTCCTGACTCTCTCATTGGCTTGCTTGCCTCATCAATCAGGCTGACCTGGAGCACTGGCCTCTCCCCATTGGTCCTGAGGACCGTGAATCTCAGGGTCTTGATTTCTCATTAGCCTTTCCCCTTTCTTTTGATCCTGGGAGAAGGCCAACCAAAAACCACCTAAGTTTCAAAAAGAGGCCAACAGTCCCCTTACAGCAAGTTTTCTAGACACTGTAGGATGGTCAAGAACGTGCCCCGGGACAATGTTATCTGCCAGCAAAAGTGTGCTAAGCCAGACCCTTTGGTGTGTAGACCTGCTGATGTGGCTGCACCTTAGAGCATGGGGGCTGATTTTCAGACTCACTGCGTACCCACAGCTCTCACTGATTTCTGTTGGAGTTGTACGTATTCAGTGCCCCTGAAAATCAGACCTCAGAGGTCTATATAGTCATCCTTGCCGTTTGTGGGGCCCCAGGCTTCCAGAAAGAGGGAAATCAGGGCATGAGTTGCCTTCTTCTTGCTTCTGTTGCTGTCTGGTGCCTGGCAGCAAGATGTTGCCTCCCCATCCTGGCTCTACTGCCTGCGAGGGAGATAGGACCAGCCCAGGAGTTGCAGAGGTTACATGGAGCCATTAGTTCGCTTGTGCCAAAGGCCAACACCAGCTGTAGTAACCCAGCTCTTTTTTTCTCTTGCCTTTCAGTGACTTTGACCAGCTTCCAAATGAGGTGCCTGTCTCCGCTAACATTGCAGATGCCCAAGAGAAGAGCGGCTTCACCAGTTACTATGTAAGAGAGAGACTCTCTCCTTGTACTCACAGGTGTGACTGGCTCAGCATTGGGTCAGGGAAATAGGATGCAACCTGCCTGGCCTGATGCCGCTAGGCATGGCCTGCTGCCTATACAGCCTTCCGGTCTCCATGTTGTTGGGTGGGGCCTGCCTTCCTCTGGAATGGAGAGGTGTCTGTCATGGGTGCACTCTGACAATCCAAGTACCTGTGGGTGTGGCCTGACATTGATGGGCTCTTTGACACTGCCTGTTTCCTAAGTCTTTCCATAGCCTTGTTCAGGAGATTCAATGGGGATGGGGGATAGAGAGTCTGACAGGGAATAGCCCATCTTGGCACATGCAAATTAGGAAGCTCCCTCCTCCACAGAAGAGGATGTCAGATCTGGACAGTGAATCACTGGAGCACCAGGGAGGAGAATGGGAGGGAAGGAGGAAGGAGGGGTGTGAGATGTGCGAAGAGTGAGCTCTGGATGAGGCCTGCTCAGTGTGCCCTCTGCAGGGTAGGCTCCTCTTGCCAGAGGTATTGACCACCGATCTCTCACTGAGGGACTGCAGGGTTTAGACTCAGCTGCAGTAAGTCTTGGCTGCTATCTGCTTAAGTCTGCTGGCAGTGTCTGGGTGCCACTTGGCACAGGGTTCAATGCTTGGAAATCAGGCCGTCCATTAATCACAGCAAATCAATCTGTTTGGGAAATCGGCGAGAGTACTGTCTGGTGGTTGGAGCAGGGGACCTGGAGTCAGGAAATCTGGGCACTGTTTCTAACTCTGCCACTGACTTGCTGCATGACCATGGACAAGGCTCCTAGGCCAGAATGTTCAAACTTGTGCATGTCAAGTCAGCGAGAGTTACGGGTGCTTGCGACATCTGAAAACCAGGACCTTAAATTAGGGGCCTAAATGTGGATTTAAGATATCCAAGGCACCCAAGCTTGAAAATATTATCTTTAATCTCCTGTGGCATTAATTTCCTCATCTGTCAAGTGGCAGTCATAAAGTGGTGTCCTGCTCTCTGATGGAAGGTGTTATAGGAGAGTAAAGTATTATTGTTAGCATTATCTAATGCCTCAAATCCTCCCAGGTTTGCTGTTCGCATGATGGTGTGGTAGGAAACAGTCACAGTGACGTGATCCATGGGAAACCTGGGGACACAGGCAAAATCAGCCTGGCGTGGTTATTATTTTATAGCACCCAAAATGCCAGGTTCTTAACAGAAGACTTACCTTCAACTTCAGCCTCTTGAGAAAACAGCCCAGACAGTGGACGGCGGGCTATATGCACCTGCTGTGTGCCTCACTTGCACTTTGTTGATCTTATTAGGTATGCATGTGACCCTCACTCCCTCTTCCCCTTCAGGTGTTTGTCATTGAGGTGAAGACAAAAGGAGGTGGCAGATACTTGATCTTCCGCCGCTACCGCCAGTTCTACGCCCTGCATAGCAAGCTAGAGGAGAGATATGGGGCAGAGAACAAAAGCAATACCTTTGCCTTCACCCTCCCCGTGTTGCCAGGTAGGCTGTTGTCGAACGCAGCCCCGTGTCTGCTCCCAGACATCCTTAGTAGATATTCCAATCCAAGCTTCTCCTAGTGGAGCTCATTGTAGGGAAGGATGCCGGAGTGCTGGCTGTGAGAACCAGTTCCCAGCAATGGGTGTTGTAGAGATCAGTGCACGTGCAGTGGCGGAGGGATCTCCTCCAGCAGGGGACACTGACATGTAGAAAGCTGGAAATCCTTTCCCCTGTATTTCTTGTCCTGGATGCTACTGGCATGTTGCTTCCTTCCTATTTTCTGTTTGGTAACTCTTCTGGTTTGTTGGTTTTGTGCTTTCCAGGAAAGGTTTATGTTGGTGCGAAAAAGGAGATTGCGGAGAGCCGGATCCCTATCCTCAATATTTACATGAAGGTAAAGCTTCAGCTTAGAGCTGAGGTTGCTGTGGGCATACAGAGTCAATGCTTTGGATAGATCCCATTTGAAACCATCTTGGATAGCTATGTCCACCCCAGCAGGGGGTACCTGGCTCTCTTTATGGCGTTCACCCTGGGACACCCTACTTTCCCGAGGCACCATAGCACTGGGGAGAGAACTCCTTTGTGTGCAGGTTGATTATGGGCCCTGTATTAAATGAGTGGCTGACTGGGGCCTGCAGCAGCTGATGGTCTGACAGGCAGTAATGGGGAGCCTTCCGCTGCCCAGCTCTGCCCTCTCCCCACAGGGATCTCTGTGATTCCCGGGTTTGGGGATGACAGGAAGAGGGTGAATGTCCCTGGAGTAAATAAGGCACACTGGCAACACATTGGCCAAGGCCAGCAGTGAATAGAGGCAAAACCAGAGGCTGCTCAACCCTGTCCCGCTTAGCAGGGAGATTTCTGACAGTGATGCACCTCCTCTGTGTGTCGATAGATTGGAGAGGTGTTTCTGTTACCCAGGTAACATACAGAGTGGATCTCTACCACTGCTGTTACTCTGCTCCCTTGCCTCCCCTGACACAGAAGCTGCTCTGTCTGCCCAGCTGGGTGCTGATGGATGAAGACCTACGACTGTTTTTCTACCAGTCGGAGTTTGACTGCGAGCAGGTGCCGAAGGGGCTGCGGCGGCTTCGCCCACGCACTCGCCGAGTGTAAGCCTCTGATGTGTTTCCTCCTGGGTCCCTGATCGAAGGGAGGGTGCCCAGCCCCTTGTCTCCACCGCACTTTGGGGAGAGGGAATTGGAGAGTCCCAGTGTGTCCCCCAAATAAGTCAGTCAAGTCCTGCCCTACTGCTTGTCTGTGCCATATAAACTGGACTGTTCCCACCCCCAGTAACTAAAAACCCTGCAGTATTCAGGCTGCATTCTGTCTAAGGCAAGGGAAATGCTGAAAGGCCATCGGCACTGTTTTAAAATGGTGCCCTACTCATTGCGCTAGTGACTCTGTACCAGTGATCTCTGTAGGGAGCTGTGTGTGGTGTGGGCAGGCCAGGGTTGGGAGCTTGATCCTGCACTGCTGAAGTCAATGGGAGTTTTGCCATTGACCTCAATAGCAGTTGGATCAGATCTTAAATGAATGTGGAGACTCAGTTGGTCCCCATGCCTCACCTGAGCAGGGGCCTATCCTCCAGAGCAGCACTGGGATCCCACAGGAGAGCTGTGCTGCATAGAACAAAGGAGAATGAATTCCCCTCTCAACCAGCAGCATGTGTGTGTGAAGGCCTGGATTGAATTAGCACAATCCTTAAGGCTGAGATTTTTCCAAGGGAACTAACTAGCCCCCCAGAGTCCCCAGGGCAAGTCTGACTTCCCCAGTCAGAGCAGCGGGAGGGAGGAATTCCTCCAGAGCGGGGTTGGTAAGGGAGGTCTAAGATTCTGAGTACACGGTTTGAATTCCCCTCTGTGCTCAGCAGAGGGCTTTGCCAGGGAGTGTTTGCTACTGCGACACACCAGAGCTGAGAACCCTGGGCTTAATGTAGTTGTGTCCGCATCTATTTGCTTGACTCGCACGTCGTGCACAGATACTCTGGTGCTTTGTAAAGTGACTTGTGACTTGGACCACCTGCCTCCTAGAGGGTGAGGAAGCAAAGACTGTGCTATTCAGCCGCTTTTCTTACCACTAGAAAGGGGTGTTTACCTTCCCGTTGTCTCCTTCCTTTGCAGCAAAAGCATTGCGCACCAGGCGCCTGGTTTTGACCGCATGGCAGCCCCACGGGCTGAGGTGGGTACCCTGTGCAGCAAGTAGCAGGTTGTAAACAAAGCTGTTTTTCCACTCAGGGATCTCTCTTATTACATCTGTGTCCTTCTTGGGAGAGGTTCATATGTTGGGGGAGGAGGGAAAATGGAATAAGCATAGATAGGAAATTCTTCTCAGTCCAGTGCGGGAGAGGGGAAGAGTAGAAGAGACCAGTATGAGGTGAAGCAGAGGACTGAAGATATATAGAGACTGAATCCCCCTCCCAGTTGAATAACAGGAGGGTCTTATTGAAGGATCAATATGAGCTGTATCTCAGAAATGACAGAACATAGAGAACTCACTGCCCACTTTTCCTCATTTAGAGGGGGTCACCCACAGACTCACTCTCAGGCTCCGATTCAGCAAAGCACTTAAGCATATGCTTAGCCTGAAGTATGTACTTAAGTCCCATTACTTTCTGTAAGATAAGCACGTGCTTAAATGCTCTGAATCAGGGCCTGCGGCATTCTCATCACCAGGACTAGAAGAGTGAGGAAAATCCAGTCCTCAAGTCCTAAGCTGAGAAGGGGAAGCTCTTACAAATGGAAATTGTGGGGGAGGGGGGGAGAACGTGAAAGAGTGGGGGAAAGGAGGGAGAGAGATGAAACACGGAAGGTAGAAGTAGATGGGACAAGGCTGAATAAGACAAGACATTTCATGGGGAGAGAGGAGGTTGGGAGAAAAGAGAGCCTTTCAATAAACTGAAACCTCATGAAAGGGGGAACACTTACAGAGTTCATAGTCCTAGGAAAAAGTTGGGCACTGGGAAAGATAAACTCAAAATCTAGGAAGATACATGGAAAATAGGAAGAGCAAAGGGAAAAGAAGGAGAAGAACAAAGGGGATGGCAAGTTCCTGCCCCCCCTCCCTTTTAATTGGATAAAAAACTTGTTTGATACAAGATTTGGCTCTGCCATTTGATGGCGATTTGGATGTTTCCGGCTGATTTAAAAAGAATCGTTCCTGGGTTTGGGAAAGAAGAGTTGACACTCCTTCCTCAGCCCCAGCTCCTGTTGGGTATTTGTAAGGCTGACTGCATTCCTTTCTGTCACTAACAGGAAGTGGGCTCTCTCCAGGGCATACGGCTAGAAGCCTGTACTTTCCTGTTTGAACAAGCAGAGGCGGCTCAGAGTTTTCCTGAGCTGAAGTGATTATTTCCCTCCATCAAGACACAAGATACTTGCACTCTGAAGCTGGTTTGGGAGGCCCTTCTTAAGAGAAACACTAAGCTTCTTTTTTGGGGCCCCAGGGTGGAATATGTTGGTATCCTCTTGCTTCTCTAAGACAAATGTCAGGGGACTATTGTCCCCTTACTAAAACTCAGCGGGGATGTTCTGGCTGGCTAGCTCCCAGTACCAAAAGGGGAAGGGGTGACGGGAAATCAGGACCCTGAGACTGACAGTCCCCAGGAACAATGGAGAGAGGCCAATGCTCCAGGTCAGCCTGATTGACAGAGCGGGCAGGTTAATCAGGGAGTGAAGAGGCCTGGGGAGCGGGTCTGGTCTTCCATGTGAGCTGGAATTGCCTGAGTCAGACAGAGTGGGGCCGAGCTAAGGAAAAAGCAGGGGCTCAAGCTGAGCTGCTGGGAGCAGAGCTGTGTCAGCCAGAGGGGCCAGAAAAGCAGCCCAGGAAGCAGGTCGGTGCTGGGAGCAGAGTCACAGAAACAGCCCACAGAGAAGACCTGTCCTGGGAGCAGAGCAGTAGCAACCAGAGCCAGAGGGGCCAGAGAAGCAGCCCAGGGAGCTGGAGCAGTCTGGAGCCGAGTGCAGTGAGCAGCTGGGGAGAGCAAGGAGGGACCCTGGGCAGCAGACCCAGTGCAGAGAGATGCCCACAGTCAAGAGGCCCTACATATTATGTAAGTGGGGGAATGGTCCTGCTATTGTGGGGAACTTTCCTGGCTTACACACTACGCTTGTGAAGTGGGCTAGTGAAAGGATCTGAGTCCTTGCTCCCTGCCTGACCTCGAGGGCTCCCCTTCCACTCTCCTGTGTGGCAGAGTCCTTGTAACCCCAGCAAGGCTGAGCCCAGGATTCCTGGGGGGCTCAACCCCCTACCTTGTCATAGTCACTTAGGGCAGGGGCTAGGGTGTCCCCACTCCAGGGTGTTCTCTCTGCACTGGACGCTTCCCTGACCCACTGATCATTACATACATTCAAAGCAAATACAATTGATTAAACAGCAATCAATTTAAAAAAATAAGGAAAAATGGGAAAGGTTAAAGGAAAACCCGTCACCCTGCTCTATGGCACGGGGACATCACAACCAGCGTCTCTGGATGTCAGGGAAGTTCAGTCTCTTCCTCACAAGTCCCAGGCCTCCTCAGGCCCTGGCTGTGCTGCAGGGATGCTGCAAGTCGGACACTTGCTCTGGTGGTGGCCACATGCACTCAGGCTCTAGTTGTCAGGACCTTTCTTCCCGGCATTGCTCCCACCCCGTCAATCCCCATCCAAGTCTGGCCTGCAGGGCCTCTTGGCTTCCTGACTCTCTGATTAGCTTCCTGCTCTGTCAATCAGGCTGACCTGGAGCACTGGCCTCTCTCCATTGTTCCTGAGCACTGTCAGTTTCAGGGTCCTGATTTCCCATCAGCCCTTCCCCTTTCTTTTGGTACTGGGAGCTAGCCAACAAAAACAACTCCACTGAGTTTTAGTAAGTCCCCTACACAAAGGAAAGGAGGCTGCAGCCAAGGGGAAATGCCATGGAAAGGTTTACCCAGAATGTATTCTGCAACAGAGGGGTTCTAGCGAGACTTTGCCTTTGAACTGCCCTGCTCTGGGAATGCACATTTCCATCCCTGGGCACTAGCAGCTCGGAATTGTCTCAAAAGCAGAAATTGTTTGGGCCACGGTTTTGCCCTCTGGAAGATCTGAATGTTCAGTGCAAGGCTATTAGAAACTATGGGCTTAGTTGCTCTGAGATCCTTTTCAACTGCTGAAGACAGCAGCTCTTGGATCAAACATTCTCCATTGCATCTGTACCCTTTTTTTCATTAATAGTTACTATAGTTTATGTAATTTATAAAAAGCCTGTTTAAAGAGCTATTTATATTGGTCACTAGTGAGAGGGGATTCCGGGGTCTATCCTTTATGAGAACCACCATCTTCTGACCTCTCAGTCTTTATTTGTTATTTGAATAGCAGAAAGGTTCTGAGAGGCTTGGGGCTCCAGTTCTCTATATGACCTTGCACAAACATTTGGATCTGTGATGGGAAGTGCATGCTGCTCCAACTCTCCCTGCTTTCCTGATTGCTCCAGCTCTCAGTGTGCATCTCAATAGCAGGGATCTATTAGGCAATATACTCCCAAGAATGTGAGTTACAGGGAAATAACCTTTTCCTGTGAATATGCCGGACAGGGAAAGCAGGAAAGCAGAGTTCTGTAACTCTGAATTTATCACTGAAATGGTGATCATTTCCCCCAGGCATTGTTTGACTTTCTTGGAACCAGTACACTGGAGCTGAACTTCAAGAAGGGAGACTTGATCTATCTACTCAGCAGGATCAACAAAGATTGGCTAGAGGTGAGACCGAGGTTACTGGGGCTATGAGAGTTTCTGAGCTGTCAGGGTACATCTAACGTTAGTCCATGAGAGACCAAGGCCCAGATCCTCAAAGGTATTTAGACTCCCAACTTCCAGTGATTTCAATGGAAATTAGTAGTCTAAATAATTTTGAGGATCTGGGATTAAGCTTCTATCTCTATATTCCAGGGTCCTTTCTTTCTAGGCTCTGTTTGAATTTTAGGTTTCCTCTCCTCTGGCACTTGTGTTTCACTTGTACTCTCTTTGCCTATAGTGCACACTAGAGTACGTAGAGGTGAGTAGAACACACACACACAGGCCACAGAAAAGAGAAGGAAACTCCTGTTCAGATGTGATCGCTTGTGTTTGCATTACTTGTGACACGCTGCCCTCCAGCCCCACCTGCACCGCCCTGTTTTGGGGTGACTTGGACACTATGGGGAGGTAATGAGAATGGGCTGCGGGAGCATGCAGGATATCTGCTGATACGGTATCTCTGCTTTCTATAAGAGGACAGCCTTCATGGGGAAGTATCTGATGTTTGTATATCATACACTGCCCCAGTCCATCTGTAGCCAACCACCCAATCCAATATTCCTGTTCCAGGTACAACATCAGGTCACTTCCACTGCACTCATCTCATTATGTTGATATAGTGTACTTGGACTCTCAGAAAGCCTTGGACATGGTCCTATATCAAAGGCTCTTAAGCAAAGTAAACAGCCATAGGATAATGAGGGAAAGTCCTCTCATGGATTAATAACTGGTTAAAAGATAGGAAACAAAGGATAGGAATAAATGGTCAGCTTTCACAGTGGAGAGAGGTAAATATCTAGGTCCTCCAAGGATCTCTGCTGTGACCAGTGCTATTCAACATATTCATAAATGATTTGGAAAAGTGGGTAAAACAGTGAGGTGGTAAAGTTTGCAGATGATACAAAACTACTCAAGATAGTTAAGTCCAAAGCTGACTGTGAAGTTACAAAGGGATTTCACAGAACTAAGTGACTGGGAGACAAGTTAGCAGATGAAATTCAGTGTTGATAAATGCAAAGCAAGGCACATCGGAAAATGTAATCCTAACTATACATACCAAAATGGTAAGGTCTAAATTAGCTGTTACCACTCAAGAAAGAGATCATAGGAGTCATTATTTATAGTTCTTCAAAAACATCTGCTCAGTGTGCAGCAGCAGTCAAAAAAGCTACCGAATGTTAGGAACCACTAGTAAAGAGACAGATAATAAGACAGAAAATATCATAATAATATTATATAAATCCATTATATGCCCACACCTGGAATACTGTCGGCAGTTCTGGTCAACCCATCTCAAAAAAGATGTATTAGAAATGGAAAGGGTACAGGGGAAGGCAACAAAAATGAAGAGAGATTAGACTAAAGCGATGTTTAAGGGATGGTATGGCTGAGGCCTATAAAATCTTAAAAGATGTGGAGAAAATGCATAGGGAAGTGTTAGTGACCCCTTCGCAGAACATAAGAACTGGGCGGGGGGTGGGGGGGTGTCATCCAATGAAATTAATAGGCAGCAGGTTTAAAACAAAAGGAAGTACTTCTTCACACAGCGTGCAGTCAACCCGTGGAACTCACTGCGAGGGCAAATGAAATGTAAATGTGGATAAATGTAAAGTGATGCACACTGGAAAAAAATAACCCAACTATACATACAATATGATGGGGGCTAATTTAGCTACAACGAGTCAGGAAAAAGATCTTGGAGTCATCGTGGATAGTTCTCTGAAGATGTCCACGCAGAGTGCAGAGGCAGTCAAAAAAGCAAACAGGATGTTAGGAATCATTAAAAAGGGGATAGAGAATAAGACTGAGAACATATTATTGCCCATATATAAATCCATGGTATGCCCACATCTTGAATACTGCATACAGATGTGGTCTCCTCACCTCAAAAAAGATATTCTACACTAGAAAAGGTTCAGAAAAGGGCAACTAAAATGGTTAGGGGTTTGGAGAGGGTCCCATACGAGAAAAGATTAAAGAGGCTAGGCCTCTTCAGCTTGGAAAAGAGGAGACTAAGGGGGGATATGATAGAGGTATATAAAATCATGAGTGATGTGGAGAAAGTGGATAAGGAAAAGTTATTTACTTATTCCCACAATACAAGAACTAGGGGTCACCAAATGAAATTAATAGGTAGCAGGTTTCAAACAAATAAAAGGAAGTTCTTCTTCACACAGCGCACAGTCAACTTGTGGAACTCCTTACCTGAGGAAGTTGTGAAGGCTAGGACTATAACAATGTTTAAAAGGGAACTGTAAAAGCAGCAAAGAATCCTGTGGCACCTTATAGACTAACAGACGTATTGGAGCATGAGCTTTCATGGGTGAATACCCACTTCCTCAGATGCATGTAATGGAAATATCCAGGGGCAGGTATATATATGTGTGCTAGCAAGCTAGATATTTCCATTACATGCATCTGAGGAAGTGGGTATTCACCCACGAAAGCTCATGCTCCAATACGTCTGTTAGTCTATAAGGTGCCACAGGATTCTTTGCTGTTTTTACAGATCCAGACTAACACGGCTACCCTCTGATAAAAGGGAACTGGATAAATTCACGGTGGCTAAGTCCATAAATGGCTATTAGCCAGAATGGGTAAAGAATGGTGTCCCTAGCCTCTGTTCATCAGAGCATGGAGATGGATGGCAGGAGAGAGATCACCTGATCATTGCCTGTTAGGTTCACTCCCTCTGGGACACCTGGCATTGGCTACTGTTGGTAGACAAACACTGGACTAGATGGACCTTTGGTCTGACCCGGTACGGCCGTTGTTATGTTCTTATGTTCTTATGTTGGGAAGGCCAAAAGTACAACTAGGTTCAGAAAAGAACTAGATAAGTTCATGGAGGATAGGTCCATCAAGGGCTGTTAGCCAAGATAGTCAGGGATGCAACCCTGTGCTCTGAGTCTCCCTAAACCTCTGACTGCCATAAGTTGACAGTCAATGACAGAGGATGAATCTCTCAATAATTACCCTGTTCTCTTCATGCCCTCTGAAAGATCTGTCGCTGGGCACTGTCAGAGACAGGATACTGGGCTAGATGGGCCATTAGTATGACTCAGTATGGCTGTTCTTACATGACCATATCTGGGGAATTCTGGTGGTCATCTCCATGGAAACGACTTACATTTCCACAGCAGATCACATGTAGCAAAAATAGTGCCCTCTTTGTCATTCTCTTCCTTCCACTTGTCCCAGGGAACCGTCCACGATTCCACCGGAATCTTCCCATGTGCTTTTGTGAAGATCATTCAAGACTTACCCCCGGAGGAGGGCACTATCAATTGGCTGCGCTGCTATTACCAGGATGACACTCTCAGCATCATCAGGTAATGAGACGATGCTTTCAGATGACTGCTGGAGAGATACCCAGACTCCTGCAGCCCAGTCAGGGATCTGCTCTGATCATGTGAGATGACGATGTCTTTTCCCTCTTCTAGGGACATATCAGTGGAAGAGGATCTGAGCAGCACCCCATTGTTCAAGGACCTCATGGCATTAATGAGGTACAACACAGGCAGATGGAGTTGCATGCACTATTGCATGCAGAGATTCACTCCCAGGCATATTTCCTGAGTTCCTCCCACTCCTGGCTGTGTTAAGGTCCAGCCATCCCAGTGTTCTGGGCCTGACATACTCTTCCCTATTACTCTGGAGAGTTGGCAGTTGTCACAACCTGGCCCAGTACCACTCTGTGTGGTTCCTAGTCTGTTGTGAATGGACCCAATGACTGGGTCCCACGTGCTTCCAAGCCAAGTGGGCCTGGGCAGAGTCTCGTCATTGCTTCTAGCTGTGGGACTCTAGGACACACTCCCAGCCTCAGTCCTCTTGTCTAACACCCTTAGGATGTGGGGCACCTCTGTCCAGCCACCTTAGACATTCATCTACACAGGAGAAAAAAGGCATTGCCACCACCCGTGGAGACATTTGCAATGCACACAAAATGTTGGGTCCAAGTGTTGCCAGCATCATTGAGTGTGCACCTTCTCTGAGCAAGTCTTGATAATGTCTCTGCCCACCCTGTTATTTATGATTTGTATTGTCGTAGTGCCTAGAACCCTATTTATAGACCAGGACCCCATTGGGCTTGGTACTGAACAAACAGAATCTACCCCAACATCCCTGCCCACTGTTGCTAGTCCAGTGTGTCTGGAACTCACAGGCATTGCAGTCACATAGACATGGCTGGTTCTCCCATCTCAGTCCACCAGTGCTTTTCCCCACACAACCCTAACCTTGCCAGCCCTAAGCTTATAGAAATAATGAGTCCAGGCCCTCAAGATCATGAGATTGGCTTGAGAATCCTGAGACTTTAATCATAAAAGTTGGAGAGTTTTTTTTATTTACCTCCTGGCATTTGGGAAGGGTCACATTTTCAGATTATTTTCTCAAGCATGAGGTCTGAGATCCTCGTGTAATCAAATGACTCCAGGAGCTGGGCTTTAAGAAAAACTGGCGATAAAATTGAGAGAGTTGACAACACTATTGAACAGTGACCTCTGTGCACTCTATCACCTCCCTTTGGCTCACCTTGTTCTCTCCAACCTGGTTTTTGGAGGCCTGCGAGCCACTGAGCCATCTATCAGCTGGCTTGTTGCGATGGACAGTACCACAAATAACACGCTGGACACATGGCAATAGGAGGAAATAGAACTTCACTGTAGTTTTAAAACTTGGAATATTAAAAATCAAACACAGGGGCCAGTTTTCTTCCACTCTTCTAAATAGGGTGACCAGATGAGAAGAAGAAAATATCGAGACCAAAAAAAAAAAAAAAAAGAGGAGTGCCACCAGTGGAGCAAAAAAACACCGGCGTGCGAAATTTCGGGACAAATTGCGTCCCGATCGATGGGGGCAAACGCCTAAATATCGTGACAGTCACGATTTTGTCGGGACATCTGGTCACCCTACTTGTAAAGGAAACAAACAAGGGGGAAAGGAATTGTTTATGAATTTACCAGTTTTAAATTGTTTTAATACACTATTAAACCAGTAGACCAACAGACCCGAGAGAGAACGCTGTGTGGCTTAACAGCTCATCTCTCTCACCAACAGAAGTTGGTCCAAAAAAAAATATTACCTCTCCCACCTTGTCTCTCTCATATCTTGAGACCAACGAGGCTACAACAACACTGCAAACAAATATTAAACCAATAAGCTGTTTTACTTATTGTAGAGCAGTTCTTTGTTGGGCCACTCATCTGGGAGCTGCTGGAGTGGCATCCCCCACATGTTTGTCCAACCTTTGAAAGGGATAGTAGAAGAAGCATTATAACTTCATTTTGAATGACAGTGGAATTACAGATATATTCAGCAGGCAATACTACTTCTGCCTCCTAACTGCTCCAGTTGCAAATTCACCTGTCTCTAGCAGTCTAGCTGGCTTTCTGTAATGGTGTTTGAAACACTGTTGTCTATTAGCAGCCAAATTCTATAGCATGTCCCTAGTGCAGGGGTGGGCAAATTACGGTCCGGGGACTGCTTCTGGCCCTTCAGACATTTTAATTCAGCCCTCAAGCTCCAGCCAGGGAGTAGGGTCTGGGGTTTGCCCTGCTCCAGCCAGGGAGTGGGGTTGGAGGCTTGCCCCACTCCACACATGCTGGGGCTCCGCACGGCTCCCGGAAGCAGTGGCATTTCCCCCCTCCGCTTCCTACGGGTAGGGGCAGCCAGGGAGCTCCACACACTGCCCCTGCAGCTCCCATTGGTTGGCAACTGTGGCCAATGGGAGCTGCAGGGGCAGGTGCAGCACCTGTGGATGGGGCAGTGCGCAGAGCCACCTGGTCGCGCCTCTGCATAGGAGCCGGAGAAAGGACATGCCGCTGCTTCCGGGAGGTGCTTGGGGTAAGCGCCGCCCAGCGCCTGAACCCCAGACCCTCTCCTGTGCCCCAACCCCTGCCTGGATCCCTCGCCCACCCTCCAAATCCCTCGGTCCCAGCCCAGCGCACCCTCCTGCACCCCCAACCCCTCATTCCCAGCCCCACCCCAGAACCCGCACCCCCCAGCTGAAGTTCTTACCCCCTTACTCCCTCTTGCACCCCAACCCCCAATTTGTGAGCGTTCATGGCCCACCATACAATTTCCATATCCAGATATGGCCCTTGGGCCAAAAAGTTTGCCCACCCCTGCGTTAGTGAGATGCATTGCTGGCAACCATTTTCAATAAGTAATGGCCTACTGCAGATGTACCCACAGAGGCCAGCATTCGAGTGAAGGGCAAAGAGACCCCGGCCCTCAGCTTCATATCTGTATAGTGTTAATACACAACGTGGTATGAGGACAGCTGATAGTGCAAAGTCTTGTTGTTAAGAATCTGACACCTCTCATTGGCTTGGGAAGGGTTAAATATCTTCAAAAAATTGGGTGTGCTGCCATTCTTTAGAGTTCTCCTTAGAGGGCTGCTGCCTCTCGTACACCAACATGCAATATCTTCCTGGCATTGTTTGAATCCATTTTTCCTCTCCTAGGAGAGAGTTTGACCGTGATGACATTGTTCTGAATTACCGGGACTCTGAGGGTGACCTGATCCGTCTGGTGTCTGACCAGGATGTCGAACTCATGGTGTCTCAGGGCAGAAGACGGCCCTCCGAGAAGCATTTTTTCCCCTGGAAGTTGCACATCACCCACCAGCATGATCTCAGTGTCTACAACACCAGCCCAGGAGGAGGCACTAGTCAGGCACTAGCAGTGAAAGGACAGTGACTGCCACAGGGAGCTGTTTCAACTGGTGGCTGCACCCCTCCATCCACTGTACTGACTGTTTCTTTTAACAAGGCTTGGGACAGGCAACAATCACAGCAGGTTAGATACTGGTGCCCTGGGACATGGAACAACCAGAACAAGTGGACCTACTGCCGCCTGAGAGCAGAAGTGCTGAGGTGTCAGGGGAGCCCTGCAAGCCCAGGCACCTCAAAGACTAATTGGACATTGTTAGTAAATGTAGCTAGTAAGCTGGATATAAATAATTGTAACTGTGTGTCAGTGTTGGGTTTGAAGTGTTGTTCTGGCTGGGAAGAGAAGATGTGCTATTGTGAGCTATGCCTTTACGGGCTGAGCGCCCCAGCATGAAATCTGGGTAGAGCGCAGCAGAAGCTCCAACTGTTGTCATGGGGCTGACTGGAACCGGTCACGGAATAAAGCAGAGCTCTATCTAATGCCTTTAGCACTGCGTGAGCACTGAGCACCACCAAAGGGAATGGGAAGGCTGCAGGGGGACCCCAAATGGCCCTTGGGATTCACCATGCTGCTGGGTCACCCTACAGTGAGGAGGATAATTTTAGGGGTTTTTATGACAACCTGTTCCTGCTTGTCTAAGCCCCATCTCCCATAGCAACGTCTCTCTGTGGGCATGAAGATGCCAACATCTCAGGGGTCGTGTTCTCTGATGTCCAGGTCCACTCCGCAGATAGTAAATCCAAGTGGGAATGAATCCCTCAGAAGGGAGGAGATGAACCATGGCTGGCGAGAGGGCATCACACAGTAACACTGTCCACTGCCTAGAGGGTGCAATGGTTGTTTATGATCTGCACATGGCTTTCCTGTCTGATGTGTCTCCTCAGGGAACCCAGGGGCTTCTAGTGTTTGTTTCTTCCTGCTTGCCCTACACAGATCACCTACTTGCCACAAAGTTTGCAAGGGGAGAGGGACTTTCTCTTTCCCCAGTTGCCCCAGCCCCACCCCCAGTCTTGGAACTATTGATTATTTTGCCCGCAGATGTGAACTGATTATGGGCATGAATTAGGGCTATTTCCCCACTATCTGTCAGTGGGATTAAGTCAGAATGAGCTGACTGCAGAGGAATGCCAGAGGTTTGCGAGTAGAAGACATTAAAATGTAATCAGTAGTAACTATGGGAGGATTATCTCCCACCCTCAATAATTAACTGTGACAGGTTCTGCTGTTCCAAGGTACATGGTATGGAGGAGAAAAAATTGCTCTGTGACTAAAAAGGGAGGCCAAAGTGCAGTTTACAGAGATCTCCTATTGGGCTTCCTCCTTCAGCACAGAGTGAACAGGTCTCAGTATGCAGCGTGCCATCGCCAGCCAAGTAGCAAGGCATTGTATGCGTATATACAGCACCAAGGCCAATGGGGCTCTCTTTAGGCGCTACCGCAATACAAAATAACAATGACAATATGAATAGCTCTGAGGAGCAAGGCTGCGTGTGGGGGTGTGTGTGCGGAACCACCCAAAGTTAGTGCTAGGGATCTTGGGCGGTTTCAAAGAATGGAAGATTTGGGCCCACTGGCCTGGCACTGGTTTGTTGCTGTGCCAAGATGACATGGTTCGGGGCTCCTGAAGAGATCTGTTTGCATCACTAATTGGGCCTCATGCAAAACACAAGGAACTTAGTAGAAAGACTCCTATTGACCTCATTGGGCACTGGGATCAGACTCACAGAGATTATATGGGATACAGAAAACAGGGCAGCTCGGGGGCACAGTGAGTTGATACACATCCAGGCATCTTGGTGCAGGGGCAGAGTTAATACATGGGGTTTTTAATGGTCTTGTCCTAATGCCTACATAGACACGTAACAAAACCACAGCACAGACTGGAATATGTGGCCTTCTCTATTCACGCAAGGCCTGGGACTGGATTAGCAAGTCAGGAATGAGTTGGGCTGGGAATGCTTGGATGGCACCTATCTCCACTCTGGTCAGCCTGAGGCAGTGCTGTCAGCCCCTTCCTTTCAAGAGCAACGAATTCACTTTTCACATGTCTAAAACTAATGAGTTTATCAGAACTTAAAATATCCAAAAGAAGAATTGCACTGCACAATGCAGGCCTGGCAATGTCCGATTAACATAGCAGAAAAAATAGAAATATACTCCCAGAACTGCCCTTTCTTTCCCTCATCAGCCATGTCACATGATACCCTAAACAAGTGAGATGCAAGAATCCCTCCTGGTAGGTGACACATCTAAATCAATCCGTAATGGAGCTGACCGATGGACTGAGAGCTGATTTTTGTCAAGTGTGATCACTGGTTACAGCTCTGAGCCAATATTTTTTCCTTGCAATAGAGGAACCGGAAAGAACAGGGTTCTCTTTGTTTGGCACAGTTCATACCTTACAGGAAACTGCTCAGATCTTCACCAAAGCACCAGCTTGATGTTAACATCTTCCACAAGCAGCAAATCATAGTATTTTAGCAGTTATAGATTCATAGATTCCAAGGCCAGAAGGGACCATTGTGATAATCTAATCTGACCTTCTGTATAGCACAGGCCAGAGAACTTCCCCAAAATGGTTCCTAGAATAGATTTTTGGAAAAAACATCCAATCCTGGTTGAAAAATTGTCAGTGATGGAGAATCTACCATGACCCTCAGTAAATTGTTTCAGTACTTAATTACCCTGATTGTCAAAAATGTATGCCTTATTTCCAGTTTGAATTTGTCTAGTTTCAACCTGCCATTGGATTATATTATCCCTTTCTCTGCTAGATTGAAGAGCCCATTATTAAATATCTGTTGTCCATGTAGGTACTTATAGACAAGTCACCCCTTAACCGTCTCTTCGATAAGCAAAAAAGTTTGAGCTCCTTAAGTCTGTCACGATCATGCATGTTTTCTAGTCCTTTAATCATTCTCATGGCTCTTCTCTGAACCCTCTCCAATTTATCAACATGCTTGAATTGTGGTCACCGGAACTGGATACAGTATTCCAGCAGTGGTCACAGCAGTGCCAAATACAGAGGTAAAAATAACCTCTCTACTTCTACCCAAGATTCCCCTGTCCCTGTTTATGCATCCAAGATTTGAATTAGCCCTTCTGGGCCCTGCATCACATTGGGAGTGCATGTTCAACTGATTAAGCAGCATGACCCTCCATGACAAATCTTTTTCAGAGTCACTGCTTCCCAGGAGAGAGTTGCCCATCCCGTAAGTATGGCTGCAGTCTTTGTTCCCAGATGTATACATTTACATTTAACTCTATTAAAGCACATATTGTTTGTTTGCTCCCAGTTTAACAAGTAATCCAGATTGCTCTGAATTAGAGATAGAACAGACCAATTAAATCATAGCTTGTCCATCTTAAGAGCCTCTTCCTCCCCCAGCTTTCCCTGCAATAATATATATTCTCCATTGTTTTCTCCGATCTAGTTTTATGTCTCGTATGATTGGTCTTCCACTGCTTCCCTAAGGACATTATTCCATAGGATAGTAGATGTCACAATTAGGAAAGGTTTCTTGATCCCCAGCCAAATTTCCCTGTTTCTGTTTCATCCTTTACTTCAAACCACTTTGTCCCATATGCAACAATTCCAATCCCTCTTTGGTATCTACACCCTTCCAACACCAATTCTTCTGGATGAGTATTATCTCTCTAAATAACCTAGATCTGTTTCAAGAATGTGAGGCATTTCATTCCAGGTACTTGTGACAGAGTCTTATCAGTGACATGCAGTTTGATCATTCATGCCATGAAGTTTGCATTGAACTCAACATTATGTTCTGCACCAGAACCATAGCAAGACTAATATGGTAATGGCAAGGGGATTAGAGTGTGTGTAATGAGCAGCCCTCTGCAATGGGGATATATTTCCTGGTTTCTGTATCCAAATATACTAATACAGCTGAGAGGGACATGGTGCTGACTGATGTCTTCCACTCCCTTTGGGAGTGGAGAGGGCTGGAAAGAAGAATTGCTATTTTTGTTTCCCAGTGTAAGAGGGTGAAGACCTGTGGGGAAAACAATAGAGGTGACATGCTTTGAAAGGTGGAATTTTCATCCTATCACCTGCTCTCTTGTCTTCACCAGTCCTCTCCAGAGTTAGCAGAGTTCCCTGGCCCTGACAGCTGATTCCTGTCCTTCCCATAGCGGCAATGCAAGGTAAGCGTCACACTTCAGAGTTCGGATGAGCTGAATGGCCTGCGTGTGGGTTTGAGGCTAGGAAAGAAGCAATATTCCTCCATCTCGGATAGAAAAACTGGCCCAGTGTCATTGGGGTTGAACATGACCATGTTACTCTCATTCACAGGCTCTGCTTTAGAAGTATCAACCCCTTCTGACAGGAAGGGTCAGGAAACACTGATGGGTTGTGAGGTACTATGTGGGGCCTGGAGAAACGTTACGTGACTCCCAAATATATGCTGGTGCGCTCCAGAGGGAATGGCTAATGCTGGAGATGGAAGTGGGACTGCGACATCAGTTGTCTTAGGGCCCAATGCAGGGCTGGAGGTGCCCTCTGTGGCCTGGGGTTGGATGTCAACACGGCAGCAGCAGTGAGCATCCCCTCTGGCAGGACCAGTGCAGGGGACAGATGGGCAGAGTCTCTTGCTGGCATCAG
Source organism: Gopherus flavomarginatus (assembly GCF_025201925.1). NCBI lineage: Eukaryota > Metazoa > Chordata > Testudines > Testudinidae > Gopherus > Gopherus flavomarginatus. Next base: position 100,801,068 of record NC_066617.1, on the reverse strand, counting down.
TGACAAATCTTCCATGATGACATATCCCACTAGCCATTTCTGACAGGAGTTGTTTAAGATGGCAGCAATCGGTGACCTTTGACTTCAATGTCCCCTTGTGCCACTTCCCCACCTGCTGGCTGGCCTTGTGGCCTTTCTTGCCCTCCAGCAAGGGGCTGCTTCATCTCTTTCTGAGCAGTAAGTGAGATGGGGTGGAGCTGAGCTGTTCCTCTCTCCTCCCACACCAGCAGGGTCTGGGAAGGGGACCTCTGGGGTAGGGACACGTACTCCAGGGACACTAGCCTCTCCCTGGTCCCCAGTGGGGCAGCTTCCCAGTCCTGATGAACGTCAGGCAGGGAGCATCCATGGGGGAGGCTCAAGTATGGACCATTAAAGTCAAAGCAGGACATGGGGACCTGAGAAGCAGTGACCTTAGTGGCTGGCGACAGGGACTGACTGGTGCCCCGACTTGAATGGCAGCCAGCCGGGGCTGCCGGATGTGGAGCTGGAGTTGTCATTTCGAGAGTCTGATACGGGTTCTCTGGGTCCAGTGCACCAAGGAAGCACATCCTCCTATCGGCCACGGCTGCAGGGAGCTCTGCTGAACTAACTTTCATCGGTCACCCTGCAGAGAACATCACATACAGACAGGTAGTGGAGCTAAGGGCCCCCTGGGAGAAAGGTCTCTTTGGGGTTAGAAGGAATCTTTCCCGAGGGGGAAGATTATCCCATAATTCCTTATAGCAGAGTTTCTTGCTCCTTCCTCTGAAGCAGCTGGCACCGGCATCTGTTCCTGGCAGGATACTGGACTAGATGGACCATTGGCTGGACCCAGTCTGGTAGTTTCGGTGTTTCTGGAGTATAGGGGGCCCAAGCAGCATATTACCCTACAGAGACCATCATCACCACCACCCATATTATATAGCACCAGACCTTTGCCTGGCACTTGGCAGAGATTGTAAAAAGACATGGCCCCTGCCCCCAGGAGCTTACAGCCACTGAGGTAGAAGATAGAGAAAGGGAGGAGGCAGGCAAGGAGAGATGGGGATTCAAACAAATACAAATAATGGCCTGCGCTTTCCAAAAGTGACCAGTGATGGCTGGGCACCAACCTCAAGACACTTTAAGGTACGTCTCCACTGCAATGTTTACGTTGGCCCCACACTTCTCTTGCACTGGAGGAATTATCCTTTGGCCTATTGTGGTTCCTACTGGCTCTTGTATGCTCCCAGAACCAGAATGAGCCCCAAAGGTGGTGAGGGCCTCACTTCCAGGTGACAGGAAGATAGGATGTGTGGGGGAGGGGGTGTGTATGCATCTGTGTGCTGAGGGTGCTTATTCACCTCCATGTCCAGATTGGGAAATCAAGGGCATTGAGGGAAGCCCATTTCCAGAAACCCCTGAGCTGAGTAGATCTCAGTTTCAGTGAACTGCAGAGGGGTGTGGCCCAACCTCTGGGTCTGTGCTGAAGCTGACTGGAGTGTCTAACTCAGCAAGACAGGAGTGAAGGGGCACCTATTCTGGCAGGAAGAGGTTCTCTGTGGTATCCCTGGTCATTGAGTAATGGTCTCAAGGGAAGACAAATGGAAATTGATGTGCAATTGCCTGGGAAAAGGCTGCCATGAAGGCAGAAGCAGCCAAACAAAGGGCTGCACACGAGCAAGCACTGGACTTAAAAGTCAAATTGATTGAAGCACAGAAAGATGCTCAGGAGCAGAAGAAAAGAGAACTGGGTAGCAAATGCACTGTCCAAAAAAAAAAAAGGTAATTTTAGATATACTGCCTCTGCCATGGACAGTGTCCATGTCTCTGGCAGTAAGTTCAGGAGAAGAGTGTGACGTTGCGCTCCATATGATTTTATATGTTACTATTTAAAATGCTAATGAGTGTGAATAAGATGTAACTAGAATACGCTTCATGCAAAAGGTCTCTTGTAAGGTATCATTACAAAGCTTATAATCTATTGAGTGTGGTCATCCTATCTGTATAAATGTATCACTCTTGTATCTGAAACTAGAAATATGAAATATAACTCTGAGGTCCTATTGCAATTATGCAAAGTTTGGGCCATTAATGGCGGTTTGGAATCTTGATGGCTCCCATCAACTAGGACAATTGGTTGTAAATGGCTCTGTTTACTTGCAAGCTTTCCTGTGAGTCAGGCCAGGAAGAATGAAAGCTTGGGGTCTCACAGGACATATGACCAAGTCACCTGGTACTGGAATCCTTCTTTAACTTGGTGCTTTTGCATTTAGAAGGAGGGGTGCGAACCCAGAGACAGACAAAGGATTCCCGCCTTGTGCCAAAGCTATAAAAGGGGATGGAACAGAACAAATGGGGCTGCAGTCATGAGAAGTCCCCTAGCTACCATCTGAGCTGGAACAAGGACTGTACCACGGGAGAGAACTGGGCCCAGACTAGAAAGGAGTCTAGTCTGTGAAAAAAGCTTATTGGAACATCTCTGAGGGTGAGATTTACCTATATTCAGTTTTTTAAATGTATTAGGCTTAGACTTGCATATTTTGTTTTATTTTGCTTGGTAACTGACTTTGTTCTGTCTGTTATTACTTGGAACCACTTAAATCCTACTTTTTATATTTAATAAAATCATTTTTACTTATTAATTAACCCAGAGTAAGCAATTAATACCTGGGGGAGCAAACAGCTGTGCATATCTTTCTATCAGGGTTACAGTTTATGAGTTTACCCTGTATAAGCTTTATACAGAGTAAAGTGGATTTATTAGGGGTTTGGATCCCACTGGGAGCTGGGTGTCTGGGTGCTAGAGACAGGAGCACTTGCTAAGCCGTTTTCAGTTAAGTCTGCAGTTTGGGGGGCAAGGGTTGGACCCTGGGTTTGTGTTGCAGCAGATTAGCGTATCTGGCTCAACAAGGCAGGGTTCTGGAGTCCCAAGCTGGCAGGGCAAATGGGCTCAGAGGTAGTGTCAGCACATCAGGTGACAGTCCCAAGGGGGTTTCTGTGACCCAACCCATCACGTACCTCCATTTCCAGATTGGGAAATCAAGGGCATTGAGGCAAGCCCATCTCCAGAAGGAGAGATCAGGGAGGAATGGCTCAGGGTTTGGGGCTGGTGTTTCCAGGGAGCCAGGGAGACCAGGGGCTGCAAGTCCACCATTGACGTTTCCAGATGGGCGTGTGGAGGATGTGTTAAGGTTTATCATTCACACCAGTTACATTTGCCACCTCTGCCTGATGGAATCAGCCACACACAGGAATTGAGATGCCACTATCACCGAGTAACGTCTCGGAGAGTATCACCAGTGAGCAGTGCACTGATCACTCACCCATCCAGCACTTGGATGAAGCTGACCAGGTCTGTCTTCTTGGAAGGGCTCTGCTTGCCCAAGTCCAGCTGGCTGCTCGGCAGCGGAATCCCGAGCAGTACTTTCTGAAAAGAGACAAGGGCAGATAGCACTCCTGGCAGACAGAGGGTGATTCCCTGAGGGCAGAGGGGAGCCAGAAGTCCCGTAGTGGAGATACGGCAGTGTGTGGTAGCAGTTTAACCCCTCCTGGGGGCAACATTGCTCCTGGGGACAACATTGCTCCTTGATGGAGGGAACAGGTCTGGAGGCCTCGTGGCCCTGTCTCACCACGCCCCAAAAAAGGGCAGAGGAGAAGTCCCCCAGGCAGTCTAGAGTGGCTGCAGGGGAGCAGCTAATCAGAGGGGCTGCTGGAGTGACCAATCAGGGGGCACAAGGGCCATATAAAAGAAACCAGCAGCGGCAGAGCAGTCAGCTGCTGCCTGGAGCTTGAAGAAGGAGAAGTGGGTGCATGGCTGGCTGGAAGAGCAGCAGGACCATTGACAGCTCACTGCAAGTGAGACTAAGCCCAGGAAATGCGGCTGAAGACCAGATGCCTGGCTGGCAGGAAAAGAAGAAGGGCCATGGGCAGCTTAGTTCGGGCAGGCTGAGCCCAGAACCTAGCGAGACCAGGTGAGAGTACCATGATGGGCCCTGCTGGTCTGGTTGAAGATTGAGCCCAGGGAGGGCTGCCAAAAAAGCATTAACTGAGCGTACCAAGATGGGCCCTTTTGGGCTGTTAAAGAAAGCAGTGCCTCTGGGGGAAGCCGTGGTGCTACAGTCCATACCAGGCCATGAGCAAGACCTAGAGACTGCATACACCAGAACCGGGGACAGTGTGTATGATTCGGCCGGAGGGCTGAGTCACTGAAGAACTGCCAAAAGAACCATTGGCTGGAGGCGTGCTCATGAGAGGCAGGTGCAACCCTGTTGTAAGAACTGAAAGAAAAAGGCTCCCACCTGACCACAAAGGGGACACTCGCAAGAGGTGGGTGCCGCCCTGTTCAAAACTGAGTGATTGCAGGCATGTATCGGCCAGAGAGGAGGTGCTCACAGGATACAGGTGTCAACATCATTACAGGCAGGGTTTATTTTGTTCTCCACGGGCCTTTCATTTTCCCCAGTGCTGATCTCTCTCATTTAACTCCGCCCTTCATCAAGTAATGCCAGGTATGTTGTGGCAGCTCTGCCCACGGAGCGCAGGGGAACAGTGTGGGCAGGTGCAGGAGGGCAGCAAATCAGCCACTGTGTGTAATGGCAGCCCTGCCCTGGGAGACTATGGGGATGCTGTAGGTAGGGCCAGGGCCCAGGAAATCAGCCTGTGTCTACAGCATAAGAGCTCTGCCATCCCAGGGTGAGCTGGGGCATCCCATTTCCTAGGATTTCTGAACACCTTTGGATCCGACACCTAATGAAATGTGACAGACACTTAAAACCACGGGGTAAAGAACAGAGTCCGACCATGGATTGAAAACCAGCTACACAACTGGGAACAAAGAACTATTGGGAATGGCTATTCGTCAGGGTGCAGAGAGCTCATTACTGAGCTGTTCTGGGGCCAGCCCTGGGAGCTGTGTGCATTATGGATTTGGAGAGAGAACTGGGCAGCAGATTGGTGACGTTTGCTGGTGACACAAGATTATTTCAGTTGCTAAGGGTAATTAGCATGAGCGACTCCATTTTGTAAGTTTCCCTATTTTGTATCCATCATTAACTAAAAGAGAGCACATCACGTACACAGCTCCCAAGGGCAGCATTAAAGAAAGATAAAGCCAGAGACAGGAAAGAGGATCGGAAAACAGCAGCAACAGCAAGATTGAGGAAAAATTCTAGTATGCAAAGTAACAGCTGGACTGTGCACTAGCCAGCACGAGGACAATGATTAGCTGTAATAGGCTGAAGATAAGAAAATGGCTTGTTTATTGGCTAAGGCTTCCAATCCATGAGGGTAGCATGCACTCCGAAAAGGTATATAACTTCTATGTAATCTGCAGCCTGGGTCTCTCCCTGACTAGCAGGGGGACACCATGTTCAAACATTGTTTGAACCTTGCGCAATAAAACTTTGTTTGGACACTCTGTAAATCTTTGGTTTTTGTGCCTCAGCCTAGAAACGAATGGTGCGTGGCCTACAGGTATAATTCGCAACACAGTTAGAACTAGAGAGACTTGACAGCATCTCTGGGTGGATGTGAACCCATGGAGGGAATGAGCAACACAATAGTAGGTGCAGTTCAGCTTGCCCAAGCATAAGGTAAAACACAGCGGCAAAAATACTATCACCTGGCCTTCTCCTATGCACTGCTGGGCAGGGTCCTCGAAGGACAATGTGTGACATTATCTGATTAAGTTATGAACATATAGATCATTGTTGCAACCTCTCTTATATATTTGCAACAAATCTCATACAAAATGTGGCATGTAAGATGTCTATTAAAAGGTTATGATTTGCTGGTTATGATTATGCTATCTATATGCATGTATCATTTTTGTATTTGAAGTTATAAGTATTGGCGCTATACCTGGATTTCTAATGCTTGCTCCTGAGGTAACGCCCACAAGGTAGTTAGCCAGCACAGCTTGGAGGCACTATTCAAATTAAGAGGCTCATCAAAAAACACGTACCAGACAATAGACCATGGGAGACGCCAATCTATACTGAATGAACTGTCCTGCACAGGTGCTGTTTGAGGTATAGGTAATGGCTTCTTGTAGCGGGGTGGTCACCCCGCTCAGGTTAAGAAGGGATTAAAAGCAGCCAAGGGATGCTGGTTGGGAAACAGCCACAGGTGTGGACACACCCAACTAGGGTCCAGCTGACCCTGATAAAAGGGCAGGCTGAGAGAGCAAGAGTCTCTCTTGCTCCAGCTGAAGAGCAGAGAGGACCAGGCTGCCTGGGTGAGCAAGCAGGGTACCTGAGGCAGAGCTCTGGCCTGGTAAGTCCCCAGACTGAGGCCTTGCTGAAGGCCAGAGGAGGTACTAGGGCTGCAGGGAGGCAGCTGGAGCTGGAAAGGCAGCTGGTCTAAACCCCCTTGCTGATGAGAAGTGGCCACTTCAGACTGCAGTTTGGCCCTGAGGGAAGGGACTAGATGAGGACTGGCAGTGGGTCATTGAGGTGAGGTGGGCTTAGGGGACTGGGGTTCCCCAGGGAGGGGAGACCCAGAGTGTGGGGCACTGTTGTCAGGCAACACCCCAAGGTAAGGGGCATTAGGGTCTGGGAAGGATGCGGGACCTGAAGTGCTATAAGTGGTGGTGATCAGGAGGAAGCAGGCACCGGTAGACAGACACTGGACAGCAGGAGGGACACTGAGGTTGGAACTGACCAGCAGGAGGTGCTGTGGCGGTGCCTGCTGTGCTACACTTCTTCTGTGTCCAAACCTTCATGCATGGACATGTGACTTGCCCATGTGACTCCAAACACTATCTTGTCACCTGTAACTTTCCACTAGATGTGCTGAGAGCTTTGTTTGAAAGAACAGGTTCCCTGCACATGGCAAAAGATATAAAAGGCCCTGGAAACCCCTCCATTTTGCCTGTATCCTGCTCTGGCCTCTTTCCTGCCCAAACCTCTGGACTATGAACTTATGTGAATGGAAGCAGTCTAATCAAGGAATTGAGGACCTTGGAAGCAGCCAGAAACTTGACTTAAGCCAGCAGCTTATTCCATCACTGCAACAAGCCTGAGTGTGGTCTTTGCAATTACTGTATGTATTTGATTCCTTTGAGCAATTTTAACTCACCTTCTTTTTATAAATAAATCTTTAGATTCTACATACTAAAGGATTGGCATCAGGATGATTTTTTGGGTAGGCTCTGAGTTGCATATTGATCTGGGTGTGTGGCTGGCCCTTTGGGATCAGAAGAAACTTATTTTTTTGAGACTGGTTTTAAAGAACCACTCATCTCTAAATCCAGTGGTTTTGGTGGTGATATAAGAACTGGAATGCCTAAGGAAACCGCTTTTATAACATCTTGTTCGCCAGTGTAGTGAAACAGAAGTTTTCTTCTGTTGCTGGTTTGGTGTATCTTATGGAAGAATAACCACCAGTTTTAGGTTGTGTTTGCCCTGTTTCTTAGCAGTTTGGCATTGAGGCACAGTTACACAATGTAATGGGGGTATTTACCCTACAGGTGCTGTGAAAGAGTAAAGGTTTGAGGAGCTTGCTTGAACCTGGAGGATGGGCCAGGCCTACTTAGAAATAAAGCCCAGGTGCAGATGAGAAGGGCTTGTGGCCATAAACAGCTGAGTGAGGCTCATGGGAGGAAAGAGACCTGGGGAGAGGACGTGAGAAGTAGCCTAAGAGAAGGCTGAGAGAGAGAGAGAGAGAGAGAGAGAGAGAGAGAGGAGGCAGAGCAGACAGCACACTCCAGGGGTGAGTGGGAAGTCTGACTGGAGACAGGGACACTGAAGAGCAGTAGCCTGCTGGAGCTCCTGAGTGAGGAGAGGAGCATGTCGGCTCCTGGATAGCAGGGCTGTTGAAAGCACAGGACCTGGAGACAAGCTGTGGGGATAAGTGGAACGAATGAGGCAGGCTTGTGAGGATGAGATGGCCAGCTGAGCTCAGCCAGGCTGAGGGGTTTTGTTTTGTTTATGGTTCTATTGGACATGGTAAAGGACTCTGTTGGCCAGAAGGGGCAGGACTCTGTCAAGTTGTCTGACCAAAGGGCCAGGGTACTCTTGCAGCTGGAGTAGGCCAAAGATTTTTAGGGAAAAACTAAGGCAAAAGTTGCTGCACTGCCACACCCAGCAAGGAGGAGTGTGCTGGGGTGGCTACTTGCTACAGTCAAGCCTTCAGGAACAGCAATGGAGGTGTCTGCCCAGAGCGGGACAAAGATCTAAAAGCTGATGGGTTGCTTGGGAGCATTTAAAAAGGGAATGGAAATAGTCCCCTTCTGTCAAACAGGGGTGCTCTCCTTGGAGCACTACATTTCTGATCACCTCCCAGGACAGAGGATGTAGCTGAGATTGAAGAGCTTCCAAGAGGGCCAGTGGAGGTGGGTTGAGGTCTGGACAGCAGCTACAGGACAGAAAGAGTGACAGGTTTATTGCATGTGCAAAGGACAAAAGTGGAGGGGGGATGGTGTCTAGTGTCAGGTGTGGAAGACCTGGGTTTAAGTTCCTGTTCCTCTACAGACTTTGTTCATGACCTTGGGTGAGTCATTTAATCTCCTTGCCTCAGTTCTCTAGCTGTAAAATGGGATAATAGTGCTGCCCTGTCTCACAAGGGCATTGTAAGGAGAAATACACTAGAGGTTATGAGGTACCCAATACTGTGCTGATGGGAGTCATGGAGGCACCTGGCATAGATCTGGCTGAGGTCTTGAGGAATTGTGCTGGTGGGGAGCACCACCACTTCAGGGTGAGTGGGGGAGGGACTGTGTCTCTGAGGTGGACCTAGGCAGATGCCACCATCCTGTAGGGTGATTATACCAACTGCACTCTGGCAAGCAGGTACAGAGGTAGGGCAGGACCATGACTCAGCCTCCTGCCTTCACCTTCCCCAGTCCTTTGGGGGCACAAGGAGGGAACAGTCCCTGTGCTTCTGCAAATCAAACACTGTGACTGGCCCTTGCATGGAAATGCATGTGGTTGGAGCTTGCCCTAGAAGATCATTACTAAGGGGATTTGGCAGACTGAGTGACTCATTTCCCCTTGTCCCATATCATGAGAGGGTCACTCAATAAAAGTAACATTCAGGGGAGGGGAGAGAAGAAATAGATCTTCCCACACTTTATTGGAAACCTCCCTACCTCCGAAGGGCGGAGGACTGTGACTTTATAAAGAACCAGCTATCGCCCTGGCTCATAATAACATGGGTAATAGTGTACAAGCAGCAAAGAGTCCTGTGGCACCTTATAGACTAACAGACGTTTTGGAGCATGAACTTTCGTGGGTGAATACCCACTTCGTCAGATGCATGCATCTGACAAAGTGGGTATTCACCCACGAAAGCTCATGCTCCAAAACATCTGTTAGTCTATAAGGTGCCACAGGACTCTTAGACTGGATCTGTAAAAGCAGCAAACACGGCTACCCCTCTGATAATGGGTAATAGTGGTGCAAGTTACACTAGTAGTAACTGAATCTTGTGCACATAGGGCCAGGAAGTAATTTCCCTATGCAGTGTTGCACTCTTGGGCAGGTGCATTGTGGGCAGGAGTTTGTTTACCTCTGAAGCAGGATAATGGATGTGAGAGACCAATGGCCTAATCTGCTGTTTCCACTTTGTCCACAGTGCTCCCATCATCCCCCAGTCAGGGGCAGTGGTTTGATCAGCATGTTCAGGTTCCACCTGGGCAGCTACACACTCAGCAATAAACCCCAGGGCAGCATTTCCCCTTTCTCTGACCCATGCAGAGCTTCTACTTCCACTTCTCCAGGGTCAGCAGTTCTTTTACCTGGAGGTAGCTCTGGAGCAGCTGACTCCTGCCAGGATTTGGAATCTTTTCCTCCCATTTTTTCTTCTTGCTGTAACAAGACAGAGTTTGCAAGGTCACTTCTCCTAGGGGCAGGCTACACTAGACACACAGCCGTACCTGGGCCCCCTTGTCAACCCAGAGGCCTGAAACTCCATGGCCCAGCACTCAAGCTGCAGCCCCGGCATATCCCCAGCTCGACTAAGCCCTAGATCAAGGATAGGGGTGTGCCCATACAGCACCTCACCCTTGTTTCTCTGCCCCTCCCTGCACTCACTCTACCAATGTGTCTGGTGAATCTCCCACTCCCAGTGCAAACTTACCTGAGTAAGCCTCTATAACTGCACCAGCCAAATGCTATCAGCATGATGGTGAAGACTGGAACCAGCACTGGGAGAATCAGTGGTGACCAGACTGAGACAGATAAATGAGAGATAGCAAGAGAAAATAGCTTCATTCTATATCAAACTTGATGCTCTGGATGGATGATATTGAGGTCAGGAAAATGTAGGTTACCTATCAAGTCACATGTCCTAACTGACAGGTCTGTTAGACCATGGAATAGTTGTGCATGTGTGACAGACTAGATTTGAACTAATCAGGGCAATGAATCCGTGAACACGTTTGCTAAAACCAACTCGTGATTTGATCTGTCTGTGCCTGAGCCCTTTCTGTTGGGTTTTCCATGAACATCTGGATAACCAGTTGACATTTGTGCAAACATCTGGGGACGAGTTTGTATTTGTGAGAGTCCTCATATGCCCACAGACCTCAGATGTTCCCAAGAAAAAATTCCCTCTCCTGCACAACCCCAAGGCACAGGGTCTCCCAGGAGGTGCTGTGGAAGTGGGGTTAGTCTCTACAGATCTCTTTAGGTCAGCCCTAAAGGGGCTATGGTCCTCAAACCCCTACTCTCCTAATCCCATGTTAGGAATATTTAAAAAAAAAACTGAAGAAATTCCCAGAGCATAGAACTTTGTTAAGTGAAGTTCAGACTGAGAGAACAGATCAGTAACTTCAGGATGAAGATCCCTACGAGAACATTGCAGGTATCAACAAAAAAGAAAAACACCCAGTCATTTGAAATGCCAGGAGACTTGCAGTTAAGTGTGAATTTACAAGAAACACAAACATTTGAGTCTGTACATTCACAACTTAAGGCCTATTCAGTCACCTCTCCTGTTTGTACAGGTTCAGGAAGCCAACCGGAGTCCATGAACTGTACCATAAGACCTAGTGACCAATCACACAGCCTGAATTCCAAATGCTGAACAACACATCCATGAAGAAATGCTTCTCTGGATGACCAGAGAAACCCCTGTAGGCTCCAATAGATTTGCTTAAAATCAGTTTCAAAGAGTCCATCTTTTTCTTATTTTTCAGACATGAAAATGTGGTTCAGAATGAACAGTTCAACCAGCTCCACTGATTGATCCCTTTCTACCTTCTAGCATGGATCATTCCTTCCCTTCTCCAGCCCTCCACTTAGATCCATGAACTTCTCTTACTGGCCTCCAGCCCAATTTTCAACCTGACCACATCCTGTGGGATCCAGTCTGCCTGGTTCCTCTTAAAGGTAGTAACCTGACCACTTCAAAGGCTGCAGTGCAGAGATACAATGTGTAGGGGAAGGTTACAGTCATGTGGCCCTGCTCCCTGATTTTCCTGGGACTCACGGAACTAAAACCTCTGTACAACACTCTGACAGTGTAGGCAGTTCATGCTTCTAAACCTCCTTGTGGAGGCCGCTTCTCTCCTCACCTAGTGCATCCACATCCAGCCCCTGATTTTCATAGTGTTTTCTTGTTCCCATGGGAAATGGCAGCCCTGGGTTCCCATTCAGATAAGCCAATTATACTCCTTCTCTGTGATCTGAAGCATGCAGCCAGGTACCAAGGGGACCCTGGTCAGTCTCTTTGCTCAATTAACTGTAAGAAACCCTGGTTCCCCATAAACCCCAGCTAAGGGACCCATTTCTCTAGGGAGGGAACTGATCCCCTCCCCCAAGCCCGTGGCCCAGCTGGGATGTACCACTCTCAGTTTTCCAGGTGTACTCCTCACTCCACTCGCTCCAGTGCCCCTGGTAGGGGAGCATGTTCACTCTTGCCCGCATTTTCCCCCTATAGTGTGTGGAGGGCTCCAGCATCTGCAGGGTGAAGATGAAGGGAGGCTTGTCATTGCTGATGTTTACAAGCTGGGCATTCTGGGAAGAGAAGAGATGGAGGAGGGGTGAGGAACTCTCTGTCCCATCCACTCACCTACCTGGCAGAGTCCTGGGCTCCCAGCAGTACCATCACCTACCTCCAAGGAGTCACCAATCTTCCAATACAAAAATTCATATCTCTGGCCTATATAGCCATACTTAGGATCTGTTTTGTCCACCTCAACTCATACTCCTGGTCTTTTGTCTTTGTCATTGTCACGTTGACAGGCGCAAGCAGCTTGACTAGAACACAAACAACACATTAGGAACATGTATCCATCTCCCAGCTTCGGGGCTGCCTAGAGGATTCAGGGGGCCTAGGGCAAAGCAATTTCAGGGGCCCCTTCCATAAAAAAAATTACAATACTATATTCTTGTGGCGTCCTCTGTGGGGCCTTGGGCAAACTGCCCCACTTGCCTCCTCCCACCCCCCCCCCCCCCACAGGCGGCCCTGGGAAAAATAAATCTTCCGCATCAAGGCACAAATCCAGTTTTGAGAAAACTTCTTTACAAGGTATCACTGGTTCTCAGCATCAGCTAGCACTAAGAGGTACTAAAGCTCATTAAAAGGGTTGGACAAATATTTTCCATCAAAACATTTTTTGGATTGAAAACTAGGGGTTTTTAAAAAGCAGAAAAAAAAAATCACAGACAATGTCTGCTTTCCTTCAAAATTTGTTGTGGTTTTTTAATTGAAAAGCTGAAATTAGTCTGTCAAAACCTGAATATGGTTTGGGGTTTCAGAAGTGAGTGGCCAAATATTTGCTGCTTGCTGTGTTTGATTATTTAAAGAAACAATAAAAAAAATTCTGCTTAAAAAAAATCCAAAACTTTTGAATCACCTCAGCTTGTGACCAAACGCTTGAGCCCATCCAGCCAGAGATTTTTCCAGGTTTCTGATACTCTGCTGGCTTCCTTGACTCATATCTGTCTCCATAGCTTTGGGTTCATTTAGGTTAGAACATAAGAACAGCCATACTGGGTCAAACCAAAGGCCCATCCAGCCCAGTATCCTGTCTACCGACAATGGCCAATGCCAAGTGCCCCAGAGGGAGTAAACCTACAGGTAATGATCAAGTGATCTCTCTCCTGCCATCCATCTCCACCCTCTGACAAGCAGAGGCTAGGGACACCATTCCTTACCTATCCTGGCTAATAGCCATTAATGGACTTAACCTCCATGCATTTATCTATTTCCTAGAGACTGGCTCCATGGGGTCCCTAATAAACTGGAGATGGTTACTGTGGGTTTGTCTTTTGTATAGCTTATGTACATACTCCACGAACTGAGCATTTGAACTTTTTCCAGAATCTGGGATAAGCCTATGTTGTGAAAACTGAAATGCTCAAAATAGCACATGAATGTGAATGGACACAAGGTGCTAAAATTAAATTAACCCAGGGGTTCTCACACTGGGGGTCGGGACCCCTCAGGGGGTCATGAAGTTATTACTGGGGGTCACAAGCTGTCAGCCTCCACCTCAAATCGCGCTTTCCCTGATATTACTCTTCTCATGTGATCCCTCCCCCAGTGGCTAATTTTAAATGAAGCTACCCTCCCCTGACATGAATCTCCCTATGGCACTGAAATTAAATATAGACTATAATTTGGCATTTGAGAAGTGAAAGGGATGCTAGCCCTAATGGAAAAGCTTACAGCTTGGCTCTTCTGCAAGCCTCAAACTGCTGAATGAGCTTTAGGGTAGGGAAGGCTGTGCCTCTCAAACAGCCTGGCTCTGCCCCCTATCCAACCCCCACCCAATTCCTGCCCCCTGACTGCCCGCCCCCCTCAGAATCCCCGATCCATCCTGCTCCTTGTCCCCTCCCCCAGAGACCCACCACCACCACCCCGGGACCCCACCCCTGCTCCCTCTCACTTGACTGCCCCAACCCCTATCTGCCCCCTCGTTGTGTCCTGACAGACCCCAGAACACCGACGATCCAACCCCCCATTCCCTGTCCCTGACCGCCCCCCGTCTGCCCTCTCCCTGTCCCCTGACTGTCCCCTGGACTCTCTGCCCCTTATCCAACCCCCCACAGTCCCAGCCCCTTACCAACGGCTCTCCCCTCACCTGGAGCCTCAGCGCATCCAGGAGTGTTGCTGGCCAGCTGCAGAGTGGCTTCAGCGAGGCCTGAGCTCCCTCCACTTGGCCTGTAGCTTGCAGCTCTTCCCCCTTACCATGCGGCTCTGAGTGGGGAGGGGCTCAGGCCCCACTGGAGCCACGCTGCAGCTGTCCAGGGACGCTCCTGGATGCGCTGAGGGTCTGGGAGAGGGGCAGAGGCAGGATCGGGCAGGGGAGGGAGCCTCCCCCATTCTTGTGGGGGCCCCTGCAGAGCCCGGGGCCTGAGGCAAATTGCCCCACTTGCCCCCCCCTTTGGGCAGCCCTGCCCAGCTTCTCTTTCTGCCCATTCCCTTTCCCACTGTGAGTTGTGGGCAGGACTAAGGATACACTTGTGCAAAACTTGTTGCCTGAGTAGACTAGCACCAACGACTACTAATAGCAGTGCCCCTATCTGACTCATCTCATCTCCACACGCCCATTCTGTACCTCCTCATGGCAGTGCTCTGTCGGTGCCAGTCAGGAGCTCCAGTGCTGGGAGCTTCCTTTACCAGCCCTCTGCCCCACCCACACATCATTGTCTAGCTCTTTTGTTCACCATTCCACCTCTCTGCCAACCCAAGTGTTTCCTAAGCTGGAGGAGAAACCACCAGATAACCCTGGGTTGAGTAACCAAATGGGCTCTCACTGTTTTTGTAGGTTTCAATCAGTTTCTCCTCCTTCTTGGGCCGGACAGTTATGAGGTACTGGCTCAGCCTGCTGGGATTGGTGACATGGATTTCACAGCTGTGGAACAGGTAGTGGCTGCCAGGCAATTCCTCCTCATGGACTGGAGAGCATTCTGTCTCTCTGGGGGAGAGAGCAGCCAGGTCTGAGTGATCAGGAGGGATAGTCAGATCCAGGAGGACAGGCATACGCTGCCATGGCTAGGTCACTTACTCTGATGCCGGTGGGGTTCTGTAGAAGAGTGTGAACAAGACAGAGCTGGTGACCTCTCTCCTCACTTCCCAGCTGCACATTAGCTGATCAACCCCATTGAAGAGGCAGCGAAGGTTCTTGGGCTGAGCCTCATCCCCTAGTGAGGAACCAGTGGTTAGTGTAGCTCTGGGAGGGGGAGGGTTGGGAGGGATGGAGAGGACAGTGGAGCAGGGACTGATTGTGACCGTTGAGGGAGGAAGGGAAAACTTTTACTTTCAGGGTTCTCTAGGGCAGTCCAGAGCATTATGCTGGTCCACTCATCCACTGGATACAGTCCACATATTGCCAGAGACACAGACTGGCCTCTGCTGAGCCCATATCCCCAAACCCACCATCTACACTGGCACTCACTGGCCGCTTTGCTGAGAGGCCAGATACTGAGCACACCTAGAAGGGTCCCATCAAAGCGAGGGGTTTCAGGTGCAGTGGCAGGGGAAATGTGTATAAGGAGCATGTACTGCCCCTGCCAGTGCTGCATTATGACTGGTGCCGTGCTCCTGTGCTGGGCAACTAACCAAAGTGCTGCAGTCTCTGTGGCTACTGCTCTGCTACCTGTCAGTGACACCAAATTCACTTCAGATAAGAGAACACCAGTGAAATTGGACCATTTTCATCAAATTCTCAGCCCCCAAATCCTCTGGAAGCAAAGCACAATATCCCTCTGCTGCCAGCATCTCATTACATCACCCCTTCCTCCCCCCCCCCCCCCCCCAGTCCCTTGACCTCCAGAATTACCTTCCTGAGACTTCCAGGACATGGCAGTGCTCCATTCGCTGGACTGCCCAGACCAACCAGCACCCTGGCTTGGCTTATATGGGGCACGAGCTACATAGTTGCTGCTCTGCATAAGGGCATCACACCTAAGCAAGCAGTGGCAGGAGCTTGTGACTGACACCAAGGAAGATTTCTGTCAGTGAGGATGAGATAGTGAGAGATGAGAGCAGGTGGAGAGAGAGAGAGAGACTTGTGAGAGAGGTGGGGGGAGGACCCTTTTCTTGGGTAATTCAGCTCAGCCAAGCACAGCCAGCGCTGTGATCCCTGGGTAAGGTGGAGCCAGATGCTCCTTGTACAGGGCTCATTGCTCTTTTATTTGCTAGATCTCTAGTCTTAACCAGCCAAGGCCATGGCTGGATGGCACAGGATTTGTAAGATGTACACACAGCTAGCTGCAGCGTGCACGGACCCGCTGTCTGGGCAATTCAGGTTTCAGAGAATCGCCTGGGTTCAGCAGCCAAGCAGGTTTCAGAGGATTGCAAAGGTTTGTCTTCTGCCCTCTAAAAGGTGCAACCAAGAACAACATATGCCAATGCCTAAGCACATCTCATGCCTACCTCCCAGGATTCCCACTCCCACTTGTAGGGCATGTCAAGCTCCAGTGCATTGGGCAGCCGGAGTCTTCCCTTTCGCCCTCCAGCTGCTTCCCAGGCTGCTTCTGTGACATTGATCCAACCCTTCTGAGGTGGGAGGGTCTGGACTGGAAATAGTAAGGGACAACATGGGCTGGGGTTATTAGTAGATAGGGAGAGAGTCTTTCTAAAAGTCTTATTTCCATAAGGAAAGACCCAGATCTGCCTAACATCAGGCTTTTGTGGGATTTCTCAGGACTGTAAAAAATCAAACAAACAAAAAAAACCATCTAAGGCCTGTTGGCACTTGGCAGTGGAAGACATGAAGTTGCCAAGGCCTTATGCAGGGCTGGCCTTAAAATGAGGCGAACTGACGTGCCAGACTGTGGGGGGGAGGACACCACTAGGACCCAGAATTTGGACCTTTCAAAGTTTTGGCCCAAACAAGGGGGAATGTGGATGTCATTTGAGCTCCCTGCCTCAGGTACTAAAATGTTGTGCCTTATGGAAAATAGCGATCAACAGAACAGAAGAAGAACAGGGAACTGAGTGTCAGGTAGACCCATAGCAGACAGCATTCATTTTAAGGTGGAGACATATCACTGTGTATTTTTCTGAGTGAAAAGGTTTGTTTGACATCAGTTTTTTCCTAATAGCAGAGAAACCCAGCTAGAGCATGGATGTGGGTTAGGTGGGCGGAATATGTCTGACTTTTCCATTGTAGGCAGGTAAGGAAGGAATCTATTTATCTTTCTGGAATCTTGTAAGTGAGAAGCTGTTAAACAGGTGTCACAATGAAAATGAAACTCAGTTCCTAGCATAATTATAGCTGACATGCAGAAGTAAGTTGAAGGGTTAGGGATAGGGTGGATACAAATCATTTTTTAATTTATAATTATTTTTTATTTAAATAACTTTTTTAGTTTTAATTAAATACAGCCTATTTTTTAAAAAAGCCTATTTAAAATTAAATTGGGAAATTATGACAACTATCTTAAAGCCTAAATTTACCATAATCTATTATAATAATTTAAATCAATTAAAATAATAATATTAAGCAACACATATTTGCTGCCAAGTTTTAAAGACTGTGAGACTGTGAACTGGTGGAAGTCTCTGGCTAAGCACCTGGATTCAGAACTTGATACGGTGCTAAAAGCAGCTTTTGACAGCAGTAACCTCTTCTGTTGGTGCTTAGAGAATATTTTCTTCATTTCTGTTTATTCAACTAGTTCATTCCACATTAAGAAACCAATTGGAGTTGAAAAAGTAGGAAAGCTTGTTTTTCTCTTCCAATCTCTGTATAAAAACTAGGTGTGAGAGGACGAGATCTACTAGTTTTAAAATCTTGAAGAATGTGGTGATCCGAAACAATGAATTAAAGTCAATTACTACTTCCTTCTTAATTTTAAATGCAAAACATGTTTTGACAAACATTTTTTCTTGTGTATCCAGTGCACATAAAGTAGTTTTATTTAACTAATTATAGTAATCATAATACAAATTAAAATTCTGGTTTTGTGCCTTTTTAATTGAATCTGAATTTCTATCCTAATTGAGCTTGATACTAATCACAAGTAGAATTTAAACATAACCTAGTAAATAAGAAATGTGTCATTTGCCTTTTTGTAACATAGTACAAAAAATAAGTAAGAATCTGAATAAATGTATGTTAGACTATATACATGCTTTTAATAAGTGTATAGATATTATGATGCTGGTAAACCAGGTGCCAGCTCCTGCAAGGTCTGTAAGCATCAGCTGAGCACTGAAAAATTCATAGCTGGAAACTAGATCAGCTCACTTATATGTTAGTAGTGTTCAAGATAGGTGTTAGACTTGTAAGGATGTGTTTAATGTTTAGACTATAAAATGCTTGTAAGTTGCTGCATGCATTAATCTTACTTGTAATATCTGTATTCCATGCTACAAGGAATAATGATCAGAATGCCCATTCTCAACTAGTGCACACAGATGAGAAGGGCGGGTCCCCCCATCTATCCAGGTGCAAAATTAAAGAATCCTGTGGCACCTTATAGACTAACAGATGTTTTGGAGCATGGGCTTTCGTGGGTAAATACCCACTTCGTCAGATGCATGTCATGCATCTGACGAAGTGGGTATTCACCCACGAAAGCCCATGCTCCAAAACGTCTGTTAGTCTATAAGGTGCCACAGGATTCTTTGCTGCTTTTACAGATCCAGACTAACACGGCTACCCCTCTGATACTTATCAAAATTAAGTGGACTGTTGTAGGACACAATTTGTTGACTGCTCTGTCCACTCATGGAGAAGAACCTGCAGAAGGCCTTGTGCCATCGGTTTGAATGCTGGAAAAGGGAAATCAAGATAGCGGACATGAAGATTTTTCATCTCTGCTGTTTGGACTTTGACAAGGGCTGGAGCTAAGAAACAAAGGCAGAGGTCCCTAGGGTCAACCTGGGATTAACCCTAAAAGATATTCGGCACTGATAGATTACTACATCTCTGTCAGCTTTCGAAAGGCTATATTTAGTTGCAAAGCAACATGTGTTAATGGTTATCAACCAATGAAAATCAACATCTCTTTAGAAAAATAAAGAAAAAAGGACAAATACAAAACAAAATTAAAATTGAGGATTTAAATCAAGATTTGCGGCCTGCTGATTTCAATCATGATTAAAATTTAAATGGTTTTGATTTAAACGAATCCACTCTGATTGGGGATCAGAATTCTTGCTTAGGGTTGGGGGACCTTCACACAGGAAGAAGTATTCATTTCAGCAAATCAAAAATATTCCTGGAGGGAAGAGAGTGGTGGTGTCTTGCCCTTACCATTCTGGGAGAGGTTGACGTTCAGCTTGGCCTGCAGCAACTGATCAGATTTGAAACTGTAATTGTCGTGCACCCCAATTGCAAAAAGGGTGCTGTTCCTGTGGCAGCTCCAGCAGACACAGAAGTCCTGGCAGATCGGCAACTCTTTGGCTTCCAGAGGCTCACATGGGATCTGTGTGCTTTTCCCACGTGCAGAGAAAGAGGGTGAGGAGGAGCTGATTTAGATACAGATAGCTAATCCAAAATTAGGCTCCAGAAATCTTCCCCACATTTATTCTAGTCTACTCAGTATAAGTTCTTATACTGCACTCATTGCTGTAGTATCTGAGTACCTTCCAGTAAATCTTTAAGAAATGTGAATATGTGTTTGCTACAGTTATTGTCTTGTCCTAGCATAAGGGGCAGAACATATACACATGTTGCTCTGTATTTATATTAGAGAAGGCTGGTCAAAGAAATGAGCCTTGCAGTTATTACGGAAGGTAGTGAGCCAGAGGCAATGCATAGGGGCACATGTGGGGTCATGTGTCCCCCACCATTGCTGGGTCATATGGTGCAGACAGGCCCTCTCCCTGCAGGGCAGCTGAGCCAGGGAGCTGGGAGATGTACCTGTCTGGGAGAGGCAGAGGCAGGAGGAACAGCTTTGAACTGCAGGAAGAGGCCACTGTTTTCCAGGAGGAGCTGCTGCGGGGGGAGGATGACTTGAGCTGTTCTGGGGTTGTGCTGCCCCATTATCAGCAGGTGTGGGGTGTCTCTGTGGTGATGTCAGCAATACTGGCTTAGGTAAACACATCAGACCTCTCCTCTGCTCACTACACTAGCTTCCCATAGAATGTCAAATAAAGTTCAAGGTGTCGGTCCCTATCTTCATGGCACTCCCTTGGCCTGAGCTCAGGCTGTCTAACAGATCATCTAAAACTCCAGGATGAAGACCATAGTCAACAAATCTACTCCTCTGGCACACAGGAACTCCTACAGGAAGGGTAAAGCTGACCTGGGCAAAGGACACAACTTTCTCTGGCACTACTCTGAGATTGTGGAATGAACTTCCCTGAGAACTAAGGACCATCCCAAACCTCATCACCTTCTGCTCCAAGTGCAAGGTGCATTTCTTTGACCTGCCTTCTTTAATGCAACTACAGAGCAACATTTGTATATTAACACTCCTCCTACTCCAAACAAAAAACTACTCAAACTGCACTGCAGCTGCTTCTCCCACTGGGGGAAAGGATCAGAGAGCTAAGCCCATCTTACAGCTGTGTAGTCATGTTGTTTAAATGCACTACTGGAAGGCACTCAGAAAAGACAGTGATCAGGGCAGTGGAAAACCCCACATAGAACAGAGTGTTCCCATTGACCCTGCTGCAAAGAAGGGAGGTGTGGAAAGTCTGTGAGAGCAGAGCCAGCGCTCTCTCCTCTGCTGATGAATGAGCATTACTCCAGCAGTACTCTGATACCTCTTTTTCCACTCCAGGTGCAGTAAGCTAACAGGCCCTGCCATCACTCATGGCTGGGATCCCTCAGAAAAACCAAGATAGAGTGATAGAAAAAGTAATGAAAATAAACTGATCAGTGCACCTTCCTGTATCTCCCCATCCTCCCAATGCAGAGCTAAAAGTGTATCCAACTTCCACCTCCCAAGCAGGGCCAGCTCAGGTGTCCATGTGCTCCTCAAAGCCTGGTTGTCAGCTTGGATCCTTTTCCCTCCTCCCATTCCACTCTTCTTGAATCCTTCTGCAGCAGAGCTGGGGTCAGACACTTACTTGCCTCCAGTGTCCTCATGGTGAAGAGTCACACTGAGGAAGCGACGTGCCGCTGTGCATTCCTGCCACGTGCAGGTCATCTGGGAGGTGAAGTCATTGTAGCAGCGCAGGCTCTGCATCGGGAGGCTCTCTGCAGGGGGAAGGAAAGCACAACGCTGCTGGTGGATCATAGAGATGGGCAGTGAGGAATAATGGGATGTGCACGCCGGTGCTATGGTGGAAAGGGCAAACATGGGGAAATGAGGAACAAATGGGTAAACTTTCCCAGGAGTCCCTTGCATGTCAGTTAGCTCCTGGGTCAGGGATGTCATGAACAAAAACCTCCCACTCCCCGATGCTCACAATCCAGAGGCTGGAAAAGAGAGGTTTACTTACCAGAAGCCATGGTAATTGGAGAATCATCCCTGTGCATTCACAGTCTGGCCAACTCATGTAAGTCTATCATGAGTCTCGAGCTACTGAGTGTTTTTCTTAAAGCCCCAACTTCTGCATTGAGGTTATTACCCGAGACTCTCACTTTTCATGTAAAAAAAGTAAGTGTCTGACCTACACAGCTGGGAAGGGAAGCTTGAAGGATGAGCCCTAAATACAACAACACCAAATGACAAATCAACCCCCTCCAGCTGTATTCTCATTCAAATCTCATGATATTTAAGTCACTCTCAGGATTTTTTAGGTCTGACCCTTGATTTCTGAATGCTGGGGGTTGGCAGTTCTGATTTGCATTGTGGGAGTCGCCCTGGTGGTGAGCATACAGAACCCTCGTTTAAAGCTATGTCCGTGGGGGGTGCATGAACATCCTCACAGTGTCATGGGTCAGACGACCCCTGCATACAGGAGTGTGCCCACCAACCACCTCTATTCCTTCTCCTGAACCACAGTCCTGATGCCCAAGGCCAGCTATGGTGCTGCAGGTGCTCTAGTGGAGTAAGATCTTATCCATGCAGTTTCCCGAAGGCGTAACATAGCCCGGTGCACCTCTTAACCCATGGAGAATGTGTCTGTTTGAGGTTTTACTTGACGTCTTTCCCAGAGAGCTACAAATGTCTGTTTGGCTTTTTAACACAATGTCTAAGGTGTAGATACACGTTTCCTTGGGAGGGGAGTGGGATCTAGGGAAGAATATAATGTAGAAGATAGACTGTTTGTGATGAAATTCAACTGGGGCCTCACAATGATTTTGTCTTTATGGATTGTTGGATAGGGTGGAGTGGAGATTATTGCTTGTACTTCACTGCCCCTCCCAGAAGAAACCATGGCAAATGGAAAGGCAGTTTTAAGAGACTTCCGTTAAGAGGGAGGCATTTATCAGTAACGCCGAGGAAAGGCCAATCAGTTTTGTTAGAATGAGGTTTAAGTCCCGGGAAAGGTAGGTTCCCTACCGGGAATGTGGGGGTTGAGAAAAACATTGAAAAGGCCTCTTAAAAATCTAGCAAATGGAATGGGAAAATATAGTTCTCCCTTCCTGGTGCTGATAGGGAACAGAGATAGGTGCTTGGTTCATTTTCTGAGAAGGTGCAGACAGTTTGGGGACATCACATGCAGCAGATAATCTAGAACTGCTGGAATTTCAGTTTGAGATGCAATCGGTTCCTTATTAGTGGCCCAGGAGGGAAATCTTGTCCCTTCTGGTGTGTAAAATTTCCAGGTAGACGCCACGCTTGATTGAAGTAGAATTGTCTGTGCCGTCTGTGAGCAGGGCTAAAGCTGGGCCACACACGGAATTCCCATTGCATGGGACAGTTCAACATTACAAAATTGGTTTTCCTTCTAAACTGAAACGAAACCAAAGGCTGTTAAATTACTCAGACAATGGAAATTCTGAAGAGTTTGTTTTGCATGTGGAGCAAAAAGATTTCAAAAATTCATTTCAAAACAAACTTACTTATTTTGTTTTGTCACTGTTTTATTGTTTTTATTATTGTTACATTATTTCAGGAGGTGTCACTAGCAGTAATACACTGTGACGTCATGATATCAAGCCTTGCCACAAAATGCCTCTAAGGCCCAAGTGAAGGACTCGGCAATGAAGAGGGTTGTCCTTGTGTGAGCATGGGATTTGGACCTGTGAATGGATCACATAGCTTAATGGCCTTGGAGGTCAGTTGGCTCGGAGACTTGGGTGTCTTTCGCAAGGGCATGATGGATGAAAGCCCTGCCAATAGCACATTGGGCTGGGGAGTGTGATTGCCCCAGCACAGCAGACATCAGACATGCACATCTACCTCTGGAAAGAGAGATGTGCATGAGGCACCTTCTCTGAAACCCATTTTAGGGTCTGTACGGGGTCAGGGCTTGATGGAGAGCTGGGGCAGCAGAGGCTCAGAGAGAACATTGTGGAATTTGGAGAAATTCCTCCCTCTCTTAGGTTCACTGAACTAGAACAAAGCAACAAACAACTAGATCTAACTATGCACAGATTAAACCTAGAAACAGGAGCAGTCAATGGACATGACAGAAGCAGGGCTGACTCTAGGTTTTTTTGCCACCCCAAGCAAAAAATATTTGGCTGCCCCTCGTCCCAGCCCTGGGCTTCTCGCCACACCCCCCTGCTGCCCCAGTCCTGGGCTCTCCTCACCACCCACACCCCCTGCCAGCCCAGCTCTGGGCTCTCCTTTTCACCCTCCCCCCAACTTTGCCCCTCCCCACACCACCTGCCACTCCACCCCTGGGCTCTCCCGCACCCCCCCCCAGCACCCTCCTTCCGCCGCAGCCCTGGGTCACTGGTAACTCGCTCCCAGGGCAGGTCATTCAGCAGGAATTTTGGACATACACAAAACAAAGACAGGATTGGTTCCCATATGGTTACAGAGCTGCAGTAAAGTGGAATACATTTCAGCTTGTGTGATTGGAGGATATCTGGATGCATTTTATAAGACTGTCCTACATATATGAGGAAAAGTTGAGGTGCCTTTATTATTCTTTTGTTCCACTCTTTCTTCCTATGGGGAATTTGCCAAAGCAATATCACTGTCTTCCTTTTAAACAAACAAACAAACAAACAAACAAACAAACAAAAGCCAATGGCTGTTGAAAATAGCAATCCCAGTCCTAATAACCACTGGGAAGCATTTCTTGCTCAATTTTATCCTACTTTTTCTACAGCAAGTTACAGTAGATTAGTATATTTGATTTGGGAGAAATGAAGTAACAGCTGCCCAAACTGAGCTTGAGCACGCCTGCATTTTGAGGTGTTCAAATCTGGAAGGCAGGTGCTGGGGGTGGGGGGAGGGGGAGTTGTGGCTCCACAGGGGAGCACGGCAGCATGTACGCAGCAGCGTGTCTGGCGCTGCCTGGAGCCAGACACGCTGGTCTGAGTGGCATGGTAAGGGGGCTGGGGGGTTGGAGAAGGGGTAGGAGGTTCTGGGGGGGCAGTTAAGGGACAGGGAGCAGGGGGGGTTGGATGGGGCAGAGGTTCAGGGGGCAGTCAGGGGCAGGGGGGGTTGGATGGGGCAGAGGTTCAGGGGGCAGTCAGGGGCAGGGGGGTTGGATGGGGCAGAGGTTCAGGGGGCAGTCAGGGGCAGGGGGGGTTGGATGGGGCAGAGGTTCAGGGGGCAGTCAGGGGCAGGGGGGGTTGGATGGGGCAGAGGTTCAGGGGGCAGTCAGGGGCAGGGGGGATTGGATGGGGCAGAGGTTCAGGAGGCAGTCAGGGGCAGGGGGGGTTGGATGGGGCAGAGGTTCAGGGGGCAGTCAGGGGCAAGGGGGGTTGGATGGGGCAGAGGTTCAGGGGGCAGTCAGGGGCAGGGGGGTTGGATGGGGCAGAGGTTCAGGGGGCAGTCGGGGCAGGGGGGTTGGATGGGGCAGAGGTTCAGGGGGCAGTCAGGGGCGGGGGGATTGGATGGGGCAGAGGTTCAGGGGGCAGTCAGGGGCAGGGGGGGTTAGATGAGTCAGGGGTTCGGGGGGCAGTCAGGGGACAGGCAGCAGTTGGATAGGCATGGGAGTCCCAAGGGTTTGTCAGGAGACAGGGGTGGGGTCCTAGGGAGGAAGTTGGGGGGGTCTCAGGAGGGGGCAGTTGGGGACAAGGAGAAAGGAGGCTTAGATAGGGGGTGGGGTCCCAACGGGCAGCTAGAGGAGGGGTCCTGGGAGGGGGCAATCAGGGGACAAGGACCAGAGGCACTTAGATAGGGCATCGGGTCCTGGGGGGTAGTTAGGGGCAGGGGTCCTGGGAGGGGGCAATCGGGGACAGGGAGCAGTGGGGTTGGGTGGGTTGGAGTTTCTGTGAGGTGCAATCAGAGGGAGTGGATGGTAGCAGGGTGTGGCTACCCTCCCTCCCTGTAGAGTGTCCTATTTTTTGAACGTTAAAATATGGTATCCCTACCATTCCCAGTGCAGCTCTCCAGTCACAGCAGGCTGCAGCATGAGGCCTTAGCTTCCTCCCTCCCTCCCCCTTCCTTTCCTGTTGGTAGTGGCCGAGGGAATGCTGGGAAATGTAGTTCTTCCCTGCTCCAGGGCTGCTCTATAGGCAGGGAGCTAACCAAGGAACTATAGCTTCCAGGACCCTCTGTTGGTTCTCTGCTTCTATGCTGGATCCCTGCCGCCCCTGTAACTGGGCTGCCCCAAGCATGTGCTTGCTTTGCTGGTGCCTAGAGCTGCCCCTGGACAGAGGGTCCTGTTTGTTCTCTGCAGCGGTAAAGAAGGAACTAAGGCGGTTCAGAGGGATGGACACCCATAGAGGTGAGCCATTGACACTGGTGATTTGCTCTGTCTCCGTGCCCCTCATATATTCCCCCCTCCTCTCTGTCTCTCTCTCACACACACCTCACAGAGTCATCCTCCCATTTGTCCACACCTCCAAATGGATATTCATTCACTTACACTCTCACCTGAATCTACGTGTCGTTCTAGCCCTTCACTCTCCTTCAAGGCTCTGCCTATCCCTGCACTACACCTCCAGTTTCTCCACATACTCACCAGCCAGCTTGTTCACACATTTGCCCAATAGCCCACTTGTCCCTCCATCCATCTACTCACTCTTCTCCTCTTCCATCCATCCATTTCTCCATTCAACCATGCACCCTCCCATCTATAAGTCCATCCACATTTCCATCCACTTACCATACCATCCATTCACATAAACAATCACCCTCTTGCCTGTCAGTCTAGTCACCAACATACACATCTGGAATGGCAGAGGGAGCAGTCGAGCAGAGGAAAGGGGGAAAAGAAGGAAAGGGAATGGAGAAGAGTAAAGGGACTGGAAGGAGGGGAGGGAAGATGATAAAAAGGATAGGAAAGAAAAAGAAGAGGAAAAGAAACTGAAACTCACCTCAAGATTCTCCAAACCTGAAAGCCCAGCACAGAGCCAGTAGAGCCCTGCAGAAGGCCTTCATGTTCACGCCAGCCTGAGCCCACCAGCTCAGTCCTTCTCCCTGTGCTCTGGGTTGGTTGCTGGCCTGGGGTTCTTGCACTCACACTTGTTAACTCCTTCTTTGTCACCTGTTGAATGTGGAAGCGAAGCTCTGATGGTCAGGTGGGAGAGAATGGGACCTTCTGTGAGATACAAAACCTCCCCTCCCTGCACTGATGGGACCTTTCACCTATCCATCAAGGCCACAAGGGACCATTAGGTCACCTAGTCAGACCTCCTGTAGGACACAGGATGGAAAATAACATTTACTTTGCAGGACCAATACATTGCAGAGCAAGGTCCTCATCTCCTTACCGGGGCGTTGCTGAATGCCCAGAGAACTGATAGCCAATTGTGCTCTATTTGACTAACATAAGCATTGTCCCCATTAACCTCATCAGCAAGAAACAGTCCTAGGCTGTGGAGAGAGGAGAATTCAGTCTCCATGTTCATTTGTTCCCCGGGCTTCCCTCAAACACACAGAAACGCACCCACACTTCCCCCATTGGTTCTCAAGCCTAACCTGGAGACACACCATCCTACCCTAGCTTACCCCATCTCCACCACTCAAATACACCTCTCTCCTCTTGGAGGGAGATGGGGATTCAGTCTTCATGTTCCTTCAGTTCTCCTCCATTTGCCTCTCCTCCAGCGGGACCACAGATGAGAATTGCTTGGAAGTAATTCCAACTGGCAGTTTGCAGCCAGTGCCCCGGGAATTGCTTTGGGACCCAATCCACAGGCATAATCCCAAAGGAGATTTACTGTCTCTTTTTGCAGGATCTAGCATTAAATTCAGTGATGCAAAGCCCATGGGCCAAATTCTCCACTGGTGTAACTCAACTGAAGTTAAAGGAATTGCACCACTGGATAATGTGCCCTCATATTACTGCTCTCTAAAGAGCATAACAGACCCACCCCACCTTGGGCACAGCCACAGAGCCAAGCCTCTGTGCTCTGGGGATGTCTGGTCTGTGGCTTTTCCCCACTTTGGGGGAGCATGGAGAAGGAGATCCACCTAGAAAGACCCCCAGCTTCCTAAATGCCATTTCTTTTGATAGAATATGGCCTGCTAGACAAGTGAACATTCACCACAAAGAAGAAGTTCCACTGTGACTAATGGCTCCAGAGCTCATGAGCCCTTGTCTGTCTGAGGACAGACTCTCTCTGCCACGTACCCTTCCCCCAGTAAAGGCAGAGTTTCCTAACCTGAGCCAAGAGCTGCTGGTGGGACAGCCGCCTCACAGCAGGTGGATTGCTGACCCCCTCAGTTCTCACTCCCTGGCAGCTGGAGCATCTTTACACATACAGGAATCAGCATTGATCATGGCTGTCCAAAACTGGAATGGATCCCCATGGGAAATAATGAAGCTGGGGTATCCCTGCACCTGTTGCCCTCTGAAAGCTTCCACACCCCTATATGCCTCCTTTCAAGGAGCACATACAGCCCTGAACACCGTGGAGCTGAAGTGTGAGACTCTGACACTGAACTTCCTATTGTTGGTGTTTTTCACACCCCCCAGGTCCCTGCCGCAGATGCAGTTCTTAAAAGCTGGGAGGGGGAGGAAATATCTCATTTCTTTGTGACCTTCCACTGATTCTTCTTAATCGGTTTGGAGGAATCAGGACACGCTGTTTTCTAGGAATCAAGAGTAACATGCTGCTAACAGACGCTGGCCTTTGCTTCCCGTCTCCTTGCCCCCATGCCCAGTCAGACACTTGCGAAGAAGAGCAAAGGAAAAGGGAAGTAGCGCTAGCAACAGGAGTTCTGTATTTATCTCCCCCTGCCCCGCTGTAGCTTACCATAACCTAGGCTGTATGATTTTGGGGGCAGTGACTGCTTTTCACTGCATGTGCGTGCAGCACCTTGCCCCCTGGGCTCTCAGTGACTTCAATCAGCTTTGGGTCATGCTTCCAATAGTAACTCACTACTACTTATTTTCCTCCCTTCTAAAATGTGCAGACAGTGTCACCGACTCCTCTTTAGTGTGTGTCCATCTGGGGTGACAATGTCACTGCTGCCTGTGACCATTGTCTTCTATCACAGATAGGCACAGCACCATTTTCACAAAGCAGTTACAGCTCCCAGGCCCCCAAATTATACTGATTTTTTTCATTTTGCCTTATTTGTCTGTATACTTCCTCAATCCCCAGTGATTTTGACATCAATTTCCAGCAGTGGAGGGATTCTTGTTTTTAGTTTCCTGTTTAACAAACTAGCAGCTGGTGACAGCCTATGTTCAGTGGTGCCATTCTGTGATTAAACAGTTCTAAGCAGGATCAGAGTCTGACTCTGCAGCCTTTTTCTATAGGCACTTTATTATTTTGACTCAGTTTGCCACCGGCCCATTGGATTGGGGATAATAAGGAGGCAGTCACCTGCCAAATCCCCCTACTTTATTGCAAACTACTTAAACTCAGGCTGTCATAAACAGATAGTAGGAGTTAATAGAACAAAAGTACTTTATATCTCTTTTGACTGTAAAGGGTTAATAAGTTCAGTGAGTCTGGCTGCCACCTGACCAGAGGACCAATCAGGGGACAGGATACTTTCAAATCTTGAGGGAGGGAAGTTTTTGTGTGTGCTGTTAGTTTTTGGTGGTTGTTCTCTCTGGGTTCTGAGAGTGACCAGACGTGCAACCACGTTTCTCTCCAATATCCCTGATACAGGTTCTTATAAATTCAGAATAGTAAGTACTAGGTAGATAAGGCGAGTTAGGCTTATGTTTGTTTTCTTTATTTGCAAATGTGTATTTGGCTGGGAGGAGTTCAAATTTGTATTTTGCTGAAAGGATTTTAATTTATACTTGAATACTTAGGCTGGGAGGGTATTCCCAGTGTCTATAGCTGAAAGACCCTGTAACATATTCCATCTTAAATTTACAAAGATAATTTTTATTGTTTTTTCTTTCTTTAATTAAAAGCTTTTCTTGTTTAAGAACCTGATTGTTCTTCATCTGGTGAGACCCCAGGGGACTGGGTCTGGATCCACCAGGGAATTGGTGGGGAGAAAGGAGGGAAGGATGAGAGAAAGGTTAATTTTCTCTCTGTGTTAGGATTACTTTCTCTCTCAGGGAGAGTCTGGGGGGGGGAGAGAGAAGGAGGGGGGAGGGTGGATTTTCCTCTCTGTTTCAAGATTCAAGGAGTTTGAATCACAGTGATCTTCCAGTGTAACCCAGGGAGGGGAAGCCTGGGAGAGGCAACAGTGAGGGAAAGGGTTTACTTTCCTTGTGTTAAGATCCAGAGGGCCTGGGTCTTGGGGGTCCCTGGGCAAGGTTTTGGGGGGACCAGAGTGTACCAGGCACTGGAATTCCTGGTTGGTGGCAGCGCTACAAGTACTAAGCTGGTAATTGAGCTTAGAGGAATTCATGCTGGTACCCAATCTTTTGGATGCTAAGGTTCAGAGTGGGGATTATACCATGACACAGGCCCACTAAATTTGGCACATGGCTGTATAATACTGTCAGATACATCCACGTCGAGCAAAAATGGAGTTGACATGCACAATCCCCTCTTTAGCTGCGGTATCTTCTTGTAAGACTGTCTCAGGGATATGATAATAATAGTTTAGGACCAGGTCTGGCGCAACCCATCAGGCGACCTAGGCGGTCGCCTAGGGCGCTAACTTTTGGGGAGTGATGGTATTTCGGAGGCGGGACCTTCCACCGCCGCCGTCGGGGGTGCCATTTCGGGGGCGGACCTTCTGCCAGCTAGGGCACCAAAAAGGCTGCTGGCGCTCCTGTCTAGGACAAGTGGATAGTTTTTTGCCCTGCCTATAGAAACGTGTCTATGCTTTCCTGATGGGTCCAGCTCTCAGTGTGCATCTCAGTAGCAGGGATCTGTACGGGCATTATACTCCAAGAGCGTGAGCTACAGGTAAGTAACCTCTTTTTTGTGTGGAAGCAAGAAGGACTTCAAGAAGGGAAACTTGATCTATCTATGCAGCAGAATCATCAAAGGCTAGAGGTGAGACTGAATTTGGATCACAAAGTATTGGGGTACATAAGACATTAGCCTGCTAGGGACTAAGCCTCCCCAAATTCCAGGATTCTTACTTTCTGGGCTGTGTTTGGATTTCAGGTTCTCTCTTCTCTGGTGTTTGGGTTTCACTTGTACTCCTTCCCTGTAATACTATCTGGATTCTGTAGAAATGAGTAGCATGCTCAAGTGCTACAGAAAACAGAAGGAAACTCCTGTTTAGATGTGATTAGATTGCTTCTGTTTATGTGGCTTGGTATGTGCTATACTTCATCCACTCACACCACTCTATCTGAAAGGGGACTTGGGCAATACCCAAGATTGTGAGAACAGGCTGGGGGTGCATGCAAGCTGATTGCTGATATGGTATCTCTGCTTTGTGAAAGAGAACAGCCTCTGAGGGGAGGTGTCTGATTTGTGTATATGAGAGACACTGCCCCAGTCCTTCTGCAGCTGACTACCCCATCCAGCACTCCTGTTACAGGAATGGCATGAGGTCACTTCCATTGAACTCATCTCCTTGTGTGATCATCGTCACAGATCCAGTCAAGCACCTCCTCTTAGCTGCCCTCCAGCTTGGTGTGAGGGGAATCCAAGCATTTGAATCTCTGGCTGTTAAGCCTTCCTGAGACTGAATGGAGTTCAGGCACCATCCCTGTCTTGGGGCCCTGTGATAGCGACTCATCCAGGCTGGCTGAGCACAGGGTTTTCCCTCCTTTTATTGCCCTGCCAGCAAGCCATTCAGGCTGGCTGCTGGTGGTCCCCTCTGTCTTGCAACTCAGCCTCCTCCAGCCAGGTCACATTCTGACTTACCCCCAAAGGGAAGGGACTGAGTCCAGTCCAAACAGTATGACAGCCTTGCGTCAGATCTCTGGCTCAACTCTAGGTCTACTAGGACTTGTGACTTTTGTCCAGAGCCTTCACCAGGCCTTTCCTTGGGGGCCCATAGGGGAACTCAACCTCCTTCTATCCTGGGTTCTAACCCAGGGTCCCTGTAGCAGGTGACTAAGATCTGCTTCTTCAGACCATCTGCTTCTTTCCTGGGCTTCTTGCTACTACAGCCAGCCTCTAGCCCTTCCTGCCCAGCTGTCCTCGGGCATCCAAGGAAAGGTAACAAAGGAAAGCATGACACAAAAATAGTTCAAGTATGCCCCTGGCTTCCCTCCTTTTAGGAGCTACCTGATGAGCCTGGTTCAGCATCCTCAGGGCTTTTGTGCATTGTTTGCAGGAAACCTCTACTAGCTTCATCCACCATGATGCTCATTTCTGGGAACTAGTGGGGAGAGGTCTATGTACCTTCTGAACTGGGCACCTCCCTTTTTAAGACTTCTCCTCTAAGAATGGCATGCCTAACAGGTGTGGTGGGGTGGGGCTGCCAAAGCACCAAACTGCTCTTAACTCCTTCAGGTCCATAGGCGCTCCCTTTGGGGTGCAGGCTCTGTTATCCCTTCCTGAGAGCTTAGATTCCCACCTCCCATCCATGTCTAGCTATCTACCCCCTGGGGTCATGCTGACCCTTCAGACTCTGCTGTAGCTTAAATGCATCCGGTGCTGCTAATACCAGGATGACACTATCAGCATCATCAGGTAAAGAGATGATGCTTTCAGGTGACTGCTGGAGAGATGCCCAGACTCCTGCAGCCCAGTCAGGGATCTACTCTGATCATGTGAGATGACGATGTCTTTTCCCTCTTCTAGGGACATATCTGTGGAAAAGGACCTGAGCAGCACCCCATTGTTCAAGGACCTCATGGCATTAATGAGATACAGCACAGGGAGATGGAGGTACAGCCACTATTGGATGCAGAGATTCACTCCCAGGCATATTTCCTGAGTTTCTCCCGCTCCTGGCTGTGTTAAGGTCCAGCCATCCCAGTGTTCTGGGCCTGACAAACACTTCCCTATTATCCTGGAGACTTGGCAGTTGTCACAACCTGACCCAGTACCACTCTGTGTGGTCCCTAGTCTGTTGTGAATGGACCCAATGACTGGTCCCATGTGCTTCCAAGCCAAGTGGGCCTGGGCAGAGTCTTGTCATTGCTTCTAGCTGTGGGACTCTAGCACACACTCCCAGGCTTAGGCCTTTTGTCTGATACCCTTGCGATGTGGGGAATCACTGTCCAGCCACCCTAGACCCTTAAACTGATGTCTGAGACCTGCTGAGCACCCTAGTCATTATTCCGTTTAACCCCTTAGGGGATAATATGGCAGGAAAGCAAGGAACGCAGACTTAGCAGAGGAATTTCTTAACCACAGAGACTTTACTCTTTAAGGACTCAAGAGTTATAGCTCTCTGAAAACAAAAGTCCTGAGACGCCCCCTCCCCTGGTGTGAGCTCACCTCTGCTGGGAGTCTAAGGTTCATCAGCGTTTCAGGTGGACCAGAGACCTACCTGCTTTCTCCTCCTGCAAGTCCTTTGGTTGTGTGTATGCAGCGATGATTGGCCCTCTTGTACAGAGCAGAATCCTGCTCTTAAATAGATCTCTGTCTCTTTGCCATGTGCTCCACTGGGAAGCTCCAGTCCCCCTACATTCTTAATCACAAGACTCAGCTTTTGAAGGAAATCTTTGTTTATGCTGGGAGTCCAAACCACTTTATTTAGGAGCCTCTTGCAGATAGAGACCTTCTCAGTGCCCAGCTACAAGCTAGCCTCTTCTTGTAGCAGCAGCATATACTTCCTCTGCACACCCCAGCCCCCAGAAGAGTTAAGGTAATTCACTATGCTCTCACATTAGGCTTAAAGGGACAGCTGCTATGTTGCTTATTATGTATGCCTTGATTACAATCCCTTGGGGTGGGGGTGGGGGTGTAACTATTTGTGTAACTGGGGGCCATGCTGGGAACTCAGAGCTACTCCTGGAAGCATTGAGGGAAATGTATTGTTCCAGTGCAGAGACTGCAAAGTCACTTTCCTTCCTCCTCTCTCCAGGCCAAAATGTTTTAAGTTCCCTATCATAAAACCAGAGACCGTCAGGGTTCCTCCTTGAACACGTTGAATCCCATGGCTTTCTGTAACTCTTACCACTTTTAGGAAATGGGACCCATGATGACAGATGATAATTTCCATGACGTAATTGCTCGGTCAAATTTCACTCCTTCTCTGGCTTCCTCCTTTTTTTAATCAACTTTTGCAGCCTTACATAACAGAGTACCAGCAAACTGCTATTATTTCAAACCCTGCTATATTTAGAGTGGAAGCTAGTATGAACTTTTAACTCCCTTTTCTCTGTCACTTATAAATTTCTGAAACTTTTACTTATGGTGCTGAAATCTCCCCAGCTTGGTCTTTGCCTGAAAGTGAAATTTTTTTGAAAGCTTCAGCAAAATCTGTTTAGCCATTTTTAACATGAGGAATTTGGATGAAAGAAAACACTTTTATAAAAATTTTCTTGCAATAATTGGTTTTCAGTTGCAGGGCTGTTCAAATAAAAAAATCCTCCAAGAAAGTCATATATTGCTCCTAACAAGGGCTACTTATGTTTCTTAGATTATACAAAAATTATGATATATTTGAAAAATACTGTGCAGTCGTATAATGGAAGATGGTACTGTAATGTACTTGCACCAATAGCCAGTATGCAGCTTACGTGTGCAATTTTAAAGGGATGCCATTAACTTGAAATCTATTCCATTTGTAAAAAACCAACCAACCAAACAATTAAAAGTGGTTTCAGGGTTAGGTTAGGATTAGGGTTGAATCCCCCCGCAAATTTCGTGTTTTTTACAATCACATTTTCCTTGTTTTTTTTTAAATGTTTTTTTCTCTTGTTGCTAGGTGTAAAACCCACACAAACAGGAGAAACTGATTCACTGACTAAAAGCTGGATGAAAATGTTCACATTTTTCTGGCAAAAAAAAATGCAGACTCTGTGGCACCAAAACATTTGACACATTTATGTCAATTTCACTGAATTATTTCAGTGTGTGGGTGGGTGGGGGTGGGGGTGGGTTAAGAAGGAGAACTTTTTAAAAAATCCCCCCAAATCAAAATAAAATGTTTTGACAGTTTTGAAACTAAATGCTTTGGGTTTTGTTTGAAACAACTGTTTCCAAATTCCCTCTAATTTTATTTTTAAGAGGGTAGATCAAAATGAAATATTTCAGTCTTGTCAAAATGCTTCATTTGACCCCAAAACAATTCATTTTTTTCAGCATTACCATTGTACCAAAATATGCCTTACTCACCCAGCTCTTCTGGTTATACCGGGGACACAGTAAAACAGACCATGACAAACTGGAAAAAAAATAGACTAGCTGTTGCTTTCTTTAGTCTCTTTGTTATCTTAGGTGTTAATTGTAACAATGGGACATGTCCTTTCAACTAGAGAATTTCCTGACTTGTGCAAATAACTTTGGAGCTTGAATGTTCCATTAGGCCCTGGTCCAGCAACGCACTTCAGCATGTGCTTAACTGCAAGCATGTGAGTAGTCCCATGGAAATCAGAGGGCTAACTCGTGTGCTTAAAGTTAAGCATGTGCTGAAGTGCTTTGCTCGATCAGGGCCTATATGTAGCTTTTTGTATGGGATTTTTATATATTAACTATACAGTGCCATCAGTGTGCTAGGTGCTGCTGGACGGACAATATAATCATAGAAATGCAGAGCTGGAAGGGACCCTGATATGTCATTTAGTTCAGTCCTTTGCCCTGGGGCAGTATGAAATATTATCTAGACCAGTGGTTCCCAAACTTGTTCCACCCCTTGTGCAGGGAAAGTCCCTGATGGGCCGGGCCGGTTTGTTTACCTGCTCGTCCGCAGGTTCGGCCGATCATGGCTGCCAGTGGTTTGGGAACCACGGATCTAGACCAGTGTTCTTCCTTGCAAGACTCGCAAGCCAGTGGCAGCTCCCATCGACCCTAAGTGCAGCTCCCTGTTGATCGCAATCTCCGGTGATTTCTGGTGGTGCAGTGGGGCTGCTGCTAAGGGAGGCTCCCTGCCTGCCTTGGCTTGGGGGGTGGGGAGGGGAGCAGAGGTCTCTGTGCGCTGCTCCTGCCTGCAAGCACCACCCCTGCAGCTCCCATTGGCCGGAAATGGGGAACTGTGGTGAATGGGACTTGTAGGGGTGGTGCTTGCAGAGAGGAGAGCAGAGCCGCATATGCCCCCAAGAGTAGCATGAGTACAGCAGGCCCAGTTATACTGGACAAGCATTTCTCTTCCACCACCAAACCTGCCATAGGCGCCGACTCTGTAGGTGCTCTGGGGAAAAATTAGTGGGTGCTCTGAACCCACCGGCTGCCAAGCTCCCCCCTCCTCACCTCCTTTCTCCCTCCAGTGCACCACATCCCCACTCCTCCCCAGTGCTCCCCCCCCACACTGCCTAATAGCTGTTTGGTGGTGCTTAGAACTTTCCAGAAGGGAGTGGGAGGAACGGGGACCCGGCGCGCTCAGGGGAGGAGGCAGAGAAGAGGTGGGGCAGGGGCGGGGACTTGGGGGAAGAGGTGGAATGGGGGCAGGAAGGGGGCGAGGACTTTGAGGAAGGGGTGGGATGGGGGCAGGGCAAGGGCGGGGCCAGGGGCTGGCACCACAGCAGCTTCTGGTGGGCCAAAGGTGTAATTGTAGCATCTCCCCTGAATAATCTATTATTTGGCAGGAGGGAATCTGCAGGTGACATGAATTCTGTGCTTATGTTTCTTTTATTAAAAAGTGTGTGTGGGGGGAAGCTGTGGCACCTTGGTCCCCCTCAGTTCTGGCACTGGTGCCTGCCGGACCCCACTTTGTATGCCTGTCCAGCTAAACTGTGAACCATTGGTAACTACTTACTGGGTATACTTTTCCAACCAGTTGTGCACTCACCTTAAAGTAAGTTTGTCTAGGTTATATTTCTCTAATTTGTTTATGAGAAGATCATGTGAGACAGTATCATAAGCCTTAATAAAGCTGAGCATCCCTGCCCAAGAGGCTTGTTGCTGTGAATAATAAACACTTATTTCTCTTTGAAGTTGGTCCATTGTGCAGCAGGGAAAGGGAAGGGAACTTCTGCTAATTAGAACAGCCTGGGGAGGGGCCATGGCAGACTGTACTGGCAGTCTCCTCTTTGTTCCTACTTGCCAGGTGTGGAGACGTTCGACTGAAGGATCCAGACACATCTGACTCCACAACCGATTAGCATACACCCTGCCTGGACGCAGGTGATGGCTTGTATTTTTCATGAACTGAAAGCTTGATGGAGATTGTGTCTTTTACAAAACTAAATACAACTTCCACTTTCAAGGCCTCGCAGGGTTGGAGCGAGGAGGGGAAAGAAGAGGACTGAAATAACATGGGATGCGGTAATTGATTGGCTCACAATCTGTCCTCTAAGTGAGACAAGGGACCTGCCAGGCATCTGAAAGCTGATTGACATGCCCAGGTTACAAAGCCTCCTAGAGGCTTAGGAGCTGTGTGCTGGATCACCTGTCACTTAGCCCTGGGGTTTACTCAAGCAAAGAAAACCTGAAGGTTTGTTTTGACTGGCAGAGACACATCTCTCCACCACCAATCTTGCAAGCCAGTTCTGTGAATGAGGGGTTGTTCTGCAGGGGAAGGAAAGGGAGGGAGAATGACCTCTGGCAAACAGAAACCTGTATCTGGGAAAAATCACCCTGGACTCTGGAGAATCATTTGATTCTACAGAGTGATGCAAAGCAAACCCTTTTTCCCCTGCATACACAGGGCCGGTGCAACCATGTAGGCAAACTAGGCGGCCGCCTAGGATGCCTAGTGATTGGGAGCACCTAAAAGTCCCCTCAGGTGAGGAGGTGGAGTGGAGGTGAGCTGGGTGGGGGGGGCGCGCGTGGAGGGCTGCCAGCAGTAACGGGGGGCAGGGAGGCGCACGGGGAACAGCTCCCTGCCCCAGCTCACCTCCACTCTGCCTCCTCCGCTGAGCACACAGCCCAGCTCTAAGTCTCCTCCAATCAGTGCCGCAAGCCTGGGCGGGGAGGAGAATTAGAGCGGCACCAGCGTGCTCAGTGGAGGAGGCGGAGCCGAGGTGAGCTGGATGGGGGAAAACCCAGGCAGGGTTAGCTTCTGTGGGGGGAGTCTCCCCAGGCAGGGTTAGCTGCCATGCTAGGAGAGAGCGGGGAAGTCTCCCCAGGGAGGGTTAGCTGCGGGGGCGAGGGAGGTCTCCCCAGGCAGGGTTAGCTGCTGTGGGGATGAGGGAGAGTCTCCCCAGGTGGGGTTAGCTGAAGTGGGGGAACAGGGGGAGTCTCTCCAGGCGGGGTTAGTTGCCGTGGGGGGACGAGGTGGAGAGGGATTAGCGGTCGTGGTGGGAAGGTAGCTGCTGCGGGGGGGGGGGCACCCCGGATGGGGGGCTGAGTTAGCTGCCATGGAAGGGCGGGGTTAGCTGGGTGGGAGGTGCAAGGTGGAAGTTTCGCCTAGGGTGCGAAACTTCCTTGCACCGGCTGTGTGCATACACACACTTTCACAGGCCTTGGGTGGCAGGCCAATCCTTGCCCACAGACAACCTGCCAACCTGAAACATATTCTCACCAGTAACTGCACACCACACCATAATAACTCTAGCTCAGGAACCAATCCATGCAACAAACCTCGATGCCAACTCTGCCCACATATCTACACCAGCGACACCATCACAGGACCTAACCAGATCAGCCACACCATCACTGGTTCATTCACCTGCACATCCACCAATGTAATATACGCCATCATATGCCAGCAATGCCCCTCTGCTATGTACATCGGCCAAACTGGACAGTCTCTACGGAAAAGGATAAATGGACACAAATCAGACATTAGGAATGGCAATATACAAAAACCTGTAGGAGAGCACTTCAACCTCCCTGGCCACACTATAGCAGACCTTAAGGTGGCCATCCTGCAGCAAAAAAACTTCAGGACCAGACTTCAAAGAGAAACTGCTGAGCTTCAGTTCATCTGCAAATTTGACACCATCAGCTCAGGATTGAACAAAGACTGTGAATGGCTTGCCAATTACAGAACCAGTTTCTCCTCTCTTGGTTTTCACACCTCAACTGCTAGAACAGGGCCTCATCCTCCCTGATTGAACTGACCTCGTTATCTCTAGCTTGCTTGCTAGCACACATATATATACCTGCCCCTGATATTTCCATTACATGCATCTGAGGAAGTGGGTATTCACCCACGAAAGCTCATGCTCCAAAACGTCTGTTAGTCTATAAGGTGCCACAGGATTCTTTGCTGCTTTTACAGATCCAGACTAACACGGCTACCCTCTGATACTTGACACTTCCACTCAGTTCCTTGATGGCATGCTTTCCTATATAGGTGCTAACAGCCACACTTCCACACACTCTCACTGCCTGCTCACAGACCCTTCTCCCGTCCCCTGTTCTCTCCACAGTGAGGAAATCCCGTGAAAACTTTGCTACAGTACTGAAATTCCATGAAAAGAAGTCCCAACAATGGTATGGGTCTATTACTAGACAGAAATGGTAGAATTGTCAGGAGTACAGAAATGGCAGATGTTTTCTATGACTACGGCCCTACCAAATTCACGATCCATTTTGGTCAGTTTTACAGTCATAGATTTAAAAAATTGTGAATTTCATGATTTCAGCTATTTAAATCTGAAATTTCACAGTGTTGTAATTGTAAGGGTCCTGACCGAAAAAGGAGTTGTGGGACGTCACAAGGTTATAGCAGAGGGGATTGCAGTACTGCTACCTTACCTATGTGCTGTTCTGCTGACGGCGCTTCCCTCAGATCTGGGCATCTGGAGAGTGGCAGTTGCTGGCCAGGAGCCCAGCTCTGAAGGCAGAGCCACCGCCAACAGCAGCACAGAAGTAAGGATGGCAACACCATACCAAGCCACTCTTACTTCTGCGCTGCTGCCTTCAGAGCTGGGCCTTCAGTCAGCAGCCACCACACTCTGGCTGGCGGCTGCTCAGCTCTGAATGCAGCAGCACAGAAGTAGGGGTGGCCTGGTATAGTATTGCCATCCTTACTTTTGTGCTCCTGCTAGTGGGGTGCTGCCTTCAGAGCTGGGTGCCCAGCCCACAGCTGCCTCTCTCCAGCCACCCAGCTCTGAAGGCAGCACAGAAGTAAAGGTGGTAATACCGTGACCCCCCTAAAAATAACCTTGCAACCCCCCTACAACGCCCTTTTGAGTCAGAACTCCCAATTTGAGCAACGCTGGTCTCCCCCGTGAACTCTGTATAGCACAGGGTAAAAGCACTCAAGAGTCCAGATTTCACGAGGTGAGACCAGATTTTGTGGTCTGTGATGTGTTTTTCATGGCCGTGAATTTGGTAGGGCCCTATCTATGACCATTTCTGTTCTGTATTTGGGGGTGGGTGGGAAGCAGGGTGATGTGTTCATATTGTATGATGAAGATGAAAGACTCTGTATTCTAATAGTAACTCAGAAGGATGTTAAACAGCAGCTACTGTACCATAGGTGCCGGCTTCCTCTGGGCCCGGGGAGTTCTTAACCCCCCACTCTGCCCCAGGCCCCGCTCCCACCCGACCCCTTCCCCCAAGTTCCCACCCCTGCCCTGCCTCTTCCCACTCCACCTCTTTCCCACCC
This sequence comes from Gopherus flavomarginatus, assembly GCF_025201925.1. Lineage (NCBI taxonomy): Eukaryota > Metazoa > Chordata > Testudines > Testudinidae > Gopherus > Gopherus flavomarginatus. The sequence goes on along the minus strand of NC_066617.1, from coordinate 100,761,358 downwards.
AGTTCTTCCCCTCCCCACAGCATACCCCATCCGCACTCCTCCCCCTCCCTCCCAGAGCCTCCTGCACGCTGCAAAACAGCTGAATGCGGCAGGCAGGAGGCGCTGGGAGGGACGGGGAGGCCCTGGGACAGGAGGGGGGAGCTGGCTGCCAGTGGGTGCTGAGCACCCACTAATTTTTGTCCATGGGTGCTCCAGCCCTGGAACACCCACAGAGTCGGTGCCTATGAGTTAGACGTCTTTAAATCAGCAGGTCCAGGAATTTAAAAGAGCTGATTGAGGATGTCTGGGCTGTGAATGTTGGATTTCAATAAGTCTTAGAACACTGGAAAAGTTCTAGAGGACTGGAAGTAACCTAATGTTGTGCCAATACTTTAAAAAGTAAACAGGATGACCTGGATATTATAGGACTGTTGATTCCAGGTAAATTAATGGAACAGCTGAGATGGAACTCAATTAGTAAAGAATTACAGTTAACACCAATCAACTTGGGTTTATGGCAAATCGATCTTATCAGTTTTGATATTTTTTATGACATTACTAGTTTGGTTGATGAAGGTATAGTGTAGATGTAATATACTTGGGTTTCTATAAGGCATTTGAATTGGTACTGCCGGGTATTTTGATTAGGAAACTAGACTGATTCAAAATCAACATGTCACATTAAATGAATTAAAAACTGACTAATGGATAGGTGTCAGAATGTAACTGTAAATGGGAAATCATCATTGGATTGCTAGTGGGGTCTATAGGGATTGGTTCTTGGCCCTATACTATTTAACATTTTTATCAGGGCACAATTTAGCAAGGGCTATGGCAGATTTGCCATCACTGGAAATGTTAAAATCAAGATTCGCTGTTTTTCTAAAAGATCTGCGCTACTTCAACAAGGAATTTAATTCAGGGAAGCCCTATGGCCTGAGTTGGACAGGCGGTCAAACTAGATTACCACAAAAGTCCCTTCTGATAAGCTATGCAGGGAATCATTCCGGGGTCTTGTTCCCGTATACTTCCACTGTGCCTAGGGTCTTGGATGGGTACATACTTGGGGCTGCTAGCCCTTCCCACTGCACACACTGCTGTTTGCATTATATTTTAAACTAGCATTAGTATGTCTCCTTGAACTGGGAATCACACCCCAGCCTGAAGTGCAGATGTACCCTGTAGCAAATGGAGCTCTGCTCTTGAGTCTGACTCATTCTGGTCCCTTGCAATCTGTCTCATGGGGCTGCTGGACTCCAGTGTGCCCTAGCACTCAGCCTGATATAACCTTTTATAGCCTACCATTGTCGCCAGTCACCCCTTGCCGTGCCCCTTACACAGTCTCCCTGGGCACTGCACTCCAGAACCCCCCATCCGTGGCCTGTAAATGCCTTTACAGCCAACCTAAGAGGAATGCTGGCCCCCAGTTTGCCTTCATGCAACCACTTTGACCCTTATAACCCATGCCAAGGGGTTGCTAGGCTTCAGAGGGCCCCATCCTTGACACTCACAACTCTCCGTAGCCCACTTCATGGGCCTGTAGGTTGAAGGCTAATTGGTAGTTACAGGAAGTTGTATTTAAAACCATGTGGGATTCCTGGGTGAGTTATCCTACATTTCTACCCTCTAATTTTCTTCTAGCTCCTCTTGTGCTCTCTTTATTATTTAAAGTATGATGCAAAGCTCACTCAATTCACTGGAACACCAGGGGTCAATGTAGTAAAGAGTAATCCCTGCCCCCAAAGAACTACAATCTAGGTCATGGAAAGATACAGCAGGTGGATGAAACAAAAGGAGGGACAGAAAGGGAGGGAACTACTTCCCTTTCCCATCTGTCTTCTTCCGGAGGGTCCAAGTAGGTGGGGGGGGGATGGGGGGGAAGGAGATAGGAAGCGAGGGACAGCTTCTTTTAGCAGCATAATACTCTTGATTTCAAGAAAACAGTGTGCTCTGATTCCTGGAAACTGTTTTAATCAGAAACAATACAACATAAAAAGGAAAAGAGAAATACTTCCTCCCCCGCCCAAATTTTAAGAACTGCATCAGTAGGCACTCCAAGGGTTCAAACAAACAGCAAAAATAGGAAGTTCAGAGTCTGAGCGTCACACTCCAACTTCAGAGCGTTCAGGACTGTGTCTGCTCCCTGGAAGGAGGCATATGGGGTGTGAAAGCCCGCAGAGGGCAAAAGGTGCAGGGGATACCCCAGCTTCATTGTTTCCCAGGGAGATCCATTCCAGTTTTGGACAGCCATGGTCAATGCTGATTCCTGTATGTGTAAAGACGCTCCAACTGCCAGAGAGTGAGAACTGAGGGGGTCAGCAATCCACCTGCTGTGAGGCAGCTGTCCCGCCGGCAGCTCTTGGCTCAGGTGAGGAAACTCTGCCTTTACTGGGGAAAGGGTACATGCAGAGAGAGCCTGTCCCCAGACAGACAAGGGCTCATGAGCTCTGGAGCCATTAGTCACAGTGGAATCTCTTCTCTGTGATGAATGTTCTCTTGTCTAGCAGGCTATATTCTATCAAAGGAAATGGCATTTAGGAAGCTGGGGGTTGTTTTGGGTGAATCCCCTTCTCCATGTTCCCCCAAGTGGGAAAAAACCACAGACCAGACATCCCCAGAGCACAGAGGCTTGGCTCTGTGGCTGTGCCCAAGGTGGGGTGGGTCTGTTACACTCTTTAGAGAGCAGTAATATGGGAGCACATTCTCCAGTGGTGCAACTCCTTTCACTTCAGTGAAGAATTTGGCCCATGGGCTTTACATCACCGAATTCAATGCTAGATCCCACAAAAAGAAACAATAAATCTCCTTTGGGATTGTGCCTGTGAAGTGGGTCCCAAAGCAATTCCAGGGGAGCTGGCTGCAAACTGCCAGTTGGAATCACTTCAAAGCAATTCTCTCGAGGAGTGTCGCTGGAGGAGAAGCATGTGGGGGAGAATCCTAGAACTGAAGGAACATGAAGACTGAATCCCCATCTCATCCCAAGAGAGGGGAGATGTATATGAGTGGGGGAGATGGGGCGGGGTAGGGTAGGATGGTGAGTCTCCAGGGCAGGCTTGCGAACCAATGAAAAGCTGTGTATGTGTGCGGGGGAAGCCCAGTGGTGAATGAACATGGAGATTGAATTCCCCTCTCTCCTGCAATGAACTGGTCCTGGAACTAAATTTTATTCTCCAGCCTGTGTCCTAGAGTCAGGGATGGCTCCAGGCCCTAGCACGCCAAGAGCGTGGTTGGAGCGGCAAGCCACGAGGGGTGCTCTGCCGGCGCCGCGAGGGCACCCTGCCTGCTATGCTTGGGGCAGCAAAATCCCTAGAGCCGCCCCTGCCTACAGGAGGTCTGACTAGGTGACTTAATGGTCCCTTGTGGCCTTGATGGATCAGTGAAAGGTCCCCTCAGTGCAGGAGGGGAGGTTTTCTGTCTCACAGAAGGTCCCAAGCTCTTCCACTTGACCATCAGAGCTTGGCTTCCACATTCAACAGGTGACAAAGAAGGAGTTAACAAGTGTGAGTGCAAGAACCCCAGGCCGGTGACCAGCCCAGAGCACAGGGAGCAGGACTGAACTGGTGGGCTCAGGCTGGTATGAACATGAAGACATTCTGCAGTGCTCTGCTGGCTCTGTGTTGGGCTTTCAGAGTTGGAGAATCGCGAGGTGAGTTTCAGTTTCTTTTCCTCTTCTTTTTCTTTCCTACCCTTTTTATCATCTTCCCTCCCCTCCTTCCAGTCCCTTTACTCTTCTCCATTCCCTTTTCTTCTTTCCCCCTTTCCTCTACTGGACTGCTCCCTCTGCCATTCCAGATGCTTATGTTGGTGATTAGACTGACAGGCAAGATGGCGATTGTTTATGTGAATGGGTGGTATGGTAAATGGATAGAAATGTGGATGGACTTATAGATGGGAGGGTGCATGGATGAATGGAGAAATGGATGGATGGAGAAGTGATGGATGGTTGGATGGAGAAGTGGATGGATGGAAGAGGAGGAGAGTGAGTAGATGGATGGATGGACCTGTGGGCTATTGTGCAAATGTGTGAACAAGCTGGCTGGTGAGTAGGTGGATGAACTGGAGGTGTAGTGCAGGGATAGACAGACCCCTGAAGAAGAGTGAAGGGCTAGAATGACATGTAGATTCAGGTGGGAGTGTAAGTGACCAAATATCCATTTGGAGGTGTGGACAAATGGGAGGACGGCTCTGTGAGGTGTGTGAGGGAGAGAGACTGAGAGGAGGGGGGAAATGTGAGGGGCAGGGAGACAGAGCAAGTCACCAGTGTCAATGTCAAAGGCTCACGTCTAGGGGTGTCCATCCCTCTGAACCGTCTTAGTTCCTTCTTTACCGCTGCAGAGAACAAACAAGACCCTCTGTCATGTCCATTGACTGCTACTGTTTCTAGGTTTAATCTCCCATCTGTGCACAGTTAGAGCTAGTTCAGGGGTGGACAAACTTTTTGGCCCAAGGGTCGCATGTGCATATGGAAATGGTGTGGTGGGCCATGAATGTTCACAAAATCGGGGATTGGGGTCTGGGTTTGGGGTGAGGGCTCTGGCGGGGGGTCAGAAATGGGGAGTTCAGAGTGTGGAGCTGGAGCTCCAGGCTGAGGGAGGGGGTTGGGGTGCAGGGTCCAGATGTGGTGCTGGCTCTGGGCTGGGGATGGGGATGAGGGGTTGTGGGTGCAGGAGGGTTATCTGGGCTGGGACCGAGGGGTTCAGAGGGTGAGAGGAGGATCAGGGCTAGGGCAGGGGGTTGGGGCATAGGAAGGTGTCAGGGGTGCAGGCTCCAGGTGGCACTTACCTCAAGCAGCTCCTGGAAGTAACAGCATGTCCCCCCTCCAGCTCCTACATGGAGGTGCAGCCAGGTGGCTCGAAACATTGCCCCGTCCGCAGGTGCTGCCCCTGCAGCTCCCACTGTCCGCAGTTCCCAATGGGAGCTGTGGGTGTGGCGCTTGGGGCAGGGGCAGCATACGTAGCCCCCTGGATGCCTCTATGCATAGGAGCTGGAGGGAGGACATGCCGCTACTTCCAGGAGCCACACAGAGCATGCACGGAGCACAGCATGCACGGAGCAAGGCACGTCCTGGACCCTGCTGCCTGTCGGGAGATCAAGGGCCAGATTAAAATATCTGAAGGGCTGGATGTGGCCTCTGAGCTGTAGTTTGCCCACCCCTGAGCTAGTTGTTTGTTGCTTGTTCTAAGGCCTGGGCTACACTAGTGGGGGTGTGTGAACTAAGATACGCAACTTTAGCTATGCTATTCACGTAGCTGAATTAAAAGTATCTTAGTTCGACTTACCTGGCCATCCTCATGGCGGCGAGTTGATTGCCGCAGCTCCCCCGTCAACTCCACTTACTCCTCCTGCTGAGGTGGAGTACGGGCGTCAATTAGCGGATCGATTTATTGCATCCAGATGAGATGCGATAAACTGATCCCCGATACATCGAACAGTACCCACCGATCCGGCGGCTAGTATAGACGTCCCTAAGTCAACGTACCTTAGAGAGGGAGGAATTTCTCCGAATTCCACAATGTTCCCTCTGAGCCCCTGCTGCCCCAGCTCTGCACCAAGCCCAGACCCCATACAGACCCTAAAATTGGTTTCAGAGCAGGTGCCTCATGCACATCTCTCTTTCCAGAGGTGGATGTGCATGTCTGATGTCTGCTGTACTGGGGCAATCACGCTCCCCAGCCCAATGTGCTATTGGCAGGGCTTTCACCTCTCACACGCTGAGGGAAAGATACCCAAGTCTCCAGGCCTATCTGACCTCCGAGGCCATTAAGCTATGTGATCCATTCTCAGGTCCAAATCCCATGCTCACACCAGGTGAGCCCTCTTCATTGTCGAGTCCTTCACTTGGGCCTTAGAAGCATTTTGTGTCATGGCGTGACATGTGACATGTCATATAGTGCATTACTGCTAGCGACTCCTCCTGAAATAATGCAACAATAATAAAGCAGTCCAGGAGAAGGAATGGAGGCGGTTGGTGGGCACACTCCCGTATGCAGAGGAGGTTGTCTGACTAATGACATTGTGAGGACGCTCATGCCCCCCCACCCCATGGACACAGCTTTCACCAGGACAACTCCTACAATGTGAATCAGGACTGCCAACCCCCAGTGTTCAGAAATCAAGGGTCAGGCCCAAAAAATCCCAAGAGTGACTTAAATATCATGAGATTTGAATGAGAATACAGCTTGGTTGGGGTTGACTTGTCATTTGGTGTTGGTGTATTTAGGGATCATCCTTCAAGCTTCTCTTCCCTGCTGTGTAGGTCAGACACTTACTTTTTGTACATGAAAAGTGAGATTCTCGGGTAATAACCTCAGTGCAGATGTTGGGGCTTTTAAGAAAAACACTCAGTAGCCCGAGGCTTATGATAGATTCACACAAGTTGGCCAGACTGTGAATGCACAGGGACGATTCTCTCATTATCACAGCTCCTGGTAAGTAAACCTCTATTTTCCAGCCTCTGGACTGTGAGCATCGGGGAGGTGGAGTTTTTCATCCATGACCTCCCTGACACAGGAGCTCACTGACATGCGAGGGACTCCCAGGACAGTTTACCCATTCGCGCCTCGTTCCCCCATCTTTGCCCTTCCCCACCATGGCACCGGTGTGCACATCCTATTATTCCTCACTGCCCATCTCTATGACGCACTGGCAGTGTTGTGCTTTCCTTCCCCCTGCAGAGAGCCTCCCGATGCAGAGCCTGCGCTGCTACAATGACTACACGTCCCAGCTGACCTGCACATGGCAGGAATGCACAGCAGCACGACGCTTCCTCAATGTGACTCTTTACCATGAGGACAATGTAAACAAGTAAGTGCCTGACCCCTGCTCTGCTGCAGAAGGACACAAGAGGCCTGTGGCTGCTGAACCTAAGAGGTGGGAATGGGAGGAGGGAAAAGGATCCAAGCTGACAGCCAGGCTTTGAGTAGCACGTGGACACTTGTGCTGGCCCTGCTGGGGGTGAAAGTTGGAGACTCTTTTAGGTCCGCATTGGGAGGATGGGGAGATACAGGAAGGTGCACTGATCAGTTTATTTTCATTACTTTTTCTATCACTCTCCCTTGATTTTTCTGGGGGATCCCAGGTGTGAGTGATGGCAGGGCCTGTTTGCTTACTATACGTGGAGGGGAGAAATAGACATTAGAGTACAGCTGGGTTGAAGAGAGAAGGATGGTTACCCACTCCCAAACTTTCCCCTGGATCTTCTTTGTTGCAGGGTCAGAAGTAACATAGCTCTGGTGAGGTCAGGTTTGCAAAATAAGGATGGGTGGACAGACTGTGAAAAGAGGGAAGTGGTTATGTAAAGTTGCGCAATCAGGTTTCCGCCCAGAGTTACTGGGCTGTGTACCTCAGTATCTGCCCACTACATCTGTTTCCTTTAAAGAGGGGAACTGAGCCATCAGGCCTGGAGGGATGTGATGGGCAGAAAGGGAGAGGGACAGAAGGGGAGATGTGGAAAGCAAGAGATGGGGAGAGTGAAGATCAGGGTTTAAGAGTGGGGGAAAGTGGTGGAGAATAGGAAGGTATCATCTCTGTTGTCTTTTCGGGAAGAGATGCTGAAATCATTAGTGGCTTGATCTCATGCCTATTGAAGTCAGTGGAAGAACTCCCACTGACTTCACTGTGCTTTGGGTTGGGACCTAAGTGAGCCCATCACCTCTGGAAAAAAAAACCATACAAGGACTTGACCCTTGAGAGAATGCTTTGGAGTCCAATCAGATGAGCTGTGAGGATGGATCCTGGGATGAGCATGAACTAGTCAGACAACATGGACATTACTGCTAGCAATATGCCCGTGAAATACAGCTCTCTACTTATCCTTCACCGCACACAAGCACGCCACTACCACCAAGGTGGCCCAGTGCTTGGATGAGACCAGCTCATGTGTGAAGAACAGCTGGCTGAAGCTGAACCAGAGCAAGATAGAGGTGATGCTGGTGGGCAGAGGAAAGCATTTTGAAGAGTTTGCAGCCACAGTGCAGTCTCTCTTGGCTGAAGTCACATACCCACAATCAGTCAGTTCAGTCCATCACTGAGGAGTACTCACAGATTCCTCACTGACCCTAAGCTCTCACATAGGAGTGCCAGCAAATAACGCTTTTTATCATCTTTGGTTGGCTGGGAGACTCGGTCCCATCCTGGTGGACCTGGCTTCAGTTATTCACACCTTTGTCATTTCTTGGCTGGACCACAGCAAGGCAAAATACCTGGGCATGAAACCTTCAGTGTATAGGAAACTCCAACTAGTACAGAACACTGCAATGTGTCTCCTCAGCAACACAAGCTATCGGGAACTCACCACCACTGTCCACTGGCTTCCCACAGAATTTCAAATGAAGTTAAAGGTCTTGTCCTTATCTTCAAGGCTCTCCAGGGTTGGAGCCCAAGCCATCTAAGGGGCCATCTAATGTTCTGGAAAAAAGCTCCACTCTGGCACAATGGAATTCTTGTCACTAAGAGTAACACTCATCTGTGCTGGAGACAGAGCTTTCTCAGGGGCCAGTCTGAGACTGGAATCAACTTCCATGGAAACTTAACAAGTGTCACAACCTCACCACCTTCCACTCCGAGTGCAAGGCAATCTCTTTGACATGCCTTTGCTAATATAAATCCACAGCAACATGTATATGTTTTAAAAAAAAATCCCTACCAACACAAGACACTACACTTCATATGCTTTTCCCCCTGGGAAGAGGATGAGAGACACGCCCACAGATGACAGATGTGAAGTCACATTGCTTAATGATCTTCTCAAAGGCGCTCAGATGCTACAGTGATGAGCACAGCATAAGAATCTATATAGACTAGAACAGAATGTGGGGAAGGTTTCAGGAGCCTAATTTGGGATTTTCTATCTGTACCTAAATCAGCTTCTCCTAGGTCTCTCTTTTCACACACAGTAACAGCATACAGATGCCATGTGAGCCTCAGCAAACCAAGAGGTTGCCTGACTGCCAGGACTCCTGTGTCTCCTGGAGCTGCCACAGGAACAGCACCCTTTTTGCAATTGGGGTGCACGACAGATACACTTTCAAACCCGATCAGTTGCTGCAGACCGAGCTGAACGTCAGCCTCTTCCAGAATGGTAAGGGCAAGACACCCACCTCTCTCTTTGCTCCAGGAATATTTGAGATCCTTTGAAATTAATACTTCTTCCTCTGCCCTGATCCCCTAACCCTAGTCAAGAATCCTGATCACTAACCTTTAACCTTACTTCCGCATGCCAGCCTATTATCTTGCCAGGAATAGTTTCATTTCCACTGTGAGGCCTGTGCTCCTGTTTCTCACTTAGAGGATGATGGATGGATCGATTCCTTCCTTACCGGCCTACAATGGAAAAGCCAAACGTATTCCTCCCAGTTGACTCACCCCCTTGCTCTGGCTGAGTGTCTCTGTCATTAGGAAAAAACTGATCTCAAACAAACCTTTTTACTCAGAAAAATATTCAGTAATATGTATTCACCTTTAAATTAATACCGCACTCATGTCCCTATTACCCTTCTGTTCTGTTCACCACCATTTTTACTATGGCCTTGGCAATTCCACCTGTTACACTGCCAAGTGCCAACAGGATAAGAATTAAACAGGCCCTCTGCCCACTCTCCATCCTCATCTACTAATAACCGCAACCTGTGTTTTCCCTTCTCATTTCCAGTCCAGCCCCTCCCGCCTCAGAAGCTCTGGATCAACGTCACAGAAGCAGGTGACTTCTTGCTGGCCTGGGAAGCAGCAGAAGGGAGTAAGGGAAACCACTGGGTCCATGATGAATTGGAGTTTGAAGTGACCTACAGGAGGGAATGGGAATCCTGGGAGGTAGGCATGAGATGTGCTTAGGCATTGGCATGTGCTGTTCTTGGTCGCACCTTTTAGAGGGTAGAAAACAACCCTTGCAATCCTCTGAAACCTGCTTGGCTACTGCTGAACCCAACTGATTCTCTGAAACCTGAATGGCCCAGAGGATGGGTCCGTGCACGCTGCAGCTAGCTGTGTGCACATCTTACAATTCTTCTTCGAGTGATTGCTCATATCCATTCCAGTTAGGTGTGCGCGCCGTGCGTGCACGTTCATCAGAAGACTTTTTACCCTAGCAACTCCAGTGGGCCGGCAGGTCACCCCCTAGAGTGGCGCCGCCATGGCGCTCGATATATACCCCTGAGGGCCCACCCGCTCCTCAGTTCCTTCTTACCACCGTGTCGGTCATTGGAACTGTGGAGCACAGCATAGCTGTCCTCCACGTCCCTAGCTCTCCTTCGTTTCACTGTTCTCATAGTTGTAGATAGTTGTAAATAGTTGTAAATTGTAGTTAGTTATTGTTAATTGTAGTATAGTTTGTATATACTTATTAGCGGGTTTGGGCTGTAGCCCTTCCCTGCGCCCGGCACCGGGCCCATGCCTGGTTCGCCGGGGTTCAAGCAATGCTCGGCCTGTAAAAAGCCGATGCCGACCAGCGATCCCCACGACGCCTGTCTGAAGTGCCTGGGGGAATCGCACTTTTCAGACAAGTGCCGCATCTGTAAGGCTTTTAAGCCTCGGACAAAAAAGGAGAGGGACCAGAGGTTAAGGACTCTCCTAATGGAAGCGGCACTTAATCCTGTGGCCTCGACGCAGAGCGCCGACTCCACGCCGGCACCGGACCGCGCCGGCACCAGAAAGACACCCCGGCACCGACCTTCCCCAGCACTGGGACCCGAAGCAAGATCCTCGAAGTCTGCGACTCCATCCTTGCAGGCTCGAGCGGAGCGCCCGGCACCTACCTCGGCCGCGGCACCACCAGCAGGGATTCCGTCGACTCCGGGCCCCGGAGGTCCGTCGACTCCGGTCCCTCCTAGCTCCCCTATAAGATCTAGGGTTGAGCTATTGGTCCCTTCAACGCCAGAGACTTTCACTTCGGCGCGGGACCTAATTGCTCTCACGGAGCCTACCCAGTCTCAACCCCCGGTATGGGTCATATCCAGAGGCAAGCCTGCGACAATGTGAGCGCCGTCTCCGGACTCGCCCGGCCGGCACCGATCCCCTTCGAGGTCCCGGCACCAGGACGTTCTCGCTCCAGGCGCTGTTTGCAGTCCCGGCACCGCTCCCCTCGGCAGTACCGGTCGCACTCGTGGCGCCGGTCATCCTCCAGACAGTCTCGCTACTCCCGGCACCGGTCTGGATTGAGTCGCCGCTACCGGCACCGAGACTCCAGGAGCCGTTCCTGTCGTCGATCAGCACCCCGGTTGACCTCCCGGCACCTAGCTGGTGGCAGGTCCCGGTCTCGGTTGACCTCCCGGCACCGCGCCGGAGGCAAGTCCCGGTTGACCTCACGGCACCGTGCCGGAGGCAGGTCCCGGTCCCGATCCCGGCACTGGTACGATTCCCGGTACTGGTCCCCGACACCGAGAAGATTGTCGGCGTCGAGACCGAAGGAGCCCTACCAGGCACGTTCGGCCCCACCATGGCCCTCCCGGCAGCCGTCTGTCTCATTGCAGACAGACAGCATGTACGCCCTAGACGCAGACAGACCCGCGGCCCTCTTCCATGACCCTCCTCCGCAGGATCAGGGACCGCAGCAGTGGGGTTTCTGGACGCCCTGGGCATACCATCAAGCCCAGGGCCCTCAACACATTCCACCTCAGCCTGTGACGTCTGAGCACAGGGCTCCGGAGGCCTCGTTGTCTCACTCTCCCCCCTCTCCAGCGGGGGAAGACCGATCCAACCAGCAGGGCCCTGAGCTCCCTCCGGAATCAGAGGCGCTGGTACAGACGGAGCCCCCCGGGGACCCACTCCTACTGGGAGTCTCCTCGTCGTCCTCCCCTGATGAGGCAGTGGCGGGAACGTCATCCTCCAGTCCTCCCCCACTCGACCTCAGGGTGCACCAGGACCTCCTCAGGCGTGTAGTGCAAAACTTGAACTTGCAGGATGAGGAGGTTTCGGAAATCGAAGATCCTGTGGTGAGCATTCTCTCAGCAGATGCTCCCACCAGAGTCGCCCTTCCCTTTATCAGGACTATCCAAGCCAATGCTAATACCATCTGGCAATCACCGGCCTCCATCCCTCCTGCTGCACGCGGGGTGGAGCGCAAGTATATGGCACCCTCCAAAGGTTATGAGTACCTGCATGTACACCCAACCCCGTGCTCCCTCGTCGTGCAGTTTATGAACGAGAGGGAGCGCCACGGGCAGCAGGCCCCAGCACCGAAGTCCAAGGAGGCGAGGTGTATGGACCTGCTAGGCTGGAAGGTCTACTCGGCGGGCGCCCTCCAACTCAGGGTCTCTAACCAACAGGCCCTCCTTAGCCGCTATGCCTATAACTCCTGGGTGGCAGCCGATAAGTTCAAGGAGTTGTTGCCTCAGGATGCGCGTCAAGAATTTGCGGCAATTCTTGATGAAGGCAAGAAGGTCGCAAGAACTTAATTGCAGGCATCCTTGGACGTGGCAGACTCGGCCGCCAGAACTCTGGCTTCCGGGGTTACAGTGCGCCGCATCTCCTGGCTACAGGTTTCTGGCCTTCCTCCGGAGCTCCAACACACCATCCAGGACCTCCCGTTCGAAGGTCAGGGCCTGTTTTCAGAGAAGACGGACCCCAGGCTGAAAAGCCTGAAAGACAATAGGGTCATCATGCGCTCCCTAGGGATGCACATGCCCGGGACGCAGCGTAGACCCTTCCGGCCGCAACAGCAACAGCAGCACCGGCCCTATCCCCAGTACGCCAGCGGCAGGACTTTAGTAGACGCCGAAGCAGAAATGACCGGTGCAGACAATCGGGCAACCAAGGGGGGCAGAATCAGGGCTCCTCTAAAGCCCCACCTGGCCCAAAACCTTCATTTTGAAGGTGCGCCCGAGGACGCTGTACCAGTTTCCCCCTCGGATCCGTCCCCCCCGTTTTCCAACCGCCTTTCGTTCTTCCTCCTGGCGTGGACCCAAATAACTTCCGACCGTTGGGTCTTACGCACTGTGCAAACAGGATACCGTCTGCAATTTATTTCATACCCTCCATCCCGCCCCCCACCCTCGTCCCTCTTCAGGGACCCCTCTCACGAGCTATTCCTCCTTCAGGAGGTGCGGATGCTCCTCGACAAAGGAGCCATAGAGGCGGTTCCGGAGAATGAGAAGGGCAAGGGGTTTTATTCCTGCTATTTTCTGATCCCCAAGGCCAAGGGAGGCCTCAGACCTATCCTCAACTTGCGGGAACTGAACAAACATATGATGAAGTTGAAATTCCACATGGTATCCCTGGGGACCATTATCCCATCGCTGGATCCTGGAGACTGGTACTTCACCCTCGACATGCAGGACACTTATTTTCATATAGCCATTTTTCCGCAGCACAGACGCTTCCTTCGGTTCGTGGTCGACCGCCACCATTATCAATTTGCAGTCCTCCCATTTGGCCTCTCCACGGCCCCGAGGGTATTCACGAAATGCATGGCGGTCGTCGTCGCATATCTTCGGCGCAGTCACATACACGTATTCCCCTATCTCGACGACTGGCTGATTCGAGGCACGTCAGAGTCGCAGGTCCGCAACCACGTCAGCAAGATCAGCAGACTCGTTGGAGCTTTGGGCCTCATTATCAACATGGACAAGTCCACTCTGCTCCCCACGCAGAGGATAGAGTTCATCGGGGCCATTCTGGACTCCACCTTGGCCAGGGCCGTTCTGCCACTGCCCAGGTTCCAGTCGCTGTCAGCCATCATTCGTGCCTACAGATGGCTTTCCTTGCCCGCGTGCCCATCCAGGAGATCTGTAGGGCAGTGACCTGGTCCTCCGTCTGCACCTTCGCTTCCCATTACGCTCTGGTCCAGCAGTCCAGAGATGACGCGGCCTTCGGCTCTGCAGTGCTTCATGCCGCGGCTTCTCACTCCGACCCCACCGCCTAGGTAAGGCTTGGGATTCACCTACCTGGAATGGATATGAGCAATCACTCGAGGAAGAAAAGACGGTTACTCACTTTTGTAATTGTTGTTCTTCGAGATGTGTTGCTCATATCCATTCCACACCCGCCCTCCTTCCCCACTGTCGGGGTAGCCGGCAAGAAGGAACTGAGGAGCGGGTGGGCCGGCAGGGGTATATATCGAGCGCCATGGCGGCGCCACTCTAGGGGGCGACCTGCTGGCCCACTGGAGTTGCTAGGGTAAAAAGTCTTCCGACAAACGTGCACGCACGGCGTGCACACCTAACTGGAATGGATACGAGCAACACATCTCGAAGAACAACAGTTACAAAGGTGAGTAACTGTCTCATCCTGTGCCGTCCAGCCTTGGCTAGTCATGGCCAGAGATCTATCAAGTAAAAAGCAGCCTCTGCACTATGAGAGCAATGAACCCTGCACAAGCAGTATCTGGCTCCGCTTTACCCCGAGATCACAGCACTGGCTGTGCTTGGCTAAAGCAGAATTGCCCAAGAAAAGGATCCTCCCATGCCTCTCTAACAAGTCTCTCTCTCTCTCTCTCTCTCTCCCCCCTACCCCTGACTCCTCACTATCTCTTCACCATTGGCAGAACTCTTCTTCGGTGTCAGTCGCAAACTCCTCCCATTGCCTGCTGAGGCGTGATGCCCTTGTGCCGGGCAGCACCTATGTAGCTCGTGTGCGATCCAAGCCGAGCCAGGGCGCTGGTTGGTCTGGGCAGTCCAGCGAATGGAGCACTGCCGTGTCCTGGAAGTCCCAGGAAGGTAATTCAGGAGGCCGAGGGGCTGTGCGGAGAAGCGGGGACGTGATGAGAACCTGGCAGTAGAGGGATATTGTGCTTTGCTTCCAGAGGATTTGAGGGCTGAGCTGATGACATTGGAGAATCTCTGGAATTTGATGAAAATGGTCCAGTTTCACCGGTGTTCTCTTATTTGAAGTGAATTTGGTGCCACTGATAGGTAGCAGAGCAGTAGCTGCAGAAACTTCAGTGCTCTGGTGAGTCCCATGGCACAGGTACCAGTCCCAGTGCAGCACTGGCAGGGGCAGTACAATCTCCTTATACACACTTCCCCTGCCACTGCACCTGAAACCCCTTGCCTTGATGAGACCCTTCTAGGTGTGCTCAGTATCCGGCCTCTCAGCAATAGGGCCAGTGAGTGCCGGTGGAGATGGTGGGTTTTGGGATGTGGGCTCAGGAGAGGCCAGTCTCTCTGTCTCTTGCAATCTGTGGATTGTATCTTTTGGATGAATGGACCAGCGTAATGCTCTGGGCTCTCATAGAAAACCCTGAAACAGAGGGCATCTCTACACTACTAAATGATGTTGACCCAAATGATGTTGGCATACAGCCTCTGCAGTGATTAAATCACTTTTGTGCGTCCACACTATGCTCCTTGTGTTGGTGGTGCGCATCCTCACCAGCGCTGCTTGCATCGATGCAGAGAGCAGTGCACCATGGGTAGCTATCCCAGTGTGCAACTCGCCACCATCTTGCACAGGGTATTTTGGGAAGGTTTTGCAATGCCTCATGGGGCCAAAATGAGTGGCACAGCGGTGACTGGGAACATGATTTCAACATTCCAGAATGCAGTGTTCTCCATCCCATAATTTCATCTGCATCCCATAATGTTCTGTGTCCTCAACCTAAGCACGTGTGCCAAAGGTGGCATGTGAGCTGATTTTGTTTTAATGGCAGGCTGCAGGTCCTGGCCGCTGCTGAGCCTGCTGCCAGCCTGGGGTTCTGTTCACTCAGCCGGTAGCAGGCTAAGCAGGGCCAGGAGCGGGCTCAGTGGGCTGGGGTTCCATCCGCTGGCTCTTGCCAGCCAGAGTCCTGGCCACCAGCCTGCTCAGCTCACTGCCAGCCTGGGGTCCCAGCCGGAACCCCAGGCCGGCAGTGGGCTGAGCGGGCTGGTGACCTGCCATTAAAAAAAAGATCGTCTCATGTGCCACCTTTGGCACACGTGCTGTAGGTTAAGGACCCCTTTTCTAGTGTATACTGTGTGTACTGTACTTTATGGTAATTTTCACTATACACGAATTTCCTCTTATGCGCTGACCTTAGAACCTAACCCCCACCTAAGATGTAATTCCACTGTAGTGTAAAAAAAAAATTGGGGGCACTGCTTTTTGGCACCCCCAAATCTTGGCGCCCTAGGCGGACACCTAGTTTGCCTAGTGGTTACACCAGCCCTGCATCCAGCCCTGCTAACCTGAATTCATTCAAACTAGTCAGAAGATCTCTGATGTGTTCTTTATTTATTCTGATCTGCATCCCTTCCTCTTTATTATCTATGGTAACTTCACTAGTCATCCAGTCACATGTTCTTTTCTGTGAAAGACTGAAGCAAAGGAAGGTAGCATAGCTGCTTAATGCCTACTATCTTCCATTACCAGCTCACTTTCTCCATTGAGCAGCAGGCCCACATCATCCCCAACTTTTCTTTTTCATCTGACACATTTGTAGAACTCTCTTCTTGTCTCTAACATTCCTTGTCAGATGTAACTCATTCTTGCCTTGGCTTTCTTGATTTTGTCCTTACACACTCACACTGTTCCCATGTATACTTCCTTAGTGACACGGCCCTCCTTCCATTTCCTGGATGTATCCCACTTGGTTTTTAGATAGGTAAAAAACTCCTTGTGCAGCCACTTTGGCTTCCTGTGGCTCTTCTTATCTTTCTTCTGCATTAGAATAGCTTGATGTTTAGCTTCTAATATTACATCTTTTAGGAATGGCTAGCGCACTTCGGCTCCTTTTCTTCCTAATTGGTCTTTCCATGGGATCTTTCCTACTATTTCTCCAAGTTGGCTGAAATCTATCTTTCTGAAGTCCAGTGTTCTTGTTTGGCTGTTCTCATGTCCTCCTTTCCTTAGGATCTTGAATTCTATCAGATCATGATCACTTCCTCCCAAGTTCCCGGCCACCTTCATGTTCACAACTAATTCATCCCCGCTGGTCAACACCAGGTCCAAAATGGATGACCCCCTAGTTGTTTCTTCAAAGTTGTCCCCTACACATGCTAAGAATTTGAAAGACATACTATGTTTTGCTGTAATAGTCTTCCAGCAGATATCAGGGAAGTTAAAATCCCCCATTAATATTAGCTCATGTGTGTTAGCTAATCTTGTTACCTGCTTGTAGAATGCCTCATCCACTTCCTCTTCTTGATTTGGTGCTGTATAATAGACCCCCACCATAACATTACTACTAAGCTTTTCCATTTTTATCCTTGCCCAGAAACTCTCAGTATTTGTGCCATTCACTTCCTCTTGGACCTCAGAGCAAGTATCCACATCCTTGATGTACAGCACAATGCTGCCTCCTTCCCCCCCCCCCATACCTATCCATTTGGAACAAACTATATCCCTCCAATCATGAGAGGTATCCTACCAAGTCTCTGTAATGCCAATTAAGTCATCATTTTCTTCATATACCATGACTTCCAGTCCATCCTGCTTATTCCCCATACTCCTTGCATTGGTATACAGACACTGAAGATATTTTGCAGACTGCTTGGTTGCTTTTCCTCTTGCCTTTTTAATGAGTTGTGGTTTCTATAATGATTCCTTGGAGGCTAGATTACTGTGGGACATAGAAAGAAACAATTCAAAGTTGTTGACGGCATTCACGGAGCAGCTGCAGATGATGGAGAGCTGGTTCTGGGTCCGAGAAACAAGCATTGACTGGTGGGATCACGTTGTCATGCGGATTTGGGATGATGAACAGTGGCTGCAGAACTTTTGGATGTGCAAGGCCATATTCCTGGATCTATGTACAGAGCTTGCCCCAGCCCTCCAACTCAGACACCAAAATGAGAGCTGCATGGACAGTGGAGAATAAGGTGACCAGATATCCCGATTTTATAGGGACAATCCCAATAGTCAAGGCTTTGTCTTATATAGGCACCTATTACCCTGCACTCCATCCCGATTTTTCACACTTGCTATCTGCTCACTCTAGTGGAAAGTGAGTGATCTCAGTGAAAAAAATCCCCATGGTTATAGCTGCCTGCTGTGTTCTGCATAATATCTGTGAAGCAAAGGAGGGAAAGTTTCCACCAGGGTGGAGGATGGAGATGGAATAGATGTCCGTTGAGTGGTGCGGGAAAATGTCCTATTGTGGTGAAAGAAATAAGGCAGCTCTCCCCAGAAACCTTCAGCAGGGGATTGCAGACTACCTCCAGCAGTTTCCTCAAGGTCTTTATGGAGGATTCCTGGGACATCCTGGTGCACATAAAGAAACTATTCTATGGGGACCCTTCTTCCTAACTCTAGAGGGGGATGAGAAGCGGATAGCAACACTACCTCTATTGGTTATTTCATTACCTCTTCCGGCATATGTAAAAAAAAGTAAATCAACAGATCTGTTGGCAAACTGCAGCCTTATCAGAGGTTCCTTCCCCTGCATCAGACTCACCTATGCTGGACTGTAGGGACTGGCTGGACTGCCCAGGACTCAAAAACAGGTCCTGGCTCACTGTGAGGCTGGAACCCCCAGTCACCTGTCCTCCATTCTCCTCCTTCTCTTCTTCCTCCACCTCCTCTTCAACTTATGGCAGGGGCCTGTGACTCGGGCTCCTCTGAAATACCCATGGGGCTCTTGGGGGTGGTAGTGGGGTCTCCACTGAGGATGGCATGCAGCTTTTCATAAAAATGGCAGGACTGCAACTACACACCAGAGTGATTAATAGCCTCCCTTGCCTTCTGATACACCTGCCACAGCTCCTTGGCTTTCACATGGTGCTGCTGCTGGTCCCTCCTGTAGCCCTTCTCCTCCATGCCCCAAGTGACCTTCTCCTAGATGTTGACATTTCTACGTCTAGCTCAGAGCTGTGCCTGCTCTAGAGCTGCTAGGTGAGTTCTCCAAGCTGGGCAAACAGAAAATGGAACTTCAAGAATTCATGGAGCTTTAAAGAGGAGCGCTGGCTTCCTGTGTGCCTGGCTGCTGAGCAATGAAGTTCAAAATGGTGACCAGAGTGGTCAAAATGGGGCATTGTGGGACACCTCCTGAAGGCCACTAATGGCTGATGTAAGTAACGCAGTGTCTACACTGACACTGCTTCTACCTAACTACATCTATCTAAATTCTATGCTGCTCATGGAGGTGGAGTTATTAAGTCAGCATAGCAGGTGCGTTAAATCAGCAGGAATTAAATTTTAGTGTAGACATTTACTTAGTTAGGTCAACGTAAGCTGCCTTACATCAACCTAACTCTGTAGTGTAGACCAAGTCTAAAAGTTTTCCTTTCTTCCCTCAAAGGTCACAATCAGTCCCTGCTCCACTGTCCCCCCCCATCCCTCCCAACCCTGCCCCTCCCAGAGCTACACTAACCACTGGCTCCTCACTAGGGGATGAGGCTCAGCCCAAGAATCTTCGCTGCCTCTTCAATGGGGTTGATCGGCTAACGTGCAGCTGGGAAGTGAGGAGAGAGGTCACCAGCTCTGTCTTGTTCACGCTCTTCTACAGAACCCCACCGGCATCAGAGTAAGTGACCTAGCCATGGCAGCGTATGCTTGTCCTCCTGGATCTGACTATCCCTCCTGCTCACTCAGGCCTGGCTGCTCTCTTCCCCAGAGAGACAGAATGCTCTCCAGTCCATGAGGAGGAATTGCCTGGCAGCCACTACCTGTTCCACAGCTGTGAGATCAATGTCACCAACCCCAGCAGGCTGAGCCAGTACCTCATAACTGTCCGGCCCAAGAAGGAGGAGAAACTGATTAAAGCCTGCAAAAACAGTGAGAGCCCATTTGGTTACTCAGCCCAGGGTTATCTGGTGGTTTCTCCTCCAGCTCAGGAAACGCTTGGGTTGGCAGAGAGGTGGAATGGTTAACAAAAGAGCTAGACAGTGATGTGTGGGTGGGGCAGAGGGCTGGTAAAGGAAGCTCCCAGCACTGGAGCTCCTGACAGGCACCGACAGAGCACTGCTGTGAGGAGGTACAGAATGGGCGTGTGGAGATGAGATGAGTCAGATAGGGGCACTGCTATTAGTAGTCCTTGGTGCTAGTCTGCTCAGGCAACAAGTTTTGCACCCATGTATCCTTAATACTGCCCACAAAGCAGAGTGGGAAAGGGAATGGGCAGAAAGATAAGCTAGGAGATGGATGCATGTTCCTAATGCGTTGTTTGTGTTCTAGTCAAGCCACTTGCACCTGTCAATGTGACAATGACAAAGACGAAAGACCAGAAGTATGAGCTGAGATGGACAAAACAGATCCTAAGCTATAGCTTTATAGGCCAGAGATATGAATTCTTGTATTGGAAGACTGGTGACATCATAGAGGTAGGTGATAGTACTGCTGGGAGCCTAGGACTCTGGGGAGGTGGGTGGATGGGACAAAGAGTTCCTCACCCCTCCTCCATCTCTTCTCCTCTTCTTTTCCCAGAATGCCAAGCTTGTAAACATCAGCAATGACAAGCCTCCCTTCATCTTCACCCTGCAGATGCTGGAGCCCTCCACACACTATAGGGGAAAAATGCGGGCGCGGGTGCACTTGGACAGCTACAATGGGCTCTGGAGCGAGTGGAGTGAGGAGTGCACCTGGGAAACTGAGAGTGGTACATCCCAGTTGGGCTACTGGCTTGGGGCTTTGGGGGAGGGGGTCAGTTCCCTCCCTAGATAAACGGGTCCCTTAGCTGGGGTTTATGGGGAACCAGGGTTTCATACAGTTAATTGAGCAAAGAGACTGACCAGGGTCCCCTTGGTACCTGGCTGCTTGCTTCAGATCACAGAGAAGGAGTATAATTGGCTTATCTAAATGGGAGCCCAGGGCTGCCATTCTCCATGGGAGCCAGAAAACTATATGCAAATCAGGGGCTGGAAGTGGATGCACTAGGTGAGGAGGGAAGGGGGGCCTCCACAAGGAGGATTAGAGGCATGAACTGCTTACACTGTCAGAGTGTCGTATAGCGGTTTTAGTTCCATGATCCCCAGGAAAATTAGGGAGGTGTGACATTCCCCTCTGGTGTTATATAGACCGGTGATCTGCTAGGTCACTCCAATCTTTGACTCTGGGAGCCAGCCTTACCCTGCTCTGCTGTGAGAACCCCCCCTCCTGGGCTGTTCACGCACAGCCTCTGGCATGTAAGCTGCTCCTAGCTACTTGCAACAAAATGACACTAGTCAATATCTCCCGTTCCAGACAACCCTAGGAATCTGCATCTTGCAATGTCCAGTTATGCCCGCTGGGTGCTGCAAGCTTATATGAGTTTGTCAATTTAACAAAGAAATTGATATGTACCAGGCTTGTTTTCCCAAGGAGAGACTCTGACATGGTTCAAACCACACACACTGCTTCAGGTAGAATAAACAAACAGATTTATTAACTACAAAGATAAATTTTAAGTGATTATAAGTCAAAGCCTAACAAGTCAGATTTGGTCAAAGGAAATAAAAGCAAAACACATTCTAAGCTGATCTTAACACTTTCAATGTACTTACAAACTTAGATGCTTCTCGCCACAGGCTGGCTGGTTGCTATTCAGCCAGGCTGTCCCCTTTGATCAGTGCTTCAGTCGCTTGGTGTGGTGTCTGTAAATGTAGATGGAAGAGAGAGGAAGAGCATGCCAAATGTCTCTCCCTTTTATCATTTCCTTTCTCCTCTCTTGGCTTTTCCCCGTGCCCCAGAGTCAGGTGAGCATTACTGAATCTCTCCAAGCAAGGTTGAGCAATTCCCCTGGTGTGGCCTCCTGCAGGTGAGTCATTGCATTATAGCTCCCTTGCTGGACAATGGCTGTTGATGGATTGTTTGACACCCTGCCCTGGCATTGGTTACTTTCCTTGCTGTTGCCTCTGGGGGCTAATATCTGCCTGATTCTCCTAATTTACAGTAGGTTTTAGTTTCAACCATTCTACACAATTATAATAATTCCATGTGCATTTATGATCTACATATATGGATAGAGAAAATTACTTTCAGCACATCATAACCTTTCCCCTGATACCTTACAAGGCATGCTTTATATGTAAGATCACAATTATATGAAAATGAGGAATATGGGGGTTACAGCATGCTCCCCAAAGGTAGAGGGTCACATGACTGTAATCTTCTCCACATTGTATGTCTGCATTGCAGCCTTTGATGTTTCCAGGTTACTACCCTTAAGAGGAACCAGGCAGACTGGATCCCACTGGATGTGGTCAGGTTGAAAATGGGGCTGGAGGCCTGTAAGTGTGCAGACTCACCCTACGGTGCCTCCTGCTGGTCGTCCGTGAGAATTAGCTCACTAGCCCTCTGGAGCACCCTTTGTCAGCTGATGATCTGGTACCGCTGGGCCCCCAGATCCCTCCTGGACCCAGTACCCCCTTTCTCTGGGTTGCTGCCCCCCTGGGGAACCCCCACCCACTAACCCCACCTCGCCTCAGTCTGGGCTACTGCCAGTCACCATCTAGCCCCCCCTGGGACAGACTGCAGTATAAGCCACTCATCACAGGCAAGGGGGTTTGGACCTACTGCCTTCCTCTATCACCCAGCACCCTCTTAGACCTTAAACCAGGCCTTGCAGCCTAGGGAGTTGCCAGCTAGGAGCTCCCCTGGCTTTCCCCAGCCCTGCTTCACTCCTAGTATCCTTTCTGCTAGGCAGCCAGGCCCTGCTCTCTCTCAGACCAGAGAGAGCCTGCTAAGCTCTTGGCTGCCCTGACCTTCTTATAAGGCCCAATTGTCTGTTTGGGTGTGGCCCCAGCTGCAGCCACTTCCCCCAGTCAGCTGGGGTTTTGCTCCCTTCCCCAGCCCCAGTCCTCTGCAGGCCTTTTCCACCCTGCTACATCCCTCCCCCCTCCTCAAGATCACCACCTCTGGGGGTAGGGGTGTCTCCTGGCCTGGACCAGTTGCCCATGGGCCTCCAGAGCTGCGCGCTTCTTCCTGGAGTCCTCTAGCTACTTCCGCAAGTGGGTCTCCTCCTCGACAATGGCCTCATACTCCTTAGTGAGGTCCAAGGCCTTCACCTTGGCACTGCCCCTCTGCAGCCTCCAGCTGTGCACACAGGCCAGAATCCCCGAAGCCCTCTTCCCTCAGGGTCTGGGTTCCACAGTTCCCTTCTCCATTACCATCTGGGTCCCAGCCTCCTGCCAGCCCCACTCGGTCTGGGTTTCCTTCTCTGTGACAGGCTCCGTGACGGTCTGGGTCTCACCC
Source organism: Gopherus flavomarginatus (assembly GCF_025201925.1). Taxonomy (NCBI): domain Eukaryota; kingdom Metazoa; phylum Chordata; order Testudines; family Testudinidae; genus Gopherus; species Gopherus flavomarginatus. The sequence goes on along the minus strand of NC_066617.1, from coordinate 100,738,369 downwards.
TCCTGCAGGGTTCCTTCCATCCCAGTCATTACCTCCTCTAGTTTTGGCCCCTCCAGGCCATCAGGCACCTCGTCCGGCTGCTCCTCAGTTCCCCTGAGGGGGCAGTGCCGCCTAATATGTTCTGGGAGATGGCAGCCCTAACAAGCTCCCCGCCTCTTTGCTGCCTTTGCTCCTCTTCGGTCCCTCTCGGGTCCCACCGCTCCAGCGGCGTGGACCTGGACCCTCCAACTTGGGCCTGGGCATGCCCATTGCAGGTAGCCCTTCTGCCCACAGGCTGGCAGCTGCCCAGGTCTCCTCACCCGGCAGACAGTCCCCGGAACTTGCCCCTCTTTCTCTCTTGGGTGAGGCTCCCGGCCTCCACTCCAATAGGGACAATCAGTTTTTACATGTCCGTGTCTTAAGCAGACATAACATGTCTGGCACTCAGCCACAGGCCCCCTGGCCCTGGTTCTCAGTCTCTCGTGAGTTTCTCCATGCCACTCTCCCTGTTTCCTCTGAAACTCCTGTAGGAGTTTTACCAGGGCCTGCTGCTCTTCTGCCAGCCGGCCCAACTGTCCATGGAGGGCACACTGCACCTCCCATAGTGTCTGTGGGTCATCAGCCCCCTTCTGCCAGGGCACTGATGCCTGTCCCCCACCTAGAGTTAACCCCTGGGGCCTCTGCAAAATACACCCCAGTATACCGGGGTTTCATTGTCCCCTTCCAAAGTCTCTATACAATAGTCCCACTGTCCTTGCTCTGGCCTCTTGTGTCAGGGGCGTACCACTTCTGCCCACATTCTTCACCACTTGTAAGTGTGTGGACTCACCCCTGCAGCACCTCCTGCTAGTCATCTGTGGGAATTAGCTCACTAGCCCTCTGGAGCACCCTTTGTCAGCCAGTGATCTGCTACCGCTGGGGCACCCGTGTGTCATAACATTTTTCCCAGATCTGGACCTTAGCGTCCAAAATATGGGTGTTAGCATGAAAACCTCCAAGCTTAGTTACCAGCTTGGACCTGGTAAAGGTGTCACCAGCCAGGAATCTATACAGTGCCTGGTGCACTGTAGTCTCCCCAAAACCTTCCCCGGGGGACCCCCAGACTCAGATTCCTTGAGTCTCACAACAAAGGGGAATAAACCATTTCCCTTCCCCCCTCCGGGTGTTCCCTCCCTGGGTTCCTGGAGAGATATACAGAAGCAAGCTCCGTGAATCTAAACAGAGGGACTCCACCCTCCCTGTTTCCAGTCCTGGAAACACAAATACTTCCCCCCTCACCCAGAGGGTATGCAAAGTCAGGTTAGTAAATCTAACACAAAGAGATTTTCCCCCCTGACTTCTTCCTCCCACCAATTCCCTGGTGAGCTGCAGACTCAATTCCCTGGAGTCCCCACTAAAGAAAAAACTCCAACAAGTCTTAAAAACAAGGCTTTATATAAAAAGAAAGAAAAGGACATAAAAATGGTCTCTCTGTATTAAGGTGACAAATACAGGGTCATTTGCTTAAAAGAAAAAAATGAATAAACAGCCTTATTCAAAAAGAATACAATTCAAAACATTCCAGCAACTACCCCATGTAAATACAAAAGAAAACAATATAAACCTATGGTCTTCCTATCTTTGTACTTACAACTTGGAAACAGAAATTAGAAAGCCAGGAGACAGAAAGATCACTCTCAGAGCCGAGAGGGTCAGACCCAAGACAAAAAACAAAGAACTCACACACAAACTTCCTTCCACCCAGATTTGAAAAAGTCTTGTTTCCTGATTGGTCCTCTGGTCAGCTGTTTCAGGTTACTGGTGTTACCCCTTTACAGGTAAAAGAACATTAACCCTTAGCTATCTATTTATGACACCCCCCCAAATTGCAGACAGTGGGGAACCTCGCTGGCAGCGATTTCCTCCTAGAACTTTAAAAATAAACAGATTAATACAACACATGCACCTTTACATATACCACTAAATATATAACTAACAGACGTTTACATTTTAAGAACACTTTTTAACTACTGGATTGTGGGAAACTCTTACGGGAGAGAGCATCAGCTACTTTGTTAGAAGATCCTGAGATGTGCTGAATTTGAAAATCAAAATGTTGGAGAGCTAAACTTCAATGAAGAAGTTTTTTGTTGTTCCCCTTGGCAGTATGAAGCCACTTTAGCACAGCATAGTCAGTTTGTAGCTGGAACCGCCGTCCCCAAACATATGGGCATAGCTTTTTCAGGGCGTACACAATGGCATAACATTCCTTTTCACTGACTGACCAGTGACTTTGCCTCTCAGACAGTTTTTTGCTGAGAAACACGACAGGATGGAAGTTGTGATCCGTTGCTTCCTGCATGAGAACTGCTCCTATACCATGCTCACCCATGCAGCACCTCCTGCTAGTCATCTGTGGGAATTAGCTCACTAGCCCTCTGGAGCACCCTTTGTCAGCCAGCGATCTGCTACCGCTGGGGCACCCGTGTCCCTCTCGGACCCCAGTACCCCTTTTTCTGGGTTGCTGCCCCCCTGGCAGAACCTCCACACTCTCAGGTTCTCGGTCTCCCCACCCAGGGGAACCCCCACCCACTAACCCCACCCCACCTCAGTCTGGGCTATTGTCAGTCACCATCTAGCCCCTCCACCCTGGGGCAGACTGCAGTATAAGCCACTCATCACAGGCAAGAGGGTTTGGACCTGCTGCCTTCCTCTACCACCCAGTACCCTCTTAGGCCTTAAACCAGGCCTTGCAGCCTGGGGAGTTGCCAGCCAGGAGCTCGCCTGCTCCTCTGGCTTTCCCCAGCCCTGCTTCACTCCTAGTACCCTTTCTGCTAAGCAGCCAGGCCCTGCTCCCTCACAGACCAGAGAGAACCTGCTAAGCTCTTGGCTGCCCTGGCCTTCTTATAAGGCCCAGTTTCTTAGTTTGGGGCATGGCCCCAGCTGCAGCCACTTCCCCCAATCAGCCAGGGTTTTTCTTCCTTCCCCAGCCCTCTGCAGGCCTTTTCCAATCCCTTCAGAGCTGGAGCGGTGCTCAGCCCGCTACAAGGCCAATCAGAGAAATTTGTGGATCTAAGTGGAGGGCTGGAGAAGGGAAGAAATGATCCATGCTAGAAGGTAGAAAGAGATCAATCAGTGGAGCTGGTTGAACTGTTCATTCTGAACAACATTTTCATGTCTGTGAAATAATGAAAAGATGGGCTCTTTGTAACTGATTTTAAGCAAATCTGTCAGAGCCTAAAGGGGTTTCTCTGGTCATTCAGAGCAGCATTGCTTCATAGGTGTGTTGTTCAGCATTTGGAATTCAGGCTGTGTGATTGGTCACTAGGTATCATGGTGTGGTTCCTGGTCCCTGACTGGCTTCCTGAACCTGTACAAACAGGAGAGTTGATTGAATAGGCCTTAATAGTGAATTTCCAGAATCTCAAATGTTTGTGTTTCTTGTACATTTACACTTAACTGCAAGTATTTTTTTTGTTGATATCTGCAACATTCTTGTAAGGATCTTCACTGGACATTACTGATCTGTTCTCAGAGGGTTGGTCTACACTAAAGCTGTAAGTCGATCTCAGTGACCTTACTTCAGTTACATGAATTACGTAAATTACACAACTGAAATAGATGAAATTTAGGTCAACTTACAGCAGCGTTTACACCAATGGTCCCCAACCTTTTCGTCTGGCGGGCACCAGACGAAGGACCATGGCGGCAGTGGAGCATCCACCAAAATGCCGCCGAATTTCTGCGGCATTTCGGCAGCGAAGCCTCTCAATGACGTTACTTGTCAGCGGCAAGCAGCGTCATCGAGAGGCGTTGCCACCGAAATGCCGAAGAAATTCGGGGGCGATGCCTCTCGATGACGCCTCTTGTCAGTGGCAAGCAGCGTCATCGAGAGGCGTCTCTGCTGAAATGCCTCCGAAATTCAGCGGCATTTCGGCGGATGCTCCACCGCCAGCCAGGACATGGGCGCATTTAGATGCCCGCGCCCATGGGCACCACATTGGGGACCCCTGGTCTACACCATAGAATTATAAGACTGGAAGGGACCTCGAGAGGTCATCTGTTCTAGTCCCCTGCACTCATGGCAGGACTAAGTATTATCTAGACCATCCCTGACAGGTGTTTGTCTAACGTGCTCTTAAAAATCTCCAATAATGGAGATTCCACACTCTCCCTAGGCAATTTATTCCAGTACTTAACCTGTGCTTCCTAACCTAACAGTAGGAAGTTTTTCCTAACGTCCAACCTAAACCGCCCTTCCTGCAATTAAAGCCCATTGCTTCTTGTCCTATCCTCAGAAGTTAAGAAGAATAATTCTTCTCCCGCCTTCTTGTGACAACCTTTTATGTACTAGAAAACTGTTTTCATGTCCCCTCAGTCTTCTCTTTTCCAGACTAAACAAACCCAGTTTTTTCAATATTGCCTCTTAGGTCATGTTTTCTAGACCATTAATCATTTTTGTTGCTCTTCTCTGGACTTTCTCCAGTTTGTCCACATCTTTCCTGAAATGTGGAGTAGAACACGAGAATTACTTCTCGTGTCTTATTTACAGTACTCCTGCTAATACATCGCAGAATGATGTTTGTGGGATTTGTTTTTTTTTTTTGCAACACTGTTACACTATTCATACATATTTACCTTGTGGTCCACTATGACCCCCAGATCCCCATGCTGTGTCAACAGGAGACGTTCTCCAGCTGACTTACCATCTGCCTCTCAGGAAGACGGCGTACAGATGTCAACAGGAGAATGCTTTCCCATCATCTTAGCAGATCTTTACCAGACCCACTAAATCTACACCTCTACATTGATCGCAACAATGCTGATTTAGCCAAGAGTATAGACAAGCCCTCAGCCTGAGCTTCACTTCAACAAAGTTCTTTGCTCTGGGAATTTCTTTAGGGTTTTTTTTTTAATCGTCCTAACATGAGACTGGGGAGAACAGGGGCTTGACCTAATGAAATCTGTAGAAGGGAACCCCATTTCCACAGCACCTCCTGGGAGAACTGGGAGAGTATTCCATGGTCTAACAGACCTGTCAGTTAGGACACGTGACTTGATAGGCAACCTATATTTTCCTGACCTCAGTATCATCCCTCAAGAGCATCCAGACTGTAAGGTTTGAAATAGAATGAAGCTATTTTGTGTTGCTGTCTCTTTATATCTCTCTCTCTCTCTCTCTTTCATTTATCTGCCTCAGCCGAGTCACAACTGATTCTCCCACTGCTGGTCCCAGTCTTCACCATCATGCTGATAGCATTTGGCTGGTACGGTTATAGATGCCTACTCAGGTAAGTGTGCACTGGGAGTTGGAGATATGCCAGGCACATTGGTAGAGTGAGTGCAGGGAGGTGCTGCATGGGCACACCCCTATGCTAGGGCTTAGTTGAGCAGGAGATATGCCTGGAGTGCAGTTCAGAGATCTCTCCATGTTGGCCAGCAGCATGAGTGTAGGGCCATGGAGTTTCAGGACCTCTGTGTTGACAAGGGGGGCCAGGGTAAGGCTGTGTGTCTGGTGGAGCCTCCCCACAAGAGAAGTGACCCTGAAAACTCTGTCTTATTACAGCAAGAAGAAAAAATGGGAGGAAAAGATTCCAAATCCTGGCAGGAGTCAGCTGCTCCAGAGCTACCTCCAGGTAAGAGAGAACTGAGCTTTCCCCTACTACACTTTGGCCTACTCCAGCTGTAAGAATATCCCAGCCCTATCTTCAGATGACTTGACAGAGTCCTGCCCCTTCTGGCCACCTGAGTTCTTTACCAAGTCCAATAGAACTGTAAACAAAACCAAACTCTCAGCCTGGCTGGGCTCAGCTGGCCACCTCAGCCTCACGGGCCTGCCTCTACTCCACTTATCCCCACAGCTTGTCTCCAGGTCCTGTGCTTTCAATAACCCCGCTGTCCAGGGGCTGGCACGCTCCTTCCCTTGCTCAGGGGCTCAGGCAGGTTAGTGCTTTTCAGGGCCCCTGTCTCCTGTCAGGCTTCCTACTCACCCCTGGAGTAGCCTGTTTGCTCTGCCTCTTCCCTCGCAGGTTACTTCCCACCTCCTCTTCCCTAGTTCTCCTTCCTCCCACTAGCCTCACTCAGCTCTTTATGGCCACAAGCCCTTCTCATCCCCACCTGGGCTTTATTTCTAATTGGCCTGGCCCATCCTCCAGGTTCAAGCAGGCAGATTAATTGGCCTCTCAAGCCTTTACCCTTTCACAGCACCTGTAGGGTAAATACTCCATTACATTGTCTGAGGACACTGCCCATTGGTGCATCGGAGAAGCCAAGGAGATAGCAGTATTTTTGCCACTGTGTTTTACCTTACACTTGTGAGTGCCCCCTCTCTGGCTAATACATGACGGCAATTATTCAATTTTGAACAGGGCAGCACCACCTCTCACAGGTGCCCCCTTCCTGGTTGGGTGTGACCCTGCTTTCTTTTCAGTTCTTACATGGTGTGGCACCTGCCTCTCACAAGCACCCTCCGCCCTCCCCAGCCAAGTCACATGCAGTGTCCCTCCTTCGGGGGTGTACAGCCTCTAGTTCTTGCTCATGGCCCTGGCATGGGGCTGTGGAACCAAGGCTTCTCCCTGGAGGCACTGCCTTCTTTAACAGCCCAAAAGGGGCCCATCTTGATACCCTCGGTTAATGTCTTTTTGGCAGCTCTCCCTGGGCTCAATCTTCAACCAGATCAGCAAGGCCCATCATGGTACCCTTGCCTGATCTAGCTAGATTCTGGGCTCAGTCTGCCCGCACTGAGCTGCCCATGGTACTGCTAATCTTCCTGCCTAAGGTGACCAGATGTCCTGATTTTATAGAGACAGTCCCAATTTTTGGGTCTTTTTCTTATATAGGCTCCTATTACCCCCACCCCGTCTCGATTTTTCACATTTGCTGTCTGATCACCCTATTTCTGCCAGCCATGCACCCACTTCTCCCTCTTCAAGCTCCAGGCAGCAACTGACTGCTATGCCCCATGCTGCTTCCTTTTATGTGGCACTTGTGCCCCTGATTGGCCACTCCAGCAGCCCTTCTGATTAGCCCTTCTGCAGCCACTCTAGACTGCCTGGAGGACTTCTCCTGTGCTCTTTTCTGGGGTGTAGTGAGGCAGGGCCACAAGGCCTCCAGCAGGAGGCCTCCAGACCTATTCCCCCCCATCAAAGGGCCGGTACCCAGAAGCAATGTTGCCCCCACAAGGGATTAAAGTGCTACCACACACTGTGGTATCTCCACTACAGGGAATCTGCCCTCAGGGAATCACCCTCTGTCTGCCCGGAGTGCTATCTGCCCTTGTCTCTTTTCAGAAAATACCGCTCGGGATTCCGCTGCCAAGCAGCCAGCTGGACTTTGGCAAGCAGAGCCCTTCTGAGAAGACCGACCTGGCCAGCTGCATCCAAGTGCTGGATGGGTGAGTGATTGGTGCACTGCTCACTGGTGATACTCTCCGAGACGTTACTCAGTGATGGTGGCATCTCAGCTCCTGTGGGTGGCTGACCCATCAGGGAGGGGTGGCAAATGTAACTGGTGTGAATAATAAACCTTGGCACATCTTCCACCTGCCCATCTGGAAATGTCAATGGATGGACTTGCAGCCCGTGGTCTCCCTGGCTCCCAGGAAATACCAGTCCCAAACCCTGAGTCCTTCCTTCCTCATCTCTCCTTCTGAAAATGGGCTTGCCTCAATGCCCTTGATTTCCCAATCAGGAAATGGAGGTGGATAAGCTGCCCCAGCACACAGATACACACACTCTCCCTCCCCCACATGCCCTAACTCCCTGTCATCTGGAAATGAGGCCCCCACCAAACTTGGGGCCAATTCTGGCTCTGGCAGCATACAAGGGCCAGTAGGAACTGCAATAGGCCAGAGAATAATTTATCCAATGCAGAAGTGTGGGACCAATGTAAGAAGCCCAAGACTGCCCTCCTCACAGCTCCTGGTGTAGGGAGGTTGTGCTGAGGCAGGGTATGTGCTGTGAGGGATTCTGGGTTGAGAAGAGTAGCCTGAGGAAGGCTGTATTCAGTTAGAATAGCCTGAGTCCCAACTTGGAGACTCTTATAGCTGTACCCCTTCTCCCAGGGCAGGGGTCAGCAACCTTTCAGAAGTGCTGTGCTGAGTCTTCATTTATTCACTCTAATTTAAGGTTTCACGTGCCAGCAATACATTTCAATGTTTGTAGAAGGTCTCTTTCTGTAATTCTATAATATATAACTAAACTATTGTTGTATGTAAAGTAAATAAGGTTTTCAAAATGTTTAAGAAGCTTCCTTTAAAATTAAAATAAAATGCAGGGCCCCCCAGACCGGTGACCAGGACCTGGGCAGTGTGAGTGCCACTGAAAATCAGCTCGTGTGCTGCCTTTGGCACCCGTGCCATAGGTTGCCTACCCCTGTCCCAGGGCTTAGAGGGCTGCAGCCAGAGATCTTCTCCCCTTCCAGGCTGGGGACAGGAGCATTTCACCCTCCATGAGCCGCCTCTAGCCACCGCAGCCGCTGGCTGCCAGCGCAAGCCCCAAGCTCCAGGCCACCGGAGAAGCTGAGCCCCTGCCAGCTTCAGGGGAGAGGGGGAGTGAGGGCATGGCCTCAGGTTAGGGGAGGCTTAGTCTCCCCTGGCCTTTGATACCTGCCGCCCATGGGTGGGTGCCCAGCCATCACTGGTCACTTTTGGAAAGCGCAGGCCATTATTTGTATTTGTTTGAATGCCCATCTCTCCTTGCCTGCCCCCTCCCTTTCGCTAGCTTCTATCTCAGTGCCTGTAAGCTCCTTGGGGCAGGGACCATGTCTTTTTACAATCTCTGCCAAGTGCCAGGCAAAGGTCTGGTGCTATATAAATGTGCGTGGTGGTGATCATGGTCTCTGTAGGGTGATGTGCTGCTTAGGCCCCCTAGGCTCCAGAAACACAGAAACTGCCAGACTGGGTCCAGCCAATGGTCCATCTAGTCCAGTATCCTGCCAGGAACAGATGCCGGTACCAGCTGTTTCAGAGGAAAGCACAAGAAATTCTGCCATAGGCAGTTATGTGATAATCTGCCCCCAGGGAAAGATTCCTTCTAACCCCCAAGAGATCTTTCTCCCAGGGGGCCCTTAGCTCCACTCCCTGTCTGTATGTGATGTTCTCTTCAGGGTGACATCTCTGATTCCTCTTGTTTCCCTCTTGCAGACCGATGAAAGTTAGTTCAGCAGAGCTCCCTGCAACTGTGGCCAATAGGATGATGTGCTTCCTTGGTGCACTGGACCCAGAGAACCCGTATCAGACTCTTGAAATGACAACTCCAGCTCCACATCCGGCAGCCCTGACTGGCTGCCATTCAAGTCAGGGCACCAGTCAGTCCCTGTCATCAGCCACGCTCCCCTGGAGGAGCAGTGCTAAGGTCACTGCTTCTCAGGCCCCCATGTCCTGCTTTGACTTTAATGGTCCATACTTGTGCCTCCCCCATGGGTGCTCCCTGCCTGACATTCATCAGGACCGGGAAGCTGCCCCACTGGGAACCAGGGAGAGGCTAGTGTCCCTGGAGTACGTGTCCCTACCCCAGGGGTCCCCTTCCCAGACCCTGCTGGTGAGGGAGAAGAGAGGAGCAGCTCAGCTCCACTCCGTCTCGCTTCCTGTTCAGAAAGAGATGAAGCAGCCCCTTGCTGGAGGGCAAGAAGGACCACAAGGCCAGCCAGCAGGTGGGGAAGTGGCGCAAGGGGACTCCGAAGGTCAAAGGGCACCAATTGCTGCCATCTTAAACAACTCCTGTCAGAAATTGCCATCAGGATACGTCACCACGGAAGATCTGTCACTGATGCCAGCAAGAGACTGTGCCCATCTGTCCCCTGCACTGGCCCCACCAGAGGTAATTCTCACTGCTTCTGGCATGTTGTCATCCAACCCACAACTGCCCCACACCATGGAGAGCACCCCTAGCCCTGCGTTGGGCCCTGAAAAACTTTGTGTCGCAGTCCCGCTTCTGTCTCCAGCATCAGCCAATCTCTCTGGAATTGAAAGCTATGTTATGTTCCCCAATGCTCTGTATGGCACCCCAGAACCCACCAGTTTTCCCCCACCCATCCTCTCAGAGGGGGATGACTTAGCTAAAGCAGAGCCTGGGCAAGAGGACAGTGTGGTCATGTTCAACCCCGACAGCACTGGGCCAGTTTTTCTACATCAGGTGGGGGAATACTGCTTCTTTCCTGGCCTCAAACCTGGTGAGAAGACCCCCATGGGTGAGAGAGACCCCCTGGCTGATCAGACATCAGAAGCCAGACAGGCATTTGGAAAGCCACCCTGTGATGGAGGATCTGTCAATGGCAAGCAAGAACCTGCACTTCACATGCAGGCCATTCAGCTCTTCAAAACCCTGAAGCGTGACGATTACTTTGTGTTGCCTCCAAGGTCAGGACAGGAACCGGCTTTCAGGGCCAAGGAACTGTGCTAGCGCTGCAAGAGGACTGGTGAGGACAAGAGAGCAAGTGAATGGATGAAAAGTCCCCCACTCGAAGCATGTTGCCTCTTCTTGTCATCACTGTTTCCCCTCCCGAACCCAGGCAGGAAAAACACAAAGGGCAATTCTTCTTCCCAGCCCTTCTTCTTCCAAAGTGGATGGCAGATGTCAATCAGCACCATGTCCTCCTCAGCTGTATCAGTGTCCTTGGCTAGAGAAACCAGGAAACCTATCCCCATGGGAGAGATCTGCTCATCACACAGATCTCTAGTCCTCCTGCTATTATCATGTTAGTCTTGCCATGCTTCTGCTGCAATGCAATGTTAAGTTCAGCACAAACTTCACGGCATGAATGATCAAACGTCATGTCATGGATAAGATTCTGGTGCAAGCACCTGGACTGAAATGCCTCGCATTCTGAAAACAGATCTAGTTTATTTAGAGAGATAATACCCATCCAGAAGAATTAGTGTTGGAAGGATGTAGATACTAAGGAGGGATTGGAATTGTTAAGGATGGGACAAAGTGGGTCGGAGTAAAGGAGTGAAACAGCAATGGGGAAACTTGGCTGCAGCTAAAGAAACCTTTCCTATCTGTGACTCTATCTTGCAGAATAATGTCTCTAGGGAGGTGGTGGAAGCCCCATCACCAGAACACATAAAACCAGACTGGACAAAGCCAGGGAGGATATATATTATTGCAGGGAAAACTGGGGTTGGGGCAGGGGAAAGGTTGTGCGGGTAGACAAACTATGGTCTAATGGATCTCTTCTATCTCTAATTGCTCAAATACTATGACATGCTGGATTCCCAGTACACTGGCTGTTTGTAGAAGATGGTAGCAGCTAGCTAGCTGCTTTGGTGAGTGTTAATGGTGCCAGGGAAAGAGAACTCGGTTCTTTCCTGTTCTTTTCTGCAAGGGAAAAACATTAGCTCAGAGCTGCCACCCAGTGATCAGACCTAGCAAAATTATCTCTCAATCCATGGATCAGCTATGACTGTTACTGATTGAGTTAGATGCGTCACCTACCAGGTAGGATGTTTGAATCTGACTTTTGTATATTTGTGTGACATGGCTGATAAGGGGAGTGTAGTGCCCCACTCGAAAGTAAAAGGGATTAAGAGCAGATGAGGGAGGCTGGCGAAGTAGTTGGCCCAAGGTGTGGCTGGCTTAATCAGGCCACAGCTGGCCCTGATAAGAGGGCTGAAGGCCAGGAACTACAGAGGCATCTCCCTCTAGTTTTGGAGTGGGAAGGGCTGGCTGCCTGGGAGCAAGATACCTGAAGTGAAGCAGTGCTGGGGAAGGGCAAAGGGAACGGGGGAGCTCCAGCCTAGTAAACCCCCAGGCTGCAGGCCTTGGTGAAGGCTTACAAAGATACTGGGGCTACAGAAGTGTAGCCTGGGAGTAGGCAGAGGCAGCTGGTCCTAACCCCTTGCCAATGATGAGTAGCCATTACAGACTGCAGTTTGCCCCAGTGAGCAGGGGCTAGATGATGGCTGGCAGTAGTCACTGAGGCAAGGTGGGTTTAGAGGGTTGGGGGTTCCCCTGTGGAGGGGAGACCCAGAGAGTGGGGGTACTGCTGGGGCAGAACCCTGAGGTAAAGGGCACCGGGGTCCAGGGTCAGCTGCAGGCTAGACACCGGCCTACAGAGGGCACACCGTATGCTGGAAAAGAGTTAATTCCCACATGACCAGCTGGAGGTGCCGCTGCAGTGAGTCTCAATCCGCTACAGGGAGAAAAGGGCAGTTTTGGGAGTATGTTTCTGTTTTTTTCCTGCTATGTTAATTGGATGCTGCCAGACCTGCATTGTTCAGTGTAATTCTTCTTTTGGACAATTTAAATTCTGATAAACTCATTCATTTTTAAACTTTAAGATATGTGAATAGTGAATTGATTGCCCTTGAAAGGAAGGGGCCGACAGCACTGCCTCAGGTTGACCAGAGCGGAGATAGATGCCATCCAGGCATTCCCAGCCCAACTCATTCCTGACTTGTTGCACACTTTGTTAATCCAGCCATGAGCCTTTCCTGAATAGAGCAGGTCACATTTGCCAGTCTGTGCTGTGGTTTTGTTATGTGTCTATTGTGACAGACCCAGGCCAGTGGGGTACAGGAGTCTGGTCCTATTGGTATCCACTTCTAAAGGACCTCCCCCTAGCCTAAGGGGAGGATCCACAGGTCCGTGACACCAAATAAGTACGAGGGACAACTAATGAAAAAACAGGATCGGGAGTAAGGTCATAGACCAGCCTCTGGCACACCGTAGGGGACTCCGCCACCTGCACACGAAGCTGGGGATTTTGTAGCAGGGGCTCCATGAGGAGATCAACCCCCACGGTGGCCGCCACAGACCTGGTCATTGAAAAGAGCTTCCAGGTCCAGAGGAGGTCTTGGTAGAAGACCGGCAGCCCGGAGAGGTCTCGCGGAAGACCTCTCGGATAGAGGTAAAAGAGCTGCTGGTCATATCGGAGCCCTCGGAAGCAGCGGAGGAAGGCGTGCACCAATACGCTCCACGCCGGACTACCTGCACCATACAGGAGCCTCTGCAGGGCCTGGAGGCGGAAGACATGGACCTGAGTGCATAGGCACTTCAGGCCCTGCCCCCCACCGCCTCCTCCAGGGGCAGGTGGAGGACCGCTGCAGAGACCCAGTGCATTCCTGGCCAAAAGAACTCCAGAATCGCCATCTGGAGGTTGGCCAGGAAATCCGGGGCCGGGACCAGGATGTTGAGCTGGTACCAGAGCATGGACAGGATCCGTTGATTAAGCACCAGCGCCCTCCCTCGAAGGGAGAGGCACCGGAGCAGTCCTGTCCATTTCCGGAGCCGCTCCGTCACCCTGCCCTCCAAACCGTGCCGTTCTCCAGTGGAGACGGATGCATGGCAGAAAGGTAAACGCTGAGATAGAGCAGTGGACCCGCGCTCCACCGGATGGCCTGAAGCGTGGGTGGGAGGGAGCTCTCCTGCCACCCGTCCCCGACCACAAGGCCAGAGCTCTTGACCCAGTTGACCCGGGCAGAGGAGGCCACCGAGTACACAGCCTGGCAAGCCTCTACCTGCGCCAAGTTGCCCAGGTCCTGGACCACAAGGAGAACATCGTCAGCGTACGCCGACAGGACCAGCCACAGCTCCAGCTCCCGAAGCACCAACCCTGTCAACCTCTGGCGGAGGAGACAGAGGAAGGGCTCAATCGCCAGAGCGTACAGCTGGTCCGAAAGGGGGCACCCCTGCCGTACTCCCTGCCTGAAGCTGACCGGCTCGGTCAAGGTCCAGTTGAGCCTGACCAGACACTCTGCAGAAGCATACAGCACCTGGAGAAAACCCACAAACTGGGGTCTGAAGCCGAACGCTCGCAGAGTGCTCAGGAGATACCCATGATCCACGCTGTCTAATGCCTTCTCATGATCCAGGGACAAGAGGGCGAATGACAGACCATCCCTATACCCTAATTCCAGAAGGTCCCGGACCAGATACAAGTTATCAAATATCGAGCGGCCCGGGACGGTGTAGGTCTGGTCAGGATGGACCACGTCCGCCAGCACGGACCCTAGCCACATCCAGATGGCCTTCGTAACGATTTTGTAGTCTGTCCTGAGGAGCGAGACGGGATGCCAATTCTGTAAGTCGCAGAGGTCCCCCCTCTTTGGCAATAAGGCGAGCACAGCTCGTCTGCACGAGAGAGGGAGGACCCCGCTTTGCAAAGACTCGGCCTAGACGGTGACCAGGTCTGGGCCGAGGACGTCCCAGAACACGCGGTAGAACTCCACGGTCAGCCTGTCCATGCCCGGAGATTTATTGGTGGGCATGCAATGGAGGGCTTCTGAGAACTTGGCCAGGGTGAGAGACAGCTCTAGCTGGTCCTGGTCACCCATGCTGACCATCGGGAGTCCATCCCATAGCACTCTGCAAGCGTTAGGATCGGTCGGATCCAGGGAGAAAAGAGTCGCGTAGAAGGCCCTGGCCCTCTCGCACATCTCCGCCAGATCCGTGAGGGGGGTGCCGTCCTCCGCCAGGAGGCAGGTGACATGCTTTTTGGCCCCCCTCCTTTTCTCCAGAGCGTAGAAGAAGCGGGAACCGCAATCCATCTCCCGAAGGAGGTGGATGCAGGATCGAACAAAAGCACCCCGGGCCCAATGGTCTTCAAGGGTCCAGAGCTCCTCCTGCTTCTCCCGGCACGCTCCGCAGAGGGATGGATCCTTGGGGCTGGCGGCCAGACGCCTCTCCAGCTCCAAGACCTCCTGTTCCAACTGCCCTATCGCAGCATCCCTCCGTCAGCTGGCGCCCCGGGTGTAGTCACGGCAGAAGAGCTGGGGGCGCACCTTCCCCAGGTCCCACCACTGCCACACCGAGAAAAAGGCGTGCCTCTGCCCTCGCCAGGCCAGCCAGAACTCCCGGAAGGATGCCACGAAACCCGCATCCTCCAGCAAACTATTATTAAAGTGCCAATAGGCCGGCCCTGGCCTCTCCGCGCAGAGAGAGGCCGTGACGGTGGCAAGGTGGTGATCCGAAAAGGGGGCCGGCCGAACGCTGGAGGAGTGGGCTCGTGAAAGGTGGAAACGCGACAGGTAAATACGGTCCAGCCGGGAGTGGCACGACTGATGGGCCTCCACTCGGATGAAGGTGAACGTCGAGACATCGTCCGGGTGGTGGTCGCGCCAGATGTCCACCAGGGAGTGGCGTTCGACGATCTCCGGGAGGACGTCCGTGGCGGCCGGGTGCTGCTCGGTCCCCGAGCGGTCCCGTTCCTCGAGGGTGGTGTTAAAGTCCCCTCCAAGGACCAGGCACTCACAAGAATCCAGGAAGCCGAGGAAGGCAGATGCCTGCTGAAAAAAACACAACCTCTCCGGGCCCAATGTCGGGGCATAAACATTAACGAGATTAACCACAAGCCCCTCCATGCGGACCTGGAGGTGCAGCAGGCGACCCGGCACAGCCTCGGCGACCCCCAGCACCTCAGGCCATAGGTCAGGGGAGAACAGGGTCGCCACTCCAGCTGCGCAAACCGAGAAGTGGCTAAAGTAGGCCCCGTCCCCCCACTCCAGCCACCAGCTAGCTTCAGCGGCCGGATCCGTATGGGTCTCCTGCAGGAAAACCACAGAGTACCCCCCCTCTCAAAGGAAGGAGAGCACCTGGCTCCTGCGGAGACCCATCCTACAGCCCCGGGTGTTTAAAGTGGCAAGGATGATTGGCACCATGAGGAGGGCTGGGGGGGGATCCTCACCGGCAGACATGCCCACGGCCTCCGGCAGGCCGCGCAGCAATCCGTGACCAACCCCGAAGGTGAGTAAAGAGTCACAGAAGAGGCGGACCCACCGGTAGGCCATGGCGGCCTGCTTCCCGGTCCTCTTACCCTCCCCCATGAGGGCCCTCGTGGCCCGGAGGACCTGATGGAAATCTGCCCACCGCCGGAGCGTAAGCTGGACTTTGTTACGGGAGCCACGGACGTCCTCAAGGAACTCCCGCAGCTCCTCCCTCAGCGCATGGGGGGAGGTCACGGATCGATGACCGTCCCCCAGTGGGGCCCTTGTCACAGCCCCGTGGCCACCGAGGCGGGCAGGCAGGGGGCAGACCCCCGACGTGGCATCAGATGGGCTGACACCACGCGACCTGCCCCTCTCCCAGATTAAAGAAGGAGCAGCGGAAGGAGAACAGCAGCCCCTGGTGGGTCGGGACAAGGAAAAACTAGCGAAGCTGCTCCCTGGGGGGTATTCCCAGGGGCAGCACTGGCATCACAGGAGGTGTGGGGGACAAGGACAGGGCTAACAGGAGTCGGACAGGGATCAAGGAGAGAATCCGGGAATGAGGTAGAGGCAGGATCCTGAGCCTCTATAGTTGAGCCACTGAATGGTGGCTCCTCCTGGCCAGGCTCAGGGATCTGGGAACTGGGAAGGGGACCCCTAACGATGCCAGGCTCAGCCACTGTGGAACGTACGGCAGCCTCGGCATCCAGAAATAGATGTTCGTCAATGGGGTCCCTGCCTAGGAAGGAGGCCGGGTTCTCCACACCCAAGATGGACACCCCCTGGGAACCGGGTCTTGGCAGCAGGGCACTGGCCATCGCCCCAATGGGCTCGGCGGCAGTCAACAAGGTGCCACCCGCAGCCGGGTTGATGGAAGAATCCAGGGGACCCTCAGAGGTGGGAGCAGAAGCAGCGGTTAGGGGAAGGGAACTGGGGGACAGGGGGGCCGAGGTGAGGTCGCCCAGAGCGAGGCCCGCTAGCAGAGGGTCGTCCTCCCCCTGCATGACTGGGGTCAGACCCAGGGCCTCGATCTCCTCATAGATGGAAGGGAGATCACCATCCACCACCCCAGAGCCCTCCCCGCCAGCACCCTGGGCGATACCCACTGCGGAGCTCGCAGAGGCCTCGAGTGGGAAGGGGGCGAGAGAGGCTCCCTCAGGGGCTTCCATGGGAAGGGACCCCGGAGGAGGGGTGGTGTTACCTTCCGGTGCTGCCACGGCGTCCCCAGCCGGCACCACAAAATGGGAGTCAACAGGGGGCAAGGCAGAAGGCTCGTCATCGGTGCCCCCCTTCCTGCTCTTCTGGGGGGCCTCCGAATCCGAAGGATGTAATGAGGGCTCGAGCCTTCCGCTTGCCCTGCTTTTCCTGCACTAAAGACCAGCCCTCCATGGCATCATCCGGGGGCTGGCTAACAGGGATCGGCTCGGGTGGGAAGGGCAATGGCTCAGGGACTCAGGGAGGCAGTGGTGGGACAGCAGAAGTGAGGGAGGATTCGCCCTGGGACCAGCCCTCTCCCACGTCTGGCGGTATCTCCGCCGCACCCTCCTCCACAGCGGTGGACTGAGAAGGAGGAGGAGGGGCAGCTCCGGGTGCCGGGCAGCCAGGGGTACCGGTGATGACAGGGCTGGCGCCTTGCTGGGGCTCGGGGGTCCTGGATGCTCCTCAGTGCTGGGCCAGGGGACAGTCCCTCTGGATGTGCCCCATCATCCAGCAGAGGTAGCACCAGGCCTCCCCCGTTGAGTAATGCACCCGGTAGTGGGCTCCCTGGTAAGGGACCAGAAAGGACCCCTCAAGCGCCTCTCCACCACGGGCTGCCGGTGGCAGTTGAAGCTGCACTTGCCGGCGGAACGAGAGAACATGACGGAGGGCGAGGTCCTTGCAGCCCAAGGGGAGAGGGCTGATGACGGAGATGGGGCGCCCCAGGGCAGAAAGGGCGGGCAGCAGGGCTGCATTGGGCAGGAAGGGAGGGACGGAGGTCAGGATTAAGCGGACCCCCAGGTCTTCCAACGGCTCCAGGGGGACGAACACGCCCCCCCACCGCCAGGCCCATCTCTACCACCTCCTGGGCGGCGGCCTCCGATGCTAGGAAGAAGACCACCCTCCTGTATATTTTGGAGGCTGCCACGATGGCCGTGGGCCCCACCACCCTTGCCAATGCCCGCACGTAGGTCTCCACGTGGGGTGAGGCGGGCACCAGGAGGCAATGGACGCCGTGCTTCCTGGTCAAGGTGGGAAAGAGGCCCCAGCCGCTGTAGATGGTAGTGGAAGCGGCGGTCGGAGGAGCAGCGGCAGGTGGGGGGGCTGCCACCACCTGGGCGTATGGCCTAGGGGCCGGGGAAGGGACACCCGCAGAGCTGGTGGAGGGAATAGCGGGGAGGGATTCCGCAGCCACTAGTGGGGCCGCGGCAGCGGGGGCAGTCTCCGCCATGGAGGGCCTGGCCTTTCTAGTGAGGCCCTTACCCTTCTTCCCACCCCGACCCTTCCCACCGGCTGGGGGGGCTCCCCCCGAATCGGAAGGGGCGAGGGAAGTGGCAGCGGCGGAGGTCTCCCCAGTACTCTCCGCCGCCAGTGCCCCAGCAGGGGCAGTGGTAGGTGGATCGGCAGCGGCGGTCGAGGTAGAGGCTTGGGCAGTGGACACAGGGGCAGGTGGAGGAGGGGCAGTGGGAGCATCGGGAGGGGTCTCCCCCGCCGCATCCCCCACCATAACGAGAGCGGGGAGGGGGACAAACAGCGAGGGGAGGGGAAGGAGAGGAGGCAACCACCCCTCCCCGCCAGGCTGCAGGCAGGGGAGGAGGGCGCCAGAAGGGGAAGGCTAAAGGGGCGTGGGGAGCAACCAAGGACCTAGGGGTGGGAAGGTTTCAAGGCACCGATGCAGAGGGGAGCTCCGGCTCCTCTAGTTGCACTAGGGGATCAGGGGAGACAACGACAGAGGGGGGATGCAGTGAACAAGGGGAAACCAAATGGGGAAGGGCACAAGCGCAGGGGAGGGGGCATGGGCGCACGAGGGGAGGGACCAATCAGGGCTGGGGGGGGGGGGGTCACAGGGTGGGGGGGAGAAAAGGCGAGCTGAGAATGGGGTAGAGGGACCACGGGGACAGCTGCAGGGCTGGGGCAGAACTATCAGGGCTGCAGAGGGAAATAGGTGGGGCGGACAAATGTGGCAAAGGAAAGGGATCAGTCCAGGGGGAGGGGGGAGGTGGTGCGCCCACAGGCACTTGTACAAAAGTCAATGGTTGGCTGCTGCTGCTGCAGGCCCAAACGATGGAAGTGGGCGTGGTGAGCCAGGCGAGCAGCGCAGTCCCAGAGGCTGGAGTCCAAAGCAGAAGAAAAACAGCCAGTGGGGGTGGTGGAGTGGGTAACAATGGTGGTGGGGGCGAAAGGGCACACAGATGGACCGGGGGAAGGCTCCACGCCACACCCCCGGTGTCCCAACAGACACAGTCCAAACCCCCACCACAAGAGCAGAGTTCGAAAAGTACTCAGTCCAGGAATGCCCCCTCCACAATGGTCTTCATGTGGTCTCCAGCAGCGGGCGGTCCTCTTCTCCTCCTCTGGGCACCAACAGCTCCCTAGCAACAGCCACAGTAGCCCCAGCAGCTCCAGGTGGTGGTGATCTGGTGTCCAGGCAGGAGGGACCCTGCTAAGATGGTATCCTCAGCAACAAGAGCCGGGGTCCCTCACTCCCCCCGTCTCTGGAAAGCAGGCCAGCAGCACCCCCCCCCAAGGGCTGTAGGTGTAGTAACAGCAGTAACAGAGGGGGGAGGGGAATCTACTAGCCAGCCAGCAGGCAGATAGCAGAGAGAGGGGTGGGTGGTGGTATCTAGCCCAGCCAGGGGAGCAGCTGGAGCAGGAACAGCAGCAGCAGCAGCAGCAGCAAGGGCCCAGTGCCCAGCAGGAACAGCAGCAGCAGCCCTCTCCCTCTTTTCTCTAGAGCAGAGTGGTCCTATTGGCATCCAGCGGGGGTGGGCGGGTGAAGCCCACTCACTTCTAAAGGACCTCCCCCCAGCCTAAGAAGAGGACCCACAGGTCTGGGACACCAAGTAATTATAGGGGACAACTAATGAAAAAACAGGATCGGGAGTGAGGTCATAGGGCTAAATGAAGGGAACCTGATGGGGACACCGAGTAGAGAACCCCGGACAACGCCCACTGCTCCTCGAAGGCGTCAAGCGAGCCAGTGGACGCCACCAGAGGAATTCTGCCCGGATGCGTGAACAGACAGAGGAACAGAAATAGGCCCTACATTTGCAGGAAATCCCGTCGGCCAACCTCCTCTCCCTGGTGTTGTAGATGGCCAGTTTGGCCAGGGCCAAGAGGAGGTTGAGAAGGAGAGTCCACGAATTCGTGGGGCCACAGATGGGGAGCGTGTAGATAAAAAGGTGAGGGGAAAAGTGCAACCAAAAACGCAAGAAAATATTCAAGAGGAGCCGGAACAGGGGCTGCAACCTGGCACACTCCAAATAAACGTGCGCCAAGGTCTCCTTCTCGCCACAGAAAGGGCAGGTGCTAGGGACAGGGGTGAACCGCGCCAAGTACACGCCCGTGCTCACGGCCCCATGAAGGAGCCGCCAACTGACATCCCCGGCGGGCCTCGGGACCAGGGCAGAGTACAAGCTGGCCCACCGGGGCTTCTCACCCTCGAGAGGTGGCAGGAGGTCCCACCATTTGGTATCGGGGCGGGACGTGAGGGTGAGGTAGTGAAGGGTGTGGAGCACGACTGTGTACAGATGTTTCCGTGGCGCGGTCTGGAACAGAACTGGCTGCAGATCGTGCAGCTGGCTGGCAGTGAAAGAGTGAGGGGGCCGATTGGGTCCACGGGGCAGGGGCCCAATAAAAATGTCCGTGGAGCCTGGGGTGGAGGGTGGGCGGGGCGTGACCTCTCGCAGGAGCCGGTCGAGGTAAGCCTGAGCAGCAGGCAGTAAAGCGGCCTTCACCTCCTGAAGTACGCGCTGAGGAGTACGAGGTCTGGAGAGCCCCATGCACTGAGCGAGCATCAAGGGATCCAGCCAGTATCCCCGGTCGTAGTCCAGGAGGTCTCCGACCCTGGTGACTCCAGCCGAGACCAGCCTCTGGCACGCCGTGGGGGACTCCGCCACCTGCACACGAAGCTAGGGATTGTGTAGCAGGGGCTCTGCGAAGAGGTCGGCCCCCACGGTGGCCGCCACAGACCTCGTCATTGAAAAGAGCTTCTGGGTCCGGAGGAGGTCTTGGTAGAAGACCAGCAGCCCGGAGAGGTCTCGCGGAAGACCTCTCGGATGGAGGTAAAAGAGCTGCCAGTCGTATCAGAGCCCTCGGAAGCGGCGGAGGAAGGCGTGCGCCAATACGCTCCACGCCAGACTACTTGCACCATACAGGAGCCTCTGCAGGGCCTGGAGGCGGAAGACATGGACCTGAGTGCGTAAGCACTTCAGGCCCTGACCCCCTCCTCCAGGGGCAGGTGGAGGACCCCTGCAGAGACCCAGTGTGTCCCTGGCCAAAAGAACTCCAGAATCGCCATCTGGAGGTTGGCCAGGAAATCTGGGGCTGGGACCAGGATGTTGAGCCGGTACCAGAGCATGGACAGGACCAGTTGATTAAGCACCAGTGCCCTCCCCCGAAGGGAGAGGCACCGGAGCAGTCCTGTCCACTTCTGGAGCCGCTCCGTCACCCTGTTCTGCAAACCTTGCCAGTTCTCCGGTGGAGACGGATGCATGGCAGAAAGGTAAATGCTGAGATAGAGCAGCGGACCCATGCTCCAACGGATGGCCTGAAGCGTGGGTGGGAGAGAGCTCGCCTGCCACCCGTCCCCAACCACCAGGCCAGAGCTCTTGACCCAGTTGACCTGGGCGGAGGAGGCCCCCGAGCACACAGCCTGGCAAGCCTCCACCCGCGCCAAGTCACCCGGGTCCCGGACCACGAGGAGGACATCGTCAGCGTACGCCGACAGGACCACAGCTCCAGCTCCTGAAGCACCAACCCCGTCAACCTCTTGCGGAGGAGACAGAGGAAGGGCTCAATCGCCAGAGCATACAGCTGGCTCGAGAGGGGGCACTCCTGCCACACTCCCTGCCCGAAGCTGACCGGCTCGGTCAGGGTCCAGTTGAGCCTGACCAGACACTCCGCAGAAGCATACAGCACCTGGAGAAAACCCACAAACTGGGGTCCGAAGCCGAACGCTCACAGAGTGCCAAGAAGATACCCGTGATCCACCCTGTCGAACGCCTTCTCC
Organism: Gopherus flavomarginatus; assembly: GCF_025201925.1. Lineage (NCBI taxonomy): Eukaryota > Metazoa > Chordata > Testudines > Testudinidae > Gopherus > Gopherus flavomarginatus. The sequence goes on along the minus strand of NC_066617.1, from coordinate 100,716,560 downwards.
TGATCCAGGGACAAGAGGGCGAACGACAGACCATCCCTACACCCTAGTTCCAGAAGGTCCCGGACCAGATACAAGTTATCAAATATTGAGCGGCCCGGAACGGTGTAGGTCTGGTCAGGATGAATCACGTCCGCCAGCACGGACCCTAGATGCATCGAGATGGCCTTCACAATGATTTTGTAGTCTGTGCTGAGGAGCGAGACGGGACGCCAATTCCGTAAGTCACGGAGGTCCCCCCTTTTCGGCAATAAGGCGAGCACGGCTCGCCTGCACGAGAGAGGGAGAACTCCGCTCTGCAAAGACTCGGCCCAGACGGTGACCAGGTCTGGGCCGAGGACGTCCCAGAACACGCGGTAGAACTTCACGGTCAGCCTGTCCATGCCTGGAGATTTATTGGTGGGCATGCGACGGAGGGCTTCTGAGAACTCGGCCAGAGTGAGAGGCAGCTCTAGCCGGTCCCAGTCGCCCGTGCTGACCGTCGGGAGTCCATCCCAGAGCACTCTGCAAGCGTTAGGATTGGTTGGATCCAGGGAGAAAAGAGTCGCGTAGAAGGCCCTGGCCCTCTCGCACATCTCTGCCGGATCCGTGAGAGGGGTGCCGTCCTCCGCCAGGAGGCAGGTGACGTGCTTCTTGGCCCCCCTCCTTTTCTCCATGGCATAGAAGAAGCGGGAGCCGTGATCCATCTCCTGAAGGAGGTGGATGCGGGATGGAACAAAAGCACCCTGGCCCTGATGGTCTTCGAGGGCCCGGAGCTCCTCCCACTTCTCCCAGCACGCTCCGCAGAGGGATGGATCCTCGGGGCTGGCAGCCAGATGCCTCTCCAGCTCCAAGACCTCCCACTCCAACTGCCCTATCGCGGCATCCCTCCGTCGGCTGGCGCCCCGGGTGTGGTCACGGCAGAAGAGCCGGGCGCGCACCTTCCCCAGATCCCACCACCGCCGCGCCGAGGAAAAGGAGTGGGGTCCTTGCAGCCCAAGGGGAGAGGGCTGATGACGGAGATGGGGCGTCCCAGGGCAGAAAAGGCAGGCAGCAGGGCGGCATTGGGCAGGAAGGGAGGGACGGACGTCAAGATTAAGCGGACCCCCAGGTCTTCTAACGGCTCCAGGGGGACGAACACGCCCCCCACAGCCAGGCCTGTCTCTACCGCCTCCTGGGCGGCAGCCTCCGATGCCAGGAAGAAGACCACCTTCCCGTACATTTTGGAGGCCGCCACAACAGCCATGGGCCCCACCACCCTCGCCAACGCCCGCACGTAGATCTCCACGTGGGGCAAGGCGGGCACCAGGAGGCAATGGATGCCGTGCTTCCTGGTCAAAGTGGGAAAGGGGCCCAGGCCGCTGTAGATGGGAGTGAAAATGGTGGTCGGAGGAGCTGCAGCAGGCGGGGGGGGTCGCCGCCACCTGGGCGTACGCCCTGGGGGCCGGGGGAGGGACACCTGCAGAGCTGGTGGAGGGAATAGCAGGGAGGGATGCCGCAGCCACTAGTGGGGCCGCGGCAGCGGGGGCAGTCTCCGCCATGGAGTGCCTGGCCTTTCTAGCGGGGCCCTTACCCTTCTTCCCACCCTGACCCTTCCCACCGGCTGGGGGGGCTCCCCCTGTATCGGAAGGGGTGAGGGATGTGGCAGTCGCCGCTGCCAGTGCCCCAGCAGGGGCGGTGGTAGGTGGATCGGCAGCGGTGGTTGAGGTAGAGGCTTGGGCAGTGGACATGGGGGCAGGTGGAGGAGAGGCAGTGGGAGCATCGCAAGGGGTCTCCCCTGCCGCGTCCCCCGCCATAACGAGAGCGGGAAGGGGGACAAACAGTGAGGGGAGGGGAAGGAGAGGAGGCAACCACCCCTCCCCGCCAGGCTGCAGGCAGGGGAGGAGGGCGCCAGAAAGGGCAGGCTGAAAGGGTGTGGGGAGCAACCAAGGACCTAGGGGCGGGAGGGCTTCAGGGCACAGACGCAGAGGGGAGTTACGGCCCCTCTAGTTGCACTAGGGGATCAGGGGGGACAAGGGTGGGGGGGTGCAGTGAACAAGGGGAAACCAAATGGGGAAGGGCACAAGCGCATGGGAGGGAGCGTGGGCACACAAGGGGAGGGACCAATCAGGGCTGGGGGAACACAGGGTGTGGGGGGGAAAGGGTGAGCTGGGTATGGTGTAGAGGGACCATGGATACAGCTGCAGGGCTGGGGCAGAACTATCAGGGCTGCAGAGGGAAATAGGTGGGGCGGACAAATGTGGCAAAGGAAAGGGATCAGTCCAGGGGGAGGGGGGAGGTGGTGCGCCCACAGGCACTTGTGCCAAAAAGTCAATGCTAGGCTGCTGCTGCTGCAGGCCCAAACGATGGAAGTGGGCGTGGTGAGCCAGGCGAGCAGCTCAGTCCCAGAAGGAGGAGTCCGAGGCAGAAGGAAAACAGCCAGCGGGGGTGGTGGAGGGGGCAACAGGGAACACGGATGGACAGGGGACAGGCTCCACGCCACACCCCCGGTGTCCCAACAGACACAGTCCAAATCCCCACCACAAGAGCAGAGTTCGAAAAGTACTCAGTCCAGGAATGCCCCCTCCACAGTGGTCTTCACACAGTCTCCAGCAGCAGGTGGTCCTCTTCTACTCCTCCTCCTTCTCCTCCTCCGGGCTCCAACAGCTCCCCAGCAACAGCCACAGTAGCCCCAGCAGCTCCAGGTGGTGGTGGTCTGGTGTCCAGGCAGGAGGGACCCCGCTCAGATGGTGGTGTCCTCAGCAACAAGAGCTGGGGTCCCTCACTCTCCTCCTCTCTGGGAAGCAAGCCAGAAGCCCCCTCTCCCCCCAGGGGCTGTAGGTGGAATAACAGCAGTAACTGAGGTTGGGGGGAACCACTAGCCAGCCAGCAAACAGACAGCAGAGAAAGGGGTGGGTGGTAGTGTCTAGCCCAGCCAGGGGAGCAGCAGGAGCAGAAACAGCAGCAGCAGCAGCAGCGAGGGCCCAGTGCCCAGCAGGAACAGCAGCAGCAGCAGCCGCCCTCTCCCTCCTTCCTCTACAGCAGAGCGGTAGAAGGGAGAGCCACTACTGGCCACAGGAGAAGCAGGCATCTGTTCCCCGAGTGACCAGAGCAGGGGCTGCACTAGCAGGGCCGACTTTAGGAAGTGCGGGGCCCAATTCGAACATTTTTGGCGGGGCCCTGGCAGGGATGACTTAAAAAAAAAAAAGTGGAAAAAAAAGCCCTTCATTTCTTTCATGTATTATTTACTTTCCATAACTATATAAATAATAACATTATATATTATGTACAATGCAACATATATGCTGTTGATTGGTTATTAATGACTGCCGTTTCACATGTGTGGGTCCCCACCACTCCCTGGGGGTGTGCAGATGTGTGGGTCCCAGCTGCTCCCTGCCCCCCTCATTGAAACAGGTGTGCAGGATTACTGCCCTGGAACTGCAGGGCAGCAGTGGACATGGGGCTGGTTGGAGGCAGGGCAGGGGCTGACTGGAGGCAGGATCTGGCTGCAGGCAGGGCAAGGGGTGCGGGACTGGTTGGAGATGGGGGTGCGTGGGGCGGGCTGGTTTCAGGCAGGGACGCAGGGGGGTGCAGCAGGGGTTAGCAGGGCTGGAGACAGAAGAGTGTGAGACTGGCTGGCTTCAGGCAGTGGGGAGCAGCAGGGGTTGGCTGGAGACAGGGCAGGGTGTGCAGGGCTGGTGTGGGCAGCACTGTGTGTGTGGGGCTGGCTGGCTTTGGGCAGGGCCGCAGGGGTGTGTGGCAGGGGTTGACTGGAGACAGGGCAGGGGGTTTGGCAGGGGCTGACTGCGGGCATGGGGTGCAGAGCTGGCTGCAGGCAGGGGGAGTGGGGCTGGTGTGGGCAGGGCAGGGGGTGCAGCAGAGGCAGCTGGAGCCCCAGCCCTTTAAATAGCCCCCAAGCCCCCTGCTATCCCAGGGCTTTGGGGGCTGTTTAAAGGGCCCGGGGCTCCCCAGCTTCTACCCCGCCCTGGACCTTTTAAATAGCCGCGGGAGCCCTGGGGAATGCATGGGGGTGGCGGGGCTCCCGCGGCTATTTAAAGGACCAGGGTGGCAGAGGCAGCTGGAGTCCTGGCCCTTTAAATAGCCCCCGGAGCCCCCTGCTACCCCAGGGCTCTGGAGGCTATTTAAAGGGCCCGGAGTTCCAGCTGGGACAGCGGGGCCGTGGGGCTTGCTGCGCTCCCGCCTGCACTTTGGTTAAGGGAGCGGGACCATGGAAGACCCCGGAGCAGACCGCAGCCAGGGACCCGGGGTAAGTGAAAAAAAAAATTAAAAAGGTGCCTAAGGCGCAGGGCCCAATTCCCGGGAATCAGCCTAAAGCTGGCCCTGTGCACTAGAGTAATCAGGAACCTGCTAGAACCAATTCAGGCAGACAGGCTGATTAGATCACCTGCAGCCAATCAAGGCAGGCTAATCAGGGCACCTGGGTTTAAAAAGGAGCTCACTCCAGTCAGGGAGTAGGGAGTTAGAGGAAAGGAAGTGTGTGTGAGGAGCTGAGAGCAAGAGGCATAAGGAGCTGAGAGGGTGTGCTGCTGGAGGACTAAGGAGTTACAAGAGTTATCAGACACCAGGAGGAAGGTCCTGTGGTGAGGATAAAGAAGGTGTTTGGAGGAGGCCATGGGGAAGTAGCCCAGGGAATTGTAGCTGTCATGCAGCTGTTACAGGAGGTACTATAGACAGCTGCAATCCACAGGGCCCTGGGCTGGAACTTGGAGTAGAGGGTGGGCCCAGGTTCCCCCCAAACCTCCCAACTCCTGATCAGACACAGGAGGAGTTGACCCAGACTGTGGGGAAGATCACTGAGGTGAGCAAATCTGCCAATAAGTGGAGGACCCACCAAGGTAGAGGAGGAACTTTATCACAACATGTAGGCATTAGAATGAAACCATAAAACCCCCATATATTAACTGCTCCTGCAGTCAGATGCCTGGATGTGTATCAACTCGCTGTGTCCCCGACCTGCCCTGTTGTCTGTATCCCAGATGATCTCTGTAGGCCTGTGGGAGCCCTGTTGGCCTAGGCACTGTACGCATGCATAGAGTGATGCAGTCCCAGCTCTGAAGTGCTTACAATGTAATTTAAGGCAAGATTCTACAAGTGTGAGACTATCTAGAGGAAGGATAAGGCCAATACAAGTAGTAATACAAGCAAGCAGTTACATAGGCCAGTGGTGTGCATAACTAATCATTGGACCCTTTCCTTATTTATATGAATAAATAATTATCAGCAATTCTCACTGACTCGCTACCTTGCTCACACCGGAGAGCCAGGTAATTTCCTGTAGGCTGCACAGGAGAAACTGGTTTATTATCCCAAACTCATGGCATCGAGCAACAGAAATGCACTGCCTCTGTTTGCATAAAGCACAGGGCAGCATCCAAGGCTGGCAGCAGACTCCCTTCTGATCAGGGCAGATGCGTGTCTGAGATTCTGTTTTCACCATGCTCACGTTGTGTGGTGCCGTACCCAATGTGCTATTCTAAGGCTCACGAGCAGCAGGATTAGGCACTAGGTTTTACAGTCAGAATGCTGAAGCAGCAGCATGGGCTCCACCACTAACTTGCTGGGTGCCTTCAGGGCTGCCCTTAATTGGCCTATGTAGCCTCCTTCTGCATCAGCCTAGGCATGCAGTGTGCAGAGCTGTGATGTCCTAGGGTGCTCTGCTGCTTGGCTGGAGATTGCATGCTGAGGCCTGTGCACTCTGTACTGAAGCATGAGGAAGCCCAGTAGGAGATCTCTGTGACCTGCATTTTGGCCCCCATTTTTAGTCAGTGGGCAATTATTTTCCCTTCTCCCCCCCACCCTGTACCCTGGAACATCAGAACGTGTCATGGTTAATTACTGAGGGTGAGAGGTAACCCTCCCATAGTTACCACTGATTACATTTTAACCTCATCTATTTGCAAACCTCTAGCATTCTTCTGCAGTCAGCTCATTCTGACCTAATCCCACTGACAGATAGTGGGGAAACAGCCCTAATTTGTGCCCAGAATCAGTTCCCATCTGCGGGCAAAATAATCAGCAGTTCCAAGCCTGGAGGGGCGGCTGGGCCCAGGGGCGCTGGAACGATTTGCATAGTGGGAGGTGCTTAGAGCCACTGAACCAAACTGTAAACCTTCTATCTAATGGAAACCACTTCAAGCTAGGGGGTGTGGCAGCACCCCCAGCACCCTAGTTCCAGCTCCTGTGGTTGGGGAAAGAGAGGGCTCCTCTCCCCTTGCAAACTTTGTGGCAAGTAGGTGATCTGTATAAGGCCAGCAGGAAGAAACAAACACTAGAAGCCCCTGGGTTCCCTGAGGAGCCATATCAGACAGGACAGCCATGAGCAGATCCTAAACCACCATGGCACCCCCAGCCAGCAGACACTGTTACTGCGTGACACCCCCTTGCCCACCACAGTTCATCTCCTCCCTTGTGAGCGATTAATTCCCATTTGGATTTACTATCTGCAGGTGGACCTGGACATCAGAGCGCCATGCAATGCTGGCACCTTCCTGCCCACAGAGAGACGTTGTTATAGGGGATGGTGGGAGACAGGGCTTGGACAAGTAGGAATAACTTGTCATAAAAGACCCCAAAATGATCCTGCTCACTCGGGGGTGACCCAGCAGCACGGCAAATTCCAGGAGCCCCCAGGGGTCCCTCTGCAGCCTTCTGGTTCCCTTTTGGTGGGATGGGCTTTTCGGCATTCGTTTGGGTTTTGGACCTCCTGGGTTTGGCTGGGTGACCTGCTGCCTCCAGTGCTGAGATGAGTGTTGGCAGGTTTTCCCACAGTCACTGTAGGTTGCTGGCTATGCAGGAGCTCTTAAAGTGAGTCTCAGTCTAGCCGCCTTAAAGCAACACATCCAGAATTATGAAAGGGAAGGAAATTGCCTCTTGCCTCACAGTCTCAGCCCCCAACAGGGACAAGAGTTGCACCTGGATGCTGTACTAAGCATGACTGGCCCCCTAGAAACACCTGCGAGAGTGTGTTCCCACAGAAAGGGCCCACAGACCAATGGCTTTCTGCCTGGTTTGTATATCTCACCAAGCCTCCACTGTGCTTCCTGCTGTGCAGGAGAACTGTGTACAGAATCCAGGGGAGAGACGGAAAAGGGGCTGGCAGCCATCAAAGTGCCGTCCATGGTCATTCAGTCATGAGCATCCTCCCTCCACACACGTGTGCGCACACACATTCCAGCCATGCTATTTCCTAAATACTGTCCCCAGTCTGCTGGATAGTCAGTCTCCTTGTTCTTTCAGTCCTGGGCTTCCTCTCTGCACCCTCACACTGCTTTCTCCAGTGCCCACCCCCACCCTAGTCTCACCCTGCAGAGATTCCATGAGAACTGTTTCCATGGCCAGTCAGTCCTCTCACACTACTGCCCCCAAAGAGTCTCCCTCCCTTTTCCTGAGATAAGAGGCTTTGCCATTGTGTTTCTGCCCACTGATTGCCCAGTTCTCTTCCTGCCACTCGTATTGCTGATGCTCAGCAAGCACACTGATCGAGGTTGCACGGAGGTTTATTCTAGTGCTAGGGAGAGCAGGGTCCCTTTCGGAGAGCCCTTCGCTTCTCTATCTTTTGCCTTCTAGGATTTGCCTTTGGTCTTCTCCCCATATTTCTGCTCCAAAGCTTTTTGCAGGTTAAGGTTTAGGGCATTTTTCTGGTGCCATCGCCCTATAAAGAAGACAAACCACAGTTCAATCACTGCTTCACTCCTAATGATACCGCTCTCCCTGTGGGTAAGAACCAGTCTCAATGATTTCCACCTGCCTGTGGCAGTGCTCTGCCCTAGCTCAATGGCTCTTCTCCTGTGTTAATGCCCATCTCTAACCCATCAGCTCCCTTTCATAGTTCATGTCCAGCTCTGAGGTGCATCAGTTGCTTGCTCATGACAGAAGCCTTACCTAGGTCATCGGTTTTCCTTCCATGCCAGTGCTTGGGGTCTCTGACTGCCCTTTGAATCACATCTGGAGTATAGGAATCCTTCATCAGGCTCTTACTCTCTATTGGGCCACCTGCAAGAAACCGACCAGGCAGGAATTTGTTACCATGAGCCCCTCTGCTGCTGGCAGAAGTGATGTACACCCACGGCCAAAAGGGAGAGAGAAAAGGGATACACAGCTGACATTAGCACCTTCATTCACATTTGACTCAGCTATTTGTTCTGATGGGGTCTGTGGTATGGCTCTGTGACCACTTGGACTCTGTCCAGTGCATTCTTGCACTTTCTCTGCTAGTACTTCCTGCCCATAGATAGAGCAGGCCCATAGTGGAGCATCATTTTTAGTCATGTCCCATGGTCTACTTTTCCCTCAAGCACTTATGTGCAGTCTCCCCTACTGCTCCCACTACCTGGGTGTAACTCACAAAGCCACCATCTGACCCTCTTAAATCCCTCCTTCAAACCTATGGGCCCACCAGGTCACTCCCATCTGGCCCTGGCTAGGCAATGGTGAGTTGTGACTTCTGTCAGCCCCTTCTAGCCTTGCTCAGCTCTTCTTGGTTTCATTATTACCTCCTCCTCCTCCTCCCAAGCCACCCAGACCTTGTTTTGGCGGTCATCCACTAGTTGATGCCAAGTCTGAGCTTCCTGAGGGAGGGCTGTCATAAACAGATAGCTAAAGGTTAATGTCTCTTTCACCTGGAAAGGGGTAACAAACAACACCTGACCAGAGGACCAATCAGGAAACAAGACTTTTTCAAATCTGGGTGGAGGGAAGTTTTGGGTGTGAGCCCTTTGTTCGTGGTCTGCTCTCTTTCTCGGCTCTGAGAGTGACCACAGGAATCTCCAGGCTTTCTAATCTTCTGTTTCCAAGTTGTAAGTACAAGGATAGTAAGACAATAGGTTTATATTGTTGGTTTTTTTTGTATTTACATGTGTGTAGTTGCTGGAGTGTATTCTTTTTGGATAAGGCTGTTTATTCATTTTTTTCCTTTAAGCAATTGACCCTGTATATTGTCATCTTAATACAGAGACTATTTTAATGTCTTTTTCTTTCTTTTTTATATAAAGCTTTCTTTTTAAGACCTGTTGGAGTTTTTCTTTAGTGGGGACTCCAGGGAATTGAGTCTGCAGCTCACCAGGGAATTGGTGGGAGGAAGAAGTCAGGGGGAAAATCTCTTTGTGTTAGATTTACTAAGCCTGACTTTGCATACCCTCTGGGTGAGGGGGAAGAGAGATTAGATCTATCGGTACTTGTGTTTCAAGGACTGGAAGCAGGGAATCTCCTAGGGTCGTCCAGGGAGGGGACCCTGGGAGGAAGTAACAAGGAAACAAGGGGAGGGGGTTATTTCCCTTCGTTGTAAGACTCAAGGCATCTGAGTCTGGGGGTCCCCCAGGGAAGGTTTTGGGGAGACCACAGTGAGCTAGGCACTGTATAATTCCTAGCTGGTGGCAGCGATACCAGGTCCAAGCTGGTAACTAAGCTTGGAGGTTTTCATGCTAACACCCATATTTTGGACGCTAAGGTCCAGATCTGGGAAGAAATGTTATGACAAGGGCCAGTCTCCATTTTATCTGCTACACAAAGGTCCCAAATCTTGACTGAGGTTCCTACATGCTACCACCGGGCACACTGCATAATAATCATAATCCGGCTTGTGAGGCATTGGGTGCATGCACAAAAGGCACTCTGATACCATGCTGTTGAGAGCAGTACATCACTCCCCAGTAAGATTTGATCAGATAGAACAGGGGTGGGCAAACTTTTTGGCCCGAGGACCACATCTGGGTATGGAAATTGTATGGTGGGCCATGAATGCTCACAGAATTGGGCGTTGGGGTGTGGGAGGGGGTGAGAGCTCCGGCTGGGGGTACGGGCTCTGGGGTGGGGATGGGGATGAGGGGTTGGGGTGCAGGAAGGTGCTCCGGGCTGGGACTGAAGGGTTTGGAGGGCAGGAGGGGGATCAGGGCTGCGGTAGTGTGTTGGGGCATGGGAGGAGGTCAGGGGTTCAAGCTCCACGTGGTGCTTACCTCAAGCAGTTCCCAGAACCAACAGTATGTCCCCCATCCAGCTCCTATGTGAAGGTGCAGCCCAGCAGTGCGTGCTGCCCCATCACTTGGGGAGGGGGCAGGGTGCGGAGCCCCCTGGCTGCCCCTACTCATAGGAGCTGGGGGGCAGGGGACATGCTGCTGCTTCCAGGAGTTGCGCAGAGTGAGGCATGCCCCCAACCCTGCTCCCTGGTGGGAGCTCGAGGGCCGGATTAAAATGTCTGGAGGGCCGAATGCGACCCCCGGGCGGTAGTTTGCCCACCCATGAGACAGAGGGATCACTGAGGATTCTGGAGGCACAGAGACTTGGGGGAGAGGCTTCAGAACAGCATGTCTGAGAAGGCTTCAAAGAGCAACAAGCATGTGATTTGAACTGGAGCTATTAACATGGGACATTTGATTGCAAAAGCTATCACCCAGGCAGCTCTCAAATGGCGGGGACACGGGTGGTCATGCTGGACTCTCATGCCTCACTGTTGCTGGTTGGAAAGAAGGAAGAGAGGAAGATAAGGAAATGGGGGAATAAATAAAAAGGGGATCCATAGCCATCCCTCCTTTCCCTTGGTATCCTGCTCCTGGAGTGTTCTGAACTAGAGGGGCGAGAGAAGGTGGAGGGAGCAGTATTGTTAAAGAGACACGAAGACCAATGCAGGAGCCCAGGGGCAATGCAAATAGTATAGGGAAATCTCAGGGTAGAAATACAGGGCCCTCACCTTGGAAGATGTTTGACCTCAGGTTGTAACCTAGTTCATAATAATCAGCAAAGGGTGTGGTGGCCATGGGATTCTCTGGTGTCTTAGAGGACCGGTTGCTGAGTCGTTTCTGCCCCTCGATCAGTCCAGCCTCACACAGAGCACGGCGCGCCTGGCAAGCACAAACGTCATGGAGTCAGTCTTGACCCACAAACCTCAAGTGCACCTGACTCCCTGGAGGCACCTAGATGTACCCTAATCCCCAGGGGCAAGCGCTGTTCTTGCGTGTACCTCTCTCACCAGCGAGTACCTTTAATCTCTGGGTTCACCCTGAATACATAAGCTAATTCAGACCTAGTATAAATGGGTGCAGTTTAGCTGAAATCAATGGAATGTGATCTTCTTACAACAGGTCTGAATTTGGCCCAGGGGTGGGTGCTGTGACACCCCTGCCCCCGCCTCACACCCTCTAATGCTATTGGTGTCTCTAATGGCCTTCACCCTCTGCTTCTTCATCATGAGTGCAAGGAGGGAAAGAGAAAGATAATGAAGAGATAAGTCAGGATGGGGAGACAGAGAGAGAACACAAGAAATTGTTGAAGATCTGGTGCCTCTGGATATGCAATTTGTCACTGGACCGGCCCCCCCCCAGTTGCAAAGCCCAAATGCCTCCCCCTAAAACACCCTTCTCCAGGTTCTGTCCTTCCAGTCACTCCCCCCGCAAAGTATCCTCCCTGCTCCTCGTGTGTCAGTGTTACCACTTCTTCCACAACCTGCTCCTCGGTGACGAGCTCATCCACAATACTGCTCCCGAACTTGTGTTTGATGTTAATTGGGATTATGTTGTTTTTCTTCTCCTGAAAGAGCTTCCCCTCTGCTTTCACGTCTTGCCCTATTGATGCTAAGGATTCCTTTGCACTTAAGCCATTCCGGAATTCCCTCACTTCCTTGTGGCTGGTCTTGGTGGTCTTTCGGGGAGATCCAGGCACCCTGGGCCCCAGCGGTTGATGTTGCCCTGCTGCTGGTTCTTTGCCATTTGAGTAGGCTTGGACACTGTCTGCCTCCTTCTGGGTAGACTTTGCAAGATGTAGGAGACTTCCTGTCCTTCCTCTTTGATGTTGCCTCACTGCTGGTTCTTTGACACCTGAGACATCCCGGGCTTCTTCTCCTTCTCTGGTGAGATGACGCCATGCAGAAGGAGTTTTGGACTGGAGACTCTGTTTACTATAGCTTCTGGTGTGTAGATGCTGCGCAGAGGGGGATGCCTGGGATTTGACTTGAGGAGAACTCATGGGTGTTCCGCTATCTGTTGGGTTCTTGGAGATCTTCCAGGCGGTTCTACTGGAACTTTTCAAAGAGGTTCTCTTGCCGCTGGCCCGTGCCCCAGCCAGGACGTGCTCCTTGTTGACATCTCCAGGCTCCACTTAAAGATAGAAGGAAAAGCTCAACAAATTTGCCATCATTTTGATAGAGGAGTGTGGCAATAAATGATCTTGCACTGCACAGCATGTACAGTGTACATAATCTACTCCCCCTGAGCTGGGTGGAGGCTGTGCGAGGAGCTCGGGTGTGTCTGTGGCACATATATTTGGTCACGTGTCCAGAAGCACACATACACACAAAGGTCTAGCTAGTCAGCCTGTGCACTTGAACCCAGGTTTGAACCTTCTCACACCTCAGCAGGCATACATCCTGTCACACATACACATCTGTTGCCTTTAATTGGCATGTACCAGCATGAATGCCTTCTTGCATACACACACACATTCCTAAGCAGTGCAGGCATGCCCATGAGAACTCATTCCCACAGGTGTATGTAGCTAATCAGTTCACAAACCCATGTGTATCATCCTCTCATACACATGCATATCCAATCAGGACGCATTCATGCAAACAAGCAATCCCACAGGAACCCTGGTGGGGAGTGAAGGGTGGAGGAAAACCCCCATGGAATGTGAGAGCAACATCAGACGTCTGAGTGCAAAGTGGGGGCTCGTGAACAAAGCAGCTGTTTCACTGTATCTCTTACCTGATGGGTCGTGGGCTAGCACAGGCTCATGTTTCGCTGCAAGAGGTGTAAGGGAGGCCGAGGTCATAGGCACCTCCTTGAAAGAGCAACAAAGGCTGTGTTAGGTAGGCATAGAGCAGGAGCCAAGAATTTGGATTAAGCTGGTCGTTTGTCAGAAGTAAGACACGGCGCAACCAAATAGAGAGGGTACCACACCAGGTTAACGTAGAATTTGCTGCACCGGATCAATCTAGGAATTACCACGCCAGAGCAGCCGATTGGTCCATCAAGTCCATAATCCTCTCTTATTAAAAAAACAAACAAACAATACAGTGTTCTACAGAACTGGTCCAAAAGGCTACAGCCTGTAATGGTGTATAATCAATTTCTGTAGAATGCCATTTGCATAGGCAGAGGGCATTAAAAACATTATTATTTGTTGTGTATATTACAGTGGCTCCCAGAGGGCTCAGCCAAGATCAGGACCTCATTCTGCCAGGTGCTATACAAACACAGCGAGAAGCTGTACCTGCCCCAAAGGGCTTAAGGTCTAAACAGACAAGACAGACAAAGGTGCGGAGGGGATGTGCGTAGCACTGACTTGTGCACTGATCATTTTATGCATTGCTTTGACTACCCTCACCCAAGCCACGATAACTGCAAATGCTATTTGTCAACAAATTAGCCAGCCCTTTTGTTAAAAAAAAAAAAAAAGCAGCTACTGTATTTTACTCTGTGCCCTTCACTGGCAGCAGACTCCCCAGACTAACTGTATTCTGTGGGGAGGGAGCTGTCCTATGCAAATCCCACCCACACCCCTAACCTTTGTCTTCGCTCTTCTCTGTTCCTCCCCCCCGCCCCTCGTTCATCTTACACATTGGCTGGTCAAACCTGAATGCAGGGCTCCCAAGGCCCTGTTCCAACTATCCATGGACTGGCTCCAATTGACTTTCTTGCCATTAGATCAGGCCCTGAGTGAGGGCACGTGATTGCTCCATGGGACAGAATTACGTTCTTTTTCTGTATTATTTTCAATCCCTTTTAGGAGCATTTTAATTGTATTTTTATCAGATTGCAGGACTCGGTGTTAACTAAATGGATCTCCCCCACTTAGTTCCTGTGTTAACTCCTGCCTCCAACCTAGACCTGAACCAAGTTGCCACCATTATTGTTATGTCCACGGGAAGAGGGCGGCTTGTACCGCAGACCCGCAAGTCTCCCATTTGTGGTTCACCCTTTGACTCAGAAGGCTTGGAGTATTGCCTCCACTGCTTTCCTTGTACCGCAAAGCTCATTCCTTAGTAACTCTGATTGCTCCAGCTTCCGGCAAGCTGAGTGACTTTAAAGTTCACATGCAGATCCTCTTTTCTGGGATTTGAACTAATTACATATTATTATTCCTATTTAATATTTTTCTTACAGCAGTGCCTAGAGGCTCCGACTGAACTCAAGGCCCCATTCAAACATCAATAGCTCTTAAGGGACCATTCGATCATCTAGCCTGACCTCCGAGATAGCACAAGTCACAGAATTTCGTGCAGAATCTCCTACATTGAGCCCACTGTGCTAGGCACTGTACATGAACATAAGAATGGTCGTATTGGGTCAGACCAAAGGTCCATCCAGCCCAGTATCCTATCTGCCAACAGTGGCCAATGCCAGGTGCCCCAGAGGGAGTGAACCTAACAGGATCTCTCTCCTGCCATCCATCTCCACCCTCTGACAAACAGAGGCTAGGGCCATCATTCCTTACCCACATGCACGTTATAAAAAAATAACTCCTGACCACAGAGCTATAAAATGACCAAATTTTTTTCTCTGCCTTTTTCTGAAGATGCCACATAAATTATTTGCATAGTTTCGAAGGTATTTTCACTGTGTTCATACTCTCCTGCCATTATGGCTCCCACTGACCAAGAAGAAATAAGGTACTTGTCCCAGTGGAGCTAAAGACTAACCTCAGGCTGCTGAAGGTATTGCTGTGCCATTCTCACAAGGTTTCTGGCTGGGAAAAGCACTAGTATTATTATTATAGATGAACTATACACCTGCCAGAAGTGGCCTGGTATCTCCTGCCAAATGAGGCTCAGGATCAGCTGCCAGAGGTGGCCAAGAATAGCCTCACACGCCTGCCACATGTGGCCTGGACTGGCACCAAAAAGACGGTGTGATCAGTGTGCTGCCTCAGGCCTGAAAAGCAATGTGGCAGTACATATGAAATGTTGTCTTTGATTGGCTCATCCTTTCTTTGTTTGTGTGTCTGTCTGAGTTTCAGTGTCTCTGAAGTGGGGTGGGGTAGGGGGGCGCTGAGTTTCCAGAATGAGGCTCAGAGGTGAAGCCTTTCTTATAAATGTCTCTCTCACCTGTTCCATGGTCTCAGTTGAGATGACAAAGTGATTCTTCTAACCAGGCAGGTCCTGCTGAAGTCCAGAAGTGCAGGCAAAGAGGTGGAACTAAGATTAAGTATCAGGGATGGTTGCTAGGGAACAACCCTCCCCATCTATGAGCTTTAGTTACTATGGGAACCAAAATAAACAAGGCACAGTTAGGTTTTATCTTTGGGGGAAAAGGCTCATGTCTCAGAAAGAACACAGCCCAACAGTTTTCAGCACGTGTGTGAGGATCTTTAGTGGCTCACGTAATAAAATAATAATTAATAGGACTTAGCACTTCTGCTGCATTTTCCACTCAAGCATCTCCAGAGGGTATTAACTGTGCCTCATACACTCCCCAGGAGGGAGGTGTCATTATCCTCCTTTTACAGAGTAGGAAAGAGAGGTTAAGTGATTTGCCCAAAGTCACACAGTGAATCTATGGCAAAGCCAGGACTAGAACCTACCATGTTTGATGTCCAGCCCTGTGCTTTCACCACAAGAATGTGCTCCCCATTTCTTTGGGGGTGTTGGTGACTTGGCTTCAGTAGTTCCTAACCCAGCTGGGATTTCTCAGAACCTCTAGTGGGAGAGCATAACTTTTCCCTGTGGAACATGGCTGTTCTTCCTTCAGCCACACATTGTAACATCACAGTATGATGAGGTCCCACAGTCACTGCGGAGGATTAGAGGCACATACAGACACGTAATCAGAAAGCAGAGATTTTATTCAGTGGTGCAATTAAAAAAGAGACTAAAAACCTACTAACTGATCTTACAAAACTGGATTAACTATAACAGAGAGAGAATTTATTACATTCCTTCCCCTCGTTTCCAGCTCCCTTGAATGAAGACAGTTCACAAACGCCACTCTCAATGAATGCTAAAGGACTGCATTGCAACCTCTCTCCCTTTATGCCTTGTTGCGCTTCCACTCAGAGAGCTTGTGCTCTGGCGGGGCTCGGCGGAACCACTCTGACCAGGATCCATCATAGATGGCCACATCTGGCTTGCCACAGAGGTACGCCGCCAGGGCAATGTGGCACGCTGTGACCCCCTTACGGCATGTGGCAACGAGTGGCTGCGACAGGTCCACCTTCTTCTCCTGGAACATGCTCCGAATCTCCTCTGGGCTCTTCTTGAAGCCAGCTTCAGTGAGGAATTTAAAGAAGGGCATGTTCAGCGAGCCGGGGATGTGACCTGGTTCAAGCCCTAAAACACCCCCAGGGAGAGAGAAAAGGACGTGTGAGGAGAGCGTTCAAAAGACATGCACATAACGTGGCACACTCATAGCTTATAAATCCCTTCAAAGGACTACTTCACTGTCTGAGGTGACATTGGGGGTACAGAATGACAAGCTAGAAGTTACAGAAGTAAAAGCCTTGGCTAAGACACTATGGCCCAGATCCTTAAAGGTATTTAAGTGCATTGATTTCAAGGAGTGTTAGGCACTTAAATTCCTTTGAGGATTTGAGCCTAAGATTCTTCATGGCCAGGTGTGCTATCACTGCTGAGATTCAAGAGCAGGCTACAGCAGATATTCATGGCCTGGAGTAAAGAGAAACCGAACAAAATATGTAAGAAAGGATCAGATTGGAAGACCCAATGGCCTCTACCATTGCCTATATGGGCTAAATTCACTAGAGTTTCATTATGTCAGTGATGAATTTGACTCCCAGAGTTTATGAAATTATTTCTGCTGCCAGCGATGTTGGGTAGGGGTGATGTGAATAGTCAGAAGACAGAAATATCATGAAAACTGTTTGGAGCCCAGAATTTGGGTGTGTCACTCACAGATGGTCTTCTAGAGAAGAGAGTTGTCAGGCCTGGAGCATTTAGGGTCACCACTGGCTAGTCATTTACAGCAGGGCCAAGTGCAGGTAAAACATCACCATTAGTATGAGTGGAGAATTTAGATTTTTGTCGCATTTTAAATCCACTCTGCTTGGTGTAAATGAAGGTCAGACTTTCTGCTGGTGTAGGTTACTTCAAGGAAGTTCTGCTAATTTGTGCCAGCTGAGAATCTGACCCAAGGGCAAAGCTGCTAGTGTGAGAGAGGTTTCAAAAATGATGAATGAGATTTTAAATGTCTCACTGAAACACGTAGCAAACTCCATTGCGGGCCTGATCCAAAGCCCATTGAAGTCATGGGTTTTGGATCATGCCCTACGAGAGTAGGAGACTTTAAACACTGGCTTGAAATTAGTCTCCAGTGAGTGAGATAGGTTTGAATTTCTAAAGAGCCTGGAAGAGACAATGCATGCATGTACATGCATCCGACAAAGTGGGTATTCACTCACGAAAGCTCATGCTCCAAAACTTCTGTTAGTCTATAAGGTGCCACAGGACTGGAAGAGACAAGTTGTGGGACAATCAGATAATAATCTACATCTTAAAGACAGGTCACTACCAGTCCCAAAATCAGTGGGATGGTCCTGAGGGTCATAGATTTGTCCTCCAACCCACAAAGACAGAGTCACCTATTAATTTCAGGCCTCACAATGCCATGACCTTGCATCATAACTCAGCATCGCAATGCTGTGTCTATATGTGATGATGTTGCAGTTTCATCACTCATGGATGCAGCATCACAATGTGATGTTGCAAAGACTGTGACATATCATTTTATCCCACAGGTAAAGCTAGAGGGTTGGGAGGCAGAATCTATGACAGTGCAAGATCCCTTTGGAAGGCTATTCTGTGACTGTGTGATCACCCACTATTCCAGATGGACATTATTCGTCTCATTTGCTTCTTGATTTGTCTCCTCTGAGCTCCTTAGAAACTGGCTCCAGCTCCCAGCAGTATCCACATGCTTCCCTTGAAAACAGGCTCAGCATTGGCTGGCAAATGCTGAGCTGAGAACAATTTTCACTCCTGGCTTTTTTTAAATTAAGAAATATATATTGATTTGAACTGCCGTTTCAGTCCTTGGGTGTCTCCTGACCTAAGCCCACAGGTGGCCTACATCTAGAGATTTGATTTATTTTGATTTATGTTTTTAATTATTAAAAGCATGTCCATCAGAGCAGTCTCTGTGTGTGTTCACACCTAGCAAAAACAATACAAAGTGAGTTAATAAAATATTGTCTGAAAACAGATGCTCAATCCTCAAGCTGCTAAATAGCATAGAAATGTCCTCTGAGTCCAATTCCTCTCTCCTCCTTGGGTCTTTCAGGGTGAGCAGAAAGCACTATGTGGAGGGCAAGGAGCAATGAAATTCTGGAGAATGGGAGCGGCAGGGAAGCAGAGGAGTCAGAGAATACAGGGGATGGGGCTGAAGAGTAGCAGGAGAAAAGGAAAATGGAGGGATGACAGGGATCTGCATGGGCAAGGGGAGGCTAAGTCTCTCCAAACAGCCAAGCCGTGGCCATGCCAATGCTCCGCCCGAGGCCCAGCTCCCATGTCCTGCTCTTCCCCTGTGACCCTGCCCACGCTGCTTCTCTTCCTACCCTCATTCTGCCTCTCCCCTGAAGCCGGTGGGGGCTTGGGCCAGCCAGCGGCTGGGGACTTGGAGTGGCCGGGGCAGGCAGGCTGGATTCGAGGCAGCTCAGCTGGGATCCTTTGGCCACGGTGGGGGCTTGGGGCTCCTCTGGCTCTGGGGGTCGAGGGGGGGTCGAGGGGGGGTGGAAGGGATGGGGTGCAGGGGTCTCAAGCAGAAGGGGAGGCACAGGGGCTGGCCTCCCCAAATGGGAGGGTTCACGTGCTGTCCATGGAGATCTGGGTAATAGTTCCTAACAAACAATTAATTTGGAAAGTTGACCCTCTTTTTCTGTTATCTACCAAGAAACAGAGAGTCTCAAGTGTATTTATTTACGAGTTCTTAAGCAAATAATTCTTGCTGAGCAGATGGTTTGTGCCAAATATTTTCAATGTGACATTGCTTGTAAATTAGTTATTAATTATTATTATTGTTTATTTGATTTATGGTAGCACTAGGAGCCCCCACCCAAGATTAGAGCCCCATCGTGCTAGATGATGTTTCAAAACACATAGAAAAGGGCAGTCCCTGCCCCAAGGAGCTTACAGTCTAACAAGCAAAAGGTGGGAGAAAGGAGAGAATTATCCCCATTTTACAGATGGGCGTTGAGGCACAGAGAGGTGAAGGGACTTAAGGAAGTCAATAGCGGAGCCAATAATGGAACCTCAGTCTCCTAAGGACCAGGCCACTTCTTCTCTAAACCATGTGCCCTTGTTTCAGTTCCTGATTGGATGACTGTCACAGCGTGACTAGTCCCTGTAAGGGAAAATGAGCAACAGCTGTGCCATAATTAATTAGCTGCTTCCTAACTGAGGGGGTGGGACTAAAAGGTCAGGTGATAGTTTAATAAAGACATGGGCCTTACAAAAAGACTGAGAGAGCTCGCTCTCCTGGTGGAAACATAGGGAGTGGGCAGGCTCCTATGGAAGGCCTCAAGCCAGGGTCTATGGAGTTCAGGGAACCTCGTGCCTATATCAGAGTAGGGAAGGCTGCAAGGAACAGAGCCCAGAAGGGGCTGAGAATAGTATTTCAGGGGAACCAGCCTCAGGGTGGAGGGTCCTATGCCAGAGCCATAAACACTGGCACAGGTAGCCCAAAAAGGGGTTGGGAACAGAGTCCAGAGGTTGGGCTGAAGAAAAGCTCCTGAAGGGCAGAAGAGCTTTTTTATTTGTTGAGCCTTTTAGCTGGTCTTTAGGTCTTTTGCACAGAGGGCTATGCCACATCTCCAGCACAGATTGGTGTGTGGAGAACTGAGGAAATCCACCCTCGGGAAGGAAACTGAGGCAGGGCATGCTGGCAGTGCCACACTTTGGCACTATGGGGTAGCTACGCCCTATGGCAATGGCCTGTGTAATCAGCCAACAACAGCATGGATTTCAGACTGTACAGCTGAACATAAGTTCTGTATTTTACAATGTGCAGTTTGCACTCTGCATGTTAACTGATTTGAAAACAGCTTTTAGCGACGTATTGATCATGCTGTGCTGTGGGTGTGTATATGTGCCTGGAAGGCTCCTCTGCTGGAATATTTGCAGAAAGCAAACACAAAAGGGGGACCAACCTGGACCCAGGGAACTAATTCAAAACTAGGAATGAATAGTCACTGAAATGTTGGAGTTCTTACAGCATTTGCAGGGAAAAGGAATGTGGAATCCATCTGTCACCAGCAAGGAGCATTTTGTGTGCATTTCAGATTGAATTTCAACCTCCACTTACTGAACTCAGATGCAATCCCAGATCTTAATACACTAAAAAAGGGAACTAACTACAGGCACATCTCCTGATTTTTCACTGCTGTAACCCTTGTCATGCCATACCTCCTCTTCCCCTCATCCCACCTTGTGTTGTCTAATTTAAATCCCAGTCCTGCAACTGGATCCACAGATGGGGTGCCCTGTGCCCCTGTACAGCCCCATCAAAGTCAATGGAGCTCTGGATGGGCTCAGGGGTCTGCCTGCATGGATCCGACTGGAGGATCAGGATCTTAGATTGTAATCTTTTAGGGGCAGGCCCAGTGCTTAATTTGTAATGAAAGAGGTTCTGGGGCTGAAGCAATTAGGTGCTGGAGCGCAAGCAATTTTTTTACTTTCATAAGAGAAAAAGCAAACCCAGAGGTGCCGGGGCAATGAACTGCCAAGCCCAGAGATGCAAACCCTGGCATAAATTCAACTCTGGGCAGGCTCCTCTCTCACTTTCTAACTGTAAAACACCCTGCACACACATCTGGCTCTCTAGAAATAAGAACAACAATCCTGGTGCACATGCACAATTTGACAGGCTTTCTGCTAGGTGTTCAGAAATCAGAAGGCAGAGCAAAAAAATCCTGGGATTTAAAGAGCTCTCATGATTTTTAAGTTATTCTGATGATTTTGGGGGTTGTTTTCGTGCTATGTGAACTCAGATTTGGCAATCAGAGTGTTTTCCTTCAACTTCAAATTGAGCAAAATTTCATTCCAGGCATGTTTTTATATAACCTCTCCCCAGACACGCAGCCTCTCCCCTGCTCCCACTGCGACAACTCTAGCCCTTTGTTCAGGCTGATAAAGTTACAGTTATACAAACTGTGCCACTTGTCAGGGAAAGGGAGGGGAGGAGAGTATGAGCCTCTGGGACAGGGTTTGGGACTCTCTCTCGCTCTCTCTCTAAAATGGTTGCGTTTATATGGTAAGGATCCAAAGGGCAAACAGCCAGTCAAGCAAGTTCTCTGTCGACTAGGGAATTGGATTTATCCCTCAAAGGAAAACAGAGCTCTCATGTTACAAGAAAAAAATGAGCTGTGCTTACAGCAGCTTGGTCATTTGCTGGTGTGTCTAAGGAAGGCAAAGTGCAAGCATGAAAACCAGTCGTGTGTATCTGCTAACATTAGATAAGGAGGTCCTATTCTCCCACATCAGCAGTATGATTAACTCTGCAAGGGAGCAAGAGGGCACAGGGGACAAACACCTCCAGAGTTCAAGGAAGTTTGTGACTGGATCTGAACTTCACAGCTGCTCGTCTTTATAACAGGTCCAAAGAAAACCCTAGATCTGAACTCGGAGTAGATTCAGATCTGTTTGCTGAAATTTGGGTGCTGTCAGTGCATGTGTCAGTGAGGAGAGGTGTGAGTTGCGAGCATGCATTACTGCAAAGTGTGTTTGTTAGCAGGGAGGAGGGGTAGTGCCTGAGCAAACATCCAGCTGTAGTTGAAAGTTGAGACACCATGTGCTGCTCCTACCTTCGTTCCCTGGTTCTGGTTCTGTCCCCCGGTACTTCCCCTCAGATCTGGAATCCACCACCTGGAACTGCTTGGATTCCATGTTCTCTACCATGTCTGTATAGGTCTTCAGCAGGGACCTGTCCAAGGTGGCCTTAAACACTGCTGGCTCTGGCCGGCTGATCTCTGATGTCACAGGGTGACCCTCCTTCACCCAGTTCTTGAACCCGCCGTTCAGCACGGAGACCGTTCTGTGCCCGAAGACCCGGAACATCCACCAGGCTCGGGGTGCATAGAAGGTCCCCAAGTCATCCCCATCATACACCACCACATGCGTGTCATTGCTGATCCCCAGATGCCCAACATAGTCGGCGAAGTGTGCCTCGCTGGGCAGCATGAGCTCATAGGGCGACGACTTATCTTTACACTCCTCGATATCAAAAAATGAGGCGCCAGGTACATGCCTGTCTCGGAACTCCTGCTGGGCGTCCCTTTCCCCAGGAGGGTACCAGGATGCATCTAGCACACGCAGGCTGGGCCCAATCCGTTTGGCCAGGACAGATTCTGAGAGCCACTTGGTGGAGACCAGAGCTCTGTACAGTACTTGCTGCACCATTGTGTCCAAGACTGTGTTTGTGTCGTGAACTGAGAGTTTAGCACTGTATGTGAGAGCTGGAACTGTACCACCACCGGGGTGATATGGGGAGGAGCCAAGTCTACCGGAATCCCAGCTTCTGGTATCTGGTTCTCAGCCAATCAACTGTCTGGATTGAGAGAGCTCTAAAAACTCCACCCCCTCTTCTCCCTCCTCTTCCCCCATGCTCCTCCTCCCCTGCTAGCTGCTAGTCCCAGAACACTTTTGCAAGCGACTGGTGGATTTGTTCCTTATTCCTAATTTCTGATTTGTGGTACCATCTCCTTATTTAAAGGCCAAAATTATTTTTAAAACATATCAAGGTACGGCTAATGTTTTAGAAATGTTATCTAATTAACGTGATGGAATGTGATAAACATTTAAATTAGTTATTGGTACTGGCTGTATATAACACATTTCAGATCACCACAAAGTGACATGTCTCTGTGACCATCAAATTGCTATGAAAGAGCTAGGGCCTGAGATATGCCACTCACCAAAGATAACGGGCAGCTGTGAAGTTCAGATCTAGATGCAAACTTCCCTAAAGTCGGGAGGTCGTTGCCTCCTGTGCCCTAAATGGAGCGTGAATAAGGAACTAGGGTTTTGATTATGTGATAAAATGTATTTGAGGTCACCCTAAGTGATAAGCCCCTGCAATTGTTACTTCATTATGAAGAGATGAGGAAATGCCACTTCTAGAGGTGACTTTTTATTTTTGGTCTGACAAATATATTACCTCAGTGTATTATTTTGTGTTATCTTTGTTAGTAAACACACAATATGCAGGTAAAAATCAACAAAAAGCAATAGTCAGTCAATGTGTTGCAAATCCAGCTGGGATGTTTTCACATAAATTATATGATAGTTACAAATGAAGAAAATGGTAAGAACGTTGGTGTGATCTTAGAGGAATTAAGAAGCAGAAAAATAGCAAAATTTATCAAAAATCATGTCATTGGATTACAAATATAAAAAAACCATTTCTTATTATTAGTGTTGTGTCTTTTGCTCATTCCACAACAAAAATAATATGCAGACCCTACTTGGTCAGTTGGCTCCCAAATAATCATGTTTATTACCTGCAATCATACAAGATCTAGGTTGATACTATCCTACCGCTCTGAGTGGTTTCTGGTGGCTTCTAAAACACAGAAAAACAGCGAGTACCACTACAGTGCTCACGAACTTCTTAAAGGAATCCTGCCCTACACCTATATGCTACAATTAGTGGAATCAGCCAGTGTCTTTAGAGTTCCTGTCAGGCTTATCCAGCAGCAATGTGGCTGGGTAAACTTTAATGGAATTTGAGGGACTGGGGTCTTTATCTGTGGCTAGAATATCTCTACCTCATTTCCTTTTTAATTCCAAAATTCCATCTTAGAAATGCCAGCCCTCAGTTTGACCAAGTTTGTGGAAACATACAAAATGGCTCCCAGTGTTTTATGGTGTCCTAACAACTTTGGGCCTATAATATCAACGCCTTTGCTTTAATAAACTTTACTGTTTATGCAAATAATGTTGATGGAGACTACTGAACTAATTAATATTTTAAATATTAATGCTACATTCAAGTTACATGGAAAAGAGCTACAGCAAGGACAGGTAATGGGTTTTTCTGAGGTAGGGGCATTTCATTTTTGTTTGAATGGTCTGTGAATGGTATTTGAAAAGACGTGGATCACTGCTTTGATTTGATCTCCAAAACGCATCTTGTTTTCTTTCAATTTATTTGCTATCATGCATAGAAATCTCTGATGGAAATAGCCAAGGGTCAAAATTTTCAATCTTTCTATGACCCGACTAAATGCAGGTGTAATGAACAAGATGCATGATTCACCATTAATGAAATGGCATGTACTCAACTGACAAAATTCATTGAACTTGTTCACTTTGACTATGACATAAGTAAAGAAGTTTCTATTTATTATAATAAAAAATGTTAATTAATTGAGAAATTGTTGCTGTTGTTAATGCTGATCACTGGTGGCAGCTATATTTAAGCACCTAAAGATTTGTATAATAAGACCGTGTTTTGCACAAAAGGGAAGTTTCTTTGTGAATTTCTGCTTAGAATTACTGCATAATTTGGTACTGCCTGCCTCTCCGTAAGGGGTTTTTTTAGTCTGTAATCCTGACACATTCAACTACTACACCAAACTTCCACATGGAGGGCGAAACTTTGCAAAAGGTGAGTGTGCAGAAGGACTTGTAAAAAGGCCTTGTAAATTCAGAGATGTTCAGGCCAGAAGGGATCATTAGATCATCTAGTCTGCCTTCCTGTATCACCATAGAAGTTCATCCTGTTACCCTGTATTGAGCTCAGTAACAACTTATGTTTGACTAAAATACATCTTTGAGAATGGCTTCCACCCTTGATTTGAAGAATCCACCAATGCCCTTGGTAGTTTGTTCCAATTGTTGATCATCCTGACTGGTAAAAATGTGTGACTAATTTCTAGTTTGAATTTGTCTGGCTTCAGCTTCCAGCCATTGGTTCTTGTTCTGCCTCTCTCTGCTAGATTAAAGAGCCCTTTAGTACTGAATATTTTGTCCATGTGAAGTAGAGCCCTGCACCTGACCCAAACCCAATGGGATCCAATGAGAAGTGTCAGGTTTGGATCAGGTCAGACTGGAAAACAACCCGATCCTCTTGGGCTTGGGTTGGGTCAGCTCCGCTCCCCATTTTCTGTCCCTGCCTGCCTCGCTCCTGCCGGTCTCCACCACCCTGCTGCACTGTATGTGCTGCAGAGTGAGCGTGCAAAGCAGTCACAGCACTCGTGTCAACCACGTGGACAGGTCACAGGAGATGGTGCTGTCTCAGGTTCAAGGGGTTGGGATTAGGTTGGAAAATGACTTGACCCTCTTGGACTCAGAGTCCAAGTCCAGTCAGGCTTAAAACTTAGGCCTGTGCAGGCCTCTAATGTGAAGGTATTTAAACACCATAATCAAGTCACTTCCCAATCTTCTTTCTGATACACTAAACAGACCAAGTTCTCTAAGTCTCTCACTGTAAGGCATACACCTCTTTTACCAACTCTAGACTTCCGAAATAGGTTATAACCAGTCATGTGAATTGTCCCACCAGGCTTCAGTAATGCCAATTATATAATTTTTTTTCTCATCATTGAGAATTTCTACTTCCTGTTACTCCTTACCCAGGGCACGTCTACATTACAGCATAATTTCGAATTAACTAAAACCGGTTTTATAATACTGATATTATAAAATCGATTTTATGCGTCCACACTAGGGCACATTAATTCGGCGGTGTGCATCCATGGTCCTAGGCTAGCGTCAATTTCTGGAGCGGTGCACTGTGGGTAGCTACTGTAAAAGAATGAGGCCAATAATGTCGATCTGCGTCCACACTAACCCTAAATCGATATAGTAATATCGATTTTAGCGTTACTCCTCTCGTTGGGGAGGAGTACAGAAATCGATTTAAAGAGCCCTTAAAATCGATTTAAAGTGCATTGTAGTGTGGAAGGGTACAGCGTTAAATCGATTTAACGCTGTTTAAATCAATTTAACTGCGTAGTGTGGACCAGGCCCCAGACTCCTAGCACTGAGATATAAGCAATTGAAAAATGTCTTCTCTTTGCGTTCTTTTCCACATCGGTCCAATTTTTTCACAATGTCAAGTCTGAACTTTTATACTGCATTTGCCTCCTTAGCACCCTCCCCTTGCATTGGTAGTTTAATGGCCTCCTAGCTGCTCCAGTTCATCTGCATTCGAGAAGGTTAGCTCCCTACCTGTGAGATGCAGCCCATCCTGTCTGTAAGACCTCTCTCCCACTGAAAGGTTCAACAAAACCAATACTTTCAGCTTCACGCCAACCATGCAGCCAACAATTCACCTCCAGTATTTTCTGCCTTCTCTCACTCATGGGACCAGTACGATCTCCAAGAAGATCACTTAAACATTCCTTTTCTTCCACTCGCTTCCAAGATGTCTAAGGTCTTCTATAATCTGGGTAGTTCCATGTGATGCTTGTGATGGGTTCCAATGTGTATCATCATCAATTGCCAGACAACTTCATAAACCTGTCTAACTCTGTAGTTACCTCTCACATCATCATTCCAGGGAGCCAGCACATCGTCCTATTGTCCTTCTGCCCCTTGCTTAATTTTCTGTCTGCTCTTTTTAATATGAAGTCGCTGATGATGATTATTTGCATTCTTAGGATGGCTGAAGAACCTCTCTTGGTAGCTACTTCTCATATTGTAAGGACACGCATCAGGTATGTCCTCTGTAGCTTTCTGTTCCATTCAACAGAGAAAAAGTTCTTCTATAGTGGATTTTCTATCTGAAAACATTTTGATATTTCTCATTGGGCTGAATGCCTCCTAACTCTCTTTCCCCTCTTGGTCACAGACTGCCTCTTTGGTTTCTACTCTCTCCAAGACTCTTATCACCTTGTGGTGTCTGTGACAATAATTTCTGAATCTGGTTGTCCAAGAAGTCTTCATTGCCTCAGATAAATCTATTGTGCCTTCCAGCAGAGAGGAAAACATAGCACATCCAATGCAAGTCACAGCAGTTGTTCCCTTATCATCCCAATCTGCTACCTTATGTAAAGACATACCTAAAACTGGTTTCACAATCCCTCTGTAAACTCCCACTCAGATTTATCTGGTTTGTCACTCCTGTTCACCTGGCAATTGATATATATTAAACCTCACTGTTCAGCTACCTCCTTTGCAAACAGGGAGGGAATAACCACTCAGATGTCAAACACTAGTTCTGTTCAAAATCCAGCCACCGAGCCCTCACTGAGACCCAAACAGATCTGTCTCACCTAGGCAGTTCAGGGGCACATAGCCCAGCCACACAACCCTGATTGAGAACAAACAGATGGAACAAACACAGCAGTCACCAAGTCCCTGTAACTGCAAGCATAGGAGCCACATATTCACCTTCTGAAATGGCCCTGTTTACCATTCCTGTTCCCATTCCCTTCTGAAAGGTGTATAGGTGTTTGGGGGGTGGGGAAGAGGGCTGGTGATATGAGCCACAATTTTTCTCATACAAAAAGTTTTGTCAAGGAGTTGCATGTCTCAAATCCATCAGACCAGTTTAGCAGTGGAGGGGCTGTGTTACCTGGGGTGTCCTGAGACTTATTTTGTTAGGTACACCCTGTCAAAACCCAGCTCCTTATTCAAACTCCATATAGAAAATATAAGTAAGGTAGAGATGTGACATCTTACTGAACAAGAACAAAGCTTCAGGTCAATGAATGACACGCCCCAGCTTCTTCAGCCTGACGGTTGCCGGGATGTATCACTCGGGGTACCCCAAAGATGTATTTTCTCATGTACAGCCTGTCAAGCCCCAGCTCCTTATTCAAACTCCATGTACAAAATGGAAATGGGGTGGGAGCATGACGTGTGGCAGCAAACTGCTGAAGAACACTTCAGGTCAGTGAGCGGCATGCCCCAGCTCCTTCAGAACAGTCCGACGGTCATAGAGACATGTCACTTGGGGTGACCCGAGACTTATTTTGTCATGTGCAGACAGTCAAATCCCAGATCTTTATTCAAACCCTGTTTACAAGATAGTAGTGGGCTGGACTATGACATGTAGCAGCATAAGGTGCAGGAACTACATTATGGGTCAGGCAGCAGCCTGTCCCAGCTCCTTCAGAACATGCATCTGAAGAAGTGGTTTTTTACCCACAAAAGCTTATGCCCAAATAAATCTGTTACTTTTTAAGGTGCCGCCGGACTCCTCATTGTTTTTTCAGAACAGATTGTCAGTCACAGGCACATGTCACTTCAGGTGACTGGAGACTTAGTTGGTCATGTTCAGTCAGTCAAATACCAGCTTATTTGCTTATGTAATTAATAATTAACTAATGTATCTTTATCACATTCCATCACATTAATTTGGTGTCATTTCTAAACATTTACTCTTACCCTGATATATTTTAAATAATTGTGGCCTTTGAATAAGGAGCTGGAAACCATGACTAAGGAGCTGGTACCACCAGTAAGGAACTGGGAATAAGGAACCATCTTCAGCCTCCTGTGGGGCATAAATCTGAAACCCTGACGGCGTGGGAGGGAGGTAACAAGGTGAAACCAGACTCCAGAGTCATTAACAGCGCAGTCAGATGACTGGCTAAATCGGTGTTAGGGCAAAGGGCAAATCTCAAAGAAGAAACTGTGAAGTGTTGTATCCATAAGGGTCCCAGGATATTAGAATGACAAGGTGGGTGAGGTACTATCTGCTATGGGACCCAACTTCTGTTAGTGAGAGAGACAAGCTTTTGAGCTACTGGTACCAGAAGAACTCTGTGTTGCTGGAAAGCTTGTCTCTCTCTCAGACAGAAGCTGGTCTCATAAAACAGTCAAGTATCAGAGGGGTAGCCGTGTCAGTCTGGATCTGCAAAAGCAGCAAAGTGTCCTGTGGCACCTTATAGACTAACAGACGTATTGGAGCATGAGCTTTCGTGGGCGAATACCCATTTCGTCGGATGCATGTAGTGGAAATTTCCAGAGGCACGTATATATATGCAAGCAAAATCTTTATACCAATATTTATATTCCAATTGATTTATAATTATATGGTAAAAATGAGAAAGTGAGCAATTTTTCAGTAACAGTGGCTGCGACACTTTTGTGTTTTTATGTCTGATTTTGTAAACAAGTAGTTTTTAAGAACATAAGAATGGCCATACTGGGTCAGACCAAAGGTCTGTCTAGCCCAGTATCCTGTCTCCCAACAGTGGACAATGCCAGGTGCTTCAGAGGGAATGAACAGAACAGGCAATTATCAAGTGATCCATTGTGTCGCCCATTTCCAGCTTCTGGCAAACAGTGAAGTTACGTGTAACTTGGGGGTATGCTAGTCAAATGAGACTCCAGACAAGATTACAGGAGTCCAGAAAGTATCTTTTATGGCAGTGGCTCTCAACCTATCTCACCCATCTTGTCTCCCCACGAAAGAAACCGTAAGGGGCTCTGCAGAAAGCTAGGACTCTGGGATCAGTTAGAGCAGGAGTAGGCAACCTATGGCACGTGTGCCAAAGGTGGCACATGAGCTGATTTTCAGTGGCACTCACACTGCCAAGATCCTGACCACCGGTCTGGGGGGCTTTGCATTTTAATTTTAAATGAAGCATCTTAAACATTTAAAAAAAGTATTTACTTTACATACAACAGTAGTTATATATTATAGACTTATAAACATTCTAAAAACATTAAAAATGTATTACTGGCACATAAAACCTTAATTAGAGTGAGTAAATGATGACTTAGCACACCACTGCTGAAAGGTTGCTGATTCCGGAGTTAGAGGGTGTAAGGTAAGTGAGCTAAAGACCAGCTTGCATGTCACTACACAGCAAGCCCAGAAGACTCCCTCCTAATGAAGGAAACCGCTGGACACAAAGTCCTCCTGCGCTAGGAAGAATCCTGGTGATGGAAGAGCAGCTCCCAGCCCCACTCGCCTCATAGAAACCCTTCAGTACTAAATCCCCTGTGGGAAACGCCCCCATGCAGGGCTCCCCTAGCAGGGGGGAGCCCCCCAGCGCGGGATTTCTGGCAAGCAGCGCCTCGCTCTCTTTGCATTTCAATCGAGACCCATTTATTTCCGTGACTCAGCAGCGCCCGGCGCCGCACCCTGGCTACTAAATGCCTGTTTGGTTCATTTCCTTCTCGCCTTGCAGGCGGCCCGGACCATTGTTGCAGGGGGGTGGAAACACCCCCCCTTCCCAGGAAAGTGCTGAGCTGGGCCACCCCCTCCGGCAACCCTACCCGCTGGTGGCTGGGAGCCGAGGGGCGCTGCTGCGGGCTGGCTCTGCGCTGGGAGGGCTGGTGCGTAGGGTCCCATCCGTCCCCAGCGCTGTCCCGGCCTCCTCAGGGTTGGTTTGCACGGGCAGCCCTTCCCCCCCCCCCCCCCCCACTGGACAGCCGGGTGGGAGGTGCCGCTTGTCTCCTCCCCGGAGCGAACGCGTGGAGGGGGCGGTGCCCTGGGGCGCATGTCAGTCACCCGGCCGAGCAGCAGCGACCCGGGAGGGGCACGGAGGTATGGGCAGTAGCCTGCTGGACGGGAGCCCCTCCCTCGAGGGGCGAGGGCAGGAACTTCTGCGGGCTCCTGGGCTCAGCGGCCCCCGGGACTCCCTTGCTCCGCTCGTGGGCAGGGAGTGGTTGCACTGATCCCCAGGCTCTGGGTTGGAAGGAGGCCGTGCCAGGCCTTGCTGGCACGCTTTCCGCTGCAGCCCTGAGCGGACACTGTCCCTTAGAATCTGATGGGGGGGTATCCAGGGCAGTTAGTGCCTTGTAGGGGCTGGTCAGGCAGGGGAGTGGCCTTGAGTGGCCACCAGCCATCCCTCTCTGCTGCTGTGTTCCACCTCTGGCAGTGGGAACCCAGGGACCAGTACCGTAGGGGCAGGGGGATGCTGCTGGCTCAGCCAGGTCCTAGGGGACAACCCTTTCTCTGCCTGGAGTTCTCAGCCTGTCGCGGAGGCAAGGACCCTTCCCAAAGCTGTGCTTTCCTCTCATGCGCCTGTGGGGCAGGGAGTTGTAGGAAAGTCACCGTGCTGGCAGAGTGTGTAGCAGCAAAACTTGGACCCAGGGAAGTGAACAGCATTTTTAATGGAGTGGTGGCAGTCCTTAATTCAGAACTCGGGACCCAGCTGTGCCGAGCTCCCTTTTGTGAGGTTCAGAGTGGTGGCTCTGATAGATACAGCTCTCTAGCCCAAGAGGCATAGTGCCAGGGTGCCTCACACACAGGGTTTTCTCTTCCTGATTCTGAATTCAGGTTCCTGCCATGTGCAGCTGACTCAGCCTGGTGTCAGGCAGGCTCTGCAGGTGTTCCTCTCCCTAGATTTCTCTCTCTGTCTTTAACTGAGCTCATTTCATGATCTCTGGACTGCCAAACTGATTTCTGATGTCGCCCCAGTGGTGTTACAACAGAGCTGACTTTACCCAGGTTTGCACAAAGTGAAGCAGAGGTGGGGTTGTATTCTGTAACCTGGGGCCCAAGTTCTTTTCTTCTGATATTATTATTTGTATTACCGTAGTGCTCAGGAGCCCATTGTGCAAGGTGCTGTACACACAGAACAAAAGACAATTCCTCCCTCAAAGAACTCTAGTCCCTTTTTTTCCCCAGTAGCTCACCCTAATATCTTCTGTCACTAATTCCTGACTTTTTCCCCCTTCAGGAAACCCCAGAGACTGTCTGAATCTGGCCAGGACTCAGGAGCAATGTCTCAACAGTTCCTTTATCGGGCACTGGTGTCAGCTAAGTGGCTCTCAGAAACCATCAAATCCCCTCAGGCTGGGCAGGCTGTGAAGATCCTGGATGCATCCTGGTACCTCCCGAAGATGAAGCGTGACCCCCGGCTTGAGTTTGAGGAGCGCCACATCCCTGGTGCTGCTTTCTTTGACATCGACGTATGCAGTGACCGCACGTCACCATATGACCACATGCTGCCCAGTGCGGATGACTTTGCGGAGTATGTGGGCAAGCTGGGTGTGGGGAACGATTCCCATGTGATTGTGTATGATGCCAGTGATCAGGGTCTCTTCTCTGCTCCCCGTGTCTGGTGGATGTTCCGGGTCTTTGGGCACCATGCCGTCTCCCTTCTGGATGGTGGGCTGAAGAACTGGCAGCGGGAGGGATACCCACTGAGCTCTGGCAAGAACCGAGCAGTTCCTGTGGAGTTCCATGCCTCCCTGGACAAGTCACTGGTGAAGACCCATGAGGACATAGAGGAGAACATAGAGTCACATCGCTTTCAGCTGGTTGATGCTCGCCCTTCAGGGCGGTTCAGAGGGACGGAGGCAGAGCCCAGGGAAGGTAACACTTCTGCTTAGCCATCACTGTAACAAACATGGTGTCCATTTAAGGCACAAACCCAGAAACATGACTCTCGTTCCCAGCTGAAGATTGAAGCTGGAAACTCACTTTTTCCAAAGATGAGTTTCAAGAGGAGGATGCTTGGCTGATATCGATCCCTCTTTGTGGTTGCTGTCTCTGCTTACCTATGTCTATTTGCCACTCCCACTGTTCTGTTCTCCTTATGCTGCTGCAAATGCTTGCTTAAAACACATTCACCATGGGGCAAGGCCTTATGACACTAAACACAAGATGTTAATTAGTTCAGCATCTGTGTCAGCAGTAAGCCATGAGGACTTGAATCCTGGCAGTGAAGTTCTCCATCTGACAACCAGATTTACTGTATATATGATTTGTATTATGGTAGAGCATAGAGGGCCTGATTCTGATATGTGCTGTATAAACACACAGGAGACAGCCTTGCCACAAAGAGTTTACAAAAGAGGCAGACAAATGGTGGGAGAAGGAAAGGATTATTATAGCTGCTGTGCTGCTGGGAATCTGAGGCACACTGAGGTTATGATACACATCTAAGGTCAAACAGGAAGTCTGTAGCAGAGGAAGGAATAGAAATAAGATTTGCTGAGTCCCATTCCTTGCTTTCACCCTACAACCATCTCTCCTCTCAGCTGATTCATCTGTTGCCACAGCTGAGTTTCAAATCAGGCAGACAGAAGGGGTGTTGCATACACTGTGACTAATACATGTGGCTGAAAGAGGGTGCTCCCATCCCCACCCCTAGCTGTTAGAGCTGCACCCCAGAAAGTGATTTTCCGTTCATACAAGAATTGAAGAAAGCTTTGTATTTTAGTATGAATGTGGAGTCCTGTGGTTCAGAGGCAGCAGTGCACTCAATCTCTCAGGGACCTGGGGAGGTGGAAGAGAAGGTAGCTCCTACACCCCATCCCTTTAATAATATTTAGCTTTGATATGATGCTTTGTGGTCAAAGGTACAGATATTAACCCTCACATAACCTTGTGCAGTGGCTGTAGAGGGAGGGCTGCCGTGGCACGAGTATGTTTGGAGGGTAGTCAAGGAGGGGTTGTGCGGTGGAACCCTCTGTGATGTAAAGATTAACTCCTATCTGTGTTGGTCTCCTTCCTCTTCCTCCAGGAATTGAGCCTGGTCATATCCCTGGCTCCCTGAACATCCCCTTCTTGGATTTCCTCACAGAAGCTGGCTTTGAGAAGACCCCTGAGGCAATCCGCAGCTTATTCCAGGAGAAGAAAGTGGACCTCTCAAAGCCAGTGGTAGCCACATGTGGCTCAGGAGTCACTGCCTGCCATGTGGCCCTGGGGGCATACCTCTGTGGCAAGCCAGATGTGGCTGTCTACGATGGTGCCTGGGTGGAGTGGTACATGCGGGCACGGCCTGGAGAGGTCATCTCTGAGGGTAAAGGCAAGACCCTCTGAAGCAATGCCTCTGCCCCCGCAGTGCAGACAAATTGCCTTGGAACAGGGTTTGGGAGATGGTCTTAGCCTTTCCTGTTTTCAAATCATAGTGGTCTTGGGTGACAAATCTAAACATACATGGTTCTAGCCCCTTCCCCTACTCCCCTCCCCCTTCTCACCCACTAACCCCATCCCTCATTTTTCTGGGCATGGAAAATGCCTTTTTACAGCATCTTACTGGGTTGAGGGGAAGCACTTGTCATGGGATGGTGGAATAATTGATTCAGGCTGTACTCATCAGCTTGGATGATCTCTCCTGGTTGGACACTTAACAAGGAAGATGAGTGGAGGAGCAGTTTAGGTTTCTCCTCATATTTGGACTCTGATTTGTTCTCAGCCAGTTTTGCATCCACCATTGTTCCTGGGGAACTTGAAATCATGTTTCTTTTAAGTATCTAATTCAAAGGTTACATAATAAAAATATTTAATGAGTTTAAAGGTTTTTCTCCAGAACAGAGCCCAGGACAGTATAGCTGGGGTTTCTCCTTCCCCACTCACCGAGGCATCTTGCTCTGTATCCCTCCACAGGGAGTGTTTAATTAGCACAGCTACGTGCAACCAGCATATAACTACAGTGGAGCTGGAGATGTAAAATCCAGCTCCCACAGACATACCTGTACCAGCAGTGTAGCTGCATCGTCGTGAGGAGCTGGCCCAAGGACATACCTGCAGTTTCAGACTGGATCATGCTTGGGGCTGATATGCAGTTCATGCGGCTGCAGCTATGTTGCTGTTTTTAGTGTGCTAACTCGATCACAGCTAGTGCAGGTATGTCTACCCAGGTGGCAAATTACACTTCCAGTGTAGACATACTCTTATTCTCTGTGAAAGAAGCTCTTCTGATGAAGTGAATGCAGTATTTGTTTCCTCCTTGATAGGTATATTTCAGTTTCCCTGGGAGACCCCTGTGGATCAACTAAGGAAGGGCAGCATACCTCTCTGTTTGTTTCAGTCTGCAGCCATGCAATTGTGTGACTTTCAGATACCACACTCCAATTCAGCATGATCCTTACACTAGGCACGAGAGAGTACTCCCACTGTAGGCAGTGTTGTTCCCAAGATATTAGTGAGACAAGGTAGGTGAAGTAATAGCTTTTATTGGACCAGCTTCTGTTGGTGAGAGAGATGAGCTTATACAGAGGTCTTCTTCAGGTACTTCCACGGGACTGTTCATGTGCTTACAATTAGTTATGTGCTTCAATACCTTGCTGAGTTGAAGCCCTAGGGAAGAACTACCCATAACGGCAGTCATTTTCACAAGGCCACCGCCTTAAATCTTGTCGCTGAAAATCTCCCCCAGCAAACAATAGCAGGGGTATTGATTCAGTGCATTTGGAGAGTTGATCTGCTCTGGGTTACACCTGTACAAGCACAGTGGCTTCAATAGATTTGATTAAAGAAAGGTCTCTGTTGATCATAACACCCATTATTCTAAACAGCCTGAAGAGAGAGATGGGCAAGGGGGTGTTTGTCTCCTGATCAATTCCCAGGGAGCAGCTGGGCTGGGTTAGGGGTTAACCATTTGCCCTTCCTCCCATGATGACTTAATTCTTGTGGGTGGGCCAAGTCCTGAAGTCTGGGTAACAAACAGACCAATGCTGACAGAAGAACTCATGCTAAGACTAAAGACCTTCCCTGGTGCATGCTGTAGGAGGAAAGACATGGGTAGGAAGTGGGGTGGAGAAAAGTGGGGAAAGAGATGGAGGAAAAGGAGATTGGGTGGGTGAATGGAATCAGAGGAAAATAATGACAGACAATAAGGCTTTGGGCCTGAGTCTCCACTCTAACCAAGATATGCCATATAGAGATAAGGAGCAGGCGTGCAAAAGTGACTAAGCCATCTACAGTTTATATTCTTTATACATCCAGGGGCCTGCCTATCTGTCTCCTGCTGTAAATTAGAGGAGACTCAAGGCTTTTCAAATTTACACTCAGCTGCAGTGGTGGCCTAGGGCCTACTTAGCTATTTTCAGCTGCTGGAGGGCAGCATATTCCAGCCATGCTCCCTCCTACCCCCAGCACACCCCCTACATGGGGGCCTGTAAAGGGAGTGGCATAGGCTGGCTCTGTTTTCCAGAGTTACTCACCTGTGAGGAAAGTTGTTGCCTTATGCCCCCCTCTATGGCATAAGGGGACTGAATTGTACCAGAGCATTAGCTCCCTAAATGGAATAAAAATAAGGGGAGGGGGGGAGGGCAGTGAAGATAACTCAAGAAAAGACCTGACTGTAAGGTTAATAGAGGTGTGTCTACATTTCAGCACTGCACTTTATGGATATTGCCCTGGCAGAAAAGGGTCAGGTGCCTGTTTGGGAGGGTGGCTTTGGGCTAGTGTCCGCCTTCAGGAGGGAAGCTACCCGCATTTTTCTGCCTAATGTGAATACTGTTTGAAATGTTGGCAAAGGTGACTGCAGTTAATAAGTCAGGTGACTGCTGTTGGGTGCAGTAGAAGCATGGTTGGGTGAATAGATAAAGCATTTGTGTTTCAGCTGGGTCAGGCATCATGTGCAACTTGACTTCCAAAAGGGCACCCTCTCTTCCTTCTCAACCCGCCCCTCCCAAATGGGGCACTCAGAAGAGACCGAGGCAGGTGTTGTGAATGAATTAATCCCCTGGATGGGGGTGGAGGGCAAGGCCTGGGACTGAATGAACATAGAGACACCCATCCAGGAAAGGGAGGTTTATGCAAGGCAAGTTTAGAGTTGGTGGTGGGGTAGCAACTACAGGGAAAACTTACTGACTAGGTGATTATTACTGCGGATAAGTTAAAAAAAACAACAAAAACAGGGCTTTGATATTGGACACTGGTCCCCTACACCCATGAGCACCCACATAGTCTCAGTAACAGAAATCATCCAAATCCTCTGAGTGTTTTTCTGCAATAACAGAGAAGTGAATGTTATGATAGTTAGACACCCTGCTGGGCAAAGGGAGAACATGGAAGAGATCTGTCTGGTTCAGCACTAGAAGAGTTAGCCACATCCAGCATGAGCACAGAGCAGTTTTCTCCTCAACCCAAAGCACCGCTGCCTGCACAGCCAGCTCTGGAGGTGTGTAAACTGCAGTTTCCAGAATCCTCTAGCACCTGCAGCAGCAATGGTGGCATAGATTACACTGCAGATCCTGGTGTAGGGAGACTGGGCCATGCAAAACTACAGCTCCCAGGATTCTTTGGTTACCAATTGCAAAGATGTAATATGGTAATTAATAGGGTTTATATTATTTCAAAGTACTCTACAGCTATCAGCTGAACAGTGGTGACCAGAGAAAGGCCCCTGGGCAAACCCCATTATCCTGGGATTTGGGGATCCCATAGCTACTCACATTGAGCCCCAGTGAAATGCAGCTACCTCTGGGGTGGAGAGCACCAGATAAACTACAGATCCCAGAATCCTCCAGTGCCCTCACCTGCAGTGGCGTCTTCAGCTTGGGAGAGACGGAGAGGGAGAGATGAGGATGGAAGGAGGGGAGGAAACGCAGGCTCCAGAGAGGGTGTCTTCGAGCTGGGAGAGCCACCCGCCGCAGCCCGCAAACAGCAGCCGGGCTAAGTGGGTCCGGCTGAACGTCGGGGGCACGGTTTTCCTCACCACCAGGCAGACCTTGTGCCGGGAGCAGAAATCGTTCCTCTGCCGCTTGTGCCAGGGGGAGGAGCTGCAGTCAGACCGGGTAAGCGGCGAGCTGGCGCCTGCTGGCCGCCCCGCCTTGGGTTGTGTGTCTGTGGCTGCGGTGTGCCGAGCGGGGGGGCCCGGAGCCCTGACCGGGGTGGGATCAAAGCACGGCGCAGGCCAGGCTGGGAGGAGCTAGCCCCGGCGGGGAAGGCGAGGTCCTAGTGCGGGATCAAGAGGGAGCTGGAGAGCCGGACTGATGGACGGCGCGCACAGGGCCAGGGGTAATTGGCGTGAGATCCCTTCCCTGTCCCCCCGGGAACTCACTCCCGGCGTTCCATCCAGCCAGAGCCTCTTGGGGGGGTTGGCCCGTCCCCTCTGGGGAATGGGGGGAGTTTCTGGCTTAATGGTGGGGACCAAACAGGCCTGCCACCCCGATGCCGTGTGGCACACACAGCACCCGTCTCCTCTGCTTCCTCACACCAGCTGTCTGGGACGCTTTGCACCAGCCTCACAAGAGGCGCCCCCCCCTTTCTCCCACTGTGACATGCCCAGCTACGTGGGTGGGACTCAGGTCTGAGAAGAGACATGGCGTTACCATATAGAGACACAAAATAAGTAGCCTCCCATCACAGAGACAAGGCAGGTGACATATATTTTTAATTGCACCAGACAAGCTTCCCAGCTTACACAGAGCAGTTCTTCCATTCTCCTCCTCCCCATACAGGCTGAAGAGGTAGACGCCCTGCTGAGACCAGAGTCCACATCACATCTTTTTATTCTTGGATCTCTCTGCTAACCTTATAGAATCATATTATATATAGGAAAGGCTTGGGGGTCTGCACCTCAGGGGTGAAATACCGAGGACCTCAGACCCCAGCTGGATCAGTTCAGCCCTTTGATCTTTCAAGGGAGATAAATTGAGAGTACTGTGCAGCTTGCTCTGCATGTGTATTTAGGATGAGAGCTATAACAAGGTTCTGCCTGAATGTTAAAAGTCCTAGGGTACTTTAAATGAGAGAACAGGTTTAACCCCTTTTGCTCTCCAATATGTCTCTTCTCCCTACTAAAAGAAGCAAAGAATCCTGTGGCACCTTATCGACTAACAGACTTTTTGGAGCATGAGCTTTCGTGGGTGAATACCCACTTCGTCAGATGCATGTAGTGGACATTTCCAGGGGCAGGTATATATATGCAAGCAAGCTAGAGATAATGAGGTCAGTTCAATCAGGGACTAGAAGAGGGCCTCATCCTCCCTGATTGAACTGACCTCATTATCTCTAGCTTGCTTGCATATATATACCTGCCACTGGAAATGTCCACTACATGCATCTGACGAAGTGGGTATTCACCAGGAAAGCTCATGCTCCAAAACGTCTGTTAGTCTATAAGGTGCCATAGGATTCTTTACTGCTTTTACAGATCCAGACTAACACGGCTACCCCTCTGATAATTTCTCCCTACTGTTTTTCAGTGTGATGTGTACTAGCTGGCTGCAGCCTTCCATCCTAGAAGTGGCTGCTTTTCTGTGGTATTATATGCATGTAGTTTGGGAAGTAGTTTGGGATCCTAAAGTTCACTTTTATATGCTACTTTTAATATGTAGCTCTCAAATCACTTTACGAAGGCAAGTGTAGATATCATCATTAGACCAGGTCAGGAATTTTTTGATAAAATGGTTTTTCCTTGGAAAATGCTGATTCATCAAAACCAAAACTGTTCCTGGGAAAGTGTCCATTTTTATGAATATCCTGTTGAGGGGCTGGGGGGACGGGAAATGCTCTGAACTTTTTGAAATGTCCCATTTTGACATTTTCTAAATGGAAAATTCTGGGTTTTGGATTAAAATTATTTTTGGTTTGAAATTTAAGTTATTTTAAGGTGAAAAATGTTAAATGACAAAGTCAAAATTGAACTGAAATGTTTTGATCTCTCTGGTTTGAATGCTTTTCTTTTTGAATTTTTCAGTGACAATTTTTTTTTTCGTTTTGGGATTTTGCCTTTTCATCCCAATTCAGGGTGGAAAAAATTATTGAAATCACAAAAATTCTCGTAAGACTGGAAAACTGTTTCCTTACCAGCACTAATCATTATCCCCATTTTTCACAGGGAAAACAAGGCACAGAAAGTTTAAGTGAATTCCCTAAAATCAACAGCCAAAAGGACCCAGGTTTCCTCACCTTCAGTCCCGTTCACTGGACCAAAGGAGCTATAGAAATTAGGGTGACCAGTTGTCCTGATTTTTATAGAGACATTCCTGATTTTGGTGCCTTTTTCTTATATAGGATCCTATTACCCCCTACCCTCATCCTGATTTTTCACACCTGCTGTCTGATCACCCCAACAGAAGTATAAACCAGGATTACTA
This sequence comes from Gopherus flavomarginatus, assembly GCF_025201925.1. Taxonomy (NCBI): domain Eukaryota; kingdom Metazoa; phylum Chordata; order Testudines; family Testudinidae; genus Gopherus; species Gopherus flavomarginatus. The sequence goes on along the minus strand of NC_066617.1, from coordinate 100,676,962 downwards.
CAGTTCTTGTTTTATTAAAGTCTGTTGTCTAGAGAAGTTAGGGGCAGTGGTAAGTTTCCCCACTGGGTTCTTCCCATCATGGCTTCTATCTATTGTTAGGATGAGACTGGTGCATACCTTATAGACCGGGACCCCACATATTTTGGACCCATCCTGAATTTCCTCCGTCATGGCAAGCTGGTACTGAATAAAGACATGGCTGAGGAGGGTGAGTGTTGAACCCAGAAAATTCCCTCTTAACTCTCAATCCCTCTCTTAGAGGTGGGTTACAGTAGGTGCTGTTAACCCCAGTGTCCTCTGACCATAACCAGTTCTGCTTTCTAAAAAATCTCCCTCAAGTGGCAGGCCCCCTCCCCTGTGCTAGGATTTTTGAGACAGCTATCTTTGGAGCCCTCATCTCAGGGAACTCTTTGTGCTCCATTTATCATACAATAAAATGAATGAGAGTTGGGAGAAAAGGCTTGCTGGAGTTTCCCCTTGTCGCTAGTGATGGTATGATAGGGTGAACCCATGCTGATTCAACCCTGTGCACACTGTTTTCCTTGTTAGTGTTCCACTATTTGGAGCATGAAGCTTTTGTCACTGGGGCTGGGAAAGGTATGGCTAGAGGGAGAGGCATAGCTCAGTGGTTTGAGCATTGGCCTGCTAAACCCAGGGTTGTGAGTTCAATCCTTGAGGGGGATCTGGGGATTGGTCCTACTTTGAGGAGGGGCTTGGACTACGTGACCTCCTGAGGTCCCTTCCAACCCTGATATTCTATAATCGATTCTATAGTAATGATACCCAGTAGGATCTCTGATGAATTAGCAAGTAGGTAATGGATGGCCTTCCCTGGTGTTAGCCCCACAGGATTTGAGCCGTAAGTGACTAAGAATGCTTCATTATTGATTTCCTCCCCAGCATGCCATTTCTCCCAGTGTATGAGAGGGGGACCAATGAGGTGGGAGAATGAGAAGCTCTGAGGGAATCTCAGAGTATGTCTACACTATGGAGACTATGCTGGCATGAATATGCTGTCAGAAAGAGTTTTCCTGTCAATGCAAACAAAGTTAGCTTTGTTGATGGAAATCCACTTCCGTTGACAGAACTGCATCTACATTAGAGGTTTTGTCAGCATAGGTATGTCGGTCAGTGGTGTGGGGTTTTTTTCACATACCCGACTGACATAGCAATGCCAGTATAACTTTTCTGTGTACCCTACGCCTACATGGGATGGTTGGGGGCAGACAAATCTCACCTGCTTGCCCTGTCTATGTACTGATCTCAAGAGGGAACCTGTGTAATCACTGAATGCTGGTTCCTAGGCACCATTCTCCCTTGTGGAACCATAAGGTGCCCCACACTCTCTCTGTTAGCAAACATCATCATGTGTGTCTTGGGGGAGCGGACAGATGCAGCTAATGTACGTTAATGAAGTGAAACACACATCTTTGTTTACCTGCTTTGGGGTAAAGTGCTATTCAGAGATCAGCAACAGGCCAAGGACAGGGACCAGAAGACTAGGCTCAATACCTACAACAACAACCAGGATTCACTCCCAAGTGGGTAGCACTCAGTAACTGAGGGATCTGGATTTAATCCCTGTTGAACAGAGCCCACAGGACAGTAACCAACAGGACAAGAATGAGCCCTTATGTAGCTAGGGGCCTAATTTCATTCTAATTCATAGACACTCTGAGTCAATAATCAGGGTGCCTGGTTTCAGTGCCCAAAAGGTAGAGCCCTGAACCTGCCCTGGGAAAATAACCTGCAAACCTGGATAGTTTCCTCCTCCTGGAATAACAGCCAGTGTAGGGATATGTGTGCACTTCCCAGTAGGATGAATCCTGGGAACATTAACCAGAGAACTAGGGTTCTGTCTCCAGTTGTAGAGCCCTGACATTGTAACCAGGTTAGTCACCCCTGCGCCTCCCCTTGGGACAGTAATAAAGGGGGCCTGAATTCAATCCCCAGGTGTAAGAGCTTCCAGGCAGCAGAGAACTGTTAATGTGGGATGTTGTGAGGTCCCTTCTCCCCATGGCAGAGTGTTCTCCGAGGAGGCATGTGAATTCCTGAAGCAGCCAGATGGGGCTTATCCTTCAGGAAGCTCCAAGTACTTGGAAATGGGACTAACAAATACTTATTCCCATGTCTTTTACACTCTCTGTGTTTCTAGGGGTTCTAGAAGAAGCTGAATTCTATAACATCGGCCCTTTAATCCGAATAATCAAGGACAGACTGGAGGAGAAGAACTACACCGTAACACAGGTCTGAGGGGAAATGGAGAGAGATGTCTGGGGGGAGGAGGGGAGGGGATGGAGAGCTAGAAGAGAGGTCAAATATGGGAGGGACAATGGGGAAGTGCCATGGAAAAATAACCCATTGGTGGGAGGGTGTTACTGATCCCTGTGCCTATCTGCAGCGGATATGAGTTGTTACAGCCCCCAGCCACAGAGCTTAAGCTATAGCAGCCAATACTTTTAGATCTGGAGGTTCCTGGTTTAATTCCTGGTGTGTCAGCCCAGCTGGCCCTGTCACATAAATGGGAGGTGTTTGCTGGCACATAAATACACAGGGATGATTCCACTGATACATGCTGTGTCATGAAATCTTCCACCAGCAGGAAACTTTCACTGTAGTTAAAATAAAATGGAAGTCCCAGAGGTGGCACTAGATGCTGTGCTTGTCTGATCTGGAAGGGTGCTATATCCTGATCCTCCAGACAGGGCATTAGCTGCAGGGGCTATTTCAGTGTGGGAAGGGGATGGCTGGTGGAAGGTGCCTTGTCTGTATGCACCTGCAACTCCAGAAAGAAGCTAGTCTGTTCCTTTTAGTGCACTATCACTGTGGGAAGCAGAGGGATATCGGTGGAGAGTCACTGAGGCATTAATGCTGTGGGAGGCGGAGGGGATGTCTGTGGTGGGGAAATTCTCTAAGGCATGACTCCTCCATCTTTGGTTGTGATTGCTTCCTTCAGATCGCTCTTTAATACCATTTGTTCCAGGAATAATAAGAGTTAAAAATTGTTTGTTATTTGCATTACCATAACACACACTGAAATTAGAGCCCTATTGTGCCAAACCCTGTACAAACACGATCAGAGACAGTCCCTGCCCCCAAAGAGCCTGCATTCAAAATAGACAAGAGAAAGGGTGGGAGAAAAACAGGCTTATTACCCCCACTTTGCAGATTGGAAACAAACACAGAGAGATTGTGGGGGGATTCCCCAGGGTCACTCAGGAATCCTGCAGCAGAGTTACTACTTTGCTTCACCAGTAATCTCTCCATAGTCTCTTTCCTTATGCAGTGATCCCATGTCCGAACTTGGGTTTCTTTCTGTCTTATCTGCCTTAGTTTGTGAACTCCCTGAAGCAGAGACTGTGCCTCCACACTTGAGCACAGTGGACATTTATGGCACTATATCAGAGGTTCTCAAACTTTTATCCTGGTGACCTCTTTCACATAGCAAGCCTCTGAGTGTGAATCCCTTTATAAATTAAAAACACTTTTTTTATATATTTAACACCATTATAAATACTGGACATGAAGTGGGGTTTGGGGTGGAGGTTGACAGCTTGCGACCCCCCCCCCCATGTAATGCCCTCCTGACCCCGAGGGGTCCTGACCCCCGGTTTGAGAACCCTTGCACTATATCAATGGCTTTCATTAGCAATAACAAATGCAAACTTCCTGTAAGAATGAGCGTGGCCTATGCTGGGTGCTGGACCGTTCCTCATCTCACTGTAGATCCTTTTAATCCATGTGCTCTACTGCTACACATGAGATGTGATCCCACAGAAACCTTTGTCCTCTCATACCACCCCTTTTTGGGTAGGGCAATATGAAGTTGGGTTATAGGGCCCTTATTTTTATAATCCCTGCCACAGGTATATCAGCTTTTTGTCACAGAATAACATTCAGAATCTTTTGAGGGTACGTAACCACTTGGCTCAATTTCCTGCCAGAACATCTGCCGTGAAGGCAGAGTTCCTCAGCAGCGTGCCTCACTCTCCTCACAGGTGCCTCCGAAGCATGTGTACCGGGTGCTGCAGTGCCAGGAAGAAGAGCTCACTCAGATGGTTTCCACTATGTCAGATGGATGGCGCTTTGAGCAGGTAGAGCAGGATGTGTGGGCTAGAAGAGGAGCTGTGTGCTAGAGGAGAGACAGGGAACATGCTCTAACACCAAGGCGCCAGAATACACCACTTCCACTCTGGGTATTGTTTACTCACCAGGTACAGTGCCAGTAGATCCCATCTCTCTGCCATCTCTTCTCTGGGGAGCTTGGAGGAATCTGCGTGAGGTTACAGTGCTTTGTGTTACAGCAGCTCCACCCCCAGTTCTCTGTGTCACAGCGTCTGTTTATTCCTCAGGCCCTCTGGTTTCTTGATGGGAGTAGCACATAAGTATCTGACTCCATGCTCCCTGAGGGCATTGTCCATATCCCGGTTCCCAGTGAGAAGTGGACATGTAGTGAAGCATGTGTGAGATCTTTGACTTCCATTTTTTTTCACTTCCAGCTGGTGAATATCGGGTCATCCTATAACTATGGGAATGAGGACCAGACAGAGTTCCTGTGCGTAGTCTCCAAAGAGCTGTACAACTCACCCAATGGCCTGAGCTCTGAGCCTAGCCGCAAAGCCAAGGTGAGACCAACCTGCACTTCACCGTCCCTGTTAATGGCTTGTCTTCATCACCATAAGAGCCTCTTCTCTGTTTCCTCCCTCCCCCTCAGTGGTGGGCTAAGCAGGTGGTGAAATGTCATGGCCTATCCCTTTGTTCAGAGTCATGAAGTGCTACCTCCTAATGAACAGGACCTTGTGTGTGTGGCAAATCACTATAACAAGGTACCCCTGTCCTTCTCATGCCTTTCCAGTCTGCCTCCTCATCTCTCTTCCCACCCACGCTGAGTGTGTCACTATCATCAGACCCAGCGGTGTCTGAATACCCATAATGCTTTGCAGTAGGTACCTTTATTTGCTGACTAGAGGACCATATTCTCTTTCTGGAGAGTAAGGAACGCTTTCTCCACTGAATTGTGGTGTGTGGAAATGGGAGGCGCCTTCCTCACCATCAGGCCAGAGAGGGAGGGGAGAAACTCCCTTAGGGCATGCTTTCATGGTAGATAACAGACACACACAAACAACATGGGAAGGACCAAAATCCATTGGTCCCTGACAACCCTCTGCATTTCTATGTGGGGAGACGTACCTGTCTGATTCCCATGGACAGTCCCCGTGCAGGGTTCCAGAGGAAGCCTGAATTTCTCTGAACCCTCAAGGTCTTCAGGCCATTCCTCTCTATACCCAAATCTGGCCGCTGCTTTGAGCCCTTGCGCATGAGCAAGAATCACCATGGCAGGTCTTGCAAATGTCGCCGATCTTTCTTCCCTTTGTACTGCATGCTGGGCTGCAGAGCACAGAGGAGGATCCAGAGGAGGAAGAGCAGGAGGAGGAGGAGGCAGAGGAGAAAGGTGCTTCAAATCCCTGAGGAAAATAATAATAAAAACCCAACCATAAAGCCGTCTGTTCCCGTCTGGTGAGAGTCCACACAACTAGTGTCAGGGAAGCACTAGGAACGGGGCTGAGGGAACCACTCCAGGGAGCAGGAAATGCAGTGGGGCTGACGTCTCAGTGGTAGAGGCGGAAGATCCGTTACACATGGCTGCTACTTTATATTTAATTTTTTATTTTTTTATTTTTATTTGCAGCAAATTAATCTACTCAGGATTCTGCCAATTCTTTCTCCTGTCCAGATTCCCTCTCCTGCTCCTTCCCACCCGTGGGGTTCTTGTCACCTCTCTCCTACTTCCTCCCTTCCACACAGTTCTTTCCCCAAGAATCCCTCCCTCCACTCCCCTCTTCCCTCACTCTCTCTCCTCATGCACCTAGGTTCCTGCCTCCCCTCCCACCTTCCACTCCTGGAGTCCTGTGTGCTCCCTGCTCAGGATCCTGTCTCCTCCTGCTCCTCACTCTTCCTCCTCTGCAGGTATGGTACCTGTCTGCACTCTCAGACGTGAGTCTGAGCTCTGCATGAGTGACTTTCATCTCCTCCCCTCTTATGGACCTGGTCCTGGTTTGTAGGTCTTTGGTGGGGGCAGGGAGTAGTTGATTCTTTCCTTACTTTGTGCTTTTCTGATTCTCTTTGTGTGTGTCTGACTTTTTAAGCAGGCCTTATAGTTCTGGACTAGAGGCTCTGGCAGCAGAAGGAAGAGCAAAGCTGTGAGACATTGAGAGGGATGGGAACCAGGGCAAAGAAGATAGAGGGGGAGCTGGGGAGAGTGTTGTATTTCTGCCTGGCATATGTGCACACAGGACTTTTCCCCAGCAGCTTCTGTTTAATCCTCCTCTGATAGCTGAAAGAATATTTTGCATGAAGATTTCCATATATTTCCCTGCCTTTAAAAGCAGCCTTTGCCATCTGGGTGTTTCCCATCATATTCTGACAGGGTAAGCGTTCCGGGGGGTGAAAATAGAAACTAGGCAGCTCTCTGTGAAGTGCACCCCAATTTTTGGCAGAGAGAGAGAGAGAGAACGTTGGCTCACTGCCCTAGCTGTGGTGGAGGTGGTGAAGGGGGTGAGGAGGCCTGGAGGAAGGAGCCTTGCTTCTCTGTTTTTAGAGTGCTTTCAGGATTTGTGCTAAATTGGAGGTTCCTGAACCCCTCTTCCCACACCCCTAAGATTAGAGGGAGTCATTGGTTCTCTGGTATTTGCCAGGCTCTCTCCAGCTCTCTGTTTAGGGGTCTCTCTGCCCTCAGCTGTGGGGCCTAAGTATTACACTGAGTCAGTATCTTTTACTGACATGGATTTTCCTTCCTCCCTCTTTCTCTCCCTCCCTCCTTTTTCATGTCTCTTTCTTTTCTGTTCTCTCATCACTTTTTGCTTTTCCTCTTCCTCTCAATTTGTGCTGTTCTCCCTTTCTCCTCCATGCTTGATTTCTCTCTGCCTTTTGTTTTGTTCTTTCTCTCTCTCTCGTTTTCTAGTTGTTACAAGCCAGAGGCCTCAGGATGTGATACCAACAATCAACTCCAGCCTTTTAATTTCCATTGAAAATCTTTATTTTTGTACTGTAGTTTATGGCAGCCCTCTGGGGGAAAGCGTCGCAGCGACTCCACTCCTCACCCTCAACTTGTTGCCTTTGTTTTTAAAGTTCTGTTTTGGAATATCGTTTCTGAAGCTCACGCCTGCATCCCCCCTGAGAAAAGCAGATACCCCCGCCTGTGTGTCTGACTTGCTGCAGGGGATGTAATCCACACCCTGCAATCTCCCCAGGCCCACAGGATTCCCCTTCTTTAGGGTCACAGTCAGTGCTTAATTTGTGCCAGGGCTAGGCTTGGCAGCTCTTAGGCCCGGCATCTCTGGACTTGCCGCATCAGTTTTGAAAGTAAATCATTGCTTGAGCCCCATCACCTCTTTCATACAAATTAAGCACTGCTCACATTGACCCCTGCTGGAGAGTACAGAACTGAGCAGCTTCACGCTTCCTTCCTACCCCCACCCGCTGACTAGATTCAAGCCTGTGTGTTTGATTTACTGTCAGAGCCACTGGTGGGGAGGGCAGTTGAGCTGTGCTTGTCACCAGGGGGCAAATGAGGATTCCCTGCCTCTCTCCAGATAGCCTGTACTTAGCACAAGGAGAAAAGGGGCAGCACTGACCCTTTGCACACACAGGCCGTGCAGTGAGAGGTTTAATTTCAATGGGGGGAGAAAGAGGCAGGAATATAGCATGGCGTACCTGGCTTCTGATGTAGTTTCTGACTGTTCTAGGAAGGAGATGCCTGCCAGTGCTTCTGGGCATGGGGTGTTTCCGCTGTGTTATAACTCCTGAATAAATGTCACTGCCCATTACTGGCTGTCTCCTCTCCTGTTTGCCACAGCACTTTGGTGCTCATGGGAAGGACCCGAGAGCTAGCACTGAGGCCTCAGATTAACTGCACGAGGACATTAGAGCTCATCCACTCAGAGCCAGTTTTCCTTCCCCACCCCTTTGTTCAGGAATGGCAAGTGAGGCAGGATGTGTGTGTGAATGGAGTCCCTGTACCCAGCACTCTGTAGGCCAGGAGACTTATGGTCCCAGTGCAAATGATGTTGGGCTAGGAAGCTGTGTCCATTGCTCACTCGGCCCAGGATAAAATTCATAAACACACATGATACAAAAGTTGTTTGCTGGATGCAGCTCAGCCTGGAGGCTTGGCTCTGGCCTGTGCTCCTGGTCACCTATTCTGACCCTAACGTACCTAAGTATTGATATTTATTGCCCACGTTGTCTTCCATTCTCAATGGTGGAAGGGGATGTTCTGGTTCCTGGCTAAAGTGACAGAGACATTCCCACAGTCCCAGGGAGCCTGGCAGGGCCTCCCTTTACTGTCTGTGTCATTCCCCAAGTGTGTATAGCAGGGCTGATGGGGAAACTTCTTCCTGTTGCAGCTCACACCACGGTGATGAGCACTGTATAAACACCTGCACAGATTACAGATGGTCCATGCTGTCGCCAGGCTGTAGCTGAGGGGGAGGTGTTGGTCTCTTTTTGAGGTTCTCTAATCTGGTCTCATCAAGTTGCTGCATATGGAATTCTAGGCTGACAGACACATTCTCAACCCAGGGAGAGTTAAATAGAGGAGAAAATTGCAGAGCAAAAAAATAATGCTTTTTATTCCCAATTCTATACATTGGCCCATAATATTTCTTTATAAATACATAGCCATCACCATCTGAAATACTTTGCTTGCTGCCTTCTCCCCTTACTTTGCTGGCAATGGAGGATGGAAGTGAAGGAAAATCTTTTGTATTAAATGAATTCAAGGGAGCGGGTAAGAGGTTGCACAGATGTTATGTACTCAGTGGCCAAGAATTCTGCCTGGAGGGAGTCCAATTGCAGCATAAAATGATGGTGAAATTACAGCACTGAGGCAGTGACATGTACTTGGGAAAAGTGATGGATTGTGTCTTGGAGGCTCTAATAGACAAATAATTGCCCAGTTGAACCTAACTACACCCTATAGCTAAGGAAAGAAGCAATTATAGAGATGGGAGAGGAGGAGACATGGTGGGGGGAAGTGTGGGGAGGAGAAGAATGAATGGCAGGGAAGGGGAGAGAGACGGATTGATATCACAGTTATTGGAATCTCATTTCTATCTACATCAGTCAGATTTTCTTGCAGCAAATGTTCCAGCGTTGGGACAGGGGATGAATCACGTAGTTCATGTAAAGGTTGTCTCCCCCGTTCTCCTGTCCAGAAAGCATCTGCTCAGGACCCCCAGCTTTCCATCCTCCCTCCCTTTAATGTACCAGAGACCTTTATGTGCCTGGCCTTAATACAAGACTGGGCATTTATTGGAGAGGGTGGAGGGGCTTCCCACATGTCCTCACATACCCCCAGGGGCAGATTTACTTTCCCTCATCCCAAAACATAATCTCTGTCTTTCCCAACTCTCTGGAGACAAGTGATCAATGTCAGAAACAGGTAACAGAGCAGTCTGTGCCTAGTGGGGAAGGCACAGGGGGATATCCCTCAGCTCATTGTCTGTTTCATCCAGCCTAGCACTCTGGTGATCCTGGTGTAGACCCCGTAATTATCTGGACGTGCGCAACCCAGCCCCCAGCTCACCAGGCCAGCCAGGAACCACCTGCCACTGGGCTCCTTGCAGACAAGGGGACCTCCAGAATCACCCTAGAGGCAGAAGGAAACAAAGAAACATCAGGACACTAAAGTGATGGGGTGGAGCATGATGAAGAACTCGCACATGCTTTGAGAATATATTTCCCCTACTTCCTCTCATCTTCAGGCTGCAGTTCAACCCCTCGATCCCACTGCCCAAGGCCTTGGCAGAACCCCCAATGGAGCTAAGTATCTCAGGCAGATGGGTGTAGGATAGAATCAGAAACCCAAGTCTTTTAAGGAAAGGTATTGGCCACTAGCACATCCTCAGCCACGCGTGTCCCCTTCCCCAGTAAGCCTCTTGCTTATTCTTCTAGTCAGTGGAAGGTCTTCAGGAGGAAAGAGGCTGGAGCAAGTCTAGGGAGGGCTTTGCCAATTGCAGATTTGAACTGGATCCTAAAATGAATGGAGTGCCAGTGGAATTGCCTGGGGATGAAGGGTAATGTAGGAGCATCTGAGAGCAGCAGCACCAATCAGCACATGCTGGGGTGGGGTGAGTTATGGGAACAGTCTTCAGGTAGATGACAGAGAAGATGCTCATAGTAGGAAAGCAGAGGAGTGGCTGAAGAGGACATAATGTCCTGAAATTGGAAAAGGGAAAATCCAAGCTATATTGTCACCAGCATTCCCGACTAGGCCGAGGACCTGTGGGAGGAAGTGGATAATCTTCCTTATGGAGCTGTGTGTGGCTCCACCAAGGTTCCATCACTGTGGGGAGCTCATGGGAGACAGGACGTAATCCTAAGGAACTGAAAAGTTTCTGCATTTGCACCAGAGGATAAGCATGAGCAGGATGTGACCTACAGTTGGGGCAAGAAGGTCTTTCTTCTAACCTCTTGGAATCAATATACTCCTTATACAAAGCTCCAGCGCATGTTCAGGGGACAAAGACCCCCCTACCCCCCCCCAACCCCATCCATAGCTGGATGATCCCCCTTTAAGGTGGAAGTGTCCCACGTCTCTTCTGTCACCTGGCAGGCATCCTTCTTGCCCTTGCGGTAGCCGGCACAGAGCATTCTGGGAGAGATCTGGTAGTGATAGGCCTCACAGCAGATGTCCTGCTGGATCAGCTGCACATCTGCCTTCTGCAGGATGTTACTCAGTTGCCCTAGATATGGAACAAGAACAGCAGGTGAGTAGCAGCAGAGATCCCTGCCCCTTCCTGTTATCCCCATACCATGGCCACATCTCACCTCTCCAGCTCAGGGAAAGAGCTGCCACTTGGATCACCATCTTGTCCTCCACTTGCGTCACATCTTCCCCCCTTCCCTAATCCTTACCTTAGCTTCTCAGCTTTTACTCTATCAGTTCAAGCTTCTCACTTCACACACAAGGCTCTACACAACTGGGCCCTATTCAGCATTACCCTGCAGTCCCTTTGCACCAGTGGGGCATGAGCGGGGTAGAGCTGTCTGGAGGATGACAATTCTTTTTTTCAGCAACTTTTGTGCTTTCAGAACTTGTTTTTGTCCCACAGTGGGCTGAAAACACGGCCTTCTGAACATCCCCATGAAAACAGAATTGTGTTGAACTGTCCAGTTTTGGATCCAAACCAGAACTTTTCAATTCAGGAAGTAGTGTGGGTACGTGGCCTGGTGGTTAGGGAGATGGAAGACTCAGGTTCAAGTCCCTGTCCTGTCTGATTCAGAGCAGAGTTTTCATCCCAGAATAAGGCAGAATCTTTCTTCATCCAAACTGCTAAGTCTCCATGACTGTCCCAACCATCTCCATGAGGGGAACAGGAGATACATGGACAATACTGTACGAGAGCAGCAGGGTTGTAGTGACTGTCTCACCAGGGGCACAAGTTAGGGCAGCCCCTGCACTGGCTCCTGCAGCTACTGCTTGGAGGAAGTGCAAGCTGTAGCCCCTGAATCTGTGTGATGGTGCCTATCCCTGCACAAGTGCAGGGCTATATCTGGGCCCAATGTCATCCCTACAACCAGCTCTGTTCTTCTTAGGCCTCTCAAATTACTGTGTTCTGGCTCCTTTTCTTGACCTCTGCTCCACACCTTCTCTCATGCCACCGCTTGTGTTCCGAGTCTGGAACAGCTCCAGCCTTTTTGTCTGCCAACAGAGCTCCTGCTCCTCCTGCCCACTCCTTTCACAAATCTGTCCTGCATTCATCTTCATGCCAATATTGCCCTCTCATTGTCCTGGGAATTCTTTCCCCGTGTTTCATATTTACCTGGCTACATTAAACATTAAGCTCACTGGCAGGGCACTGCAACTGAAACCTGCGATAACTGGGTTCAACACTCCCAAAGGAGTTGTACCATCAAGCCGACAACAGGTTAGAATTTGGACTCTTTTCATCAGTCAGAGAATTATAGCTATTAGATGGACAGGACCTGTCACTGTATGCCATCTAGCCCAGTTCCCTGCCAGGGTAGAAGTCTTCCTTACTATACGTTTACTAGTGCTTTCTGCAGTGTAGTTTTAAATGACCTAGGTTGAGGAGGGGTGTTACATTTTCCAAAGTCACACCTAATTTTGGTGCCCCCATATTTGGGACGCTCAGTGTCTTGAAGCGGCCTGATTTTCAGAGGGCAGGAGCTCAGTTCTTTCTGACAGTCAGGGGCACCAGCCACTTTTGAAAATTTAAGCCAGAGCTTCTACTGCTTCCATTGGGAGACTGTTGTTGTTGTGTGTGTAATACACCGTGCACACACTCCGTAAAGAATTATAGCTACAAAAATCCTTCATGCTCCCTTCACTTGCTGACAAAGACCCTTCTCTAGGTCTTCGGACCCAACGTCTCCAGCTGAGAGCTGTCCCAGAGCAGTGCACCCAGTCCTCCCAGGATGACCCATACCGTTATGAGTCTGTCTTAGGTCCTGCAACCAAGACAGTTAAAATCTCTCATCTTTTGAGGGCCTCACGTGATTGTGTCTTTATGCTGTGATGTTATATCAATATGCGATAATTCTGCATGATTATCCACTAGGGGGAGCTGGAGGGCACCTTGAGGCAAGGCTGATTATGGTAGATTGAAGCTGCATTGGGTAAAGGGGGCAAGGGCAAATCAAAGCTCTCTATTATGTTTCAAGGAGGTTGGAACTGGAACATTCTCTGACTTTTGTTTGGGGGACCCTGCCTCAGATCCTTGACAAGAACATTATCCCATACTGAAGCAACCAAGTCCTGATGTGAGCCTCCTAGAATCACAACAGAATTTATTTATTTGGAAGGAGATTTTCAAAGGCACAATGAGTAATTAGCCCAACTTTGTGTGGGAGCTGAGTATCTATCTGTCATTTGTGCCTTTGAAAAACTCCCCCCCTTATGTAGCCCCTGGAGGAAAGAGGATCCTAACGAGCAGCAGACATCCTGCATGTACCTCCTTCCTTGAGAGCCCCCCATCCGGTGATCCAGCAACGGAGGCCAGGTTCAAAGAGGTGGGAGTGGGTGGGCAAGCAGATGGGCTGAATGAAAGGCGAGTTGATAACTGGGTGGTCAAGCTGGAGCAGGGCCACGTCGTAGTCGTGACTGTCCTCCTCATAGTACGGGTGCAGGAGGAGGCGGCTCACCTTGAAGGACACCTCATTCTGGCTGCTGACGTTCTGAAAGTACTTGCCCAGGTAGACAGTCCAGATGGACGGGGAAGCCAATCTACTGGGGGCAAGGGGAGAAAAAGTGTGTCAGTGTTAGAGAGTCAGGTGGGGCGTGCAGCATGAAAAGGGAGAGTGAGAAATTAGGGGAAATGAAGGAGAGTGAGGAGAAGGCTGGAAAATCAGAGAGACAACAGGCAAGCAAAGGAAAGGAAGGGGACATGGGAAAAGTGAAAGCTCTGTGAAAAGGTCAGAGAGGGAGCGATATAAAAGAGGGGAAAGACATATCTGAGGGCAGGTCTACGCTGAAAACGTAGGTCGATCTAGCTACATCTCTCAGGAGTGTGAAAAATTCACACCCCTGAGAGATGTAGGTAAGCCAACCTAAGCCCCAGGGTAGATAGCGCTAAGTCTACGGAAGAATTCTTCCATTGACCTAACTAGGATTTACTTCAGTGATGGAAGAGCCCCATCTGTCAGTGTAGTGTCTACACGCCAGTGGCGCAGCTCCAGCTGTAGTGTTTCTAATGAAGACATACCCTTCGGTTGAGCAAGGGTACGTTACAAGGAGGAACAGCCCTAAATCGGAGCATAGATTAAATAGCACCTACCTCCTAATGGGAAAAGCCAAGAGAGGTGGGGATTGGAGGTGGAGCAGTGGAGATGTTTCAGTAGATTAGCTAGCATGCCTATGGGAGAGGGGAGAGCATGTTCCAGGTGGGAGAGTGAAGGGCAGACTGGAAAATACAGTGAAGAAGACTGGGGGAAAAAACTGTAAGAGGCCTATTGTTTGGACACACGGTCCCTTCCACCTCTGTGCCTTCTCCCGTGCTGCCCCTAATGCATGGGAAATACTCCCTGACAAACTCTCCAAACAGCTGCCACCTTATCCTCCATCAAATCCCTCCTTAAGATTCATCTCTGCCATGATGCCTCTGAACCCTAGTCTGCTGTTCCTGGCTGGGCACATGTCCAGCTGTGACTATTCCTCTTCCCCTTCTCTCCTTTTCTTCCTCCATACCTCTAATCCCAGTACCAAATAATAATAGTAATAAAAACAAGCCCCACCCTACAAAACACAGAACTAGCAAAACAGTGCTAGTGCTCCACCGGATTCATTTGCTCGGCTGTTGCAGCCATTTCCTCTACCCTTCATCTGTGTGTGTCTCCGGATGGTAAGCTCCTCTGGGCAGGGATTGTCTCTCTTCAGTGCTTGCCCAAGTTCCCAGCAAAATGGGGCTCCCATTCTAATTAACACCTTTGGGTGCTACCAATATATAATTATTTACTACAAGGCACCATTAGGGGGCTGTGACATGAGTGACAGAGCTTGAGAAGACTCCCCTGGGGGAGGCTTGCAAGTCATCACTGGCCTAACACCTATCTGGTGAGGGGCCAATGTGCTGGTAGCTTGAGCTCCACCAATGCTCTCACCACATAAAGCTACGCTGGGCTTCCCCCTGTGAGTCGCCATTTACTCTTTTCTCGCATGAAGGAGAAAAGTCCAATTGTGTATGTTTTTAGGGTTCATGACCGTGATGGGACCAGAGCCAAGCACAGGGTGGATGGGAGCTATGCAAGCTCCCTCCCCTCTATGCCTTCCCAGGGCACCTCAGCACCTCCCTGCTACTACAGTCCTGCCCTCATACACATACATCTCCAACAGGGCTTCCCAGGCCTGACCTCCTTGCTCCAGTTCTGAGCCACTACCATCAATCGTTCCATTCTGTGACATGGCTCCAGGTTGGTTTAGGCTGAGATCCAACTGGCTTCAATGTGAAAGCAGTCTGACCTCGGTCTCCTCCACAGCGCTCTTCCCTCACCATTTACCTGTCATCCTGGAAGCAGTGAGCAGCTGAGACCACCCACCGATCGGCAATCAGCGTTCCACCGCAAATATGGCTCCCGCGGACCTGCAGGCTAGCCTGCCACGGCCACTCCCCTTCTACGGAATTGGCACCACCCACAATCCGGTTCAGAGGGGCCTGCCAGCCACAGTCTAAGAAGAGGAAGACATAGCAAGTGTCTCAGGGGAGAAAGAGTAGAAGTGGCCATTGTATATCATGTCTGCCCTTCCCCTTTGTTTTACTGACTTTCCAGTCTGACATTTACACCGTTTATACCCTTGGCCATTTACACCCTGCCTGGCACTGGCTGGAGCCATTTTATAGTATGCCAAGGCTGAGGTGACTGAAAATTCCAGTGTGAGGTTTTTCCCTATTATTAACACAGGTGAATCCTGCACTACCTTTCCCACATGCTTGAGCTCAATCAGCAGCAGTCGGGATACCCTCGCTGTAAGCTTCCTCACAGCAGTTCCCAGTCCATGCCAGCTGGTGTTCTGTTAATGTGAGCTTTCTTGGAGCAGTGCTCCATTACTGGCAACCATCACTCCAGCAGTGCCAGCCAGGGCTCTGGTAGAACAAGGTTCCTCACAGCAGGGCCCAGCCCGCACCGTTCTTAACTCAAGGAGTGGGAGCTTCCCCCTGGCAGTGCCTAGGAGAGTGCCCTCCCTTCTCACTCCTCACCACAGTGCTTCTCATCAGATGAGTCCTTGCAGTCAGTGGCGGAGTCACATTGAGGGTTGGGTTTCTTCACACAGCTCCTGTCTGCACACTGGTAAGTGAAAGGCCCACAGGGGACTTCTGGAAAGATGAATTTGGATGGGAGAGTAAAGGGGAGCGACTTGAATGAGGGTTGGAGTATTTCAGTGGAGAACATCGGGCAGCCAAAAAACTCCACATCAACCTTCTGCCTTGGTGAACCCCTAGATGGATGGGTGGGAGTTCCCTCAGTAATACCCCTGTATTAGCTGGTAGGTTAAGAGAGAGAATGTTACTAGCTGTACTTTAGTGTTAGCTGGTAGTGGGGTTCTGATCTGAGACTCAGCAGAGGAATTTTATCAATAGCTTATTAGAGAGACAAGGTGGGTGAGGTAACATCTTTGATTGGACTAACATCTCACCAACAAAAGCTGGTCCAATAAAAGCTATTACCTCACCTCCCTTGTCTCTCTGGTATCCTGGGACTGACACAGCTATAACAATACTGCATGCATTGTTAGCTGATAGGGGGAACTTTATCACTACCCAGTAGTCTCCCCTCCCTACCTTCATTGCACTGCTCCTCGTCGCTCCCATTGACGCAGTCCAGGTGTCGGTCACAGACCTTGGTGAACTCTATGCAAGTGCTGTCCTCCTGACACTGGAACTTCGCCGAGCACACTAAGACCAAAGCACCCGGAGGAAATGGGTGAGATTCAGAAAAGCAAGGCAAAGGGAAAGAGCAGGTCTCTTATCCCTCAGCAATACCCACCCAGTAACCACAACTGGAAACACCATGTGGCATTTGGCTAGAGGAGACAAGGACTTTGGGCGTGTCTGCTCTGCAGCTGGCACTTAGCCTCCCCACCTGGGCAGGGCAGTCAGACTGGCACTAGGGGGGCTCAAGCTATCGTGCTGAAAATAGCAGTGGTGACGTTGCGACTCCAGTGGAGACTCAGGCTGGTGCTCCGAGCTCAGAGCCAGGGGTCACATGGGCGTGAGAGCCTGAGCGGCAACATCCACACTGCTACTGTTAGCACCCGAGCTCGGCCCCGCTAGCGCGAGTCTGTCTACCCAGGCTGGGAGGCCCAAGTGGTGTGAGGGTTAAGAGACCAGCCCGTTTTGCCTCTGCAGTCCTGGCATCAAATATAGGACAAGTCATGTGTGAAATGATTTGGGAGGAGGAGGGGAATCTCAGCCTAGTCACATATTGTGCCCATCAGACAGCCCCATTTTTGGCAAGACTGGCCACCTTTATTTAAGAGAGGCTAAGGGAGTACACGAGGTTTAAGGTGTATCAGCAGAGCATCGATGTGATATAGCGAACAGAGCACATCAGAAAGGTGCTGTGGGTCAGGACAGTAGTGCACTGGCAGAGCTATAGGAGAGGCAACATGGACTAATGCACTGAGCACAGGAAAGCAACAGAAAACAGAGAGTAGAAATGCATGGTAACTTTTCATCATGGCAAAGGTTCCACAGAGTCAGCGATTATAAGGTCAGAAGCAGGGCCGACGCTTTGTCGCCTAGGGCGCCAGGATTCGGGGGACGGCATTTTGTGCGCTCCCCGCGGGCGCATGGGAGCTTCCGATGCCACTCCCGTCGCACTGCCGAAGAAGGACCTTCTGCCGACGTGCCATGGAAAACAGCGGCAGGCAATTGAGCAGCTCAATGACTGCCGCTGTCGCCTGTGGCATTTTGGCGGAGGGTCCTTCTTCGGCGGCACGATGGGAGTAGAACCGGAAGCTCCCGCATGCCCCATGGGGAGCACACAAAATGCCACCCCCTGAATTCTGCCTAGGGCACTAGAAACTCTGGCGCCGCTCCTGGTCAGAAGAGACCATTCTGATCATCTAGTCTGACTTGCTGTGTAACACAGGCTATGAATTTCCCCCAGGGGCTCCTGCTTCAGGCCCAATAACTTGTGGCTGAGCTAGAACCTATATTTTAGAAAGATGCCCCATCTTGATTTAAAGAAGGTTAATCACAGACTCATAGAAGAGTAGGGCTGGAAGGGACTTTGAGAGGCCACCAAGTCCAGCTCCCTGCACTGAGGCACCGACTAAACCTAGACCATCCCTGACAAGCGTTTGTCCAGCCCTGCTCTTAAAAACCTCCAGTGATGGGGATTCCACAACCTCTCTTGGAAGCCTGTTCCAGAGCTTAACTATCCTTATAGATAGAAAGTTTTTCCTAATATCTAACCTCAATCTCCTTTGCTGCAGATTAAGCCCATTACTTCTTGTCCTGCCTTGAGTGAACATGGAAAACAATTGATCACCATCCTCTGTATAACGGCCCTTAACACATCTGTAAACTGTTATCCGGTCCCCACTCTGTTTTCTTTTCTCTAAAGTTTTTTTTAACCTTTCCTCATAGGTCAGATTTTCTAAACCTTTTATCATTTTTATTGCTCTCCTCTGGATTCTCTCCAGTTTGTCCCCACCTTTCCTAAAACGTGGCACCTAGAATTTGACCCAGTACTCCTGCTGAGGCCTCACCAGTGCCAAGTGGAGTGGGACAATTATCTCCCATGTCTCACATACAACACTCCCATTAATACACCCCATAATGATATTAGCCTTTTTTTTCAGCTGCATCACATTGTTGATTGATATTCAATTTGTGAATCACCATATCCCTGTGACAGTATAAGGGATACCATTCCTCTGGGGTCAGAGGTCTGCTGCTACCTGACTGGCTGGCTGGCTGATTAGTCTCCCCTGCTGCACCTGGGAAAAGAGGTGGACTGTAGCTGGCTGATCCTCATAAAAGAGGGCAGCAGGAAATGGTGAGATGGCCAGACCCTCCCAAAAGCTGAGGGACTGTGTGTCTAATTCATGGCTACTGGAGTAACTGCACAGAGGGGTTGTTCCAGAAACCAAATGGACAGGAGGGAGACTGTGTGAAGTCCTTCTATTCCTGAGGCTCTGAGGAAAGAGCCAGGAAAGTGGGTTGTGGCACTTACTGGTGTGAGGGACAGATTTGGGGAAGGGACTGCTCAGCCTGTACAGACTTTGAAGGGGTTTTTGATTTGTTAAGGCGTCTTAAAGTAAAAAACAACTAAACCTGCTGGAAACTGCTTCCCTGGATTCCTTGAGAGAGCTCAGATAGAATTATACCAGGGAGTGAGCTGGCTCAGCCAGAGCAAAACCTGGTCCGGTAGGAGGAGGGGGCTATAGGATAGGCCCCAATCCTTGGTAAACCCTCAGATCCTTTTCAACAGTGCTACCATCTAGGCAGCTAGTTCCCATTTTGTAGTTGTGCATTTGATTTTTTTTTTCCCTTCCTATGTGAAGTACTTTGCATTTGTCTTTATTGACTTTCATTTTGTTGAAATCGGACTAATTCTCCAATTCGGCAAGGTCCTTCTGAATTCTAATCCCATCCTCCAAAGCACTTGCAACCCCTCCTAGCTGCATACTTTATAAGCATACTCCCCACTCCATTATCCAAGCCATTAATGAAAATATTGAATAATACCAGATACAAGTCTGACCCCTGTGGGACCCCACTAGACACTTACCCCCAGTCTGACTGCAAACTACTGATGCAGTCTTTCAATATGTTGTGCACCCGCCATACAGTAAATTCATAGTTCCCTAGATGAGACTGTCATGTGGGACTATGTCAAAAGCCTTACTAAAATCAAGATATACAATGTCCACAGCTTATCCACTAGGCCAGTAACCCTGTCAAAGAAAGAAATTACTTTGGTTTGGCATGATTTGTTCCTGACAAATCCATGCTGGCTATTTCTCGTAATCCTATTATCCTCTAGGTGCTTACAAATTGATTGTTTAAGAATGTGTTCCAGGATCTTTCCAAGTATTGAAGTTAGGCAGACTGGTCTATAATTTCTGAGGTCCTCTTTGTTCTCCCTTTTAAAGATAAGTACTGTTTGCCGTTCTCTAGTCCTCTGAGACCTCATCAGCCTTCCATAAATTCTCAAAGATAATTACTAACAATTCTGAGATTACAGAACTAGCTGAAGCAGGTACCTTAGCATGAATTTCATCTGGCCCTGAGGAAGATAGTGACGTGCCCAAGGCTCCATGCTAGGACTGGTGTTTAATATATTCATTAATAACTGAGGAAAAAGAGAGCAATGAGGTGGCAAAATTTGGAGCTGCTGCAAAATTATTTTGGTTAGTCAAGACTAGAGGAGACTGCAGCGAATTTCAGAGGGCTACTCGATAGCAGATTAAACAAATTGTTAACAAATGCTCAGTAATGCATCTAGGAAGAAGAAACTTGATCTGTTTTAAATTAACTAACTGTGCAGGAAAAAGTTTTGGATGTCATCCTAGCTAGCTCATTGAAAGCTTCCATTCAGTGTACAGCCAGGCTCAAAGGGTATGTCTACATTGCATTGTACACCCAGGTCTGTGGGACCTTGGCTTGCAGACTTGGTGTTGCCAAGCCTGCGTCTGAGTGTCCACACTGCATTGTAAACCTGGGCTTACAGTTGCTGAATTAGGCCAAGTGGGCCCAATCGGCCAATTAAACTGCAAACAGCGGTGTTTTAAGCTGTGTGGAGGGAACTAATTAGAAGGAAGCTCAGCTGTGAGGGAACAGGTGGGGCTTCTATAAAGACATGAGGCCTCACAGTGTGGAGGGACAACAGGGAGGAAGCCTACATTCCCTTTCCCTGAGGTAAAGGAGAAAGAAGGGGGAGACGAAGCCAAGTAGGCAGGAGTGAGAGCAGTAAGGTGGTGGAGATGCAGACCTTGACTGTTCAGTACAGGACCCTGGACTGGAACCCAGAGTAGAGGGTGGGCCTGGGTTTCCCTACCACCCACTGCAGAGTGGTACCTTTAAGGGCAGTAGATATGAAGGCTGCTGGAGTCAATGTAGGAATGACTTGGTCTGGGCAGCAGTGTGAGGACAGCCTGATGCTGCTTGCAGAGAGATTTTAGAAAGACTACCCTCGAAGGGGGGGAACCTTAGTAAACTGGCTGGAGGGCTAAGTCCTGAAGAGGAAGCAGTAGCTCCTGGATTGGGAGAAGCACTGCAGACTGAAAGGGAGAGACGGAGTGCAACTGCAGGAAAGGGTGTTGGCCTGATGCAGCTAATACCCAGAATGGCCAGCAGGCGACGCTATCCAGCGGGGAGTAGAGCACCCCGACACAAAGCTCTACTGAGCAAGCACTACATATATTATGGGCGGCCAAGACTGGCGTGTGTTGGTAGAGCAGCGTGGGACACCCAAGCCTAGAACAGCAGATGGGGCTGTAAGCCAGGACTGAGGTTCACTGTGGTGAGAGAGAGGAGTTGTCAGGCATGCAGTGTACCAGCAGTGAGAGGGTAGTGTAGTGCTGTAGGTTGGACAGTGATTTATTTGAGGAACTTGTACATCTTGATGTACGGAAACTGTTTGTTTTTCTACTGCCTCATTTTCTGGGGCCAGCTGTCTGTGGGATATGTGGCCTTGAGAGTGCACAGAGGAGCCAGGTGCATGTTCAACTTTCAGTATCACTTCCTAACAGACTGAAGCAGTGTGATTCTGGTGGACTGAAGATTCACTGCCTGTATGTAACCAGGCAAATGCCTTTGTTACTTTCATCCCCTGATTGATGCAGTGAAGTCTCTGCGGGGTTTTCCTGTCTCCCCCAGAGATTCCCATTAGAGAGTTGGATTTGGACCATGGAGACCAATTCCTTTGTACTGGAGAGGGTTGAACTAGGCTGCAAATTGCTGAGGAGAGACAGGATAGAAATAATGGACCACTCACCACAGTTTCTCTCATCCAATCCATTGGGACAGTCTTTAATCCCGTCACAGGCTGGGACGCACAGTCCATTGACAGAACAGAGAAACTCTCCGGGACAGGCTAAAAAAAATCACAAGGGGATGTTTAGTCCCCATTACAGGACCTCCTAAAAGCAAAACACTTGGAAGTGTGTGACTCGAAAATGTGTGACTACAAGCTTTCTTGACCTTGCCTGATCTGCAGGGATGTTCACACAGTGCTTGCTATGTTTCCAAAGTCCCGTGTAACGGCAGCCCCTGAATCAGTGCATACAGACCCTGGCTAGGGAATGGAGGTATTGACAGTTTGTAACTGATGCAGATCATGTGACAGGGTCCAGGAAATCAAGAGCAATCTCTCACCAGAACTCCTGGGAGCTACACTGTTTTTACATCCTGCCACACCGTGCATGATGCTGGGTGGAATACTGGGATAGATTCCCTGGGGGCTGTTACAAAAGCCTGCTCAGGGACCTGAAAAAGGTGTCCCCAGGACATGCAGGGAGTATGCAGAGAGGGACAGTGTGCACTGCCAAGTACTGCACAGTAAGCCCAGACTGACTTGGAGAGAGTGTGTATGCGCGCATGTGGGTGTGTGTCAGGCTTTGGCTTTCTCTCTGTCTTCCACATACATGGATTTCAAGGGAAAGCAGGAAATGACTCTCCAGGAGCCTTTGTGATTGAAACAGTCATTTCAAATTAAAATAAGCCGAGGCATCTAATTCCAAGGCCAGCTCAGTAATACAGAGGTAGAGGTGAGTCTGCCTGCAACTAGGTGTACAGTCCCTCAATACCTCTGTGGGTTGTGTATGATCAAGTGTTAAGTGCTTGAGTGTATTTGTGTGTCCATGGTTCAAAGTGATGTGTGCACATGTATTCGTGAGGGTAACGTCTGTACCTATAGGTGAGCTGTATCTGGGACTTGGCATGTGTGGCTCTCAACACGTGCCAGGATCTTGAGAAAGCTGCTGGTGACTGAGTTGCAGTGAAAGATGCAAAGTACATTCTCAGTTGGTATCTCTAGGCTATAAGAAGCCCTATACTCACGATCGGATTGGTTATAGAGGCTGTAGGCAGCCTGCACTCCGGGTCCGGTTAGGGAGATCTGAGAGGTGAAGCTGATGGTGATGCCGGCAGAAGACGCAACAGGAATTCGCTCAGCATAGGCTTGCAGGGTCCGCAGGCCACACAACCTGATAGAGAAGTACAGGCAGGACATCACAGAATTTGTGTGAAGGAGAAAAAAATGTCCTCAAGGGGAAAGGGTGTTGGGGCAGGAAGATTCCGTGGCACTTGGAAATTGGGGTCTGGTCCATGAGAGAGAGAGAGAGAACCACAAGGACTGGGATAACAGAGATGGGGAAACACCCTCTGTATGTTTTGGGGATGTAAAGTAGTGATAGAGGAAAGAGTGGTGATGCCCTTGGAAATGCAGGGGAAGCCAGACTTTTCAGCAGACCTGCCATTCAGCACCACATATTCTTCTCCACTGCACCAGCACTTAGCTACTTGGCTGGAACGTCCTGAGGCCAGAGCAACTCCAGAGACATCACTGGTTTTACACTAGTGTAACCAAGATCAGGGGCCAGAGAAAATGAAATGTGCAATGAAGCAGCCCTAGAGACTGATGGAGATGGAGGGAAAGAAAAGAGACCTTCTAAGGGTAAGATGGAGAGAATTTTGAAATGAAAGTGGTAGTAAACACCATTTAAAATTAGTGATAAATGTGTTTAATGGTTCTGGATGTTCCGAACTGAACAGCTTTGAAGAGAATATTATGCACTTGGTAACAAAAACCAGGCACAGGGAATTGGTGTCATGGGTGTTCTTCTGAAAACGGGCCATATTTTATATACAGTCCACTGGCCCAAATTCTGCTCTGTTACCTCGGCATAAATCCAGAATAACTCCACCTACTTTTGAAGCATTAATTCTGATTTATCCCTGTCTGGGGAAGACCAGAATTTAGGCTGTCTAATCCAATGCTATTTCTATATTGTCTTTCCTATGAACTTGTGTCCTAGATGCTTCACATGGTTAAATAAGAGTTAAAGAGAGGTTGGACTAAGGAGAAAGGAAGAAAAAAGTACATGCAAGGAAGAGATGCTGTAGTGAGGCGGCCTGGCTCCCAGCTGCCCCAGAGAGGGATGAGCCCTTACGGACGCCAAAGTGGGCGGAGCCGCAGGAGCCTCTGCCCGCCCCCCAGAGGTCAAGGCGCAGGGCAGGAAGTATAAAAGACCAACCCCAGGGCTCAGAAGCTGGCCAGCCGCCGGAGAGAGCAGACGTCCCTAGGGGAGCCTGAGACTGGGAAGCTCCTGCAGCCCCAGGTGGCCGCCCAGACTGGCCAGAGCTGCCCCGCGCCCGCTACCCGGAGGAGCTGCCGGAGCTGCCCCGCGCCCGCTACCCGGAGGGGTTGTCGGAGCTGCTGCCCAACCCCTGCCCCGATGAACCTATGCTCCTGGACCCCCCAGAGGCCAACGCCAGGACCCAGGTAGGGCCCGAGGGGGAGTACGGAAGTAGCCTGGGGGCAGCTGACCCTAGTCCGGCTGCAGCACACCCAGAGCCAATGTCAGTGTGTTGTGGCCAGGATCCCCACTGACACAGCGGCAGGGCCCCGGGCTTTTAGGGCCCCGGGCTGGGACACAGAGGAGTGAGTGGGCCTGCATCCCCCCTGCCACTCCACTCACGGGTGGCAGTCTCCCTCTCACCCCTGCGCTCAGGACCAGCAGCTTGGGCTTACCTTGCTGAACTGTTTGCTCAGCCCCTGCCTGAGGGTCTGAGCCCTAAACTGTTGTTTCTTGCCCCATGTAGTGAGGCTCCTGGCTCCCAGCTGTTCCAGAGAAGGACGAACCCCAACAGTGGATGTGTACAGATGCAAATAGAGGGGAAGTTGGTGAAATGAGACATACAAGACAGCTGTTGCTGATGACAGGCTGTGACACCCATAGTGGAGAGTCTGAGGTCATTGGAAAAACTCCCTGGCTCAGGTCCAAAGACAGAGGTGGCTGAGGTCAGGTGAGCAGCAGAGACAAGGTCTGCGAGGTAGGTTGGAAAAGGGTTTTAAAATGAGACGAGAATTTTGAACAGGCTCCTGAAATGAAAGCGGAGCCAGCTGGAGGGGTCTGAGGATGGCAGTACAGTGGCCGTGCTTCTTTGTACATGGGAGAA
Source organism: Gopherus flavomarginatus (assembly GCF_025201925.1). NCBI lineage: Eukaryota > Metazoa > Chordata > Testudines > Testudinidae > Gopherus > Gopherus flavomarginatus. Next base: position 100,652,312 of record NC_066617.1, on the reverse strand, counting down.
GGTGGGCAGCGGCAACCAGTGCATGATGGCAGTTGGGCTTAGGGAGGCCCTGGAGAAGTCTTTATAGATGGGAGATTTTATAGGCAAAGCAGGAAGAGGCAGAGACTCAGAGGCAGATTTGTGCGGAGGAGGATTCGAGGCAGTAGCACACACAGACGCTACTGCAGAGGTGGTGATAGGCACATTTGCAAACACAGGAGGTGTGGGAGGATGGCAGGGCTGCACACAGTGGGGGAAACTAGACCGTTTGCTTTACACAGCACGAGGAAGAAGGGAAGTTGATAGCGACATTGGAGAGGTTTGGGGATGTTGCCTTTGCCCAAAAGAAGCACTTCTTTCTCTAAGATGCTTTTCTGAAGGAAGTTGAGGCAAAGTCATACATTTACTTGGTCTAGTTAAGCAGTCAGTGGACAAGGAGGAGTCACTAGAGTATTGAAAAAGATATGGACAACTGAGTGCCATCAGCACAGTAGTAGCTGTTACAGTTAATGGCACAGATCAAATGACTGAGTGGGGGCAAGTAGATAGAAGTTAGAGCTGGCAAATATTTCCTAGCAGGAATCTCCTCCTTCAGATCTGGGGGCTGGCTAAACAGGAGAGGGCTGGGGACAAATTGAGACTCATGCAGAAGTAATCTGGGGTTGGAGGTGGAGAGTGATAATCCAGCAAGAACATGAGCACACACCTTCTGTTCTGAATAATCCACTGGCCTTGAGTACATGGCAGATCATACTTCTGTCTCCTCAGTGTGTAGGCATCAAACCATAGGACAACTCCATAGTCAAGAGATGGGACCTGCATGCAGAGTGGTCCAAGAGCAGAGCTGAGGTAGCAGCAGAAAACTACATTTCCATCCAACCAAATGGGACCATCAGCATGAAATGGGCAGAATGAACACAAATGGGAGAGCAATGAATTCATACAGTGCCCAGCTGGCAAGAGGTAGGCACAGTCTACACAGGCACCAGGCCACTGCCCACCTTAATCCTGAAGTATGGCACCCTCTGTCATTCCAGATCTGCCTCCAAGACCTCTGCCAGAGCATCTTAGTAAGAGGGTGACCAGATGTCCCGATTTTATAGGGACAGTCCCGATTTTGAGGTCTCTTTCTTATATAGGCTCCTATTACCCCCCACCCCCTGTCCCAATTTTTCACAATTGCTGTCTGGTCACCCTACACAGTCAGTCATTTCTTCCAACGCTCCCTGCTAGACCACTCCTACCCCCCCCCCAGACACCTTTCCCAATGCACCCCCATCATGGAGGCTGTTCCAGCCCTAGATCCTACTCTCAGCCCTGACATGCAGGAACCCTGCTGTTCCAGTCCTGGGGCCTTGCACCTAGCTGTGCCAATGCACCTCTCTCCTCATCCTTGCTACTCTAATTCTGGGTCTTGGTTGAACTGAGACAGGCTGGATTTGGAGAACAGAAGGCGACTGCCTAGTGAGTTTACTTGATAGTCACAAGTCCAGGGCATAGCTCTAGGAGGAGAGCCACAAGAGTCAGTTCATCAGGAACCAATGCCAGAATTGGAAGTATTGTAGGGCAATGATTCCCAGCTTTTTCCTTACAGGAAACCTCTCCCCTCAAACCTTCCTCCCATCTAGGTGGGGCTCTAGCAGGGAGTCCCTCCCATTTAGCATTACAGGAAGAGCTGGATGGCTGTGATCTCATGACCCTCTGCAGTAGGGCCTGCAGAGATGAAACTGCCTGGCACTCAGCCCCTCTGTGCCACTTGAGTCAGAATGGAGAGGGCATTGCCACAGAGCAGTGGTGAAGGGGAAAGGATGCTCTTGAGTTCTGTTCAAAGTCACTACTGGGGAAAGGTTTGGCTAGGGAAAGCAGAGGGGCTGGGGGGCTCACCATCATGAGCCAGGTGCACTGTGTGTTGGGCGAGTAGTAGCTCGGGTAGTGTGGAGTGTTGATCTTCCCCTGCAGTTCCAGGCCTCCCTGCAGTGTTAGATTCACCTGGCAGTCTGAAAACAGACAACAGCCCCCCGCCCCCACCACGTCAGCTGGGAAAACTGGATCCTCGCCTGCTGCAGAAAAAAGGGACTTGCCCCACCCTCCAGAGAATGGGGGAAGGCGCAGGCTACATGTTTGCTAGAGACACATGAAGCTGCTTGCTGTGCTCACGGTCTGTGTTCTCTGTGGACCAACATCATGCTTTTCCAGCTGGGTTTGCTGGGAGCATCAGAAACATCCCAGGGGAGCTACCTCCTGACGAGGGGGCACCTCAGAGGCAGACAGCTGAGAGAGTCAACTGCAGGTGTGGATGCCTGCTTGGCCTACTACATTGCTATGCCACAGGGTGTACACGCCGGGAAGAGCTGGGGATGGTGGGGTGAAGGATCATAGTGCAGGAGATACCAAGAGACCAGAGCTAGAGAAAAGGGCAGTGGGTACAGCTCAAAAATGAGTAAGTGGCTGAAAAAGAGGAAAGCCCAACTGAGAGAGGCTACACGCTGAGCTCTCATGAGCTAAGCAGGAGTCAAGCCTGGCTTGTACTAGCATGGGAGACCGTCAGAGAAGTGTCCAAAGCAGTGGTGCTGCTGTAACAGGCAGTGCTCTTCCCTCTGACTCAGTGCCATTGCTCCAGCCTGGCATTAGGGGTTACGGAGACATTAGTGTTGTCTGCTGTTAGTTGACTTGGACAACCCTTGCTCTGACCACTCCTGGTTATTAAAGATCCCATGGCATTTTGTGCAAAGTAAGGTTGTTAACCTCCTTCTCCTGGCCAATTTCCAATAGGAGGCCATTCTACTGACCTAAATTCCTCTGTGGCTTTAGCTGAATGCAGGACTCCTCACTTCTATCTATCTCCATCCTTTTTTTGGCTGCCATCACTGGAGCATGTAAGTGCTGCACAATCTTTAATGAATTCCTATCCCAAACCGTTGTGTGGTGTTTTTATGCGAAACAGCTGCAATGCTCCATCTCAGTGGGAGTGCCTGGTGCTGGTGGGTGAAGTGACCTGTAGAATACGTGTGAGGCTAATTGACAAGGGATCTGCACTGTGTGAGCTCTCCTAGCTCTTTCATTCTCCATACTTTCCCTCCAGCCTTCCTCACCTTCAGATGGCACAGCCTGGGCAGTGAGGATGAAAGGATCGTAGTAGCTGTACATCGCTTTCTTCCATACCACGGACATGACATGACCCGAAGAAAGAACTTCCACCATGGGCTCCTGACGGCTGCAGCCATAGAATCTGAGAGGAAAGAGATAGCAGGAAGTGTGAAAGAGGGTGAGAATGAGGAAAGGAGGTGAGAAAAGGAGAGGAGTGAAGTGGTGGCAAGAGACGGGGAGAGAGAAAAAAGAGGGGATGAAGTTATTCAGACCTTTAACTTCAGTATGTTGCTAGACACTATGGCCTAAATCCTCAAAGGTGTTTAGGCTTCTGACTTTCATCAAAATCAATGGATATTAGGAGCCTAAATACCTTTGAAGCTCTGGGACTAGTAACCAAATCAAGGAATAGCATGGAGAAAAGGGCTCAGATGAGGGTGGGGGAGCATGTCCCCACCCCATGTCAGGACCTTCATCTTGTCTCACACCAGACCACCTTCATGAGGACTCTGAGACCACAGAGTACCTCTTGTGATGCTACACCACATATTCTTTATAGAGATATGCTTATGATATGAATATGACATAACTAAGATGTATTTTATGCAAGATGGGTCATGTGAGGTATCATTGGAAAGGTTATGATTTACTGTATATGACTATCCTATTTGTATGCATATATCATTTCTGCATCTGAAGTTAGGAATATTGACTATAACAAGTACAACTGTGTTTACACTTGGGGAACGTCCACCAGACAATGTGCAATCAGCCTGGATGGGCCATTAGGAAGGACAATAGGACTTTAAAGATACTAATCTCCCTCCTTCCTGAGAAGTTTCCTTGGGATGCTGCTTTGACACTGCAGGGTCATGTGATCATGTCACCTGATACTGGACACCATCTTGGACTGCTGGTATTTTTCCACTAGGAGGGGGTGGGGGTCAAACTGGGGAACAAAGGATTCCTGCCATATGCAAATCCTATTTAAGGCTGGCAAGTGAGTTAATCTTGGTTCTTCTTCACTGCATCCCTGCCCAAGAAGGAAGACTGCTGAAAACACCTGGAGAATCAAAGGAACTAAGCTGTGGGGGCAGGGCGTGCAGGTAAGAAAGGTCTAGCGTGTGAGAGGAATACCCGGAGATTTAAGCTGCAAGCAGTGCAGTTTACCTTCAAGAAACTCTGCAACCAGCATAAAACAATATTTAGGGTGAGAATGTGCTACTGTTAACTAGTTGTTTTAGTGTATTAAGCTTAGGTTGCTGTGTTATGTTTTGTTTGCTCAGTAATCTGCTTTGATCTGTTTGCTATCCCTTTTAATAACCCAAAATCTACCTTTTATAGTTAATAAACTTGTATTTTTTGTTTATTCTATAACCAGTTTGTGTAATTCATAACTGGGAGGCCAAAAAGCTGTGCATATCTTCCTCCACACTGAGAGGGGGAGTGAATGTCATTACTTACGCTGTACAGATCTCTATCCAGCACAAGACAGTGTAATTTTGGGTTTACACTCCAGAGGATGTGTGCACCTGAGTGCTGGGAAATCCCTGAACTGAACCTTCCTACACAGAGCTCTGATCTGTGTCTCTTTGCAGCTGGGTGTGTCCCTACCTGTGTGTGTGTGCAGCAGGACAGGGTGAGGGAGCCCAGGCTGGTGGTATGGGTGAACTCAGTGGAACCCCAGTACATCAGGTGGCACCGCAGAAGGAGGACCAACCCATCACACCCCTCATCCATAAATCAGTCATTTTAGAGCCTTCAGGAAACCCTGTTCTCCCTCTAACCTTAATATGGTCCAGACCCTATTCCTAAGGAATCTTAGTCAGATCTTCAGCTGGTGTAAAATCAGCAGAGTTACACTGAAGTCAGTGCAGCTACACCAATTATAGTAGCTAAGGATCTGTCCAAGGATCCTCTTATAAGGTTCCTGACCCTAAGATCTGGGCTGCTCTGAGGAGGAGTCCTATATCAAGTGATGTTCTCATGAAGCTCCTTGGTCTCTGAAGCACAATCTCTTGTTCCACTACCACTGTCACTGTGGAGTTGCTGTTCTTATTCATCTAAACACTTCAACTAGTTGAACTTTTTTTTTTTTTTTTTTACTAAACTGAAGGGTTGCCTCCCTAATATCCCACAGCAGTGAGTTCTACAGGTGAGTTAGTGTACTGTGAGAAATGGTAAGTAGCACCAACTGACTCACCTTCTTCCTACCACTTGCTATATTTTATATCACTGTCGTATGAAAGCTACTTACGAGGTGATGAGACGGTTCTCCAGTGGCCCGGCCGCATCATACATGGCCAGCCGGTCCCTGCACTCCGGGAGGGTCCACTCCAGACATAGTTTGATCATGTGGCCTTTGGGACCACGGAGGTGCCAAAGACAACTGGAGGCCAAGTAGTCAGGGCCCTTCAGCCTGAGGACTTCCTCTGCCCTGATGTGGCTGTACCTGTAGCAACCTGAATCCATGAGACAAACAGAACCACAGAGTGCTGTTAGCTGAGCGTCAGGGAAGGGGCTCTTGCCAGCAAGATACCCTAATGATGACCAATGTAAGCCACAACTACAGGGTTAGGTTCTATGTTAGCCCAGTTCCTCCCAGTGATCTCACTTTACTTTCACACTTCACCCTAGTTCCTCCCAGTAACACCAGTCCCCTCTCACTAGCCTACTCCAAGTTAATTATCGCCTTCTTCTAGGCAGACTCTCATTCTCATATTTCTCTTCTCTTTGACCTATTTTCCTTGTTCCTGGCCCCATCCTCCACTTACTGTGTATCCTACTTAGAGCACACACTGCCTGTTCTCTGAATGACACTTCTAATTCTCTTTGGGTTGGCAGCTCTGAATGGGGACTGAAAGTGAAGGGAAGAGTGAGTTTCCAAGTGCATACCATGCATGCACACACAGAGCCTGAGCACAAATGGCCAGCTATTAGCTAGAGAGTTTGTGACACTGGGTTAAATGTTCAAAAGCACCTATGTGTCTTAGGCACCTTAGCCCAGATCCTCAAAGATATTTCAGTGCCTAACTTCCATTGAGATAAATACTGAACACCTCTGAGGATCTGAAAGTCAATGTGATTTAGACTGCTAAGTCACAGTGATGTTTTTGAAAGTGTTATTCACTGTGTGCAGCATCTGTGCTTCATGAATACAATCCTCTTCCTCTCATTTTCCTTGATCTCACATCTCAGGACAGTAAACAATAATTCTGATCCCTCACCAAATCCCCCCAAACAAAATGAACTCAAAAACCAAGGGAAAGGATGGCCTACCCAGAGTGGATTTCAGCACTACTATGTCTTTCACACTGGATTCTGTTGGAAAGGAAATATATAAAAGAAAGAAAAAAACCATAAGAATCTGTAGTACCTAAAATCTAAGTTGCAGGATGGGCCCCTCTCCTCCTTTCTGTGCCCAGTGGTCCCCCCATCAAGCACTACCCTGGGTGCCTTCGTTCCTTACTATGCCTGTTATCAAGATCTTCCTTGGTCACCTCCTTTATCTCCCATTCCTCCTATCCTTGTTCAACCTATCCTGGGCCCTGTCCCTCTTACCCAGGATGCCCCAACCTGCCATGAGCCTCTCTCCTTTGTTTGGCCATCATCTGGTCCTCTCCCAGGCATATTCTCTTCTTCCCACCCAAGCCAGTGATTAACCTAGGCCCCCGTTCTTTATCCACACCCCAAGTGGCCTTAGGCCCTTCCCCTCCTAACCATGCTCATTGTCAAGCACTAGCACCCCAGGGAAGTGCCTTGCTTCCCATGCCTCCCAAGGTTCTACCCTGGCTATCTGCCTGCGACCCAACCCACTTTCCTCCTTTCTTCTCTCTTACTCTAGATGGAAAGAAAGTCCCTTGGGATGAGCAGAGATGTGGAGATAGAAGGATCCAAATCCCAAAGGGGATTGGGCTCTTCTCACTCAGGGCCTCAGGGAGGGGGGATTCTTTCCAATGACTTCAGTGGGCTTTGTATCTGCTGTCAAAGGGGGTTATGAAGGGAAAAAAATAAGTGAAAATGTGAGGATAACAGGGAGGATTGGTACAAGTGACCACAAGGTATGTGAGTTTGGCACAGTGAATAACTAGGTTAACAGAATACTGTGGTCCAAAGGGATTCTTTAACAAGAAAATCAATTATGGGGAATTAAGAAATTTGGGGCCCTCTTCTTCCTGTTGCAGGATATGAATAACTTCCACTGAAAACAGTGGGAGTTTCTTGTAATCTCTGAGAGACAGGGATGGAGAGAGGACAAAGCCCCCAGTGAGTGATGTCCAGTAGATGGAATATTGAACTGCTCTATAAAATGTCCCTTTAAAAAAGGAACATAAAGAGAGGACAATCCACAAACCTGTTTAAAAAAATAGTGTCAGATTGTGGTTGACCCATTTAGGGGAGTTGGGCCCAGCCCCACCTGTGACTGATCATCTCCCTCCCAGCTCATGCTAGGAGGCAGTGATCAGGTGAAAGTTTGTAGATCACCTGGTCCTCATAAAGGCCAGCAAGAGCTTTGTTGAGTGGAGGGCTGCTGGTGGGTGGGAAGATTGTGGTTTCAGGAGTTCCTAGGGCAAGGGAAAGAGGCCAGGTTATAGATTCATAGACTCTAGGACTGGAAGGGACCTTGAGAGGTCATCGAGTCCAGTCCCCTGCCCTCATGGCAGGACCAAATACTGTCTAGACCATCCCTGATAGATATTTATGATTATGATATATGATTCCTAGGCAGATGGCCTCCTGAGGGTAATTCTATAGGGAGTAGATTGGCTCCTAAAGAAGACCTTGAGTCAGGGTGAAAGAATGTGGTTGATATTTTTGAACCTGTGTTAAATAGATTTTATTCTGGAGAAATAAAAATGAGTTCCTGAAAGAAAAGGGGCTGAAATCCAGTGGCTAGAGAGAGATTGCGGGCTTACAAATAGCTATTAGTAAAAAAGTGAGGGAAGACTTGGAAGATCTGACCACATACAAATCAGTGGGTTGATAAAATAGGCACCCTATGATAAAGAGAGGCAGCTAACAAATTTAGTAATATTAAAGAGTCTTCACATAGGGGCATTTGGCTGAGGATTTTAAAACACTTTACTGCTGTCAATTAATTACACCTCAACAAGCTGTGAGGTTGGAAAGTGTAAAGGAATTGTTAGCTAACATTTTATTCCCATTTTACAAATGGCTAAACAAAGACATAGATTAAGTGATTTGCCAAGGCAGTGTCTGTCCCAGGGATAGAATCCTGGGGTCCTGATTTTTGCCCCCTGTTCTAGGCGCTAGACATACTTCTTCCCAAACTCAAATCTTACTCAACTACAGACATTTACTTTTGAAATGTCATGGAGAAACAGGGAAACCCCAATAGATCATGGTGGCCTTACAATTGAGCAAATCTAACTTTAGACCCTAATAAAATAATGAACAAATGTGACGGGAATGAGAGGGAAAAAATGGAAACCTTTAGAAGATAATGGGACTGACAAACTTGATTGCTTTTTTTGATAGAATTACTAAATTAGTGGATAAAGGGAAAGCGGAAGATGCAATATAGCTTGATTTTTAGTGAATCATTAGGCAGGTGTTTCATGAAATCTTAATTTAAATTGGCTTGAATGTGAGCACTGTCACATACAGTGCACCAGAAACTGAAGAGCTGCAAATAAAAAATAATTACAAATGGCAATTTATTAAATGGAGAGAGGTGTTCAATGGGACGTTAGGTTTGGTCTTATTTAACATCTTCATTAATGATCTCGAAGAGGGAGTAAAAAGCATTTTAATGACATTCCCCAATACTAAATTAAATAACAGCCATGCGAACAGAGAGAAAAGGACCTTGTGAAGTGAGAAATAGGGTAGGGATATAACAAAATAAGATTAATCTGGGTAAAATGCCAGATAATATATCTAGGCGGAAATGGTTGGAAACATGCTATTTAATGAGAAACTTGGAATTGGCAATAGTGAAAGAGACCCCGGGAGTAACAACAATAGCAAATTAGAGATGAGTTTGCAATGTAATAGGGCAAAATTTAAACAAACAAACACAGTCGTTGTGGGCTCTATGCCCACAGAGGTATCGCATCACAGAGCAAGGAGGGAGCAATCACACCATGGGCCTGATCCAAACCCCAGTGCCATTGATGGCATTTTTTTTCCCACTGACTTAATGGACTTTGGATCAAGGCCTAAAAAAGACCTGAAATATCAAGGGTGGTTGCCAGGCTCTCCCAGGACCCTTTAACAAGCCAGATCTCTATTTTGTGCACTGATTTAAAAAAAAATCTTGAAGTCAATATAAGGAATTGAAATGATGGAAATATGACAAGCATCATGAAGCAGAAACAATTGTAATCTAAGTATGTTGCATTCAGTTCTGTTCTCAGTCTATCGGAGAGTAGAATAGTCTCCCAAGGAACGTCATGGAAGCCCGGTTGCTTGGGACATTGGAGTAAAGCTACAAAGCATATAGTGCAAGGAACAACTCTGTGTTTGCCAAAGCTGAAGGAGGAGGCAAAGGAAAGGACAAGATGCTATCTAGTCAGTTACTGCCATCTCTTACTCCGTGAGTCTATAATTCTTCAGGGGAATAACCAAACTTCATGAAAAGTGTGTCCTGTATAAGGAGGAAACACTTGTAATTCATTCCCCTGTCCTGTTCTGTCTTCTGCCTTTCCCTCTAGCATACATTCTACCCTTCTCCTATTTTTCCTCTTATCCCCCTTCCTCTCCCCTCTTTAACACACTCCTCTCCTCCTTTCCTCTCGCCTTCCCTTTCAGTAATGCCATTCAGTCTAGCCTCTCAGCCTGCCTGCAGCAACTTATAGGCCTCAGCCCCTAATCCTGAAAGTTTAGGTCACACTTGGGTGGCTGATACTCACCCAGCAGAACCAGAGAGTCTGGATCAACCTTGTACTCTGTCTGGTAGGAGAAGCGGCTTGTACCGTTGGCACTGGAGAGAAGCTCTCTGCAGAGAGTCATGTTCACCCTCTCAGCAGTCATCTCCTTGTGCTGACTCTCGGGGACTTGAAGGGCGAACCAGAAGAAGAAGATCAGGGACCCCTCCCTAGCAGGGAGATATCACATTAATTTCCTTCATCCTTTTCATTTCAAGTGAGTTCAGCACTGGTGAGAGTCACCTCACTGACAACCCTGGAGACAGATGTCCTCCTCTCTTTAGCTGCAAAGCAGACACATCAGTGCAAACGTCCCAAAGCACACTGCCCCACCAATGTGCCTCAGCCCTGACCTAGAGAGACCACCTTTAGTGGAAAAGAAGAGCCAGTGGGTCCATGGTCCATTCAATAGTTGGTCTTTCTGCTGAGTAAGCCATCTTGTGCCACTGGTAATGGGTTTAATGATCTGGACACCTGCCCATAAGAAACTAAAATTAGATCATTAAACTTTTTTATAATCCACTTGAATGTGCTTCAGGTGGAAATGACTTGTGGTCACTGCTGACATAGTTTGGAAATGTTGACCTTTAAGGCTCCATGTCCCATCTCCCAGTAGTGACAAGTGACTGATGCTAGACTCTGTTCAGCTGATCAGAATGAGCCTTTAATCCTGTGCAGGGACCACTGATACAGTGTAGGAGATCACAACCACGGTAGTTTGTCAGCTGAATGACAGAGAAAATGGACCGAGCTGGGGAGTGACTGTAGGCCTGAGTGAAAAAACGTGAATGAAACATTTTCTTGCTTGAAAATGGTTTTTTTTCTGAAATAGAAATTTTCTGTGGGCAAAGATTGCTGTTGACGTAATTTGCCATTGCAAAAATCAAAACAAAATGTTGGGATCATGTTGACACTAATCTCCACATCTTCCCTAGCCACCATAGTGCCCTGAGGCAGCTGTAGTTCCAGGTTCCTCCTACTCCATTTCTCCCTTATGGGCCCTGCCCCGTGCAGAACTACATCTCCCAGGATGCACAATGGTCTTTGTGGCATTTCATTTTGTGTTGACAGTATAAAATGAAACATTTCTATTCAAGAATGTCAAAACAGTCTTTCAATAGAAAATGCTGAGACTAAACCTTTTGACATTTCCTAATTAATTTTTTTCTGGACTTTTCATTCCATAAGAAGTTTTGTTATTTTGACTTTTCATCTCAGTTGGGGCTGAAAACAAACGTTGAATTATTGGAATTTCCTGTGGGATGGAAATTCCATTTTTCAATCAGCTTTAGTCCAGAGCCCATGTGGAGTAAGAATGGAGGTTGCAGCAGCTCTTATCAGATGAACAGATGGCTATTGAACAAGATCACAACTTAACTGTAACTTTCACATAGGACAGGAGAGACAGAGTCTTGAAAAGCAAACAAAGGTGGATGTAACACTCACCCGAAGGCATATACTGTGCTGGAGTTGTAATATGGATCCAGGTCTGTGACACGAATAATTTCCCTCAGCTGTAATCAGAATGCCAACTGATAACTAGCCAGCAAGAGTACAACAGCAAACTTCCCATGGAACCCACCCAGTGCTCCAGCCCCCGGTTTTGGTATAACTCACCTAGTCTTCCATTCACAGAAGCACCTCTGGCCCTTTCCCCCACTCAGCCTCAGCCCCCACACATGAAACCATCCTCACCATCTTCTGTAGCTTTGCTGACTCAGTCCAGAAGGCTCTGGATTCTGGCCGTCCAAGGTCCAGGGAGTACTGACAATTGAGGATCCGGAGGCTGCCGGAGTAGAACTGCAGGACGGTTGATTCCAAGTGTCGTGGTCTGTAGTCTGACAACAAAAGACACAGGAAGATTAATCCATGGATGTGAAGGACAGAGGGTTCTTTGGGTGGGTGAGGGAACTTAGCTAGCTCCCTAGGGAATCAGCGCACAGATGGTTGACCCATGGCAACCGTCCAGGAGTCACCGATTCTCTTTGTCATCTAAATCAGCTTCCTCCTTGCCAGGACACATGAGCACCAGCATAAAGAACAAAACACCTTAGAACTGTTACCTAGGAAATACCAGGTCAGCACTCCAGCTCCAGCCAACAGCACAAGGACTATCCAGAGGGGTGCGTAGCGCAGACAGTCGCGAGCCTTGCTTTTGGGTTCATCCTCAGATGGGATGTTTGCATCTTCCTCAGCCTCCATCATGGGCATCTAGTCAGGCAGCAGACCAAGGATCAGGCTGTATTATCTTCGCATCCCTTGCTCCCTTCCTATGTGTCCTTTGTCATCTATATGCTTCTCGTCCTATTTGTACATCCCCTTGTTATCTATGCATAGGGCCCTATCAAATTCACAGCCATGAAAATCACGTCAGAGACTGTGAAATCTGGTCTTTTCTCTGCTTTTACTCTCTACTATACAGATTTCATGGAGGAGACCAGCATTTCTCAAATTGGGGGTTCTGACCCAAAAGGGAGTTATCTGGGGGTCGCAGTATTGCCACCCTTACTTCTGCAGTGCCTTCAGAGCTGGGTGGCCGGAGAGCAGCGGCTATTGGCTGGGTGCCCAGCTCTGAAGGCAGCGTCCTGTCAGCAGCAGCACAGAAGTAAATGTGGCAATACCATACCATGCCATCTCTGAAGGCAGAGCCGCTGCCAGCAGCAGCACAGAAGTAAGGATGGCCTGGTATGGTATTGCCGCCCTTCCTGCTGCGCTGCTGCCTGCAGAGCTGGGAGGCCAAAGAGTGGCGGCTGCTGACTGAGGGCCCAGCTCTGTATGAAGCAGCCTAGAAGTAAGGGTGTCAATACCATACCAGGCCATTCTTACTTCTGCGCTGCTGCTGGTGGCGGTGCTGCCTTCAGAGCTGGGCTCCCAGCCAACAGCTGCCACTCTCCAGCTGCCCAGCTCTGAAGGCAGTGACACCAGCAGCAGCAGCACAGAAGTAAGTGTAGCAGTACCGCAACCCCCAGCCACACAATATCTTTGCGACCCCCCCCCCTTAAAATAACCTTGTAACCCCCCCCCCAATCCTTTTTTGGGTCAGGGCCCCTACAATTACAACACTGTGAAATTTCATATTTAAATAGCTAAAAAAATGAAATTTATGATTTTTAAAATCATACGACCATGAAATTGACCAAAATGGTCCGTGAATTTGGTGGGGCCCTAGCTATGCCAAATCCCTAGGACCTTGCTCATTGCTTACACAAGCAAAACTCCCGTTGAAGTCCCACAGCAGTTTATTCAGTCATTACTTAGGCAGAAGCTGAATGAGACCTTTAGGATCATGCCCTATGCATCTTCATGCTGGCTCTGTGCCCCTAGTGTCTGTAAGTCCTAACTTTTTAATACATTCCCCAGCATACCTGTGTCTGCCCCCAAATGTCACTGAATGCAACAGCATCACCTAAGCAGACTGCTGAGCTCCAGGGGTCTGCAAGGCAACAGGAATGCTTTCAAATGCTGCATAACCCACTCTAAAGTACCTCCTTGCTACCCCACCTCTCCCCACTCCCCACTGATGGATACTAGGGAGCGGTGACCCCTCAAAGGTAATTCAGCCCTCTACCTTCCAGATCGCCATCTTTACCCCTCCTCCCACAACACCTGATTGTCTGACTTATTCCTGCCTTCTCCCCTTCCTGTAATCGCCCGTGATTCTCTGCTAAGAAGTACTATAGCCTACCAAGACAGGATGCTCCTGGGCTGGCTGCCTCGGACACTCTCCCTCTACAGTCCCTTAAGAGGCTCGGCGAAAGTCCTGTCACCCAGTAACAAACTAGCAGAGGCCAAAGGATTTGCATGTTTCCTTCACTGAGAAGCAACGTATGAGTGTGCATGGACATGAATGTGAGGGAGTGTGCGGGAGTGTCAGAGAGGGCCTGAGTGTGTGTTAGCATGTTCCAAAGCATGTTTACATGGTGCTCTGCCTGCCTGGAGGGCACACACACATATGTTAGTGAGTTATTTGCATGCATGGGGCTGTGCCTGTGTGTGTTAGAGTGTAGAGGTGAAGGGTGTGTGTGAGTGCCTGTTAGAGGAGGTCCCTAGGGGGCTGAAGCATGTGGATGCACATGTATGTGCACACATGGAAGTCTGTATTAATGTGTGTGCTGCATGACCATATGAGAACAACAAAGGGCAGCCAGCATTCCTTATTCACCCCAGTACGGAGTCTCCTCCCAACCCTCAGCTTTGCTCCTCAAATACAGAAACACATGTAAAGAGTGTTTAAAAGAAAGCAACTCAATGGAAACATCTAACTTAACAAGAGCGGGCACAAAGACAACAATGAATCCATTAACACCACCACTTCCTGTCTCCTACAACCCTCTCACATGCAGCAGAGATCGGAGCTCTTCACTGTGATCTCCTTTCAGCTGACGTTCCTCAGGGGTATCCCCCTGCCCCGGAGCAGGAGGGAGGAGGCAAGGGTCTCTACTCCACCTTCAAGGGATTCCTTCAAAACAACAGCCACATAAAGAACCACAAACTGATCAAAAAGAGCCTCCCTTTGCTAGAAGATCAATTCTAGGCACTGGGGTTTCCCCCAAAGCTACAGACCTACCTTTGAAACCTCCAGCTCTGCGTGTGGCCGGGCGCACACACATTGGTAGATATGTGTTTACACAAGCCCAAGGCCTCCCTGGCGATCAGTAATCTGAGGCCATGTCCCTTTGTTTTGGCCTTTGCCCTGTCCGGCCCTACAGAGAGGGCTGAGCGTGCCCAGGAGAGAGACAGTTTTCTCTAATGGAGGATGGCTCAGAGGGAAAGGAGGTTTGCAGAGAGAGAGGATCTGCAGGCTGTGAAGAGATGATGCTGTAAAAAGCCCGGGTAACAGTCCCCTGTCCCCTGAGAAGCCTAACCTGGAAGGCAGGTGCAGACGGATCACAGATTCCCTCTATGGGGGCAACTAGTTGCTCAGCAACTGCTTTCTGTCTTAGTTACACTCCTGGGTCCCAGTGGAGCTAAAAGGCACACATGGCACAGAGAAGAAAAGACTTGTTCAGACGGAGTGGGGAGGGTTGAAGGCAGTGGGCTGTACAAAGGAGGGACAAAGGGAGGTGGCAGGGGCTAGCACTGTCCAAACTAATAGCACTGGTAAGAACTAGGCAAAGCTTTATAGGTGCCTCTCAGTCCTGACCAGCAATGCTCTCTGCCACTCCAATTCTGAGCCTCCCCCTGTCCCTTCTTGGCCAATTCTCCTCACTCTCACCCTATAGCACCCTCGCTAACCCAATCCTAGGCTCCTACGCAGCTTTGCCAATGCCTCTCATTCCAGCTTGGAGCATCCCATTTCTTTAGCCCAAGGCTCTCCATGCAGCTCTGATAATACATCTCATCCAACTCACCTTCTGGTGTATAGTCCAGAGACCCTACTGTACATGTACCTTGTGCTCTGTAAAGGCACCTCATTTTTTACCAGAAGTAACTGTGCTTTAACCATAAATAAATAAAGGCCAAGTCAAATGGGGAGACAAGGTGGGTGAGGTAATATCTTTTATTGGACCAATTTCTGTTGGTGAGCGAGATGAGGTTTAGAAGTTGGTCCAATAAAAGACGTTACCTTATCCATCTTGTCACTCTAATATTCTGGGGCCAACATTAAAATAAGAGATATACCCATCTTCTAGATCTGGAAGGGACCATATTTTTAAAGGCATTTAAGTGTCTGTCTGTCTCTCTAGGTGGCTAATATCTTTACAAATCTGGCACTTTGGCACCTAACGGTAAAATTGTAGAAAACCCCTACATTACTTAGGACCCCAAGTCTTATTGAAAGTAAATGGGATGTGCACTCCTAGGTGCTTAAATTCCTTTTGAAAATGGGACTTAGGCGCCTATGTGATTTGGATGCTTTTGAAAATTGTGCTCCAAAGTCACGTGGGAAGTTTGTGGTAGTGGGATTGACCCCAGATGTCCTGACTCCCAGGCTAGTACCTTCAGTACAAGATCATCCATCCTTCCTTCCAGAAAACAATTGCCTCACCTTTGTTTATGGTCTTCGTAGAGAGGCCAAGTACTGAGTCCAGGCTATGTCTGCACTACAGCTTATGTCGGCAGAAATTATGTTGCACAGGGGTGTGTGAGTAAACCACTGACATAAGAATGGCTGTGGACAGCCTTATGTCAGGAGATGGTTTTATTATGCCAGTGGGAGAGTTCTCTCCCATCAGCATGGAGCATCTTCATGAGACACACTACTGCGTTGCTGCTGCAGTGCTGTATGTGTAGACATTAATCTAATCTAACCAATCTGAGTACCACATTCATCAGTGTGGTATCTATGAATAAACCAAGAACACAGACCCAAAAGTAAATCTGACTTCAAAGGAGTTGCACCATCAAGGCTGAATTTGGCCCTGAATTTCCACTTTCCCACGGTGTGGGATGGGGCCTGGCTGTTGTGCAGCTCTCCACAGGTCAGAAATGAGGTACATTGGTAGGATGTCAGGGTAGCATGTGTGTGTAAACCTGCATTGCTGCTAGTTCTGTGTTATACCTGTGCTCAAGATAAATAGCAGACTGCTGGCCCAGCACTTTTCACTGGAGCTGGAGTTCAATTTAATAAGGAAACTATAATTGATGGACACTGTCCTGAGATGCACTTTTTTTCTGGCTTTGTCCATGCTACATTTGGATCAGCTTGGGGCCCTTTAGACCTTCATGGCACTTCCAAAGAGTCTTCAGGACTCAGCAGAAAAGGGTCATGAAGCAACTGGCAATGGCTCTTCTATGCCACAACTCAACTAATCTCACATCTGCAGCAACTTTAGACCACATGACCTAGCTTCCTGGAATAAAGGTCCAGTTATCTTCAGATCTTACGCTGAGCACTTCCTGCCACAGCATGTCATACATTCACACCCTAGAGTGGCTGCTGTCTCACTTCTAGCAGCTTACATGCTTGAAAACCATTAGCATTTTCAGAAGTGGGAAAATATTTAGTCGGCCAAGTGATTTTCGGTGGCCTGCAGCAGCTTCGCTGCCAGCGATACTTCCTGAGTCTATCTGGAGAGGATCATAGTGACTAGGTTCTAAAATACAATTTATGTTACTTCCACCCTCCCTATCACTGTCTGTGACTGAGGGTTAATTCCCTTGAAATGTCTTCCCCTTCCCCTGAAGCGGCTATCCAATTACCCAGCTGTCTGACTGGAAACTATTCCTCCTGATGCCTCCTTTCCACTCTCTGAGCCCAGTGCTCCAGCACCTGACTGTCTGTGAATGAGGGTTCAGCCCCCTGAAACTGCTATCTGATCCCTACATTTGCTGTCCAAAGGGTCTAATTCAAAGCCCATTGAAGTCAATGGGAGTCTTGACATTCTTTTAATAGAGTATAAGCAGCCAGAAGGGAGCACAACTAATCTGACCCCCGGTATAGCCACCAACACCAGCCACACCCTCACATTAAACCCAGCCACTGAAATTAGACCAAAGGATTGCAGCCCACAGGATACTAGCTTTGGATCAGGCCCAGTGGCTGAACTGTCTATGAGTGAAGGGTAATCCCCTAAAATACCCCTTCTGCTCCCTGAGCCTAATCTACCAATGCCCAACAATCTTTGGCTAAAGGCAAATCCCCTTTCTATCCCCTGAACTCATTGTCTAGGCAGCAGACTATCTGTGACCAAGAGCTAACCCCCTCATGCCCTCTTCCTGATCCCTGAACTGTCATCAAGAACTCACTTTCATCCAACCAGTAGCGATTGTGAATATCCAAGTTCCCCTACCAAATGGCAATGAAAAACATGCTATTTTGACACTGCATTAATTTTTATTTTATTGACAAAAAGGCAGGGGTTTTTTGTTACTCATTTTAGCAGCAAGAATGATTAAGAAGCTTATGAAGAAATACACAGGAACCACTATGAGATCATTGGCCATCTAAGCTAGCATCCAGCCTCGCTGTGCTTATTACTCTTTATGGTGCGTCTTGAGAGCTCTCAGTAACACAGTAAATACACTGGGCGGCCTTGTCCTCACTCAGCTGGGAAGCAGTTATCCCTTCTTTATCCCCAGTCTCTCTGCGATGCTGGGATGACAGGCATCCTGAGACATGTGCAGTGGCTTGGAGAAAGCGATACAGGAAAGGGTTGGCTCCCTGCAACTTTCTCCATGCTAACCAGGCCAGGCGCCATTCTATTGCAGTATCAGTAGCACTTTCATGGACAAAATCAAACCCAATGGACACCCACTTATCTGACAAGCAAAGCGTTCAATTTAATAACTCAGGAGAACGAAAACCGGGTGAATAATTTTGGTGCTGGAACATGGATACCAGGACAAAGGGGGAAACTCAACCCTAGTGTGGAAATAGGGAACAGTGAACTAAATTTGGGTGAATCTCGGAAGGTTTACAGAAGCATCCTAATGGTTTGGATAAGTTCCTCAAAAGTTTGGATGCTTATCCAAATTTCTTTGGTTTGGAAATCTCGTGAGCGAGATCAGGTCTTTTTAGAATGAGGTTGGTATTTCCCATTTCTAGACAGGTCTGGAAAGATGGCAAGAAAAAGATACAATAGATAGTCAGAGGGGTGGATGGACAGATATCATGGAACCAACATCAACAGTCTTCCCCCTATACCTGACCTCCCTGGATTATTTCAGCACTTCTGCCCCAAATCAGTAAATATGGAGGCACTACAGAATGCTACCCAAACTTTCTTTTGAGCCAAATTAATGGACTGATTTTTGGTTTTAGGCAAAGGTGATGATCTGTAGTCATTTATCTGGAGCTGATTTATCTGCTGTTACTGCTAATTGGGCAATGATTCCCCTCAAGCAAAGGAAGGAATGGGGATTACTAGTTAGATGATTTCCACTTACTACAGGATGTGGGATGGACTCTTCCGCACATACCTTATCACAGTTGAATGACAGGGTTTTGGTCTGTAGGGCAAAGAGACTTTTGATTTCATTAAAAGATTGCAGCAAGAATGGGAAATGTTGTGCTCTATTTTATTGCTAGCATCTCGCTTGCTTCCCCCACACTCCATAAGATGGGGGAATTTTCCCCAGTATTTTTTGCTGATAGTAGGGATTGTTTTTTTATCACATCCCTTGCATGACTTGACTCATTTCTGGATTTGAATTGTCTTTGAAGACCCAAGCCCAGACCCAGATATCTGGTTGGGACCAAGCCAATTAGAACATTCACTTCACACAGACTGGAGTGGGAAGGATGCAGGAAATGAACTAAACTCTGGGCCAATCAGTAAGGGCCACCCTTAACACCTGCCATCACCTCCATCCTCAGCAGCCCCCAGCACTCACTAGCAGTTCACCACCTCCACCTTCTCAAGTATTTCTATTCCCCTGTAGATGCTTGCATGCCCTGTAAATTGGTACTTGAGAGATGGAAAGTTTGGCTGCTCAGCCTCAGAGTTTGGTACTATCTTCACGCTGAGTTGCAGAGCAATCCAATTTCTCTTTCTCCATTTGCTCTATGTACTTTAATAGTTGTAATGCCCCTTTCTGACTTTCTCAATTTCATCTCTATCCATTTGTCTACCCATTCATATATCTAGTTCTCCTTCCATGGTATCCATCCAGCCACAGTATCTACCAAGCTGTCAGCTTATCCATGGTGTTGTCTGTACCACGGAATCCATCCATGCACACATCTCTCTTCCTGAACATCCTTTTTCTTAGGTTTTCATCCCTTCATATGTTCACCCATCCCCAATCCAAAGCTGACCTATTAAGGCCTTCACTTTCCCTTCAGGTTGTAGGTTTGGATCATGCTCATTCCATGTGCCACCAAAGGTTCCATTCCCTTGCAACAGTGAAAAGTACAAGGGTCTCTCTCCATGCTAGTCAAAAGATAAGTCCCATTGGGTTTGTTAAAACTAATGTTCAACTTGTTCTCTCAGACAATTTGTCTGTTTGTCCAACTCTCCCTCCAGAGAAGGCATTAAGCTCAGAAGGTTCTTGAGGCAGATCTTAGACCGAATGATGGTTGTTGTATTGGCTTTGGAGCTCACTCAAAGATAGGTAGGCCCCAGTGTTTGGGACTTGGCTGGAGGAGGCAGTCCTGTGGAGATCATCAGCTTGACCTTGCCTCAGAGACATGGGCTGGGAAGACGAAGAGCTTGCATCTGCCATAGTAGTAGTGGAACTGATTTGAGGTTCTGCATCCCCAGCCTCTTCTGTGATTTGAATGGTATTGTTGTCATGCAGCCCTGGGATATCTGAGAAGACCATGCCAGGCTTCTGATGGGATTCAGAGAGCTGTAAAACTGTGACATTTCCATTCACCTTCTCATCCTGCTCCAATGCTGGGGAGGAGCTCTCGGGTGACAGAAGAGCCTCAGGAAGTGCCCCAAGCCCATTGGTTGTGCTCGATATCTCTCCCACAAAAGAACTGTTCTGGAAACCTTGGTTTGCTTCGATGCAATGAAGAAATCCGGAGGAGAAGAGTGGCAGGTCGTCCTCCAACATGCAGAGATCTGGGGAGGGGAGTGCTCCATAGGAATCTCCATCTTCACTGCCACTGCTCTTCCGGGCGAAGGGCTCGTAGGTGAAATACACCTGGCAGGGCTCAATCTCATAGGAGTCAGGGAGGTGGAAAAAGAAGTAGCCTTGGTTGGTGAAGCAGCTGGTCAATGAGTGCCCGCTGGTTTCTGGGGGAGCACCAGAGGTGAGAAAGGCCTTGGGAAGGAGGAGCTGGGAGTCCTGTTTCTCCTTCTGAATTATCTCTAGCTCTGAGATTTCTGGGGAGATACTGCTCACACTGAAGAGAGATGTGGAAAATGGAGATGAGAGCCACTTCTGAAGGGGAAGCGGGGGAAACACAGAAGAGATATTGTTATGTTCAAAGTGGCAGCAGTATAACACTGTCACAACAGAGACACAGAATCCTAGGGTCTCTTCCTTCATGCCCATGATGAATACACTGCAGACATCTCCTATACAGAATATACACCCTTATCATCGCTCCTCTGGGATCTCCACAGGCAATAGGTCCCTGGGGATCCCTCACCAGGCTCTGAACCATTTTAAAATAAGGGGCCAACCTCAAAAGCTTTCCCTGCGTGATCTCCATAAGGAAAGGGAGGAGGAAAGAGAAAGGAATCTTGCAATAGAGAAAGAGAGAGAGTATCAGAGAAAAAGAGAGGAGTTGAAGGGTGAGAGGGTGAGAACATGACAAACAGCAGGAGGAGGGGCTAGAGGAAGTGAAGAAGAAGGCATAGAGGTAGGGTGGGATGGACTCCAAGAGTCTTGAGCTCTCCTATACTCCCGTGTGCTCTCTCAGCCCTTACTGTCAGCAGAGCAGAGCTCTGAGGTTTGGTGGTTTGCACTTTCTCAGTTCTGTAATTAGAGATGGAGCAGCCAAGTGGCAGCTTAGAAAGGTCAAAAATAAAATTAAAGCAAATCCCCCAGCAGCAGCCAGTGCTCGAGGGTCCAGTGATGCACATGCTAGATCTGGGAGCTGGATGTTCTTCCCATCCATCTGCATGCAGCCTGAGGGAGGCAGCCAGTCCTCTCCTTCTTTCCCCGCTCATCCTTCTCTGACCCCCTCCCACGAACAGCCCACCTTCCCCTCGTCCCCATACCTGAACGTCGCCTCTGTGCACAGTGCTCAGCGGGGGAAAGAACTTGTCTGGATCAGGAATGTAAATCTTCAGCATCTTCTTAAGCCTTCATCAGAGAGAGAGACATGGAGAGAGAGAGAAATTAACATGATATGGAGACCTGCGGTCTTCCAGGGGCCTGACCCTCCACTCCCTGGCACCAGTGTAAATAAAGAGTAACTCCACTAATGTCACTGGAGTTATGCTGGTGTAACAGTGGTGTACGTAAGGGAGAACCAAGCCCCAGGGCTCTTTATCTCCCATCCCCCACCAGTAGCCTGAGAAAATCTCCGCATTTGCCAATGGATGTATTGGGGACACAGAAACTGAGAGAAAAAAGGGCACTGCAAAAGCTATTTCCCTCAGCCCTATCCCCAGAGCTGATAATGCCACCATTCACCAGCATCCTTGCCTGCCTCTCCCTGTTACTCAGGCCTGTCCACTCCTTTGATTAGCTGCCAAGCTGGGAGAGATGCCATCTTTGATCCAAATTGCTGGCATGGTTTCCAAGCCCTGGTTGCCATGAGCTGATTGTGCCTCACTTGGTTGCCATCACAGTGATGCAGAGATTGCACTGCCATCATGAAATGGCAGCATGAGATGGCAACACCACAGTCTCTGTGCCCTGTGATCAGGCTGCAGCATGGCAGTGTTGTATGGCATTCACACTGCAGCACCACTTCATGATGCCTTACACCATCATGACATACCAAACTACATTGGTATTACCAGACCATACTAGAGCCAAGTCATCTGGTCTGCTTTTCCTGTCTCTCAAGGTGGCCAATACCAAATCCTTCAGATACCTAAAAGTCTTCTAATGCACCTTTACTGTGCAATAATCTATGGTGAGGGAAATTCCTCCTGACCCCTGTGCTCTGAAGCAGGAGGATTTGATAGTCCTTGTACATTTATACTAGCTCACATCACTGCAGATGCTATTTTCCTTCCTGCATGTCTAATCCTTTTCTGCACAGCATTATCCTGCATCACTGAGTTCCACAGGTTAACTATACATCAAGGGAAGAGGATTAGCTGTGTTTATATGTGTTGTAAATGGAGTGCTCCCTTGCCCTTGCATTATGACACAGAGCAAACAGGAGAGGCGAGTTGGCTTTCTCTATTCCCATAATCATTTTACACACTCCTATAATCTCTCCTCCTCTACATATGAAATAGTCCCTGTCTGTAATTCATTTTAATATGGAAGCACCTCACCCCTCTGATATTTAGATTGCTTTTCCCTGTGCCTTTTCTATTCTGCTATGTCCCTTTCTGAAATGAGGTGACTAAATCTGAAGCCACTTCCAATTTCCATGATGCTGTCAGGCTATTCTCTATATTATTGTACCAGGTGCCCTTGTGTGGCACATTCAGCATTGATTAAGAACAATATTAGAACAGAAATGATGGGCATGCAATCCAAGCGCTGCTCTCGTCCCCCTTTAGCCCTGTTTTGAGAGATTAAGAGGCCTTGTTCTGGTTCTTCTACACAAAGGTGAATTTCAGCTAGAGGGTCAGATTTCTAAAGATATTTAGAAACCTAACTCCTGTTGATTTCAGTGTGAGTTCCTTTAAAATTCTGGCCCAAAGAGAAAGTGTCCTGTGGCTATTTTGAGCTTGGTGATGTGATGACATCACGCTGTGCCACTGTATCTCAGCATCATGGTGCAAACACTGAATTCCCTCACCGTCAGGGTGTCCCTTCGGACAATGCCAGTAGCAATCCAGAGAGGCAGAATGACTTGGCTCCAAATCAGACTAAGGGACTCTGGCCTCATCTGAGAGAAAGAAAATGAAGACAGAAAGACACACTGGGCCTGGGACAGGACTAGAGAGGACCATTCGTGTCCCTTTTACCTTTTCAATGGCTGTGAGATAATGATCAAGACAATGATGACAACGAAGAAGATGGTGCAGATGGTCCCCACAAGGGCTGGCATCGTAAGCTGGGGGTCTCCCAGCGTTGGTTCTGCAAGAGAAGAGAAAGAGTTACTAGAAAATGCCAGCCAGAACAGAGAAAGTGGGAACCCCAGTCACTCCAGTTGGGTTTTATTTCACTTCTGAACAAAGAGGTTTGAGATCCAGGTCAGATAAGTGGATGACTGGCCACACAAGTCTGCCAGCCAGCATGCCTTTGTGATTAGGAACAGATCTGAACCCCCACAAGTCTTGCCAATGCACCTCACAGCTCACCTACAGCCTCTCTCTGCTATTCCTGTCCTGGACTGCCACACAACTGCAATGACCATGCACTTCAGCCCTGACCTGCCACTGCCCACCCCCCACCCCCGCTATTCCCTCTCCTACACAGCTCTGCAAATGTACTTCAGCTCTGTCCTGCCGCACTCCTGTTACTCTTCATCTTGTGTTCGCTCTGCCCGTGCACCTCATTTTGGACCTGCTAAGCCCCTTGGAATAGGTGGAAGGATGCAGAGGAGAGAAGAGGGAAGGGAAAGAGAGGAACAGTGCAGGGCTGCCCGGGGCGGGAGGGGGCAAGTGGGGCAATTTGTCTCAGGCCCCAGACCCCGCAGGGGCCCCCACGAGAATATAGTATTCCATAGTATTGCAACTTTTTTTATGGAAGGGGCCCCCAAAATTGCTTTGCCCCAGGCCCCCTGAATCCTCTGGGCGGCCCTGGAACAGTGGGACACCTTTGAAGAAGCTTTTCCCTCATGTCCTTGAGATGTTACTAAGATCCCTTTGTTTCCTCCACCTTAGGTAACTTTGGCTCCCAGTTGCCACGACAACTGGTTGTAGCTGAATCCTTTTCACTGACATCATGTGCTATCAAAGTTTGATTGCCACAGCAACACACTGCCCTTTCTAAACATAGCTGCTCTGTTTATATCACTACCTGCCTCAGCGTGGGGGGACCCCAGAACTGCCTACTTCCTGTGAAGAAACTAAAAATACAAGGCGCTGAGGACTCACCAGACACTCCTGCTGGAGATGATATTTGCCAAGGCTGCAGGCTGCACAGGCTTCTGACTGGCCTGGACAGCTAGCCCTGCTGTGCACTGCCCACGGGAGAGACCTGGGGTAACATTTTGCAGAAGCTGTTTAGGCAGCTAACTCCCATTGATTTCACTAGGCGTTAGGCACCAAAGGACATTTAAACATCTGGCCCCACGGCACTTCGGCGCCTAGGTCCCATTGATTTTCAGTGAGCCTTAAGCCTGAAGGGCCCAAGTCACTTTTGAAAATGGGACTTACGCTCCGAAGTTACACGGGCCCTCTGGAAAGTGTTTCCCAGGCCTCTTGTGCCCCTGGTCAGTAAGTTGCTCTGCTGCACTTAGCGAGGGGGCCCCCACTGGAGTCTGGGACTGGAATCCTGGCCCCATTTCCATTGACTTCGATGGGGCCAGGTTTTCACTCTGGAGCTCTTGTCCTTTGGACCAGCAGGCCCTGCTCACCTGACCTGGGTCTAGGATTACAGGAAAGGCTCCTCTCAAGCTATTTCCAATCTTTCTATTGTACTTTGATTTGTGCATCCCTCCACTCCCTTACTTTTCCTGCTCCCACATAACTCCAGCTCTTGTTCTCCTCTTGCTCCCGTGCCTCTCCCCCAGGGCCAGATTTAGGGGCAGGCGACCCAGGTGAGCACCTGGGGTGCTGGGTTTGGGGTGCTGTTTTTGTTGTTAGCGACAAAAGGGAAAATAGAATGTTTGAAGTAAAATGTTTCAGGTATTCTGTATGGGGATTCATTTTTGACTAACCCCTTAGAATGTTCTGGACCTTTGTAGAATCTCATGGAACGTTCCAGACTTTCTGAGAACTACATTTTCCTTGAACATCCTAGAATGTTGTCAGCCATGACCTCATGGGTATATAAGGCGTGGGGCGTCGCCAATCAGTCAGTGAGATAAGAACGAAGGGAAGTGATGTGAGAGCCCATCTGTGATATTGTGAACTTTGTTTTATTGTGTAATTGTGAAAGTCTACTTCTGTTTTAAGACTTGAAGAGAGTAAGTAGTGACTAATAAAGGACATATTTAATGAAACACCAGAGATATCTTTCGAATCCCTATCTATAGGGGTTATAATATAAAAGAATATGCTGTTACTTCTTTTGAACTAAAAGACTAGAGTTAACAGTCTAAGTCTGTCATCCACTGTAACACTATTTAATACTGCCCCACCCAGTGTTGGTGCACAGTTCAATTTCTTGATGTTAATACACTTCAGTTATTCTTAAAATTAAAAAGTTTCTATAAGCTCAGAGGAAATGAATGTTTTTATTTGCTTATATATGGCATGAATAAATACAGATTTATAGATCCTAGCTTGCAAATGTATCATCTTATATGCCAGTGATAAATCATGCAGGCAAATCTGCGTCAAAGTCGTGATATGCCCTACACATTCAATAAAAAATAAGGTATTCAAAAGTTTAACAGGGGGTGTGTGTGCACCGACACCCCTCGTCTGAGGCACCATTTGGACTAGGGCTGGCCCTGCTCTCTCCTCACCTATCTCCAAGCCCTGGCCTACCCAGTCCTCTAAGTCTCATTACCTGAATATCCACGAATCACATCACTACGATCTGTCCTCCATCTGAGCGTCTTGCTCCAGTTGCTCCACACGCCATATTGGTTTGGCTTCACGCGAACTTCAGCCTCATACTCTGAGTCAGGCAAAAGGTTCTCAATCCTCACCCACTCCTGGTCCTGCTTGATAGGGAGGAGCATGGCAGTCTGGGATGGAGTAAAAGTTACAGAGTGATTGCTATGTTCTCCCACCCACAGTCCACACCATTACACCTCTCAGCTGTTCAATTAGAGCAGAGTTGGTTGGCTCTGGGCCTCTCACAGCCAGCACATCCTAGATCCAATGCTGTACCGGGAGGGCACCTCTTGCCCACCTCAGAGCCCCTCTGCTCTACAGTAGTAGGAGGCCCATTCTACCTTTTTAATCTCCGCAGTCTTCTCTGTCCCATACTGGGAGGACACCATTCTGATGCCTCTCATCCCAGCACTGGGCAGGCTAGAATTTCCCTTTGCTTCCCTGCCATCACCATATGCTGGCAGCGCATGATGCAGATAAAGCTGAAGTAGGAGTCACTGCCCCCTTTGGCCTCTCCTCTGAGGCGATGATATTGCAGCCATCTGGGGAAGGGTTTAGAGCACAAGCGGGAATAGCAGGTTCTTTGCAGTAAGGCGGCTCTGTCTCCTCCACTAGTTACAGGCCTGAGGCCCATCAGCAGGAGAAGCTAGTCTGGGATCCTGCACTCACCTCCCGGGGCTTTGTGCGATCTCTGCACCACACTTCAAACTCCCGTCTATTGTTTAAGTAGTGAGACGAAACAGGAATTCTCCAAGTTAAGTTGCAGGTGGAGTCGCTGGTATTTACCACTTGGAGGTTGTCAGGTGGCCTCAGCTGTACTGAGGAGAGAAGAGTGAGAGAGGTGCTGGGATACATACCCTGGGAAACAGAAGTAAAGGCTACATAGCGGTTTGCGCTCTCTCTTTCTCTCTGTTTTATGGCTTCATTGGCAGACAACCCTCTCCGGGGATGGGCTTTGGGCCGTTCCACTGGGTGTGTGCATCTGTGAACCCATCCCAATCATTTGTCCCAAACAATTCATTTTGTGAATATTGCCTCTTTTCCTGTTCCCCAGGGTGCTCTGCTTCTGTCCCCATTGAAATCAATGGCAAAATTCCCGATGACTTTAGTGGAGCAGGATTAGAGTCAAGCAATCTGTAGTCTTGCTAGGATGTTTTTTCCCATTAAGTACAGAGGGCCAGTTGCTCAGCTGGGGTAAATGGGCACTGCCCCACTGCAGTTAGTAGCACTCCATAGTTTTACATCAGTGGAGGATCTAGCTCAGCTGTTGCCACCAAAGGGCACAGCTTAAACAGCCGAAGCTCTTATCCCTAGATCAATGCACCCAGGCTGGGGGCAGAGGGTGGTTGGTACCAAGCAGTATGTCAGAGCTAATGCTCAGGGAAGCTGCAATGCCATGCTGGAAGCAACAGGAAGGGGCATGGCGAATCTGTGGCACGGCGTGACCAAGTGAGCATCCAGAGTAGGGAGAAGAGGCAAGCCTGAGATCAGGCATGAGGTAAACAGAAGGATGCCCGGCAAGGCCAAGGTGGCACAGGGGACATATCTAACCACAGACTGAAGCCTTGGGGGATCAACACTGATTAACACTCACTGTTGTCCCACGGTCTGAATTTCTGCTGTTGTATCACAATTGTCCCGTTTTCCCCAGCTTGGCAGGACACAGTCAGGAGAAGTGAGTCTACAATGGTGAAGACCTGACACTGCAGGGAAATTTGCTGTTAGCATTACTAGTCCCCCCACTATGTATTGTTCACATTTCTAAGGCCTCTATCGTTGCAGGCTACGTTAATGCACAACCATTACTCCTCCCACCCTAAGAATCTCAAAGTGCTTTTCACATCTTAATAAGCAGGGCAGTGTTAGATTTGCTCCATTGGGGAAACCAAGGGACAGAGATTAGATGAGTTAAATATTCAAGAAGTGTTCTCTCTTTTTCCACAAGGCTAGAGTGTAAAGCAGATTGAAGCTGGGTAGAGGTAGCAGGGTCTGCTGCTTAAGTATCATCGGTCCTGCAGGACGCAATAATAAGGTTGTGTCACAGCTTCTCTGTCTTTATGCCACAACAGCGCAGCCTCAGAGAGCATCACCCTGTGAGTACACACAGTCAGTGCTGGGGGGGCTGTGTTGGCATGTCTAACATAACTCTGTGGGCACTGTAACAGTCCTGTGACCTCAGGCTGTAGAGCTCTGGACTGACCCATGGAAACAGGCACTGGGGCCTGCGTAGTTCTTGATGGGCTGTGACTGGTGATGCAAGGAAGGGAGCTAAATACACTGTTAAATATCAGAGTGTCACCTCCTGGGGTTTGTCACAGATTGGCTGGGATGGTGACTGGATACTGACCTCTGTCAAGGGCCAGAGTATTTACCCCTTGCAACCCTGCCCCAAGTCAGGGGCCTGGAACCAGGAAATAAAGTCTTATCTCATAGCAGCATTTCTGTATGTAACACTGTTATTACAGTGATAACCCATATATCGATCACCCCCAACCCCTTTTATTAGCCGGTACATTTCAGTTGGTTACCTACATCAATGTTTTTATGGAAGGCTAGTTCACATCTCCTGGGTGCCATGGTAGGAAATTCACAGCTCCTCGTTAGATTCCTGTCAGAGAGAAGACCAGAATACTGCTAAGCTGGAGGGACTTGTAGGCATGTAATTATTTATTTAGATTTGAAATCATCACAGACACCCATCCAAGGCATTAGGCACCCAGACATCCTTGCTACTATAATACAACGAAATCCCAGCAGCATTAAGCTAATGGTAACAGAAACTCAGACAGCCACCTACAGAGACCCTTCGCTGGTGTGGGGAGCACACCCTCAGCCCCTCTCCAAAATCCATCTCAAACAGATGGCTTTGGCAGTGTGCCCAGAAAGTCATCAGATTCCAAATATTATGGACCAGGAGGGGGGCAAGTTGCAGAGTCCTGGTGCTCTCACAGGCAAAACCCTGCCAGCCACCCACTCGGTTTTATTCCCAGCACCGCTGTGGCAGCTGCTGCTGCAAGAGGAACTGCCATCTGCATCCCTCCCCACTGGTTCTGGCCTGTCCAATTCCACACCCAGCTCAGAGTTCAAAGACCTAGTACTGAACAGGCACCTGGAGTACATTTGTTCTGACCCACCGTCTCCATGCAAGGGAAACCTGCTCTGCTTTCCACCCCACACATCAGCCATGGCGAACCCACTCCTACGGTGGATACACCCACACTGTCTCAGGGAAGCCACCAGCAGACAGTGGAGACCCACCAACCACAAGAACCAAAGCAGACCTATTCCTCAAATGAGCACCCACCTAACCACCAAAGGGGGACCGGCTCCTCACCTGACCAACAATTCCATAGCTACAGATCACCAAGCCCCTGCCAGCCACCAAGGGCTGTGTGGAACAGGTAATGGAGGTGATAGGGAAAGGTAAGCATGGTGAAGTGAGAAGGATGGAAGGGTTAGCGGCTATTATTGTGGGGAGAGAATATTTTACCCAGGTAATGCCACATGTTGCTGCCTGAGGTAGAACATCTATGAGGGAGCCCATCCCTTCACTAGAAGAGTCTAGTGGCCCATTAAAACTATATCCCTCTCTCGGCAGACCAGCAAGACCCCAGTCCAGTTATTGGTGTCCCTTACTTTATGGCCTGGGACCGGGACAGCCCACAAAGAGTCGAGCTCTTTGGAAAATGAATCAATTACAGAAACAAGAAGGAGAAGAAGAACTCAAGCTGCATTTCCACTGAAAAGAGCAGTGACACTTGAGTAGCTGGGCTAGGTCTTAGTTAGCCTAGGGGTGGGAGAGGGGAAGAGGCCCCAGAGAGCCAGCTCCTCAGCATGTGTCAATCTGTGCATCTCCATTGCAATCAATCACGCTACTCCAGCTGAGGATCTGGCTCTATATTTATATTAGAGTTTGACCTCCAAGGAAGCCGGTCTTTTTGTGCAGAATCAAAGGTAGCCATGATGACAATTAGAGCTTGACATTCACTGACTTTGCTAAATAATTTCAGCCACGTACCTTTCATCAGTGTTATGAAAAACATCAAGTCGGCATGGTGCTTTTGTGTGATTCCTGTCTGGAGCCCAGGTGCAAAAGAGAGTCGCCCGCGAGTCATAAAAACAAGTTAGATTTGAGGGTCCTGTGAATGGAGAAAAGATGCCATTACATCAATCCTGTCATGACAAAGTAATTAAGCATTAACGATCATTTCATCCAGTTCCATGCAGTGCCCAATTCATAGGCTGGCTAGTGCCCTGAAGAAACATCCAAGGAACATCTCCAAACAAGAATAGAAGAAACCTATGGCCCTTCTCACTTCTTCAATGCCCCAAAATGAAGAACTCCCAATAGGAACTTGTATATTGTGTCACTCTTGCCCTGCTTTGCCTTAGTGCTTCCTGCTCTGTTGCAGGACATGGACAAACCTTCATATTGCAGTGACCTTCCCATATCACATAAGGATAAATAGTGTCCCCACCCACACACCTCCCTAATTCTCCTGCTGGGACATAGGGGGATGCTTTCTTACCCTGAGTGATTCTTGATGCCAGTGAAACATCTAGAAGGATGGACAGCCAGAGGCAAAGCAGAAGGGGAGGAGAAGGCTTCATCCCTGTCATACACAGGAGGGGCCCACACTGGAAGAGAGAAGAAGATCCCCCCGCCCACCCCCCAGCACAGGTGAAGATGACAAAGTTCCACACTTCTCTGTGGAAGTGGTCCCTGCAGTAATCTTCTCCCTTGGTGCTATTACCAGGAGTCGGAGGCACTTCCAAGGTCAGCCCCCAACAGAAGCTCTACATACACCCCAAGCTGCTCACACCTGATGCCCAGATGAAATCCCACTCAACAGATTCCACCTATCTCCATAATCTAACCTGTCTCCTTCCTTGTGTGCTTTGCTCAGCAGTGAAACACTTTGCAATGCTAGCATTTAAATTGAAAACAAAGTCAATGCCTTCTTGAAATGAATACAAGAGCACACCACTCAGAGCTGTTGTTTCAGGGAGGCTGCTGACTCAGGCAGACAGTACTGCTGGAGTCACACCCAGTTTACATTATGAAGGGGTTTCTTTTCAACACTAAGTGCTAGCGACTTCAGGGAGTGGTTGTAGTTAATTAGCTGTGGAGTCAGGGGCCTTCTGGGTGTTTGGGAGTGTTAGTGGAGGGGCGAGGGATTAGTGAACAAAGGCAGAAGAACCTGACTGGGACAGGGAAAATAAGGATCATAGAAAGGATTTCATGTTCAGTAGAGCTAGGTTTCAACATGCTCACACCCCCCAGTCTCCATGTTTGGACAGTCCTGAGCTATATCCCACACATGGCTTCAAGGATGGGCCCCACCCAGCCCTGCCTTGGAAGGATCATTCACTCCCCATATCCATACAGTCCCAGGCTTCACCCAAACTCATGCAGCAATTTATTTTATTTTATTTTTTTATTTTTTTCCTCCAATGGCACCTCGTTTTGCCCAGGATGGTGGTGGTGGTGGTGGTGGTGTATGTGTGGTGGGGGGGGAATAGCCCTTTCTGTGCTCAAAAGAGTAGCCCTGAGTTTGTTATACAAAATGAGAAGGGGTCTTGAGCAAACCCTGGACCCTTGTGGGAGGGGGCAGGACCTGCGATGGCTTGCCAGAGGCCTGCCATGCAGCACGGTCAGATTCCAGTTCTGATAAAAGATTTCAGTTCAGAGAAAGAGAGCAAACAGACAACAACCCATTCAGTTATTGGGAGATATGGGGCACAATGAGAGAAGGAGGCATGTGGAAACAGAGAGAGAGAGAGAGAGAAAGAGATAAACAAGCGATCAGACCTTGCCAACAGCTAGAAAAATGTGTCAGATTGAAACTCCTTCCAAGAAGCTTCTCAGTTCAGCCACCCCCGTGTGGGAGCCGCTTGGCATCGCCCCATTACCTTCCTATGCGATGGCCTCCTTAGCTGTGCAGTTGTGCCAGAGATGGCCTTCAGGGACTGGACCAGTCCATCCAGTGGAACTCAGGCGCCGGCCTTCAAATGGCTAGCGGTGGAGTGGGACAAGAGTTTCTTCCAGTTCAGCACATGGCGCTGCTGGTGGAAATAGGCAGGGGCTGGAGCCGGGCAGTTCTGCAAGCACAAAGGGCTTGCCAGCGATCTGTCGTTTCTTCACCTTGAGCACAGGAAGCTGCATCTAACTTGCCCTGTCAAAGCGAGACTAAGCACCGGAGTCCCGAAATGGCTAGCGAGGCCGAGAATAAAAAGCCCCAAACCACGTCCACTTCCTGACGGTAAAGGTGATGAGAGGGGGTTGGGAAGGAATCAGGTATGAGGCTGCAGCACTAGGCTGAACTGGAGACTGGTCTGTGCACAGTTCTGCACAAAGCTATATCTCTGGGTTTGTGCCCCCTGCACACAAACACGCCCACAGTGACACGTGGACATGCTGATATCGGTTTAAGACTAGTTACACTGGGTTAGCTTGCCCCCGCACATACCCAGTACCAACCCCGATATGAGCCAGGTGTAAATTGATTTAAAAGCAACCACACACACGCACGTTGCACCAGCTTCACTAAATCAGTTTGAAATCATGCCTGTAGTTCAGCCAGTGCAACTTTGTGTGTCTGGAGGGCCTGAGACACAACCTCCCCACTCACACACACACACAGTCGCACCACATGCAAACACATCCTTCCCCCATACAGAACTCGTCTGCTCACACAAACAAACAGACCTTTTGCCCCACAGAAATAATGATTGCTGGCTCTGGGTGTCTACATTGATTGCCACCTGAGGGGCTCAGTTAATTGATCTCCACAACACAACTGTGAGGCAGGGATCAGGCCCATTTTACAAATGGCCCAGAGAGGTTATGAAGTGACTTGTTCACTCAACAGGTAAGTGGTAGTGCCAGGAATAGAGCCCCAGGAGTCCTGGCACCTTCTCCTCTGTAGTGACCAGAGCAGAATGCTCCTTTCACACTACAGCCCTCACAGGGATGATTCCCTAAGATGCACTCAGGCACATTTTCACAACACTCAGATATTGGCTTCACCTCCCAGTACACACTCAGATAGACACAAAAGCACCTGATTCTCAAACACCCCACACTTCACAACAAGCAGTGGCACACATACATCCCCTGATGCCCACTCCTCCCCCCCGTCCCCCATACACACAAATAGCATTCTTTGAAGTACAGCAGATCACATTTCCTGTCTGGTTAGGGCTGCACAAACATGGCCCGTGGTGTTGGAGCAGAACTGCGGCACGCTTGCCTTGATCACTGAGCTGAACACTCCCTGCGTCCAGGCCTCAGCACCTCTGAGGTGTTAGCACAGGTCCAGCAGAAGGTTTTGCTGAGCGAAGGGGTCTGGGAGATGAAACCTAAGTCACGGAGAGCTCCAGGATGGGCAATTTCAGGGAGCAGAACGTAGGGATCTTGTGGGATTGCCCCGCAGCAACAGCCAACCTGGACAAGTGGGTTCAGGGAGTGTTGGGGAGTGGGTTAGCTCTTTGTCATGAACAGACCAGCACAAAAAGTGGGTGTGAGAGAGATTAGACCTCAAATACAGAGAATCCAGGAGTGAGGCAGTGGTATGAGGGAGCAGGAAGGGTTATTTTTACAGAGATTGTGGTTGAGGGCTGTGTGGGGTGTAACTCCCCACACGAAACCTGAGAGAGTAAATTAAGACCAGCAGGAATAGGAGGGGCCTGTATAAAGCCAGGTAGCTGGCAACAGAAGGGGCTCCTGAGAAAGGCTGCAAACACTCCCCAGAAGGGAGGAGTGTTTGGAGGCTGCAAAGCCCTGTAATATGCAGTTGGTCCCTGGGAGCAGGGAGTGGTGAAGCTGGCAGACCCAGTGAAGGAAGGAAGAGCCAGAAGGTTAGGAAAGGGCTCAGGGAAAGGCAGTAAGGTCTAAGAGGGAACAGATCTTAGCTGCTGGCTAGATGGTCCCTGAGCTGGAACCCAGAGTAAAGGATAGGCCCGGTTTCCCCGACCAGACACTGAGGGAGTGGCAGCTTGGGGCAGTGAGAGGGAAGACTGACTGAGACTGCTAGGGAGAAGGGATTTCGCTACCCCAGAAGGGGAAAACACATCTAGTGACCTGGCCGGAGGGCTAAGTTATGAAGAAGCAGCAGCAGCTTGTGGAGCAAGAGAGGGGCCACAAACCCAAAGAGAAAGGCAGAGGATGGCATGCAACCATGGGAAGGGACATCGACCTTGTGAGCTACTCCCCAGAGTGACCGGGAGGAGACGCCATCCTAGCGGGGCATGGAGCACCCTGTCACAGGGGCTCAAGGGCACCATTTCACGCAAAGCATTACAGTCCAGACACCAAGGCGGCATCAAGCTCGTGCTCAAAATGCTGCAGTGGAGAACACAACACACCAGTCTCCAAAAGAGACAATCTGCTGTGAAGGTCATGGGCCGCAGTGCCCTGCTCCATATAATCTGGCAGCACAAAGGAGCCATAACAGGGCATAAACTCAGTACTTCTGAGACAGGGAAATCTCTGCATGGCATAGGCAGACAAAGAATCCAGCCAGCTACACCCTTGTGGAGAGGGCGTAGCCAAGGAGGAGGTGTGCGGGCTAAGTGCTACCGTGCTCCAGCAAGCCCTAGTTGGTGTAATGGCCACTTGGGGTCTGTAACCAGCCAGTGTAAATTAGACTAGCCTACTCTAGGGGCTGAAGTGCTCTGGCAATTGAGGAAGGACAAAGCTAGGGTAGAGATCCCTTCCTCATAATCAAATGCTTTAAATGTTTATGGTCCGGATGCCGAAACTCTTTCCCCAACTTGGAGGGCTTCTGTTTGCACCAGTCATAGTGAAATGGCCAGCATACATGTGCTCCCGATGAGGGTTGCCAGCCCTTCAGGATTGCCCGGGAGTCTCCAGGAATTACAGATTAATCTTTCATTAAAGATGATGTCATGTGATGGAGTTTCCAGGAATACAGCCAACCAAATTGGCAACCCTAGTCCTGGAGTAAAGCACCGTTCCCTCAGTACCACTTATCCTGCCTACATTAGCGATTTTGTAACAGTGTCGTTTACATCGGTGCAAAAACCTGAACTGCAGACAAGCCCCGTGCAGCAGCCTACTCTGTGATTAGTTCCATGGGTTTCAAGGGGACTGCCTGCAGACTAAGGTTCTACTCAGTGGGAATAAAGGTAATGGAGCCAGGTCCTGTGTGTTTGGACAGCACTGCAGCTTTTGCAGTAGCAAAACCTATCGCTAAACTTGCAATGCAGCATTTATTATACTCCTCCTCTCCCCCAGTTCCCTTTCGGGCTGCGCCTGGTTTCAGCCCAAATATCAATAGCTTTGGAAAGTTGGAGCTCACGGCAATGTAAGCGAGTTAGCAGAAAACAAACCCTTTTCCTCTTTCCAAACAACGCATACAATGTTGGCTGAGCACAGATGAGGCCAAAATGGCAGCAGGGTAAGACATCCAACTTCCCATGCAGTTAGTCCTCCATGAGGAGCACCTGCTGGGCAGTCTGAAAAAAATACATAGAAACTCCCTAGTGTGCATGCATAGTACAAGAATTGAATAGTTCCATTGCCTGCAATTAGCTGCACTTGATTCACACCAGCTGAGGATCAGGCCCATTAATTCTGGTTGCCAGTTACATCATTTCCTATGAAATTATGCTAGTGAAGCTACGGGATGTTTTTTTGTGAAGTTGAGCAACACTCCCCTCCTCATAGAGCCCCAGTGAAGATGTTCTCTTTTTGGTTTCTTTTCTGTCTTTAAAACAGAGCATCAGACACGGGAATTAAATACAAAAGCCTTTGTTAATGTAACATCAAGGCTTCATATTTGAACATAGACGTGTAAAAAGTTGAGGTTCAGATTGAATGTGTCAATGGGGACGTATTAGCCTTTCCCTACTTAAGGGTGAAGCATAGTTGTCCATTAAAAGCCTGATTTTGATTCCCCCTTCTCCAACGTGACTGAAACAAACCATCCCCCTGGAAATTTACACATGCACGATCACATGTCAGAGTAGAATTTCTTTGGAATGACTGAGGCAATTCAGAGAAGTCATTTGCTTGGTATGCGAGTGCAGAAGATCACGTGCAAATCATTTGTGTGGAATTATTCTCTTCTGGGTGGTTGTCGGCTCATCATATCATAAAAAATGGTTTGACCTAGAAACTCTAGTTTTCTTTTCTTCTGTTGCCCTTGCAGAGGACTGGAGCCCTGGGCTATTTTTGGAGATGTTGAGTATGTTTTATTGACAATATCCTCTACAGTGAGGTTTGTATGGCAGGCATGCCATTGGTGCATGACCATCACCGTGTATTCTGGAGGAGAAGCTGGAAGTGCAGAGCTAGGGACTCCTGAGCCTTCCTCCCGCCCAAAAGCATTAGTGAGGTCTCTTGACACCCCTCAGGTTAGTTTTGGTACCTTCCAAAGAATGGGGTTTTTTTAAGTGTAACCTTTACTTTGAATTTCCTGCCTTTCAGACATTTACATTTCTTAAAACGACACCCTTCTGTCAAGCATATTTTCCCTTAAATTGTGGTTCTACTCTGAAAAGTGTCTCTGTTAAAATGGGGGTAGGAGAAGCTCTGCTTGTCATCTCAGGGAGGCCTATAGTAAATGTGCTCTCTTTACCAGAAAAAAGATGCTTTGGTTTGTTTCCTAACGGCCAGTCTTGCAAACTCAGCTATGGCTCTGAGAGTCAAGTTGACATCTTTCCTTCTTGTGTGTCAGTCCCAATAAGAAAGTTTCCGCAGGCCAATTCTGCCCTCCGCTACCCCTCTGCAATGCCACAGGGGCCGCTTGGTCCAGTAATAAGACATTAAACCAGATTCTAGTCCTGGTCGTGGCACTGCTTCCCTCTGTGACCTTGCCCAAGAAACTTATGGCAAGGCTTGGTGCCTGAAGAACTTTCCTGGAAAGCTGTAGCTAAAGTGGCATACGTACATATGAGATGACCATCAGGTTTATGCAGCATTAACCACTTGACTTTAGCCTCAATTACCCTAATGGAAAATGGCAATAATGGCCCACACCCACCTCTGTGAAGGACTGAGACCTGCATATGAAGGACCAGATCCTGCGTCACGCTCAGCCCCCTTGTGGTGCTGCAGCTTGGGCATTATTATTATTATTGATTTACAAACTATTCTAACCAAGCCCCTGAGGATTCCCTGCGGTGGGAGACGGCATGGCTAGAGTGCCACCTGGAACGTCCCACCTATACCTTCACCGAAGGGTCCCACATTGCCGCAGCAGCAATATAAAAAAAAATGGGTCCTGTGCAAGGATCAGATCTTCATGAGACGGCCACAGCAGCTCCGCGTAGTTGACTTGCACTGGGAGGCCATCATTCCACCAAAGCTGCACCGCAGCCACCTAATCAGTGAGCATTCAACCAGCTGGTTTGGCTTTAGGTCAGTTAGACACAGTTGCGCAAACACCACACAATAAGGATTTCTCAACTCTGTGATTCGGCAAGGCTCATCAGGACATTCTCCGGCCAGTATCTTTCCAGGAACATGGACTAAGAGTATAAAATAAGGGACAGTGGCATCATGAGACAACCTCTCTCCTCTCCCACTTCTGCTGAAGGCAACAAGAACACTGGGAAGAGAAAGACTTGAACTGAGGATGCTGGTCCCAGACTGAGAAGGAAATTCCGGCTGTGCATTCTGTAACCTACCTGCAACATCCAGTGAGGCGAGAAAAGCTGTTCGATTCAACTCTTGCTTAGTCTAAAAGTTGTAGCTCTGCAGTTTCTCTTTGAAGTCTGTTTCTGAAGGTTTTTTGTTGGCTACTTTTAAATCTGTCACTGGATGTCCAGGGAGATCAAAATGTTCTCCTCCTGGCTTTTGTATGTTACCATTCCCGATGTCCGATTTGTGTCCCTTTATCCTTCTATCCCAGTGTTCTTGTTGCCTGAGCCACAGAGCTGAGAAATCCTCATTGTGTGGTATTTGCGCAACTGTCTCTTATTGAATTGTTGATTTCTCATTTACAATTCCCCCCTTGGTCAGTGGTCATTTAACGCCCGCCTGGGTGTTGGTCACCTCCTTTGTTGTCACTGGAGAAGTAGCAGTAGGTGACTCCCAAACTCACAACATAGTTCAATAACAAGCATATAGCAAAAATCTCATAACTTCAGACATACTAATGATATACATAGTTGGACAGAAAATGAGTTTTATCAGATCGTGGCCTTTCCTATGGTATCTTATATGGCAAGCTGTGTATGAAATATCACAACCATATACCAGTGATGAATATGGGGGTGCTACTTTGAGGCACAGCATGTTACAGCTCCCTCCTTACTTTATTGCAAGAGGGTTAGTCACTGACAAACTCAAAGGCAGTGTATGTTAAGGTTCTTTTGAATTTTAACAACATAATTTCCAAGTGTTGCTAAACATTGTAGTGTTAACCACATATGCTCCTGCATAGTTTGTGTACTTTTTAGCACTCTGTTGACTAGTCTGGTGAACTCATGAGTTAACAAGTGTGTTTCCCTGGGTTACTAGAAAGCATCTCTTTGTACCTTTGCATTGCTGTTAACACTTCTGCTTTCCCAACTAGTGTTAACTCAATGTAGATATTAAAGTTTTCCAGCATGTAGTTATCTTGGCATCCAGTCATTAAAGCAATGAGGTGGTGGGTTTCAGTTTCCCTTCCGCACAGCAGACCCGGTTTATTATGGTTTCTCTGCTGTGAGAAGCTTTAAGTCTGTTTACAGGTAGTAGCTGAGAAGGCTGTAAGGCTTCTGACATTACAAATGTTCTCAGTTACCATTTCTAGCATGTCCAAAGGCTTTTCCTAAAAATTGTGCATCACGCATCATATCTTATCCCAATATTTAACATTAATACCAGATAAGTGTTTTCAAGTATCTTTATCATATCATGCCTTCTGGTCAGACATTCTGGTTTTGAGGTTTGTTTGTTCAATACCCATTGTGTCTTTTTCTCCTTCTTGAACCTTTGCACGTGATCATTTATTGCCTTTGCTTTCACTACCATGTCCCCTTCTGCATGGGTTCTGAATCTACGTATAGCTCTGGGATTCTGGTACCTCAGAGCCTGGGGAGGTAAGAGTTAAGGGGGATCCTGCATATTGGCTGACCCTTTGTGGTGCTGTCTCCCTACCTTGGGACTGTACATATGCAAAAAAAATCCATCTCCCCTCTTAGGATCACCCTGTGTTCCCCACTCCCAGCACTGAGCCCTTCCCCGACTCCTTTCCCTAGATCGTTGTGATCCCTGCTCTCTGGGTTCAGAGTGTTTGCTCTTCGACCAGATGTTTCTGTTCCCAGCAGCCTTACCAGGCTGGAGGAAGACCCCTCCCCTCAGCCAGCTGGGTCATTTCTGTGTTCACAGGCAACCGATGCCTTGAAGCTTCCTGGACTCAACATCTTGGCTGTTACAGGTGTGTGAGCTGCATCTTGACTTAAAGAGAGACAGTTATTTTCCACAAGCATGTCAGGCCCAGTGTCCTGGAAAACTGGGACCTGGATTGGGGCACCACCCATCACTCTCTTCTCTATCCCCAAGAAGTCAGCTGTATGACTGCTTCCCTCTGAAAGGTCAGTTACACAGTTCCCTCCCTGGATCTGAGTTACAGGCTAGGCTTGCACAGATGCTGAATCAGCCACTTTGTCCTGGGCGTTCTCTCCCAAGTGACCACTGAAGAGACATACATGTTCTCTAACTATTCTTTCCCCATGATGCTGGCTAGGCAAAGCCAATTGCTTACAGTGTTGCTTATCTCCTACAGAAATCCTTTCCCTATTTTCCTTCTCTGGTGTCCCCTCTAGGACACATCTTTCTGTGCTCACTAGAGTGAGATCTCTCCCTGGTTCATCTGCCAGGCATGCAGCTAACATCTGGAACAGTGATAGGTACTCCACCCTTCTCCCTTCCTGAGGAGATGCTGCCTTTAGCTGTGGTGCAAGAGCTGGTCTCAACCCCCCACTACACCTGGAAGCATACTGCAGAGGAATCAAAGAGACTTTCTCCCATTCCTTTAGCAGTTTCTGGGACTTCACCCTTTCCCTCTGGGGTCCCAGCATAGTATTCCTTCTTGCTGTGGGCAAACAACTTAACAGCCTAAGCTACCCAGAAAAATCATTCCCAATAAGCATGTCAATGGGGATACTATCCACTATCCCCACTTTTAATTCACTTTCTAACCCATCCGTTTCTACGTGCATTTTGGCTAAAGACATAAGAATCCTGAATCCTCCTACTAATAAAAGCTTTCCCTTTGTCCTGGAAATGTGTCATCTTATTGAATTAAACTCTGCTTAATCACAGAAATCAGTGCACCTGTATCTTCCCATCCTAAGTATTTCCTGCCATTAATTTTGACAACTTTTGTATGCTCTAGGTCTTGTTCTGCAGAATCCAATCCCACAAAACCAATATGATAAATTTCAGCTCAGAGGCTTCTGTGCTGAGGACAGCAGCATTAACATGGGCTACTTGTTGCCTGCATAGGGCATTTATTCCTCAGGTGATCAGTGGAATTCCCGCGATAGCACCTTTTGGGCTTGTCTGTGTTCATAGGAGGTTTGTGATGGGGATTGGAGGAATGGTTTTGGGAAGGTGAATACCCAGCCTCCCAGCCACCCTCCTTTCTCCCAGTGGTAAAACAGGAACCTCCCTTCCTCCTGGTTTATACCCCTCTTTCTGTTGTTTACTTTCAGTAGATGCCTGGATCTACCCAAAGGCATCAGTTACAGGAGTCATCTCCTCCACAGAGAGCACATTTCTATCCCATGAACACTGTTTTACATCATCTTTACATATACTTAGGAATTGTTATTGGCCAATGAGATCCATCATTTGCTCAAGGTTTTCAGTCCCTTTCCCCCCTCACCCATTTTCTTATCAGGTCATTCATCCTGTTTACATATTCACCTTTATTTGTACCAGCACCCTTCTTAAGAGTTCTAAATTTTACCCAATATGGTTCAGGGGTGATTTGAAACTTTTGCAAACCAGTATTTTTAAATGTACAGTAATCTAAAGCATCCTTAATCGGCATTTCATTGAATATATTTAGAGCGTTACCAGTTAACTTTGCAATCAGGGTGGGGACTTTCTTGTCAGCAGGAATTTCATGAACTGCACATAGCCTCTCAAAAGTAGTAAAATATTCTGTGATATCATCTGTTTCCTTGTATGCAGGACATAACTGGCCCCAATTGTGGATTCTTGGAGTGGTGGGACTAGTTGGGCTTGGTGATTTCCGGTTCTGCTTTTCTAGCAAGTCCAGTTGGTGTTTTCACTCTCTCTTTGCTCAGCTTCTTGGGCTTTCAGGTCTAGGGCCCACTGATGTGCTGCCTCCCCTCTAGCAGCCTCTTCCTCTTTCATCTCCAGTTTTTTCATTCTTAGCTGACGCTCACAGTCGCTCTTTTTGCG
Organism: Gopherus flavomarginatus; assembly: GCF_025201925.1. Lineage (NCBI taxonomy): Eukaryota > Metazoa > Chordata > Testudines > Testudinidae > Gopherus > Gopherus flavomarginatus. The sequence continues at coordinate 100,610,826 of NC_066617.1, read as the reverse complement.
CTATCTGTAATAGGTATCGGGGGTAGCCATCTTAGTCTGTATCCACAAAAACAACGAGAAGTCCAGTGGCACCTTGAAGACTAACAGATTTATTTGGGCATAAGCTTTCATGGGTAAAAAACCCACTTCAGATGCATGGAGTGAAAATTACAGATACAGGCATAAATATATATTGGCACATGAAGAGAAGGTAGTTACCTCACAAGTGGAGAACCAACGTTGACCAGGCCAATGCAGTCAGGGTGGATATAGTCCACTCCCAATAATTGATGAGGAGGTGTCAATACCAAGAGAGGGAAAATTGCTTTTGTAGTGAGCCAGCCACTCCCGGTCCCTATTCAAGCCCAAATTGATGGTGTTAAGTTTGCAAATGAATTGGTCACTGGCAAAGCATTGTGAGAGACAGCCCAGGCTGGAGTGTTAAGGGGGCACAGCAGTCCCACAGTTCTACATTGTACCCCGGGGATCCCGTCACTCATGTGTTTATGGTAAGAGTAACTTGTATTCAGCTACACAACAGATTTGTTATACAGTAACAGAAGGCTCTAAGGCCTAATAAATTAAGATAAATGCAAAGGTTTATTATGCGTTCAAAATGATTTCAAGAAAGTACACACTGCTTCAGGGAAATGCAATGGAAATAAACCCAAAGGAGTTATTACAAGGTCCTGTTTGATGTTTAATCACACTTCCTTTCTTTCCCCAGAAGAGTTTTTCATTATAACCACAGTCCCCTTTCTGCTTCAATCCTTTCTCCTGCCCCTTTTATCCCATATAAAGTCTCCCCCGCTATTTGTCTGTGGGGCAGCTTTAGGGAGAGAAGGCTGATTAGATGGTTGGTTTCTGAATGGGTTTTATTATGAATCTTTGGTCCTGAGCCCTAGCGCCTTAGCAGGGGGAGGTGGCTCGTGAACACAACTATTATTATGCTTAATGACATTAATGTGGTTGAATAGAAACTATTTATTTTCAACAGTGCAAGAGGCGAGCGTGTGTCCCTAAAGCTCTGTGCTGACAATTTGCACTCATGGCTCTGAAAGTTTTGCATTCATGGCTCCTTATCAGTGCAGTCTTTTATCTACATCATATAAGTCTATGGTTTTGCTAATGCAAGGGTGTGTGCTGTCCTTCCAGGTTCTGTCTATGTTCTCCTAGGGCTCCCATCACGGCAGTACGCGAGCACCTCACAGCGCCCCCGGAAGGTAGGTAACTATTAGAAGGTGAGTGTTGCAGGCCACCCTGCAGGGACCTGGGAGGAAGAAATCAAGAAAGCAGCACTGAGACAATTCAAAGATCAAATTGCTGAGTGGCCTGAAGACAAGTGCCATGTAGACTAAACACATCCTGCACATCAGAGCCCAAAGGGCTATGCCAGGCGAAGAAATATGGTGACATGAAGTACCCCTCATTTGTCTTCAGTGCCTGCCACTTGGCAGCTCCTACTGTCTTAGTAGCTCTGCTGAGCTGCTGGAGGAGCCGGCTCATGGCAGACTTTTCCCGTGAAAGTTCTCTGCCGATGTAAGTGGGTGTCAGGGGAGCCAGCGGAGCCGCGGCAGGGAGCTAGGCCCTCAAACTCTATTGCTTGCAGCTGCACATGACATGTTGCAGGCACGATGACCACTGGTGGTTAGCCCTGAGTGAACCTCTTTGTGGGGCCTTTGCGTATGTGTCAGCTCTGTGGTGAGCACAGTGTGGCTCCCCGCAGGAGGAGAAGGCTGAAAGGGTGGGATTTATTTTTATCCACATGTGTTCACCGAGGAGCCTTCAGGCTCTGCTTAAGTGGGGGAGTGACAGAGCCACGTGCAGGTAACATTTCAGGGGTATTATGCTAAAAACTGCCTAGGTGCTCCACTCACTAGACCCACATCAGGGAAGCAGCATGGGGGAGACCTGAGGGAGATGCAATTGGACCTTCAGGGCAAGGGGAGGCTGGGATGTTGCTTAACCCATTCTCTGCTAGCTCCTAGGAGGCAGTGTGGGGGGGGGGAAGGTGTCTTTTGCAGTGCCAGCATCCTATGAAGTGCTGGCTACTCAGGTGAGACAGGTGGTAAGTGACAGAGCACTGAAGTTGTTAATGTCTTGTTCTCCCTCTACTCATAGCTCGTTAGCAGACTGAGCAATTCTGGAGCCTGTGGCACCCCCACCAACCTGTCTGTGGAGGTGATCACAACCAGAGTGATGTAGCCGGAGTGATGCAGCATGCCACTGAGAGTGGGCCATGGAGAAGTCCTCTGGAAGCCCCTATTGTGCGTGCGCGCGCATGCACACCCCCTCCCCCACACACACACCCCACCCCCTGACTGGTGAGAGAGTGTCAAAGAAGTTCAAAGGTTTGGCTCAGCTTGAATGCTTTGCTTGGAAACAGGCCACGGACAGAATGAACTCTGGGGGTTGTTCACCCTTTATATGTGGTCTCTCCATCTCAGGATCGGGATTCCCTGGGCAGGGGGTGTGTGCACACACTGCTGCAGTCCCTGCAGCACTAAGCCTGGTATACGGATTAATCATGCGTTTCAGTCACAAGGGCAACCAGGCTGGTACCTTTCACCGGCACTGACCTCCACCCTCGGAGAAGGGACCATGCAAAATCAACGCACGCCCACTGAATGGGGACCAGGGCGAAGTTCTCTGAGAATTGTTTTTGTCCTTTTGCCATTGGAAGTGATGCTGGCAGCCTAGTGAAAAATCCCTCTACCCTGAGCCCCCTTCCCCTGCTGTAAGCCATAGGAGGGGGAGGAAGAGCGTGGGCGGTGGAAGGAGTTGTGGTTGCCAGATGTGTGAATTGCTGCTGAGCAGAACAAATGCAACGCAGCCACTTTAACCAAAGAGAAGCAGCTCAGGTGACAGAGCTGGGACACTGACCCTTTCCTGTTGCTTTTCTCAGTCCTTAGCTGACCCTCTGATTGCTTCCCCTCCACTTCACACCCAGGGGCCTCCTTTGAGGGTCTTTGAAAGGACAGAGCTAACTGTCACTGGAATGAAACATAAAGCAATGGGGAAAGAGGGCCCACTAGAAGCTGGCCAACCAGAGTACATTCACCCTACCCCAAGAGCTGCCATGCACTTGTTTTTAACCCTGCAGGAGAAAAGAATCATGTTGTGACACAACAGAATCGCATACCAGCACTCAGGGCATTGTCATCACTTAGTGCATAATAATACTGATGCTGCCTCATAGTAGGGAGAGGCTGGATTAAAGCATAAGCACCTCAGGGCAATGCCTGCGGCCCAGTTCCTGGAGTCACATGACAGCAGCAGACTCTCAGCTTTAATTTAAAAAAAAAATGGTTCTAGCCCTCATGGCTGCAAATAAAAGCTTGAAAATGTGTAACCAAAGCAGCACTGTCTGCCTGAGTCTGCAGAGAGCCTGAAACAGTAGCTCCAAGATGCCCCATGGACCTCAATGGCTGTTAACTCCAAGACCCACTGCTCAGGGGGCAGGGACAAGGACTCTGTGGGAGGAGCAGAAAGAATGCTGCAAACCCAGCCCAGCCAACCCAACTAAACTTACACCCCATTGCTGGGTAAGTGTGGGGTAGGCAGTCTGCTACTACCCTGCCTCACAGCCACCACTGCTTCATGTAGGGGGTGGGGGCCACTGTCATGATTTGCCTGAGGATGTGTATTACTTTAACACAGCCCCCAGAGGCCCAATGCAGGTGTCACAACAACCAATATATATGCAGGACTTTTTAAATGACCTACAAGCTGGGCTTGACAGAAAGATGACAGGCCCCTGAAATTAGTGATTGACCTGCATGTGCATGCACACACACACACACACACACACACACACACACACACACAAGCGTGCACACACATTTCTTTTGTGGCAGGTTTTATATCCAGAAGCCCTGGAGATTTGGTCACATCTAGGCCTATGTCAGCTGAACCCAGGACTCCTAGGGCCACGTCCAGACTAGGAATTAAAATCGATTTTAGATACGCAACTTCAGCTACGAGAATAACGTAGCTGAAGTCGAATTTCTAAAATCGAGGTACTCACCAGTCTGGACGGGGCGGCATCGATGTCCGCGGCTCTCCGCGTCGATTCCGGAACTCCGTTCGGATTGATGGAGTTCCGGAATCGATGTAAGCGCGCTCGGGGATCGATACACCGCGTCCAGACTAGACGCGATATATCGATCCCCGAGCAATCGATTTTAACCCGCCGATGCCGCGGGTTAGTCTGGACGAGGGCCTAGAGAGCTGTCCGTGTCAGAGTCACTTCACTATGTTTACGGAAACAGGCCAGAGTTAAAGAAGGGGCTGTAGGCAAGCTCCCCTACTGAAAGCAGAGGGAGGGCTCCCTAGCTGAGACAAGCAGCACTGCCCCCAAACTTCCCCATCCCCCTCAGACACAGCCTGATCATAACCCCAGTGAGGTCAGTGGAAAGACTCCCCGTGGCTTCAACAGATCAGGCCCCTAGTGTGGTGAGAGCCCCTCATCTTAGTTCAATCTACTTTAACCACTGCCAAAAGGAGTGAAAAGGGCTCTCAGTCTGCAGTGACTCCCTGGCAGTTTGTGAGGCAAGTGTCTCAAAGGCAGAACAAGACCAGCCCGTGGGCTGCGAACATGTCACAAGCCTGAGTGCATGTCCTCTGCCCCGCCACTCAAACCTGTGCAAGGGGGAGATCAAAGTGACCCAGGGAGCCGTTCACACAGCATTCCTACAGAGGCAGCTGGGCACCCCAGCCCCTCAACAGCCTCCTCCTGAGCTCATCTCAAGAGCAAGACCGTGCTTGAAAAGTGCAATTGTTTCCGCTGGTAAAAGGCAAGATGTGTCCACCTGGGAATGTGTGACTGCAGACTGAGGTGCTGAGCTAGACCCTGCTGGAGAGTCTGCCCTTCATCACCTGGCTGTGCTCCAGACCCCAGCATGGGGCTGCTGTCCTATAGGCGCACTCCATCTCCATGGGGAGAAGGGTCACGCTGCTGTCTCTGTATAATCTGCCACATCCCACCTCCAAACAGCCCAGCCTGGTGCCAGGAGGGGGCGCACTGCTGCTGGAGGGTCTGGCCTTCTCCCTGCACTTAGCATGGAAAAGAGGGGGAGGCAATTAAGTCATCATGGGCACCAAGCAGAAACATGCTGGGCAGGACGCTGGGGCTGCTCAGACTGCTTTTATACCAGCTCTCAGTGCTGCTGGCCAGAGCACTCTTCCCTGCTGTCCGGTGCTATAAACCTCTCTTGGGCTCTAGCATCTCACAGGGGTGGGGGAAGAGCAGGCTGGGCTGGACGGAAAACCAGCCACATCACAGCACAGCTGGTTCCCAAGCGGAATACGCTGGGCAAAGCTCCCCAGCCTCAGCAGAGCTGAGCAGGAGCAGATTCCATGGCCGCTGGCGGGCCTGTCAGTGGAGCCCATTGACTGCTCTGACGCACACACCAGTGCTCCCCTCAGGGCCTACCTCTGTGCCCAGCTAGACAAGGGCCAGGCTGACAGTTCTTCGGAGCTTGCAAGAATTGGCCTCTGGGCGGTGTTGGGTGCTCCTCTTCTCCCCCTCCCCTCCTGCTGGATGTGTGGCAGAGCTGTTGGAGGTGGTCCCCTTCTGGGACTCTCTCTTTGGTGCTGGGCTCTCCCCCACTCCCCTCCCTGCTTCTCCCTTGATTTTTTTTCCATCTGTTTTTTCTTTTCTTTTCTTTTTTTTTCTGTGGCAGTGGGAAGGGGGAGTAACACGTGGCAAGGAGCTACTGCAGAGATCTCCAGCTGGGCTGGGGATGCAGCCACCATTCTCTCCTCCAGAAAGCAGGGTAGCCTGTCCTCATGCCTCTGCTCTCCTGCTTCCCCCTCTTTACCTGTTACATCACAAACGGGCAGGAAGCAGCAGGAGGCCAACTGAAAGGCCTGTCCTTAAGCAGGCATCTTTGCACACTAAAGAGTAACAAAACTCACCAGTTATACAGGGCTTTTCAGTCACCGCTCTCAAAGTGCTTGACAAAGGAGACTAGTATCCTTCTCTGACAGATAGGGAAACCGAGGCACGCGCTGACATAGTGACTTGCACTAGCACCCAGTAAATCAGCAGCAGAGTCAAGAACAGAAACCGCATCTCTTGAATCCCAGATGAGTGCTTTAACCACAGGATACACTGCCACTCTTACACTATGTTATTCATGTGATCCCCCAAAACAGGGAGAGCCAGATCCTCAGCTCCTGTAAACCAGCACAGCTCCCTTGAAGTCAATGCTGATTACATAGCTCTGAGTTTGGCCCAGAAACACTGAGGTGAGTCACTGGCTGGCGCAGCAGCCTTGTCAGTGGGTCAGACAAGCTGTCTGAGCCCTGATGCTCTGACAGGCACTAATGAAATCCTATGGTTATGCAGCCAGCAGGGCTGTGAGACCCCTTTAAGGCCTGGTGTCACTCATTCACCTTGTATATGTGGAATCACAAGGTAAAATGCCATGGCCCACTTGAGATTAGTATACATCACACTGGCTAGTAACTGGCTGGCTCACAGGCCATCCCTCACTGGTGTGTTGGGGCACCTTCCATCTCAGTCAGTCAGGAAGGCCCATCGCACAATCCCAGGCAGCCCAGCTAGCTAGGCCATTTATGCAGCTTCCCTTGCGTGGAATGGGGTGGGGTGATCAGCAAGGGAGCAAAAGAAAGGGCATTATTTGCTCAAGTCACACAAAGGCTCCTCAAGGGTCAGAGTACCTCGGCCACTCACCCCACACTCCTGAATGGCTCCTGCAGAGGCTGCACAGACATGGCCAATTCTAGCAGCATCTCCACTGAATGGCACTGGGATGGGAGCATGCTCTGTGCTTCCTGAGGATCTTTCTGTTTGTTTCATTATACTAGGGGTCGGGTAGGAGAGAAAAGCCACAGTGGCTTGGGCAGGACCCGGAGAAGTACCAGATGTGCCAGGGTCCAGCCTGGACTCTGGAACTGGAACTAGGACCATGGTGGACCTGGGGGAGAGGGAGGAGGAATGTAATTATATGTGCCCCATCCTGTCCCAAACAAGTTACAAACCAATCAGAGCCTCCTGGCACACAGGAGGCAGCTGAGACCAGTGTCTTATATAAGACCCAAAGCTGAGCTGTCCCCAGGTAGAGGCCCTCTTACTCCTGTCTCACACCCACAGCCATCACTCACTCCAGTGGCAGCTGAGGATGCACAGCCTCCATTCAGCAGCAGGCCCCAAACACGCTGAAATAAATCTCATGCATTTACCTGTTCCCCAGATTTTCACCCCACCTCTAAAACCTTCCACCCTGCCCCACTGTTTGGCCTCCAAACCTGTACCAACTTCCCAGCTGATCCCCAAGCCTCCACCCATGCCCATCAATTGGCTCTCTACCCCACCTATCCTCCCAACCTAAGCCTCCACTTTCCCCCCCAGCCTGAGCCATCTCCTCAATCTGGCTCTCAAACTCCCCCCTCCTCCAGTAACATTACTGACTTTCATAAATGTTCATTCAATTACTTCATTTCCCTCCGCTATGGTTCAGACGTCACATCTTCCTGGAAATACCACAGGGAAAGCCCGTTCTTCCGGTATAGAGCAGCCAACCAGGACCAAGATCGGCAACAGAACAAGAAAAAACATCTGTTCTCTTACAAGCGACTTCCAGCCCCCTTCCTATGTTCAGCTAAAGAACCCTTTCAAAGAATTTGTACTTTTCCCTTCGCTAGCAGTTTATTCTCCAGTAACTCCTGCACTGTTTTGGAGCTTTGGTAGCTGAGAACATTTTATATAAAGGATCAGAAATGTCCTACTAATGACAAATCTCACACGGCGCCTTTCATCCATAGATCTCAAAGCCCTTTACAAAGGAGGTTGAGCATCATTATCTCCATCTGACAGATGGGGAAACAGTGGCACTGAGAGTAGCTCACCCAAGATCACTCAGTAGGTGGGTGACTGCACCAGGAATAGAAGCCAAGTCTTCTGGCCTCCTAGACCAGTGGGGCCCCCTGCCTTAACCCGACTGGAGACAGAAAGAAAAGACCCTACAGGGGAAATCATCTCAAAGTGCAAAAAAAAAGTTTTAATAAAACTGAAAAACATAATATACAAAAGTTCTTGGTAGTTTTCTGTAATGTAAAGCACCATTAATTCCACAGTACTTTGTGTCTCTGCTACCCTGACACCCCTCCCAGTAAGCACCAATGACTCTCTTGAAACCTGATTTAGCACCAAGGGGCTGCCATCTTATTTAGCACCAAGGGGCTGAAGCTGGCCCATGAAACACACATTCTCCTTCCCCCCCAATACATTTTAAGCACCGACCAGCTGCCCTTTTGCAGTGTTTGAGCCCCCAAGCTGGCCCTGCAGAAGTAAACAGTGACATTAGAAAGGGAGGGAGTTCAGAGCTCAGGTCTGGAAGTTATTCAGCATTAGAGATTCCTGCTCCTCCCTGGGGAGACACAGGGACACCACACACTGTAAATACACAACAGCTGGGTTGGCAGTCTGTGGCTTCTAAAGAGAGAGGGAGAGGAATTCAATTGCTAGTTCCTTTGCTCCTAAACCTCACCCCCAGCATGCGGCTCCCTCACGACTCCCCCAAGCCCACACTCCACTGGGCTGGAAGAGGGGAATTCCAGTCTCCATGTTCCTCACACCCTGGCATTCCAACAGACGCATGAGGCCCCTGATAGGACCAAACTTCCTTGGAGGGATCCTGCTTTTCATACCAGCTGTGCTAATGCAAGCTGTTATGAGGTCAGGTGGGGAAGAGCCTGGGACTCGATCCTTTCCCCTCAGCTCCTCATCCTGAGTAAATGAGGGGCAGCAATATGACCAAGAGAGAAACTGGCCTGCAACGTTCTCGAGTTCACCTCTCCTTTCTTTCCCTCTGATGTCTTTCTGGTGTGAGTTTAGTCCTGTCGAAAACGGACCCAGTGACAGCCTGGCATCTCATCTTTACTGTGTCCTCAGGACACGTAGGCAGGGGTTTGCAAAAGCACTCAGAGCTGATTCAGCTGCCAGTGAAGCCAGTGGCAAATCTCCCTTTGATGTCACTGGAAGCAGAGCTAGGTCAGCGCTGAGGGCCGCTGAAAACCCCAGCTGTCACGCACAGGCAGTGGCAGCACAAGCTTTGCCAAGCAGCCCTGCCAACATGTCTCACCCTTGACTGGGAGGGGTGGGAGTGTATTTCAGTCTCCGTGGCTTCTCCACTGAGATCACCAGCAAAGGAGACAATCAGCAGTGGGGACGTTTTAATGATGTGGACACCTGTTCACTGGGAGCAGGACTGAGAGGCCCAATTCACCTTGTACAGGTTATGAAGCAACCACTGGCTATCCTTCTTCCATTGGGGTATCAGGGAGGAACTGGACAGAATCTGACCCTGTGCATTAGTAGTAAAAGGTGTAACCTACCACCATACGCAGCCAGTTCCTCCCTATTGTGTTTTCAAAGGGATTAGAGGTGGGATTTAAAGGAATGATTGTCTCCTAGCAGAGCTGTTCCAGCCACACCCATGGGACTGTGACAGTGGAATCCAGTGCCTGATCACTGGGCCTGATCCTCTTCTCACACCAGCATGCAGTAGGGGGAACTCTGCTGAAGTCGATAGTTACACTGGTGTAAATCTGGTGGGGTAGGGGAGCAGAATCAGGTCTGTTTCAGCCTCCAGAAAAGGAACAGTCCAAAGCTGGGATGGCTTTGAACCTAACATGGAAGTTGAGACCAGAGAGCATCCCACGGGAGGCTTGGAGGGGAGCTTTGCTGATGGCCAACAGGGTCTCACTCTCTTTCAATACTTAGGGCTAGATCCACAGCAGGTGTACCTGGGTGTAACTCTGTTCACTTCAGTGGAGCGACACCGATTTACACCAGCAGAGGATCCGGTTGTCTACTTCCCAGACGAGTGTCGGTCTATACAGCCAGGGACTGTACCATCATTCCCTAGCTTTGTATCGTTATCTATGTCCTGCCGCTGAGTTAGGCCATGGCAAGCTCACATGGCCTAGCAAGACCAGGGGTGACCTGAGGCATCCCCTATCCAAGGTGAATGGCGCTTACCTGGAAGTCAATGACACACTTTGAATGAGGATGGCCCTGATTTGGATAGCGGGTGTTTTCTTTCAGGTTCCCTGGTGCCCTCCCATCCCATAACCCTCCCAGGGAGCCCCCAGTCCACTTCCTCCCTTGTGGTTTGCAGTGATTGCGGGCAGTGAAAAGAGAAAGAGAGGGAGAGAGAAGGAGAGAGAGGGAGGAGGGCCGTCATTCCAGGCTGGGTTTGATCAAGTAGCCGCTGAAGGTGATGTAGATGTCTACATCATCACTGTAGATGGCGTTCTCCCGCTCCCGCTTGTAGAGGCGCACCCAGACCTCATCATTCTCCCGCAGCTCTAGCATGAGGCTCTGGCTCTGCATGATACTGCGGTCGCTTGGCTGGGCGTACAGGATGACCTGCTCCTGGTCGTTGTGCATGACGTGCATGTAGGTCTCCTTGAAGTTCCAGGTGTGGACGTTCAGGCTGAAGTAGTACAGGCCGGCTGTGTAGCAGTAGAACTTGCCCTTGAACATGTCGAAGTGGCCGTAGAGGTTGACAAAGACGGTGTCGAAGATCAGGGCCTGGTAGCCCTCGCTGCTGTGCAGTGCCTTCTTGCGGCCCACGGAGAAAGCGGCATACTGGTGCTTGCACGGATCCCCCGGGGCACCCATCTGCCCCTTGCTGCCTTTCTGACCCTGGGGGCCCCGCTCGCCTGGTGGCCCCTCTTTGCCCCATTTCCCTGGAATCCCAGGTTCCCCCCGATCTCCTTTGTCTCCTAGGAAACAAAGCAGAGGGATGCACTCCATAAGATACCCAAAGTGAGATGTGAAAGCTGCCAAGCACTGGGCTGTCTTGAGGAGGCCAGGGTTGTGGCCAGAAACTAGAGCTGTCTACAGAGGATCTGATTCATCCCTGTGCAGGCACCAGCACAGCTAGTCTGTGCTTTCCCTGTTCAGGGGTTGTGGGGGTGAGTGCAGCCCTAACTTGCTACCCTGTTTCACGGGCCTCTTTGGGGCTTTGCAGGAACACAAACTTCCTTGAGCACCGGTTCCCCTGGCCACCTCGCCCTGCTCTGGCCCCAGAATGCCCCCCAGTGCTGGGAGCTGTTGTGGAGGTGGTTCTGAGCGCCCCTATGCCTAGCTAGCACAAAGGGGCTGCAGAGCAATGATGAACTGGGCCCAAAGAGCAGAATCTCTCATTCAGTGCCAGGACTCACCATGCACGCACATCCTATGCATTAAGCCTCAAATGGGGACCCTTGAGGAAGTAGCTGATCTGCACCGGAGAGCCACCCCCATTCCACCCTGAGCTAAGCCAGCAGGAGCTGCCTGGAGCAGGTCTTGGCTGGGAGTCACTCTTTGCAAATATGAGTGTGGGGGAGTTCATGCAAGCATCCTCCTGGCTGCTTGGGAAGAAAAGCAAATGTTAGGGCTCATGTCATTCCCCTCCTCCCTCTCCCAGATGACATGAGGTTCACGGAGATGACCTTCCATTAGCCTTCCCTGCGCAGGACATTAGCGGTGGCACTGTGCCTTTGTTAACAGCACACCCTCTCGTTCTTCCTGGCTGGGCAAGGACCCGCTGCTCCCTCCCTCTGCACTACAGGGCAGCTTGATCCTGAAGCAGGTTCAGATTGGCAAAAGGCCCAGTGGCGATAAACAGGAGCCAGTGGAAAGCAGGCAAAGAGGCGGTTCCCCTGAATTCAGAGGCTATAGCAGGAAGACTGCTGGGTTCAAGGGAAAACTGGCATTCTACAGGCTGATTCCACCTCTCTGGCTACATGGGCATAAGTCTACATGTACCAGCATGGGCACTTACCCTTCATAATGACAAACAATTAGACGTCCATCAGTCTGGACATCAGGCACTGGATATGCTGGGGCATGCCTTTCAGTCTGGCAACTGGGTGTTTGATGGGTATAACTGATGCACTGTTGCCCGTCAGTATGGTGACACTGAAGTCACTGGTAGTCTGTGGGCACCCGGTATGCCAGCACAGAACCTTACCTTTCACTACAGCAATGCTGGTTCCCAAGACCTTGGGTCCCAGGTACACTGGCTTGGCACTTACCTTTCAGTATGGTGATGTTGATGTATGGACGCACCTCTGGCATTGGGTACAGTGACGCATGGGGTCTGGCAGGGCCGGGGGTGACCTCTGAGGAGCCATGGGAATCCAGTGGGTCGCAGCAGCGTCTGCAGCCATTTGGGAGGGTTGTTGCTTCTTTGGGGTCAGACTCGTCAGTAGGTGCCCCAAATACAAACAGAGGGAGCACAAGGAAGGCCACGCGAGCTTGTAGCTGAATCATTACCATAGTGACCTGAAAGACATGAGCCAGTAAGAGAGAGAGACAGAAGAAGGGGATGACTGAGCCAGGGCAGAAGCCAACATGAAAGGACAGGGCACTGCACCTCCATTCTCTGTGGCTAAAGCCAGTTCATTCATCACGGGAGCAGAGAGGGAAGGAAGGAGACAGAAAGACAGAGTTAGTCACTGTTCTGCAGAGAGCTGCTACTTTGGAGTCTAATACATGCCTGTCCCTGGAGGGCTAAGGCTGCAGTCCAAGCCGCAGTGGTGTCACTGCTAGGGCGTGCCTGACTCCCTGGAGCCTGGGGTCCTGCCACTAAGAGGAGGCCTGTCCTCCAGAACCCAGAGCACCAGCGCCCATAGTGTAACCACTGGAACCCAGGGCACCAGCGCCCGGGGATTCAGTCTTGAGGCTGCAATAAAAAGAGAAGAGGCAAATCCAAGAGCTCCTGGTGATGAGAACAAGCTCAGGTCTCAGAGGTTAGCTCTGCGATAAGGGTTGTGACCTTACAGCACTAAAAACATCCTGCTTGGGCCATTTTCTCACCTCCTGACCACTGGCAAAGCTGAAACCATACCTACTTCTGAGCTGATGCCCTGACATATCTGAGGGGTCAGGGAAAGGGGAAAGCACATTGCCAGGGTATTCTTGAGCTGTCTGCTGCTATCAGGAAAGACAGGAGATCTGGTAGGGGAATGATAAATTTGTTAGCTCATGAGAGCATCAAATTGGTTTCTAACATTGGGGGAGGGTCACAGACAAACATCTTGCAGCTCACTCAGCAATGGGTATTTTCTTTAATGTGAGTCTTGCTCTAAATCCCATTAGAGAGCATCTAGCCAGCTCGCACCCCCCGTGGGTACTGTTTCATCACGGCCAAGGTCACAAGGTGCGGACAACTGACCCACTCACCGGACTAGAAACCACATGCTGCCGAGTCCTCTGTCACTGACTGAGTCTGTGACCTTGGCCAAGTCACTCCCTCCCCTCTGCAGCTCACCCCCCCCATAGGGGATTAGCAATATTTACATACGGGGGGGGGGGGTGTATGAGGCTTAGTTAGCAGTGGCCAACTTCTGCTCTCAGGGGCACGAAGCCTGGGGCAGGCATCGGAGAGCCACATCTGGCCCTGCGGTGCTTCCACAGGAGGGACAGCGCGGGGCAGCGCAGAAGGGGCTGGGGAGCCGGGACAGGCACGTGCGGTTGCTCAGCTCTGCCTGGTCCAGCCTGCAGCGCGGCTGGAGGGTGCAAAGGGCCCCAGCGAGCCGCTCTCGCGATCAAAACCCGCAGCCCTCGCCCCTCCGCCCCGGGCTCACCCTGCAGAAGAGGCGACAGGCCGCCGCCGGAAGGGTCCCGTGCGCTGCGAGCCGCTCACTCCCCGCTGCTGGCCGGGCAGCCTCTGCTAGCGCCGCCCGCCCCGAGTCCCATGGCGCGGGGAGCTCGCTGCTGGCAAAGGCACCGCAAACCGCTGGCTTCGGCGCAGAGCCGGGCTGCGCCTCCCTCCCCGCCCCCTTCTCCCCGCGCCCCGGCGCGCTCCGCTCTGCACCGCACCGCCGCCTTTAACCCTTGCCTGGGGCTGGGGAAGGCTGGAAAGCGACGAGACTCCCCAGCCCCCCAGGGCCCGTGGCAGCAGCTGCCTGCCCGGGGAGAACTCGGGATTGACACGCACCGGGCTGTGCTCCCGTCCAGCACTTGCCCCTCTGGCGGGACAGTCCCTGCAGGCCTGACCTGTCCCTGCCTGCCCCCTCTGCTCTGGCACAGCATCCGGCGAGCCCTGCACAAACACCGTCCCCTGCATTAGCCGCCCTGCTGCCACCCAGGCCCAATCCCTACTGGGTGGCTAGGGCAGGCTTGCCCCAGTGTTCCCTCCTCTGCCCCATTCCTTACAGCGCCTCCTGCTGACTGGGGTAGGGATCTGTCTCTTCCCTGGTTTGGTTCCCTCTCTGAAGGGGGCACAGACCAGTCCCCTCTCTGGCACGGGTCATGTCCTCTGCCTGAAATCTTGCCCAGAAAGGGCGTCTCCAGCTGGAAACACTCTGGAACATGACCTCGCTGGGGAAAGCCCACGCCACCCACTCGTCTCTTGGGCCAGATGTGTACGTGGCTCTTTGTAGCCAGCCCTGGGCTAGCTCATCATGCCATCTGTGGTGGGCCTTGCGTGAGGGGCCTGGGGCCAAGATGCTGCACTGTTGCAGGGTACCCTCTGCCCTCAATTCCCCGTGCAGCTAAGCCAGAGGCCTTCCAGGTGCCTTCTCTAGCCAAACCTGGCTCGGGCCTGGGCGGCCAGGAGAGCAAAGCGATTTCCACCCGCCACTCCGCGAGCATAAGTGCCGACTCAGCAGGTTTGCTCCGCTCCTGTAATTCCAGAGGAAAGCTGGAGAATGTTTAACAGGCCATGGGAGCCTGAGGAAAGGAAACATTTTTCCGATTGTTTAGTTTGGGAGTCAGAGGCAGTTACAGCCAGCTTGCTTCCCGAGGAGTAGCTGGAGCTTGGCAGGAGCCCCAGCACCACTGGAGAAGCAAACAGAAAGTCTGGGAAAATATGTGCAGAGAGCGTAGGGTAAAGGAGGGAGAAGAATGTTATTGACTTCCCTGCTCTGCTGGAACCCCCACAAATGAATGCACGTAGATGAATGCCCCTTTTGTCCCAGCCAGCAGGGTGGATTCACCAGGGCAGAGGTGCTCTTCAGCAATTCACAACAGTACTCCTGACTTCTAATCGAGGTTCTGCCATTGACCTGCCTGGTCACTATTCTGTGCCTCAGTTTCCCCAACATGTAAAATAGGGATGCTAGGTCAAATTCCCTGCTAATGGAGCTGTGACAGAGATTATGGCCCAAGAACCCTGAATTGCCTACCTCCCATGGCTAGTAGTTAGGCTTAATTAGGGTTGGGAGCATCCTGTGGGGTATGAAAGTGAAGCCACAGCACTGCGTGAATATGAAGGTAGAGCCAATCTCTGAGTGATCTTGGCCTAGTTCCTCTAGAAGCTATTGAATAGTTCCAGATAGGATATTTTCCAGCCCCTTCTGCAGCTCTGCACCTTATCTTTAGGCAACATTTTCCCTGGAGCAGTGGGAGAAGGTTGGCTTCCATCTTCTCTCCAGCCTTCTTGCTACAGTATTGTGAGCTAGCGGGGTAGGTGAAAACACAGTTTACTGAAGAGTTCATGGGCTATTTTATCATCTGATCAGAAGCACATGGGGATTCCACAGGGCTTTGCACACACACATGCACACATGTTTTCTCTCTGCCTTGAAGCCAACACAGGAAAGCTCTTGCCAGATTGGATTCCAGTACTGTCTGCTGAAGTGCAGCTGCTCCCCCCCTCGGACAAAACCTGGAGAGTGAAAGAAATGAGCTTCCCCAGCGTCCCCTTCATTATATTGTCCCTCCCCACCCATCAAATGCACATGACTCCTAAGCTATCTACAGGGACTGACCCCCTGCTCTGTCTCCTCCCCCACCACCATCCCCTGCAAGTGGCCCCTAACCTATCTAGAAGGACTACTGACCCCTTCCTGGCCTAATCACAGGAAAGCCTCCAACCCCCTGCAGTCCAAGCTCTCTGCTCTGCTCCTTTCCCATTTCTCTCTGTCTCACACACACACATACACATTAATTTCCTTGCATCTTCCATGGCCACAGAGCAGTCTGGCTTTTTCCTCTAGGCTGGAGGCATTATGCTTATCTAGACACAGGCAAACAGTCCCTTCTCACTTCTTCCCAGCTACTTATCCTTTATCATTAAGTACCTTTTCTATTGCCACCCCTTCCTACTCTCCAGGTGCTTTGCCTTGTGAGTGGAACCCTGGGAACCCCTTACCTCTGATCCCCTTAAGAGAAGCCCTGCATTGAGCTGCGTGTATCCTCAGCTTTTCCTTGTTAGCACTGCCAGAGGAGTGGGTGAGAGGAGGCCCAGCTGATTGAAACCAGCTGCTGGCCAAGGGCTCTTATGTAATTACTGTCTTTTCCATCCTCCCTTGGAGAACGGTCTGGTCCTTTGCGAGTCCCTCCCCCACGCTCTGGACTGTACCAGGTTGAGCAATCTCCCCCTTACCCCCACCCCCCATCATTACTTGTTCAACTCAACAGCTGATTCCCCTTTTAGAGCAGGGCCTACTCTTTAGGAACAGAGCCAGCTCTGTCCTGGAAAGGAGTGAGTGCTTTCTAATAGCACAGGGAGTTGTTAGTCAGGATTTTCTGTTCTCTTTCCAACCCTGCTACTGACTCAGTGTGTTACAGGCAAGTCACTTAGGCTCTCCTGGCCATAGTGAAATGGGCCGATAGGCCAAGATATTGAAAAAGGACCAGTCATTTTAAGTGCCTGAATACTTGGGTACCCAAAAGACACCATAAAGGGGTCTGATTGTCAGGAAGTGCTGAGCTCCTGCCCTCTGACAACCAAGCCCCTTTAAGGCAGCTCAGGTTGGGCCCCCAGAATCACTAGTAACATCTGATCATCTCGGCCCTAATTCCTACCTTGCAGGGGTTTTATGAGGTAAAATTACTTCATGTTTGTAGACCCTCAGAGGCCTGTGTTTTACATACCCAGTGCAGTGCCACCCACAGCTCTGCCATAGGATGAATTAAGGCTAGATGGAGTCTGAACTGAGGGCTGGTCTACACTAGTGGGGGAAATCGATCTAAGATACGCAACTTCAGCTACGTGAATAGCGTAGCTGAAGTCGAAGTAGCTTAGATCGAGTTACCTACCGTCCTCACGGCGTGGGATCGACGGCCATGGCTCCCCCTGTTGACTCCGCTACCGCCATTCGCATTGGTGGAGTTCCAGAGTCGACAGGAGCTCGTTCGGGGATTGATATATTGCGTCTAGATGAGACGCGATATATCGATCCCCAAGAAATCGATTGCTACCCGCCTATATGGCGGGTAGTGAAGACGTAGCCTGAGAGAAGGAGAGCCCCAGACTGGTCCCAGGTTTCAGAGTGGTAGCCATGATAGTCTATATCAGCAAAAAGAATGAGGAATCCTTGTGGCACCTTAGGCTAGGTCTAAACTGGGGGGAGGCGTGTTGACCTAAGATACGCAACTTCAGCTAGGCAAATAGTGTAGCTGAAGTTGGCGTATCTTAGGTCAATTTACCTGGCTGTGAGGATGGCAGCTGCTCCCCCATTGACTCCACTTCTGCCTCTCGCCGCAGTGGAGTTCCGGAGTCGATGGCAGAGCAATCGGGGATCGATTTTATCGTGTCTACACTAGAAGCGAAAAATCAATCCCCGATCCGGCAGGTAGTGTAGACGTACCCTTACAGACTAATAAATTTATTTGGGCATAAGTTTTTGTGGCTAAAACCCACTTCATTGGATGTATGCCATGGAAAAGACAGTAGGAAGATATATATACACAGAGAACATGAAAAAATGGGTGTTGCCATGCCAACTATAATGAGACTAATCAATTAAGGTGGGCTATTATCAGCAGGAGGAAAAAAAATGTTTTTAGGGATAATCAGGATGGCCCCTTTCCAACAGTTGACAAGAAGGTGTGAGTAACAGTATGGGGAAAAATAGCATGGGGAAATAGTTTTTACTTCGTGTAATGACCACACACCACACAACAAAAACACTAACCCAGGAATCTATCATTGCAACAAAGCCTGTTGCCAACTCTGTCCACATATCTATTCAAGGGACACCATAAGACCTAATCACATCAGCCGCACCATCATGTGCCAGCAATGCCCCTCTGCCATGTACATTGGCCAAACCGGACAGTCTCTACACAAAAGAATAAATGGACACAAATCAGACGTCAAGAATTATAACATTCAAAAACCAGTCGGAGAACACTTCAACCTCCCTGGTCACTCGATTACAGACCTCAAAGTCGCAATTCTCCAACAAAAAAAACTTCAAAAACAGACTCCAATGAGAAACTGCAGAATTGGAATTAATTTGCAAACTGGACACCGTTAAATTAGGCTTGAATAAAGACTGGGAGTGGATGGGTCATTACACAAAGTAAAAACTATATCCCCATGTCAATTCCCCCCCCCACACACACACACACACTGTTACTCACACCTTCTTGTCAGCTGTTGGAAATGGGCCATCCTGATTATCACTACAAAAGTTTTTTTTTTCTCCTGCTGCTAATAGCCCACCTTAACTGATCACTCTCATTACAGTTGGTATGGCAACATTCATTCTTCTTTGAGTGATTGCTCATATCCATTCCAGTGAGGTGTGCGCGCCGCGCGTGCACGTCTGCCGGAAACTTTTTACCCTAGCAACTCCAGTGGGCCGGCAGGTCGCCCCCTAGAGTGGCGCCGCTATGGCGCTTGATATATACCCCTGCCGGCCCACCCGCTCCTCAGTTCCTTCTTACCGCTGTGTAGGTTGCTGGAACTGTGGAGTGCGGCTTGCTGTCCTCCACGTCCCTAGCTCTCCTTCGTTACTGTCAATAGTTGTAGTTGTAAATAGTTTAAAAGAACAGTTTAGAGTTGTATAGTAATTAGTAGTCATTGTATATAGTTTATAGAACTTATTCGCGGGTTGGGCCGTTGCCCTTCCCGGCGCCCAGCACCCGGCACCGGGCCCATGCCTGGTTCGCCGGGCTTCAAGCAGTGATCGGCCTGCAAGAGGCCGATGCCAACTAGCGATCCCCATGACGCATGCCTGAAGCGCCTCGGGGAATCACATATCCTCGATAAGTGTCGCATCTGCAAGGCCTTTAAGCCTCGAACAAAGAAAGAGAGAGATCAAAGACTGCGGACTCTCCTGATGGAAGCGGCACTGAATCCGGTACTGTGGGCGCAGCCGGCCACCTCTACACCGGCACCGGACCGCGCCGGCACCGGAAAGACACCTCGGCACCGGGATCCGATCAAAGACCCTCGACATCTGCGACAACATCTCCGCAGGCTCGAGTGGAGCGCCCGGCACCTACCTCTGCCGCGGCACCGCCTGCAGGGTTGCCGTCGACTCCGGGCCCGGAAGGTCCGTCGAGTCTGGCCCCTCCTAGCTCCCCCTTAAGATCTGGGGTTGAGCTATTGGTCCCATCCACGCCGGAGACATTCGCTTCGGCGCGGGACTTGATAGCTCTGACTGAGCCATCCCAGCCTCAACCCCCGGTACCCCCGGTGCGGGTCATCTCCAGAGGCAAGCCAATGTTGAGAGCGCCGTCTCCGGAATCCAGGCATCGATCGCCTTCGAGGCCCCGACGACGTGGAAGCTCGCGCTCTCGGCGCCGCTCGCAGTCCCGGCACCGCTCTCCTAGGTGGTACCGGTCACACTCGCGGCGCAGGTCAACATCAGTACAGTCCCGATCTGGCTCTTCTCGATACCGGCACCGGGACTCTAGGAGCCGTTCGCGTCGGCAATCAACTCCCCGGTTGACCTCCCGGCACCGAGCCGGTGGGAGGTCCCAGTCCCGGTCGACCTCCCGACACTGCGTCGGTGGCAGGTCCCGGTCCCCAGCGCCATCCTGGCACCGCATCGGACGTAGATCGCAGTCCCGATCCCGGCACTGAGCTGGAGGCAGGTCCCGGTCCAGATCCCGGCACCGAGTACCAGACCAATCCTGGTCCCGGTCCCGGCACCGGTATGGCTCCCGGTACCGATCCTCGGCACCGAGAGGATCGTCGGCGTCAGGACTGAGAGATGCCTATCAGCCAAGTTCGGCACCTCCATGGCCTTCGAGGCAGCCATCGGTCTCCTCTCAGGCGGACAGCGTTTACACGCTGGGCCCGGACAGACACGCGGCCCTCTTTCAGGACCCTCCGCCTCAAGACCAAGGGCCACAGCAGTGGGGGTTTTGGACTCCCTGGGCGTACCATCAAGCCCAGGGTCCGCAACATACTTCTCCCCGGTCTGCAGCGGACCGAAGACCACTAGAGTCAACGCTGTCTCGCCCCCCTCCCTCTCCGGAAGGCGAGGACAGGTCCAGCCACCAGGACCCAGGGCTCCCTCTGGAGCCAGAGGGCCGGGCCCAGACGGAACCCCCTGTGGACGCTCTGCTGCCAGGGGTCTCCTCGTCATCTTCCCCTGACGAGGCAGTGGAAGGCACCTCGTCCTCCAGCCCTCCCCCTCTCGACCTCAGGGCACATCAGGACCTCCTCAGGCGCGTGGCGCAAAACTTGAATTTACCAGTGGAGGAGGTCGCTGAGATCGAGGATCCAGTGGTCAGCATCCTCTCCGCAGATGCTCCCACCAGGGTTGCCCTGCCTTTCATTAGGACCATTCAGGCCAACGCCACCACTATCTGGCAGTCACCAGCCTCCATCCCTCCTACCGCACGAGGCGTGGAGAGAAAGTACATGGCCCCCTCCAAGGGCTATGAATTCCTACACGTCCACCCAACACCGTGCTCCCTCGTGGTACAGTCGGTGAATGAGAGGGAGCGCCATGGACAAGAGGCCCCGGCGCCCAAATCTAAGGAGGCGAGGTGGTAGGACCTCCTAGGCCATAAAGTCTATTCGGCGGGGGCGCTACAGCTCAGGGTCTCCAACCAACAGGCCCTCCTTAGCCGCTACTCTTTTAACTCCTGGGTAGCGGCGGACAAGTTTAAGGAGCTGTTGCCGCAGGAGGCACGTCAAGAATTTGCGGCTATTCTTGACGAGGGCAAGAAAGTCGCAAGGACCTCGCTGCAGGCCTCATTGGACGCTGCAGACTCGGCCGCTCGGACCCTTGCCTCAGGGCTTACGATGCGCCGCATATCCTGGCTTCAGGTCTCTGGCCTTCCACCGGAGCTCCAGTATACCATCCAGGACCTCCCCTTCGAAGGCCAGGGCCTGTTTTCAGACAAGACAGACCCCAGGCTAAAGAGCCTTAAAGACAATCGGGTCATCATGCGCTCTTTGGGGATGCACGCGCCCGTGACGCAGCGCAGACCGTTCCAGCCGCAGAACCAGCAGCAACAACGCCGGCCGTATCCCCAGTTCCGCCCACGGCAGGACCTTAATAGGCGCCGGGGCAGGAACAGTAGGCGCAGACAGTCGGGTGGCCAAGGGGGGCAGAACCAGGGCTCCTCCAAGGCCTCACCCGGACCCAAGCCTTCATTTTGAAGGTGCGCCCAAGGGCGCAGTACCAGTTTCCCCTTCGGATCCTTCCCCACAGTTTTCCAACCGTCTTTCGTTTTTCCTCCAGGCGTGGACCCAAATAACATCAGACCGTTGGGTCTTACGCACTGCACAGGCCGGTTACCGCCTGCAGTTTTCATCGCCCCCCCCCTCCCATCTCCCACCCTCGTCCGTCTTCAGGGACCCCTCTCACGAGCAATTCCTCCGTCAGGAGGTGCAGACGATCCTCGACAAGGGAGCCACAGAAGAGGTTCCAGAGAGCGAGAAGGGCAAGGGGTTTTATTCCCGATACTTTCTGATCCCCAAGGCCAAGGGAGGCCTCAGGCCTATCCTCGACCTGTGAGAACTCAACAAGCATATGGTGAAGTTGAAGTTCCGCATGGTATCCCTGGGGACCATCATCCCATCGCTGGATCCTGGAGACTGGTACGCTACCCTCGACATGCAGGACGCTTACTTTCATATCGCCATATTTCCACAGCACAGGCATTTCCTTCGCTTTGTGGTTGACTGCCAGCATTATCAATTTGCGGTCCTCCCATTTGGCCTTTCTACGGCCCCGAGGGTATTCACGAAATGCATGGCAGTCGTCATCGCACATCTTCAGCGCAGCCGTATTCACGTGTTCCCCTACCTCGACGACTGGTTGGTCTGAGGCACATCAGAGCTGCAGGTCCGCGACCGCGTCCGCAGGATCAGCAACCTCTTTGCTGCCCTAGGCCTCATTGTCAACGTGGACAAGTCCACTCTGCTCCCCACGCAGAGGATAGAGTTCATCGGGGCCGTTCTGGATTCCACCTTGGCCAGGGCCTTGCTACCATTGCCCAGGTTCCAGTCGCTATTGGCCATCATTCTACGCTTGCAGACGGCCCCCCTGACCTTCATAAGAACATGTCTGACCCTCCTGGGCCTTATGGTGGCCTGTACGTTCGTGACAGCGTATGCTCGACTCTGCATGAGGCCCCTCCAATCTTGGCTCATCGCACAGTACCGGCCGGCCAGACATTCGTTAGACACAGTTGTCACCATCCCCCAGGGGGTACTGGACTCCCTCCGGTGGTGGCTAGACCAGTCTGTCGTGTGTGCAGGGCTCCCGTTCCATCCGCCCCAACCCTCGGCATCCCTGACGACGGACGCCTCAGATTTGGGCTGGGGGGCGCACAGCAGAACCCTGAGGACTCAGGGCCTGTGGTCCCCCCAGGAACTGGACCTCGACATCAACATACGGGAGTTGAGAGCGGTCCGTCTTGCTTGTCAAGCATTCGTCCATCACCTTCAAGGTCGCTGTGTCGCGGTGTTCACTGACAACACGACGACCATGTACTATATCAACAAGCAGGGCGGCACCGGATCCTCTCCCCTATGTCAGGAGGCGACGCGGCTCTGGGGATTTTGTATAGCCCATGCCACTCACCTCACGGCCTCCTACCTCCCTCGAGTATGAAACACACTGGCGGATTGCCTGAGCAGATCCTTCCGCTCACACGAGTGTTCCCTTCGCCCGGACATCGCCCTCTCACTCTTCCAGAGGTGGGGTCATCCCCGGATGGACCTCTTCGCGTCCAGGGGGAACAGGAAATGCCAGGCATTCTGCTCCTTTCAGAGTCGGGAGCCCGGGTCATTAGCGGACGCCTTCCTTATCCCATAGGCGACCCATCTGTTTTATGCGTTCCCTCCGTTTCTGCTGGTCCACAAGGTCCTCCTCAAGGTGCGCAGGGACAGAGCTCACGTGATTCTGATAGCCCCAGCGTGGCCCAGGCAACATTGGTACCCCATGTTGCTGGACCTCTCAATAACCAACCCAGTTCCACTGCCCCTTCACCTGGATCTGATCACCCAGGACCACGGCAGACTCTGTCACCCGGACCTTCGGTCTCTGCATCTCACGGTGTGGCTCCTGCGTGGCTGACCAGCTCTGAGTTATGCTGCTCTACCCCGGTTTGGGAGGTTCTCCTGGGCAGTAGAAAGCCTTCCACTAGAGCTACATATTCAGCCAAGTGGAAGCGTTTTTCCTGTTGGTGCTCGGAGAAGGGTTTTCTCCCTATGGAGGTTTCCATCGCCAATATTCTGGACTACATCTGGTCCCTCAAGGACCAGGGTCTGGCGATATCATCCCTTCGGGTTCACCTAGCGTCCATCTCCACCTTTCATCTGGGAGGAGATGGCTGTTCTGTCTTCTCCCACCCTATGGTGGTGAGATTCCTGAAGGGGCTGGAACGTCTCTACCCACAGGTCCGTCCCTCTGCCCCTTCATGGGATCTCAACCTCGTTCTGTCTCGGCTCATGGGCCCTCCATTTGAGCCATTAGCAACTTGCTCCCTGCTCTACCTCTCCTGGAAGACCGCCTTTCTAGTGGCCATCACCTCAGCTAGACGGGTGTCGGAACTCTGGGCCCTCACGGTAGACCCCCCGTATACGGTCTTCCATAAGGACAAAGTGCAGCTGAGACCGCACCCTGCCTTTCTCCCCAAGGTGGTCTCAGCCTTTCACAGTAACCAGGAGATCTTCCTTCCCGTCTTTTTCCCAAAGCCCCATTCGTCCTGCAGGGAGTAACAACTCCACTCGCTGGATGTCCGTCGGGCACTAGCGTTTTATGTGGAGAGGACCAAACCGTTCCGCAAGAGTTCCAGCTCTTCATGGCGATAGCGGACCATGTCAAGGGCCTTCCTATTTCCTCGCAGAGGATATCCTCGTGGGTAACGTCCTGTATCAGGACCTGTTATGACTTGGCTCACATCCCTATGGGCCGTGTGACTGCGCACTCTACCAGGGCGCAGGCGTCATCGCTGGCTTTCCTTGCCCGAGTGCCGATCCAAGAGATCTGTAGGGCGGTGACCTGGTCATCGGTCCACACTTTTGTTTCCCATTATGCCCTGGTCCAGCAGTCCAGAGATGACGCGGCCTTCGGCTCAGCAGTGCTCCATGCCGCGACTTCTCACTCTGACCCCACCGCCTAGGTAAGGCTTGGGATTTACCTAACTGGAATGGATGTGAGCAATCACTCGAAGAAGAAAAGACAGTTACTCACCTTTGTAACTGTTGTTCTTCGAGATGTGTTGCTCACATCCATTCCACACCCGCCCTCCTTCCCCACTGTCGGAGTAGCCGGCAAGAAGGAACTGAGGAGCGGGCGGGCCGGCAGGGGTATATATCAAGCGCCATAGCGACGCCACTCTAGGGGGCGACCTGCCGGCCCACTGGAGTTGCTAGGGTAAAAAGTTTCCAGCAGACGTGCACGCACGGCGCGCACACCTAACTGGAATGGATATGAGCAACACATCTTGAAGAACAACAGTTACAAAGGTGAGTAACCGTCTTCTTTTTCATGTTCTCTGTGTATATATATCTTCCTACTGTATTTTCCATTGCATGCATCCGATGAAGTGGGTTTTAGCCCACGGAAGCTTATGCCCAGATAAATATGATAGTCTCTAAGGTGCCACTAGTACTCCTCGTTCATTTTCCAGACTGGTCCATGATCTTTGGAGGGCAGCTGCAGGATTTTAGGGCCCCTTTGGAAAATGTGAGGCCCTGCCTGCATTAATGTTTGTTTCTGCTTTCATCTGCTCTTCCTGCGCAGCAGCTCAGTGCAATGGCACTTGCTTCATGGTGTACAGATGGTGACATTGCACCACTGCGTCTGCCCCGTTTGCAGGGCCTTGCGCCCAGGCCCCTAGCAAGGAGCAGGTTAAAGTCACCTAGATGAGAGGGGTCTCACAGACAGCTGGAGCGCAGGACCGATTTGGGTTCCCATCTAAGCCGTTTGCTCAGTACTGGTTATTCACACAGGGGTCCCATTTGGTCACATGACCCACTCCCCTTCCATTCATCTCATGCCCAGCCCCAAAGCCGTCCAGCACACTCAGCTGCCTGGCAAAATTCCACATTGTCAGAGTGGAGGAGACTGTGCCCCTCCCAGCACAGGGCACCCCTGTGTGGGGAGACCCCACTTGTGCAGGACAAAACGACCTCCCACCCTGAGGAAACATTCTGCATGCTTTGTGTTGGGCAGCATGTGTGGTAGCGTTACCTTGGCCACCGCCAGGAACTGTCTGCAAGGGAGTGATGAGAATCTTATGTTTTAGGCCTTGATCACCCCTACTCCTCCTGCCCCCTCTAATCCTATTTGCCCTGACAGCTGTGCTGGGAACTCGACAGCCCTGACATGCGGTGCAAGGGGGGAAGGGGGAGAAGATGAGACCAGGCCGGATAGGGGCCAATGTGAGCAAATAGCTCCCCCTGAAGGAGAAACGGGGATCAGCACCTACAACCACTGGTAAACTTTCCCTCTGCTTCAAGCCTTGTCCACACGGGCAGGGCCGGCTCCAGGCCCCAGCACACCAAGCGCATGCTTGGGGTGGCATGCCGCGGGGGGGGGGGGCGCTCTGCCGGTTGCTGGGAGGGCTGCAGGCAGCTCCGGTAGAGCATCCGCAGGTACGCCTGCGGGAGGTCCACCGGAGCCGCAGGACCAGCTGACCGTCCGCAGAAACGCCTGCGGCAGGTCCACCAGAGCCGCGGGACCAGCGAGCGGCAGAGCGCCCCCCTGCGGCTTGCCACCGTGCTTGGGGCGGCGAAATGGCTAGAGTCGGCCCTGCACACGGGCACGTTCTGTGCCCCGTTGTGAGCAAGAAGTTTAGCTGCCTGTGTTGGCAACACTATAAGTCTTCTTTGCATGGGGCCCAGCCCAAACCCCACTACGGTCAATGGAAAGACTACCACTTCTTGCAGTGAGTGTCGGACGAAGCCATGGTGCCCAAGCAGGTTAGCCCTGCCTACTGCAGCACTTAAAAACATGGGTGCAGCTGTACCTATGGCTGACAACAGACACAGAATGTGCTAGGCAAGGTGTCTTCCTGTAGTGCGGTCTGATCTACAGCCCCTTGCTCCTACCTTAACAGGAGATGCCAATATAACACCATTTGCAGGGAACAGGATGTGTTGTAAGCGTGTTTCTAAATGCCCGCATAGGCACCATACATGAGTCAGCATGCACATATATGTTTTACATGTATGCATCCACATGTAATATTTCAGGGTTGCATTTATGTCTAGAGTGACCAGATGTCCCGCTTTTATAGGGACAGTCCCGATTTTTGGGTCTTTTTCTTATATAGGCGCCTATTACCCCCCGAGCCTCTGTCCTAATTTTTCACATTTACTGTCTGATCACCCTATTTGTGTCCCACAGGCAGAGTGTATACATATTAGATGGTATGTTACGCTGAGTGTGCATGTGTTTAGATGGGCACTGTGTCTGTGTTTCTGTGCTGGGAGTTTTGTGTGTCTGGGTGCGAGATCTGTGCGAGGTGGGTGCCTTATGTGTGTGTTTGCATATTTTAAGCTTGGGAAGGCAAAGAACACTAAGTTTTCATGAGCAAATATTTGCATATTTTCCACTCGTTCGAGCAGATAAAGGGTTTCAGTTTGCTATTGCATCCCCAGGAGAGCAGGGAGCATCTAATCTGTTCACATCTCTCTGCATTTTTATCTGTTTGGTTCCCCTGCATCAAGACCTGTTTAGAAACCACCCCCAGCCTGCAGCCTTGACCCATGCTCCCAAACAATTCAGAAACAAAGGCACACGCCATGTGCCTGCGTAGGTTTGCCATTCACCTTATCGGAGCCGCTGTTTTACCATACGGATCGTGTAAACAATGGCTTCCTGAAAATAGCCGAGAAGGACATCAAGTGCAGGCTGTGTAAGCAGCGCAGCCTTGTAACGTGCCCTCCCCTCAGTTAGGCTGAACCCCTCCGTGTGGCCCTTTTCATTTCTGCAAAGTTCTCTTCAAAGTTACAGCAGCAGGGTAAGGTCAAGCAGAGAGCAGGTACAGCTCAGTGATTGTGTGGGTGCAGACTGTGTATCGTTAGGCTTAGTGGGGGTACATAGGGTATTGTGTTCTGAGTATATTTTCAAGGTCAGTAATCAAAGCCCAGCTTTAAATACACACACACACATGCGTGTGCTGGTGCGCACACACACACATTCTTGCAGTGCCTGCAGAATGGGGTCCTTCTATTTCTAAGCACCCTGACTGTGAACAAACACAAGCAGGGAAGAGGCATTGCAGGGGCTGCTGGAAGCGCTGTGGTCTCTGCTAGACTTGCAGCTCTGCTCACTACGTGATAAGAATGAAACCCTTTGTGTGGCGGAGGGTTTGATGGCCCCCTTATCTCTGTGTCTCTGCAGCCAGAATAGAAAAATCCATTTCCACGTCTAATTAGAACAAATCCCCCTGAACATGTCCAGAATTCAACTAGCTGCTGTGCATGACTTCAGCCCCTGTCGTTCCCAAAGCCAGCCCACTGCAGGGCCCAAACCAGAAGAGATGCACAGGGCCAGCCACATGAATGCAGTTTGCACATGGCAATACAAGCTGATGGCAGCCGTGAACTCACAGGGGGAGGAGGAGGTAGGGCTGTGGGACAGAACTAGTTGAAAATTTTCACTCCCCTTACCCCCCACTCCTCCCCGTGAAAAACAGACTTTTCATTGACATGGAAAAAGTCTGCAGACAATTTTTGATGTTAAATTTTTTTTCTGACTTTATAATGAAAAAAGTAAAAAAAAATTGTTTTCCCATTTTCATTTTCTATTTGTTTTCTCCCCTCCTTTCCCCCCCCCCCCCCCATTTTGCAACTGGAAAAAAGGAAGGGAAAAATAGAAAATGTGGGAGAGTGAGCTTGTTTCAGTGCAAAAATGAGAACATGTTGCAATTTTTCATGAAATATCTTGAAAAAATGAAAACTGTTGAACATGTCCCCCCAGACATACCATTTTTTAACCAGCTCCATGGTGGGAGACACTGAACGGCCTTTCCAGTGGGCACAGCCTAGTGAAATCAACAGCACTCTGAGTCCCGTCTGAGCAGCCTAGTGTTTCTGCACCTAGCTGTTGTGGGCAAAAATGTCTTTGAGGTTTCATTCCTGATCTCTCATTGCAGAGGAGGCTGCAGAGGTTGACCATGAGCTCCCTCTAATCCATCAACCTGGCAAAGGGTTTCTACTTCATCGTATGGCCAAGGTGGCATGTGTAGTACATTGATAATATAATTGACAGCCAGGGATCCCTCCTTCCCTAAGGAAGGAGCTAGTGCAGTCATACAGCCAGTCTAAAAGGAGATGGAAAACCTTCATGCGTCCATTCCCCATGTACTCTGAGCTGCCTCTCTCCAGCTACGTCCTCTTCTGGCTGCTACTCTCACTGCTCAGGAATAAGCCACCAGCTGCCTCCCTTCCCAGAAGGTCAGTGCCATCTCCACTACATCCTCCAGCAGTGCTTTCTGCTTCAGAATTACCCAGCATTGCCCTTGCTGTGATGCCACCTAATAGCAGGATCAAAACATCTACCAGTTTACCTCTATCATTGTGGGATCTAGACCCTTTCCTCTCCGGTACCTGTTGCCTCTTGCACCATGCCATAGATGGGAACTCTGGAAGTCTGTCATGATCCCTTCTCTTCCTGGTGACCAGATGACAGCTGGAACTCTTTCCACAATCAGAATGGCCTTTTTGGTCTAGCCACTGAGATTGGCTAACTCCCTGCAGTTGCTGTGGGTTTGCTCCTTAGGCTGCAGACTGTATTAGAGTCCATGACAGCGTATCTCTGCATGGATTGAGCCTCCAAAGGTATAGGAGAAAGGAGGAGACATGAAGAGCCACCACAACAAGTGATTTACAAGGAATGAGAGCAGATACTAAGGCCCTGAAATCTCACATTGTGATATATACCTATCTTTATATATGCACCCCTTTCTCAGCCAAGCAAAGGGAATGCATTTCACCAAAGAGAGATGTGCAATATCTGGTACAAGGGTGGATGCTTCAGGAATCAGGAAAGGGAATTTGTGGGGATTAGCCTTCACTCATGGATTGTCTGGTACCAAGATACTGTGTTCAGGGAGAAGAAAGGATGGATGTGGGGTGGGAGGAGGGTTATTACTCGCAGAAAGTCCAGTGCTAGGACTGCAGGGTTAGGGGGATCAGCCCCATTCCCAGCCCCAGTCACAGACAGTCCAGCACCAAGACAGCTGGGTGGTCAGTATCTGTTAACCCTCCCTGACTGCCAGTCCAGCACTGGAAGACACGTATCCTAGTACACTCCTTGCCCAGCCCTGGCTGCTTTCGCTGCACTTGGCTATCCCCACACTGACCAACAAGTTCTCATTTAGCCACATATTGATTCTGAGTGAATTTGCTCTTCAGGAACGTGATTCCATTGTGCGGTTGATCTCACCATTCAAGCCTCCTTTCTCTGCTGTTCCCACTGCATTTCTCTACTTTGGCTTCAAATCTGTTCTGTGTTTTTGGTCTTGTGGCTGCTCCCTACAACAACTCAACTAGCCCCTCACAGTCTCGCCCCCTCCCTCTCGGAGGTGCCTCTTGATCTGAAAAGTATTTCTGCCACAGAGAGACACCGTTTACACATCCCGCAGGATCCTTCTGTATCTCTTGGAGTACTTTCTCCTTTTGGCTGGTCTTTAACACCCACACACCCACGCCGCCTCCAATTTCCCCAAAGCCGCCCCTGGAGGAAGGTGCCCATAATCCTACTGAAGACTCTGGATTTAAAGTCGCTCTTACTGATTGCTGTATCTTAGCAACAGCATTTATAGAAAAGTTCAAGGTATGGGGAGAGGCATTTATCAGAGCCTGCAGGAATGGAGCAAGGTAGAGGGAAAAATGCTCACACATACACCCCCCATTTGCAGCCACCTCTCCACCACTCAAATGCAGACAAATCCACCTTTGTACCCATGCAGACCCACCCCCCACATGGACACCCCACGGACACTGCCAGAGACAAATCCACCCCCTTCACCTGCACAGACACCCCCACAGAGACACCACCAGAGACAAATCAACCCCTGCACCCATACAGACAACCCCACAGAGACAAATCAACCCCCTGCACCTGTACAGACACTGCCAGAGATGAATCAACCCCCTTCACCTGCACAGACACCCAGAGACGAATCAACCCCCTTCACCTGCACAGACACCCCCACAGAGACACCCAGAGACAAATCAATCCCCTTCACCTGTACAGATATCCCCACAGAGATAAAATAAGTCCCTGTACCTGTACAAAAATCTCACATACACATACCCACAGAAAAACCAGTCCTGAACCCCTGTACACGCACACACATCTGCCCACCATACATCTATATGGGAATTACCATATTCACAAAAATTCCTACTCTCACTCCCAGTATGGTTGCCAGCTTTCCAATTTTTTAAAAACCAGACAATACAACCCCCTCCCTGTTGCTCACCCCCTACTCCCATTGGACTCACCTACCACCTGCAGAGCTGGGCTGGGAGGACCTGATGCGGCACCTGCCTGCTTGCCCAATTGGGGCATGGCAGGGCAGGGGGTAATTGGGGCCCAGCAGAGGGGGGTTTGGTCCCTGGAGCAAGAGCAAGGGGCCACAGCAGAGCGGATGGGGGAGGTGGTCACCGGAGCGAGGGGCCATAGAGAGCCGAGCCCCAGCTGAGAAGGCAGTACCTACCTCCTCTCCACCGGAGCTGGGAGTCAGTTCCTAAGCTTCTCTCCAGTCCATCAGCTGAGCTCCTCCAGCAGCAGCTGCTCTTCCGACCCTCCCTGCAGTAGAGGCTGGTCACTGCAGGAACCAGACTTTCAGTGTCCGATCAGTTGTACTGACCAGACACAGCACAGGTCCCCTTTTGACCTGACTTTCCAGTCAAAAACCAGACACCTGGCAACCCTAACTCCCACATAGCTGCCCCAGCCCACAGACACCCCCATTTTTCACACCTGCACCCTCATCCTCCCAGCACAATCGTACTCACACACAGACTGATCCTTTGACATTGTTCACAGAGTCCTAAATCTTTATGTTTATTCATGATAAGATGGAGGAGGGCAGTGGAAATTACAGCTTGCAGAAAGCCCTGCCCCTAGCCCATGGTGTTTTGGTCTTCTTCAGTCACCCACCAGGTACCCACCAATACCACCATGAAACCCTGGGATCTAGAGGTGAGGAAGGGTGTGTCTCATATTCTGTCCCACTGTCCTAAACCAGCCCTATGAGACCAGTCTGCAGGTGGGACATGAGAACCCTTTAAAGGATCAGGGCATTCCATGCGGTTGAGATAATATCGGGTCACACAGGAGGTGGGGAGCTGTTCCCAAGAGACACTAGAGCAGCTGGAGGTGTGGCGAGGACAGCCCTAGGGGCAGGCTGTATGTGTTTGTTGGTGGCGGGGGGGAAATGTCCCCATGATCCTGCCCTAGAGTGTCTGGTTCCCATGGACACTGGGACAGCTTGGGCATCTGATGAGGGCACTAGAGTAATTAGCAACCACTCATAATACTGTCTGTCGGTTGTAGGGAGATTCAGTGCTGGACTCCTTTCTGCAGCTCTGCACCCCCCTCTGCCCTTATCCAGTTCCCCTTCCGAGCCCAACCCAGATACTGTCGCCCAGCCCTTCCCACAGGATTGCTGAAGTCACAGGAGGTGCTCTGCCCTTCCAGACACTCCTCGAACTCGCTCATCTCCAAGTGGAGCCTTGGACCTGGCTGCCCTGCAGTCCACAACCCCCCATAGATACAGACTGTAGTGTCCAGGAGATAGCGGGACAGCGCCTCCCCCTTCCATTCACTACAAATAACTGATGTGCAGTGCACTGGGTTTATCACAGCTCCCGGGCTCCTCTGGGAGCGGCTTCTGCTCACTGCCTCCTGCTGCTCCACTGGTCAGGGCACACTCCTGTCGACCATTGCCATTCTGGGCAATCTTGCTGACCCCGCTGTCCTCCGCTTCCTCCTCCTCCTCTTCCTCCTCTTCAGTCTTCTCTGGGGGACGTGCCACCACATCCTGGCTCTGCACCCGGCGGGATGGCCTCAGGATGGCCCTGCGGAAGCCCTGCTTGAACCGGTAGGAGAGGAAGCCATAGATGATGGGGTTGGCGCAGCTGTTGGCATAGGGGAGCACCACGACGAGGAAGTAGACCCCGAAGAGAGATGGCTCATTGGGCAACGGGCAGACCACATTGACGATGTTGAGCACGTAGAAGGGAAGCCAGCAGAGCACGAAGACGGCCACCACAGCCACCACCATGCGCGTGACCCTGCGCTCTGACCGCTTGCGCTTGGACGAAAGGGCCCGCACCCTCCGGCTGGAAGAGCGGACCTTGACAACGATGAGCAGGTAGCAGAGGCAGATCACCAGCAGCGGCCCAAAGAAGCCCAGGGTGGCCGTGTAGATGATAAAGCCAGCTCTCCACATGGAGGCTGGCTCGGGCCACTGGATGTGGCAGGTGCTCATCCCCAGGGGGACATTAGAGAACACCACCACTGGCAACACCACCACTGACGACAGCACCCACACCGTAGCGCTAACAGCCTTGGCCACGCGGGCCGTCCGCCACTTTGACGATTTCCCTGGGTGCACCACAGCCAGGTAGCGGTCGACGCTCATCACAGTCAGGCAGAAGATGCTGGTGAACTGGTTTATGGAATCCACGGCCATCACCAGGCGGCACATGAAGGAGCCAAAGGGCCAGTAGGAGAGTGCATTCTGTGCAGCCAGGAAGGGCAGCCCCAGCATGAACAGCTCATCTGCCAGCGCCAGGTTGAGGATATAGACATTGGTCACCGATTCTCTCACTGAGTGGCGCAGGACCACGTAGATGACCAGGGAGTTCCCAACCAGCCCAACCACGCAGACAATGAGGTAGACCAGGGGGATGAGGACTTCGCTGACATCCATGCCTGGGCTGGCAGTTGTGGATAGGTTCCCCAGGATGGAACTTGCCCAGCTGGTGGAGATGTTCCCCTCCTCCGAAGCCACAGGAGTGGAGGAGGTGAAAGCAGGAGAGTCCATGGCAAAGGAAGGATGGGGCGATCTCCCACTGGATCAGCTGGAGAGTTGGAGGCAGGAGGAGAGGAAGAAGAAAGGTATTTACACTTTAAAAGTCAGAGCTGAACAAGCCACACATAAAATAGCAGGCATAAGAACATGTGGGCACAGACACAGGTGAGAAGGAGAGGGGGATTAGGATGCCGGAGTCGCTGGAGCATATGGGAGAATGTCAGATGTGATCAGCTGTTTAAGAACCACTATTGGGCGATTGAGACCAGCGGGAAAATGGCCTGGTATACAGCCAAGGGACTTTCCAGGGGAAAGATCCCAAGGGAGCAACCACAGGCCTCCATTTCCTATTGAAAATGGCTCCGGGGCTGGTGAAGTTAATTTCAAGGACCCTGATTCTCATGTACGCTGAAGTCTCTATACATTGGACGGGATCCTGCTGTAAGTCACCAGGGCGTTATTGTCCACCCACCTCCCCTCGCCCACTATCGAGGCTGAGAAATCCCCTTGAAGTCCAGAGCAAATGTCAGAAGCTTGGCTTAGTGCCCTGGAAGAAGGAGAGGCAGGTTTGCACCATCCCTGCACATGAATAAAGGAGGAGCTGGAGTATTTATAACATTCTCACTGGAGGCAGATGGAGTTATACATCCAACTACCACCCGCTCTCACTCTCTCTGACCCCAGCAGCAGCTCTGAGCCTTCTCGAATCCAGGTTGCTAATGGAAGGGGAAGTTCCTGCCTTACCACTCCACAGCACCAAAACAAATGTCAAGCCCTCTTAATCTTCTGATGCCCAATTGCCCGTCACATCAAGATTTGGCAAGGAAATGCTCAGAGTGAACCCTGTACAAACTAGCAGCTTATGTGTGTGCCAGCTCTTCACTGACAATGGCAGAGATTGAACATGGGACGGGAGGGATGGGATTCTTGTCCGTCGCCTCTTTGGGGTGGGGCTGGGGCCCTGTGGGAGCTGTAGCTCAGCACAGGGCAAGACGTGGAGACACAGCCTCTTGCCCCAAGCTATGCCGGGGGAGTCTATGGTGGCATGTCAGTGATGCTCTTGGATTATCAGAGGTCTGGAAGAGACCCTCCGAGATTTCAAATGGCAGCCCCTTGCCTTTGTCATTCCTTGGTGTATTGACCCCACTGCTTGATTAGCTCCTCAAATAGCCATATTGTAAGTGGGGAGGACTTGCATGGAAGGGGATGGATGCTTAGCCCCAGGAATAGATGGCACCTTCCCCACCCCAGTCTCACCTGAGGGTTTGGGCCAGGAGACCCCTCAATGTTTCAAAGCTTATCCCAGCTTTTCCCTAGTAACGAGGGCTCGGAATCTCAAAGGACACGATTTCCAGTCCTACCCACCTCCAGCAGCTCAGAAACATGCTGAGAACTATTTTCCCTCATGGTGTTTTTCAAACCGTACAAAACCAGGGCAGGCAAAGATTTGATATTAAAAACCTAAAAAAAACCCCCAAACATTAATCAAACTTCTGGAAGCCTCAGGCAAAGTCTGAGGTTTGGGCTGGTTCTTATAATATTGGAATGTGTTATGAGGAGCCCCACAGAAATACTTCCTCTGGTCGCCACCGCGCCTCCCATTTCACACCTTCTACTTCTGCCCACATTCCAGTGGGCTCCCTCTGCCCTGGTTCTCTACCAAACACAGCTAGGACATTGTCACGTTATCCTTGTTATCTGTGTTGAATGAGCTATTGGTTTATGATGGGGGGGAGGGGAAATGCCCAGAGAGGGAGCTGAACTGTTTAGAGAAGTCCAAGGCGGGTGTCCTGGAATGAAATTGAACAATAGGAAGCTCAGGCTGAATGTCAGGAAAGGTTTCCTGACAGTGAAGTCCATTGGGCTGTGGAATAACCTTTGCGATGGAAGCCCCACCACTTGGGCCATTTAATACGAGGCAGGCAAAGCCCTGAGAATACACGGTAAGGGACTGCCCTGCACTGGCCAGGAAACATGGACTGAATAGAAAGCATATCCTGCATCTTGGCAGGAGGTTAGACTAGATGACCCCTGCGGTCCCTTCTAACTCTCTGGTTCTATGATTCGAAATTCTTTGAACTCTTCCAGAGCCTTCTCAGTGATGTACATAGGTGTTAATTTTTTCAGGGGAGTGGCAGGCATGGGGGTCAGGTACAGTGATAGAGGGTATGTCCCCACTGCACAGTAAAGCCCAGGTCTGTGAGACCTGGGCTTGGGGACTCAGTGTTTGCAAGCCCACACTTGAGCATCCACACTGCATTGTAAGCCTGGGTTTACAATTGCTGGCTCCAAGTCTCACAGCTGTGCTAACATGTCCATACTGCGCTTTGCAGATCTTCTGACTCAGGTCTGTGACTTGACCTGCCTCCTCACTGCAAAATGACAAGGCTTGGACCTGAGTCTCAGCTGGACTCGGGCTCTGACCCACCCAAGCCCTAAATGCTTACTGACCCAGGCAGGCTGATTTGTGTGTGGACAGAAGGGGGCTTGGACTCAAACCTGAGTCAGAGCCCAGACATAGTGTGCCGCGTAGACATACCTAGAGAATAGGAATAGACTGGTGGCAGGAAGTAAGGAGTGGTGAAATCTAAGTCCCATAAAGAGCAGCAGGTAGAGGCAAGGGATCTCAGTGAGCACTCTGACTGCAGGCATGGGGCCTCCTAGGAGTATTGGTGTGGTTAGACCTCTGGGAGGGGGGTGCAGATGTGGTGGACCCAATGAGGTTGAGGAAACTATTGGGAGATGCCTGGGGTATAGGATCAAGAACCTGGTTACTTAGCTTATAAGCTCTTTGGGGCCGGGACTTTTTGTATTGGGGCACCTGATGGGGCCTCTAGGTGCTCCAGTAATGCAAATAAACAATAACAACAGTATAAGTGTGTTTGTGCCTAGGGGCTGGGGTCCCAGCCAGGTGGGGGTTTGTGAGTTAAATGCCAATTTCTATCTTTATCCAAGAAATCCAAAGTCTTTAGGAATAAGAACCCACATTGTCAGTGGGAAACGAGGGATAAGAGGGAGAAATTGTGGTGGGGGGAGCAGAGAGGGGAATCACTGACGCATAGATTAGCTTTGTAAATGATGGGAAACCCACCTAGAATTCCCTAAAGCAAGGTACATAGCCTCTCTCTCGAATCCTGCACCTTCTCCATCCCTCCCGCCTTGACTTGCACCCATTCATTCCTATTCCAGTTCATGACTCTCTCACCTCCTGGCCATCACCAGCCACCAGTCTGTGGGGACAAAGCGAGGCAGGGGAGGCAGCAGGTTCCATTTGGGGGAACTGCAGAACCAACTTTTGCACATCAGAGCGCCTGGAGGAGAGGGTGGAAAGAGGAGGCAGATCTGCCTGGTACTTACACGTCAATGGGATTTATATGTTCCTCCACACACCGGGAGAATGTGTCATATTGTTTCTTCCCCTTTAAAAAAAATTTCCCAATGAAATCTCCATGTGGTTTCAGTCCTTGAGGGGCTGGAATTGCTTGTCACACTTCTCCAGAGGTGTCTGCTGCCCTCACCTCTTCTGCTGCTCCAGAGGTGGTGGGACTTTTCTGCCTTCCTCCAGCACTGCCACATCTGCCTGGTCAGACTCTCTCATCTGGTCTCTAGGGCTTGCCTGCTGCAGGGACCAGACCCAGCTCCCAGCACTGCTCAGTGGAGCCAGGACTCCCCTCTCCAGCTCTCCATCCGCTGAAGTGGAGGCTTGGCGGACAGAGTTAGGTAGATCAAGCGCGTCAGTTACTCCCGGGAATGATCCCACCAGCCAATCAGCATAGACTGGGGGTGGGGGGAAGAGCGAGCATGAGAGAGAGAAAGAGAGAGAGAGAATGAATGGTAGCAGAGGGAGAATGGGGAGAAGGAAAAGAGGGGAGTGCCAGAGTGATTGTGATGGAAAGAGAGAGAGAGAGGGAAGGAGAAAGGAAGGCGGGGAGTGAGAGAGAGAACAAGAATGAGGGGGTGGTTGTGACAGATGGTGACTGAAGGGCAAGCCAGAGAGGGAGAAGGAATGAGGGGGAGTGGAGAAGAGTGAAAGCAGGAAAGGGGAGATGAAGAGAGTGGCTGGGTACAGTGAGAATGCAGTGCAGGGGAGACAGGCTGGATGGAGCAGGTGGCTGAGCCTGAGGGGAGTTTTTTTATAGGGCTGCAAGTGGGGTGAGGGATTACAGATGCACAGGAGAGATGTTCTCTGCCCCAAGCAGTTTACAGTCTAGGCAGGCACAATTGGAGCCCCCAGGGCTGCATCATGATCACAACGCATTGGTATTTATAGGGGTCTGGGGGGGCATGAACTCCAGCTTCCACTGTACCCTTCTCCTCTCCTCTGTCCACAAGCATCTCCAATAAGACAAGGGAGAGTGAATAGAGGAGTAAGGATTTTTCTGTCTCTACCACCTACCTATGTGAGGCCATTTCCCTGCTGGAGCTCTCCTGAGGAATGAGATCCCCCCCTCCCCCTGCTGATTGCCTCACCTCTGCAAACAGGTGATCTGATCTGGGACACAGAAAGGGATTGGCTCCAAGGGGAGAAATCCAGTCCGCTCTGCAAACACGTCCCTCTGGATAAAAACAATAACTCCACATTGCCAAGCATTGTTCCTGCTGCGGCCCTCCTACCAACTGCTTTTGTTTCCTATTCCTCTCTGACAGCGCGTTTCCCTCTCACTCAGCCTCTGAGATCCGGCTGATTGCCACTTCCCACCTTCCGTATTTGAGCTTCTAGGGCCAAATTCAGACGTAATACGAAGGGGTGCAATGCAGCTCCATTGGCTGAACATACACTCACAGAAATGTAGGGCTGGAGGCAGGGCCGGTTCCAGGCACCAGCGCAGCAAGCAGGTGCTTGGAGCAGCCAACGGAAAGGGGCGGCACCTCCGGCTCTTCGGCGACAGGTCCCTCAGTCCCTCTACAGCTGCCGAAAAATGAAGCGGCAGAAGTAGAGCTGAAGTGTCGCTGATCACGGCTTTTTTTTTTCTTTTTTCTGCTGCTTGAGGCGGCAAAACTCTGGAGCCGCCCCGGGCTGGAGAGGACCTTGAGACGTCATCAACTCCAGCCCCTTGTGCTGAGGAAGGGCCAAGTAAACCCAGAGCATCCCCGAAAGGCGTTTGTCCAGCCTGCTCTTAAAAACCTCCAGTGATGGGGATTCCACAACCTCCCTTGGAAGCCTGTTCCAGAGCCTAACAACCCTTGTAGTTAGCAAGTTTTTCCAGCTATCTAACCTAAATCTCCCTTGCTGCAGATTAAGCCCATTGCTTCTTGTCCTATCTTCAGTGGACATAGAGGACAATTGATCACCATCCTGTTTATAACAGCCCTGAACTTATCTGACGACTTATCAGGTCCCTCCTCAGTCTTCTTTTCTCAAGACTAAACATGCCCAGTTTTTCCAATCTTTCCTCACAGGTCAGGTTTTCTAAACCTATCCTCTTTGTTGCTCTCCTCTGGACACTCTCCAATTTGTCCACATCTTTCCAAAAGTGTGGTGCCCAGAACTGGACGCAGTTCTCCAGGTGAGGCCTCACCTGTGCAGAATGGAGCAGGAAATTACCTCTCACGTTTTAACGTACAGCATGCCTGTTAATACATCCCCGAGTAATATTAGCCTTTTTTGCAACTGCATCACACTGCTGACTCCCATTTAATTTGTGATCCGCTATAAACCCAGATCCTTTTCTGCAGTACTACCGCCTAGCCCGTTAATCCCCATTTTGTAGCTGTGCATTTGATTTTCCCTTCCTATGTGTAGTACTTTGCACTTGTCTTCATTGAATTTCAGCTTGATTTCAGACCAAATCTCCAGTTTGTCAAGGGCATTTTGAATTCGAATCCTATTCTGCAAAGTGCTTGCAACCCCTCCCGCCTTGCTTGCAGCCTACAGGCTGGGATCCCAGTTCTGGGCTCTGCTGGAACCTTTTTGTGTCAGCTGAGCTGCAAGAAAAGGACTGCAATGCTGGCTTAGGCCTGGTTTACACTTAAAATGTAGATCAACACAGTTATGTCACTCAGGCGGCTGAAAAAGGCATTGTTTAATTTATCGATTAGTTCCCAAACCTCTTCTGTCAACACCTCAGTCTGGGACACGTCCTCAGATTTTAAGCCACTCTCTTGATTTTGGGGAGCCTGACTCATGAGTTTTGAAAGCTTGGGGTTGGCGACAGATTCTGGCATTTACACCCCCCCATACATATGAGCATGTAGGGAACCTGAGACCAGACTCCACTGTGTTGTGCCTACAGCGGTCACACGAGCTGTGAATTGGGCCCAGGCACCTCATCTCACAATGCAAGTATCTGGCGGAACCCTCCACCACAGAATGTTATGAGAGGTTAATGCATGAAACATCGTGCCACAGGCTGTCTCTGAGGTGAGCCTTGCGTCTCTGAGCTACCCCTGAAATTAACCTGTGGAACTCATCACCACCAGGGTCTAACCCATGGAATTTTCTGTTACAGGCCCCAGCCGACATTAACCTGTGAAACTCTTTGAAGCAAGGTAGAACCTGTGGAGCTCAGACGCAGGCTGGTTGCAGAGTGGAAAGCTGGTTCAATCCAGTCCCCTGCCCTTTCCTGTTACTGCCTCTGGATTTTTCTTTACCATTTGCTTTGTCCTGAACCCTTCTCCAACTTGTAAGGCTCCTGATAGTGGGGGTGGGGAGAAGGGAAGCCTGGGTGAGCCTGGATCTGCAGTACTCGGGAGAAGTATGCTCTGGCATCTGCCCTAACAGCCATCACATAACGTTGCTTTCCCTATTCTTAGCAGCAGTCAAGGCTCCTGGCGCCCCTGCAGTGAATCAGTCACCCAGGTGCCAGCAGCTGCAGATTCCATGCTCTGCTGCTGGGGCAGCTCTCATCTGTTTGATTTCAGCAGATCCGTGGGCTATTTGCCTTGATTGGTGACTCATTCCTGCCCTGCCTTCCTGCTTACCTCTCTGTGTGTTTGGCTATGTAAGTAAGTGCCAATGTATGTATAGGTGTGTGTATGGGTGCAGGCATAAATGACAGTGTGTACAGGTCCCTTGGGGAAAGTATGCAAGCTCTGACAGACTATATTAGCAGGCGCTCTAGAAGATCCATAAGTTCAGGTTGTCCTAAGCTCCCTTCCTGTGCCCCTCGCAATAGACTTGCTGGCCTTACCTTTCCACTGCCTTTGGGGAAGAGGCTTGTCTGGGCTCTGTCAGGCAAGGCCGTTTGGCTGGTAGGTCCCTGAGGAGAGGAGACTTTCTCCCACAGACACAGGCAGATCTGAAGGAAGGTAAGCAATAGCTAAATGCAGGCACCTACCAGCTCAGCCTGAGATAGCAGGCCGCTCGCTTTCAGCTGACACTGCCTTCAGAACCCCCCGCCACCGTCCCCAGCTTGAATCTCAGCTGCGGTGACGCCCAGTCAGTCTCATGGCTGCTGGAGGGATTCAGCTGGTTGGCTGCGGTCCCTCCAATTGGAGTGGCCAGAGATGCCACAGCCAGCATGGCGCAGCCACAGCATCAAACCCAGACAGCCAAACTTGCAGCCAAGTGCCAGAGAAGGGACACAAGGCACTGATGTCAGGAAGGTACAATTGGTTTATTGACTCTCATTCCCTATACAGAAATTGACAGGAGGAGGGAGGGAGGTTGTGCAAATGGACAAATGAGTGCTATAGATCCATACTGGTCCTTCTAGGCAGCAGAAACAAACAAGCGCTGTGACCACCAAGAGGTACCAAGGTCCAAGACGCTGAAACCTTCAACCCCTGTTGCATCGGCAGAGCCTGGTGTCGGGAGCGAGCTGAGGGCTGGGGCTGGAATCTGTGTCCTGAACAAGAGGAGAGGTTGTGAAGCCAGCTCGTATCCTTCCACCCTCCTTCCCCACCTCATCCATCCTTCTTCCCATTCCAGCCCAGCTGCGGTAAGAGGAGAGAAGAGAGCCTTTTCTCTCCCTCACCTGGCCCTGATCAGCTGTCTCCTGTCCCTGGCCATTCTGTGCCTCTTTCCTGCCTCCCTGCGGCCTTATGCGGAAGGCGGGGGAAGAGCAGAGGGAGCAAGGTAAAGGGGGAGGAGAGGCAGCGGCTGCCTGGTAATGGGCAGCCACAAAGCAGTCCCTAGTGGCCAAGCAGGAAAATGCAGGGGAGGGGCTTTTTTGCAGTTTTCTGTATATGGTGAGTCAATTATTAAGGGGAGGGGCTTAAGCTCCACAACCCCCACAACAGGTTGCCCCTGCCTCCAAGGAAGCGCTGAGGTCCCAGGTCAGAGGCAGGTTTTGGGATCCCATTGGGGGAAGCTGGTGACAGCAGCTTCTCTTCAGGGTAGAGTCAGGAAGTCCAGGAGGAGAGTGGTGCGGCAGGAAGGGGAGTCCTGCGAGGGGTCTTTCTTCAGGGCAGAGGGCTCCCCCCAGGAAGAATCAGGGTCCTTTCAAGGGAGAGAAGGGGTGAGGGGGGTTATCAACGGAGACAAATCCCCTTAGTGCTGATAGACTGGGGTCTGGAGGGGAGGGGAGTCCTTTCTCACCTACCCCTAGAGGAGGCTGCACCCCCGTTTTTTCGGTCTGGTGGGCTGGGGGCAGAGAACCGCTCGGATTGCCTCGTCAAACACCGTTTTCAGGCCACGTTGTGTCAGCGCCGAGCACTCGAGGTATTTCACAGAATCTGCCAGGAGAAAAGACAGCACCATCACTAGGAGGAAATGGGAGTGAATCCAAGAGTCCCCATCCCAGCCCTGCAACTGTGAAGGGGCCTCATCCAGAAGAGACGCCAATGAAGAAATCTCAGGGGCCAATGTCAGCCAGAACAGAT
Organism: Gopherus flavomarginatus; assembly: GCF_025201925.1. NCBI lineage: Eukaryota > Metazoa > Chordata > Testudines > Testudinidae > Gopherus > Gopherus flavomarginatus. The sequence continues at coordinate 100,568,912 of NC_066617.1, read as the reverse complement.
GCATCCATCTGTCTCTCTGTCTGTCTGCTCCGGCCCCCAACACTGCCGTGGCTGAGCATCTCGCAGTCAGTAACATATTGATCCTCACAACATCCCTGTGAGGTAGGCCAGTGCTATTACCCCCATTTCACATTTGGGGAACTGAGGCTCAGAGAGACTGACTTGGCCCCAGCCCTGCCAAAATGGCTTCACAGCCATCGGAGACAGATTTGATGGATCCCCAGCCCCGGTCAGGCTATCAAGATATGTGGTCAGGCTGGTGGAGCAGAGAGCACCCTCGCTCTGAGAGGGGAGGATGTGGTTGCTCTGTGGAAATGGGAGGTAGGTTGGGGGCATGTGCTTGTGATTCATCCCTAGGGGAACAGCTGTGCTTCACTGACTAGTCCCCTCTTCTCTGAAATCCCAGCTGAAAACACCTCATTTCTCCCTACCCTGTGCCTCTGCGTCTCCCACTCTCCTCTCACCTAGCTGCGGCTTGGGTTTAGCGGCCACATGAGACAAGGAAGTGCTGTACTGTACGGCAGAGCAGGGGAAAGAGAGAGACACAGATGAACAAAAAAGGGCGGGGCAGAGCTACCATCTTCCCCTAGTCACTCGCACAAACCCCAGATCACGGGGACAGGAAGAGGAAGCAGCGGTTGGGTCTCTCTGAGACAAGTTAAAGACCTCATTGTCCCTCCTATTTCCGGACTTGGAGAGGAGGGTTCTGCCAACAGAGCAGCTGTGGCTTTCACAGCAAAGACTGACCAGCTAGAAGAGATCAGGGAGAGATAGCTGGTGGGGGATGGGTTGGCAAAAGATCCTGGCCAGAAAAGTGGCAGAAGACAGGGCGCTGAGGGGTGGGACTCCCTCACAAAAGGTGTCACAAAAAGAAAAGGACAGGCCTGCCCTTCCTGAGCCCTCAATACCCTGTTCCTTCACACACCCCTTGGCATTTCTTCCAGGTGCCCAGTAGCAGCTCCCACTTAGTGTCATGGGATGCTGCCCATGTTCCCCATCCCCTGCCAAGGAAGCACATGCCAGACTGGTGGAGAGCACACGCACACAGCCCGTCCTCTTCCCCAGCGGCCTCAGCGTATTGCCAGTATGGCCTTCTACCTACCGATCTCCTTGGCCAGCGCGAGGCCCTGCGGGTATGTGATGGGCGACAACTTCTTCTCCTTCAGCTTCTCGATCGTGTCCTTGTCGTCACGGAGATCCAGCTTGGTGCCCACGAGGATGATGGGGGTGCTGGGGCAGTGGTGTCGGACCTCAGGGAACCACTAGTGGGAGGTCGAGAAGGGGCCGGGAGGAGAGAGAGAGAAAGACACACACCCACACACCAAATAAAATCCAGCTGCCACTGTTTCCTGCACTGTCTTGTGGGTGGAGTAAAGAGGCAAAGCCCCTGACAAGGGAGCCCAAAGTGGGACTTCCCTGCCCCAGGAACTGAGACACGGAGCAGCGGAAGGGAGAGAGCTATGCAACAGCTTCAGGCTGCCCCCCTCTCCCCTTTAGGTGGGAGCTGAAAGTTGGGGGGAAATACATTGTTGGTCCCCCCTCCCCTGGCTGAATGTTGGGGGAATATATCCCCATGCCCCATAAATTACCCACGCATAAGAGCTGTGCTGAGCTGGTCTTGGTTGAAAGTTGCCCTCTGAATGTGCAGGCTGCAGCAGTGAAAGCTGCTGGAGCCAGGGCAGTGAAGGGGCAGGAGTGGGAGGTGGGTGCTAAGGAAGCACCCAGGTGAGAACGGGGAACAGTGTGTTGCCCACTCTTGTGTCCTGGAGCAGCACAGTTGGTGGGCCCTAGAATCTAGCCTGGTTTGTTCGTTAATCTCTCTTGGACAACCCAGAGGCTGTGGGAGACCAATATTCTAGCTACTCCTGAGAGAGACACAAAGGAAAATAGCTCTCAGGATCCAGATAATTCATCAACTGTTACCACCCACGCTCACTGCACGAGCATTCCTTTTTCAAGGCCAGTGCCTGTTCGTGCGGCTCTCGCTGGCTTCTTGAGCTGCACGTGGCAAGTTAGTGCATACCTCTGCTCTCTGCACAGAGACACCTCCACGCCAGCCACGATGCGCTTACCTTGGCGCGAACGTTTTCATAAGAGGCCGGGCTGACCAGAGAGAAGCAGATCAGGAAGACGTCCTGTAAGAACACGACAGCATTTGGGGATTAGGCAGAGGGGGACCCCTCCCAGCACCATGCTGGAGCATTCTGTCCAGCATAGGAGAGGGGTGGGCCGGTGAAAGGTGCTGGATTGATAGCCCTGGAGACTCAAGCTCTCTTGTTATCCCCCCCCAAAAAAGGTACAGCACTGTGCATCTTCCCTCCATCCCTCCCAATCTGTGCCACTCAGTCCTGACATTTGTGAGCCACCTGGAAGGGAGAGACGGTTGTTCAGTCTCCTGGCCCAGCCAGCCCTTGGTAACAGCTGATGCCGCTACTGAGGGAATCTATCATTGCTAAGTGTGGCGGTGCAGTTTTCGTGATGTGGACTCCTGTCCTGCTGGGGAAATGGACTGACACACCCTCACTCATTTCCCACAGATCATCAACCAATCATCAGATGGGGACGGTTTTGGTTTCTGTCAAAGTGGGGCCAGATTCAAACCAGTCACAATAAATGCAGGAGTGAGACCTAGCTGGTACTCGGGTACTCAGAAAAATACTGCAGAATTTAAGCTTTAGCTTAAAAAAACCCAAACTCTGAGCCTATGTTTCTAGCCCTTCCAAGTTGTGAAGGAAACCCGTTAAATGTGAACTGACACAGGGTTGCCTTCCTGAATCTGCAACCAGACTGCTTGGGGGAATAGCACTGATGTGTGTTGACTCTGAATCCTACTGATGACCATATCAACACAATTAACTATTTCACTGCTGATTGTTTTAGCAGACTGTGGATGGAGCTTGAATAAAGTATCACCATTCTCTCCCCCGCTCCCCGCCCATCAGACCCTGTTTAAACTTAAGAAGCTCTGTTTCGTGGACTCAGAACCCTCCAGTCTCACAATCAGGGCACAAGAAGACATGAAAGTCTCCGTACCTCATTTGCAAATCCCCAGAGTAATTCAAATCCTGTGAGAGACACCTTTAGTGCTGAATGATACCGTATGATATTTAGATGGCTCTCCAAAATATTCCCCATAATCCTTTCACCCTTTTGGACTCCCAGATGCATAGCATATACAAAAACGGCGATGGGGTCTTCGGGGGCTGGTGAGCTCTCAGAGAGGAGAAAATTAAGAGAGGAACTCTAGCGCCATCTCAGGCCAATAGTAAGTCCGACTTCTCCAGCATAGGGAGATGTCGCCAAGGGAATGCGCCTTGAGTGCAATGAGTGGGGAGCAGGGCACAGTGAGGAATGACCCACCGTCTGCGGATAGGAGAGGGGCCTCAATCGGTCATAATCCTCCTGCCCAGCTGTATCCCACAGTCCCAGGTTTACGGGCTTGCTGTCAACCATCACGTTGGCAGAATAGTTATCGAACCTGCAATGCAAAGAGAGAGAGAGAGAGAGTCGGTTCCTCAAACTAGAGAGAAGAGCACTCAGGGGGCACCTCTTTCTCCCGAACCCGGGGCAGGGAAAGAGACACCCTCCTGCAGTGCTTCAGTGCTGCTGGTTCACCGAATACCTGCACCTGTCCCACCGCAACCTACCTCCCCATAGCCTAGCTGTGCCAAATTCCTTCCGGGCTCCAGCATCTCCCACTGCCTTTGGGGCTCCATCCTGACTGCGAAGCCCCAATCTGTTACTTCCCCTCAAGTTCCCCTTGCCAAGCCCTCCCCACTCCCCGCTCCAGCTCTGCGCTCTCTAAGCCTTCATCTGCACCCTTTTGTTTTAGAAGCCAGACTGCCCTCTTAAACGGTTTCACTCCATCCGCCTTCTCTGTACCACTCAGGACCGTGCTTCCTGCCAAGCGCCCCGCTGGAATTGGGTCAGGATGCCATGATTTGCACCCCTACTTGTACAAAACATGCTGTGGTATCTCTAATGCCTATAGCCAGTGAGGCTTTCCTGTCTTGGGGCAGAGCATCCCCTGGCACCGTGCTGGGACACAAGGTCACTGGCAGCTCAGAGAACAGTTGCCATCCACGCAGGTGCTCCTTTTAGGTCTCCCATCCTGAACCCATTTGTTATATTTTTCCCTATGCAGAGAGTAACCACAAGCTTTCAATCTAAAGTGAAGGAAAAGAGCAACAAGAAAGAACCAAAGTAAAGTCCCCATGAGGGAGCACACCCTGTGCATGTCTCCTCTGTTACAGGCTGCCCCAACTCAGAGAACAAAATGGCTGCCTCTCTCTGCACACAGAGCAGGGGTCCTAGATATGAATGGGCGTGGTGCACAGCAAGTAGAAGGCGTTGCACAGCTACACACACCACACCGTTTGGCACACAGTATCGCAGCACAATCTGGCCACCAAGAAGAGGCGGCTTCTTGCAGCCAAAAGCTCGGCTCAAATTGACCATGCCAAAGGATGAGGATTTCAGGTGCTTCCAGCCCTGTCTGCACAGTGATTTATATGCAGCTTCCCAGGATCCTTTGCTTTGCTACTGTGGTATAACAGCAACAAACACCTGTCTCTTCCAGGAAGCTGGAACCCTAAGGGCCAGATTCTGACACCCTTACCCCCACATACATGGAGTGACTTCAGTGGGACTTCTTGTGCAGTAAGGCGCTATTCATTGAGAACAAGGGATGTGCTCACATACATGCCAACAGTGGTGAAGGGACAGTGGAACGTCAGCTTGTACCATCCCTGATCAAGAGCTGCTAGTAGCCTGCACTTGGGACCATCCTAAATTGCATCCCTGTTTCAGTGACCCCTATAGGAGTTTGCAGTGGTGCAGATCAGTCCCGGCCTTGCACCTTGCTGCCTGGACACGCTCCTTGCATCCTTTACCCTGTCCCCCACAGCTAGGGCTCCCCCCCGAGCCAGCAGAGAGTTGGCTCTGCACCAGGTATGAAGGCTCCTCGTGCCATGGCTTCTGTCTTCCTTGTGGTCCCTTTAGGTCAGGCTCCTTGGTGCAAAGGAGTCACAGGGCAATGATGAATTAGGGCCCTTGTCCATTTCACAGCTGGTGAACTAAAGGCTGGGACTATCCAGATACCAGACAGCCCCACAGCCTACAAATGAACAGCTTTCTGGTATCGAGAGTTGACCCAGTACTGACTTATGGGTACAGAGAGCTAGTACTCCCAATGCTCGGGACCCCCTCTGCCCTCCTGCTTGCCCTCTGCCTGGCCCCCCAGCCTCCCATCTGCTAGATACTCACACAGTGGGGATGTATTCGCCTGGGAAGGCATTGGTGGTGTAGCTGATGAGGAGACAGGTTTTACCCACAGCTCTGAAAGAGACAGAAAATACACCCAGGACCTGTTACTGTGATTCCTGCTGGGGGGTATCATGCCTTCTCCGACCAGAAAGCCAAACGTAGCAGAGGGCTAGAGGAGAAGAACAGAGAATCCAGATTCCCAGCCCTAAGCACTGCACAAGCAGGGTTAGAGTGTTAGAGGGAAAGGGAAGGAGTGAGGATGTTACATTGTGCTAGTGTCTTCTCGCCTGAAAGTTGAGGCATTTTACAGACCTTACACAGGGATCACTCAGCTGAAATGCAGTCACTCTGGGGTGGAGCACAGCAGCTGATTATCAGTGCACAACAACAAAGAATTTCTGACAGGAAACGGAGGAGTATATGTATCCGTTTGATACAGCAGAGACAACGTAGAGTAACCGAATGCAATTGCCTAGATGGCACCCCCCACAGGACAGCACTCTCTAATGCCATGATGGGACATGGCGCCAGTAGCAGGGAAAGGACACCTCACACTATATGAGCACGGCACCATATTGGCTTTCCTGAGGCTACCTACCAAGCATCATCACACACACCTTCCAGCTGACATGGCACTCATGAGCCGGGCTACCAGCAGTGAGGCTGCTCTTGGGGCTTCTGAGCAAGCAGCCAAAGCTTCCTCCCCCCTCCTCCTCTCATAGAGTCATAAGATTTAAAGCCAGAAGGGGTCATCAGATCATCTAGTCTGACTTCCTGTATAACACAGCAACTAGACACCTGCAGCTGGCCTGTTCCCGCCGACACAGGCTCATGGAGTAGAGCTGTTTCTTTGCTGTGTAGACTTCTGGGCTCGGGCTGGAGCACAGTGGGAGGGTCCAGAGCCCAGGATCCAGCCCGAGGCCAGAGGTCTACACAGCAATGAAACAGCCCTGTGAGCCAGTGTCGGCTGGCACGGACAGCCAGCGGTTTTTCTTTGCTGTGCAGTCCTACCCTTGCAGGCCACCAGCACCACCCAGCTTTCAGTGGAGCATGGTGGAGAACTAGGTGGCCAGAGCTGAAATGCAGTCCAACCCCAGAAGAGGGCGCTAGTTGGAGAAAGCCCAGGCCAGAGGGACTTCAAAGAAATGCAGGGAGAGCAGGGACTTGAACCTATGTCCCCCACAGCCTGAGTGCTCAGACCACTAGGCAATGGGATTTTGGGGGAAAACAGACTCTCTTTGTGTCCAGAAATTCCATCCTGGACCTGAGACACCATTCCAATGAATTGGCATTTTCTGTCACACAAAAAAAGGTTCCACGGAAAATTTTCAAACCATCTCTAATGAAGGGCAAGGGAGCCAACTGTGAAGGCAAATAGATTACAGAGAGGGAAAGGAATCGCAGCCAAGACAAACGGGGAGGATGGCCTAGTGGCTAATGGACTGGCCTTTCCCAGCTCTGCCTCGCTGGGTGACCTTGGGAAAGTCATATCACCTTACTGTGCCTCCAACTCCCCATCTGTAAAATGGAGATAACACCACTGACCTGCCTCCCAGGTGGGTGGCAGCATCTTAAAGCAATGGAATTAGCAGAGGAGGGTTATCGGGTTACTGTGCTGGAGGCTGGTTATGGGGATGGAGCTGTTGAGCTGAAGGAGGGATATGAGGTGGCAGAGCTATGGGAGAGGGTTATGGGATTACTGTGTTGGACGGCTGTGATGGGGTCAGTGGGGAAGGATATGGGGCTAGCAGCGTTAAAGGGTTTAAGGGGTTATCAGTTATGGAGCAGGCTCTGGGGCTGGTAGACTTAGGGGGCAGAGTACTGGTGTTGTGTTGGGGGAGGGTTGGGGGGTTAGCAAAATTCTGGGGATAGGTTGTGAGGTGGCTGTGGGGTTAGTCTCAGGGTGTTTCCTGTGCAGGTGGTTTCAGGGACAGCTCTGTAGCCCTTAGTTTCTGGTCTTTACGATACTTTCCTGGCAGGTACCACCATTTGTTTGGGATTTGCTCTATATTTCTTTGTCCTTCCCCCACCCTCTCGCCTGCCCCTGCCTCCAAGGTGGTTTCTATAATTTGATCGTTTGTTTGCAAACTTCCTCCTGGGGCCAGTTGAAAGGAGGAAGTGACTGCGAGGTGCAGGGCCTCTGCAAATGTCACTTCATCTGCTACTGATAGCTGCCCCAGATAACAGCATCACCAGCTCCTAGCCTGGAAGTGGCTTAACCCTCACAGTGCCAGATACTACTCTCACCTCACAGCTCTCTTGGGCCCTGGCTGCTTGTCTCCCAGTGCCCTGGCAGGGCAGCAGCCTACTGGGGCCCACCTTGAGGAAGCTCCTGCTGTTGAAGGCCTTGGCTGGGCCATATCCACTGACAGCAGGATGCACACTGGCCAAGTGGTGGATAAGCCAAGCAATGATTATGCTGGGCTCAGATGCCCAGGGTTTCATTGCCTCACATACCTAAGGCAGACGGATGGCATCGCGCATCTCAGGGGCGAAGGGGAAAGGAACATCTCCTCCCTGCTGCATCCATGGGAGTCCCACTGAATGATCTCCTGGACAACTCATGGAGAGCGCGTGGGTTCTGAGATCCACAGAAGAGGACCCACAGTGCTATCCATGCACCACTGCCATGTGTCAGTCACCGCCTCCCCCCACCCCCATGGCTTGTGGCGTGACCCAGTAGAAGGGAAACCACAATCTCCCCCACTGTGTGTTAAACCTGACTCCAGTTCTACCAGCAATAGCTGTAGTGGGGGAGGCACTGTAGAGGGTCCAGTGCCACCTTCATCTAGGGGAGCTCGGCCAACCTACAAATAGTTCGTCCTTCAGAGGGCCTTTTACACCTTCCCCGGAAAATGCACGTCCCGCATCCCGACATAACGCACAACCTCCATTGCAGACTGCCCCCTGCACACCCTGCCTGGCAGAGAAAGAGAGCGAAAGCAGTTCAGAGGAAGTCAAAAGCAAAGATGAAATGTCACCAAGAAAAAACCTTTCCCCTTCTCTGCCCCTCCCTCCAAAATAGAAGGGTACGTACCCATCTCCCACCACCACACACTTGATGGCCTGCATTTCTCTGGCCTCAGGGAGGAGGGCGGCTCCTGGGGCAGGAGGAGTCAGGCACAGATAAGGCTCTCAGGTGACCAGAGGAAAGACCTGTACAAATGTAATGTCAAATCTAGCGTTGAAGGGAGCAGCAGATCGTGGGGAGGGAGGAAGTGGAAGAGAGAATGTTACTTAACCCTCCCTTTCCCGTCAGTCCCTCCCCCCTGGTAGTCCAGGCCACTGGCTGAAGGCGGGGCATGTACAAACATGCAATTTGAAAGACAGTTTCATGCGCTAGATGACTCAAGTAATTTCTTTTCTATGCTTCCTGTCCCCCAGCTTTGAGCAGCAGGGGGTGCTGTGCTGCATCCAGCCAGGCGTTAAATTAAGAAGGAGAAAGGGAGAACACCATTCCCTCCCCTTTGCAGAGAGCAGAGGGAGGGGTTCCCCTTTTCTTCCTTGCTTCCCCAGAGCTCCCTTTCCTCTCGGGCAAGTGCAGTGAGGACTCACCAGTCAGAGTAATCTGCTGTGGGTGCTGGAGGAGAAGCCAGCTCCTGACGGAGAAGTTTCAGGGTTTCCCAGCCTTCCTGTTGTCAGGTGAGAGTGGTAAAGAATCACAGAGAAAGCTGAACAAGGAACTTTACTAGAATCAGGAAAGCAGCGTTATCCCTACTGCTACTCTGCCTCTCCCTCTGCTTCACTGCTCAGCTTCTGCCTAGAACCTTCCCCGCTCGCTTCCCCTCCTGCTCCGCTTGCTACTGTGAAGAAACAGGACTCACCCCTAGGTGAAGCTGCAGTAGCAGCTCCTGATGGAGGAAGAAGAGGTGTCCCAGCCTGGACAAGTCTCCTATCCATCTCCTTTCTCCTAAAGGAAGATCTATCTGTCCCAGGTAAATTCTTATACTGTGTCTGTCACTGTAGTATCTAAGTGCCTCCTTGGCTAGCTTCATGCTATATGGAGATCCAGTCCATCTTAAACAGGAGACTTTTATTAAACAAGTCAGCTACAACTACAGCAAAACCAGGCTTCCCTGCAGCTTGAGCCCCAGCTTTGTCTCCTTTGTTTACCAGGAACCACCTCCCTGCCTGGAAAGCTATACAATCCACAGAGACATCTAGTGGCTGAACAGCATAACTGCAAGTGAACATTTCATTTCAGACTCCCTTCCAGCCACTTTGCCCTGTGCGCCTGAGCAGATGGTCTCCCTTCTATCCAATCTGCTCGCATTATTTTTAAACAAGGGACCCTCAGCTGGCTGGAAGGGATATGATTATACAACAAAAGGGGAAATTAGCTTAGTCTGTGAAACACCAGCACGCATCCAGGAGGGCCAGACTGTGAGCCATTCAGTGAAAATACAACAAACCAAATAATGCAGGGGTTGCTATAGCTATAGGAGCATCTCAGACCTCCTGCCATTGTCCCAGCCAGTATCACATGCCCTAACCTCCTGCCCAGCAGGGCAGACCCTTGGATGCTGGGTCTCAGATGGTGCTGTGTGTCTCTCTCTCAGAGGGCCCAAGGACTCCTTCCTGGTAGTCTGTACAATGCAGCATCTTGAGAACCAAGCCGCATGGGGGCAGGGACTGCAGTGTTACCAACTCTACCAGCCAGCCTTGCCACCCGCATTGGAATTTCAGCCTGGGATGGGTGGTAGAGCCCCCTCTGATTGGCTGCTTCTGGGAAAAAACAGCCAATCACAACTGCTGCAGTAAGCAGGCAGAGCTTTCCCTCTACTCCAAGGGAGATTTTGGGTAGGGGAATGGTGAGAGGGATTAGCAAACACCATTCTCACAGCAGGGGAGGAGGGACTAGAAAGCATCTAGCAGCTCAGGGCAGTTCTTCACTTCCCTCCCTCCCCTCCTGTGAACAATGGGTCAGTCTGCTCTCTTATCCTCCTCCCCCGCTCCCATTCCCAGGCCTGGAAGGGGGCATAGGATGCCTGGAGCTGCAGAGGGAATAGTGGTTTACTGAAGGGTAAGGGGCAGGTCTGGGACTTGGGGGCACAGAATTAATGAATTATAATTTTGGAGCACCATCAGGCAGCCAGAGGTAGCCCTGTGGTAGGGACAAAGGCCATCTTAGTATATACATTTACTGCACCCTATGCCCCCCGCATCCACCCACCCACACTACACTGGGGCTGGGCCAGGAGAGTTCAAAAACCAGCAGACAGACCAAAACCACAATATTAGTTATACAATAATCTCCTGATTTTAGGGCTAATCTCCTGATTTGAGGGGCATCTGTCTCACAATTTGAACTTTTGGGGTTAGCAAGACTGGGCTTGAGAGAGAACGGAGGTCCTTGGGAAGGTTGTTCTCCAGTGTCCTGCCTCCAACAGCGGCTAGTCGCTGATCTTTCCGAGGGAGGTGCAAGAATCCCAGCAGGTAGGCAGTCAGGAGATAACCTTCCTCCAGGGGAAGTTTCTCCAGTTGCTAGAGGTTGGCATTAGTGCTGAAGCATGATGGTGTACAACACTTCCACAACTCCTGGTTACTTATTCTAGGTGGAGCTACCAGCTGTGGCTATGTCTATACTGGAGCTGGCTGGTGTCATTCCCAGCTCAGGCAGACATATACATTGGAGATAGCAGATGTATATTCAGTGGGCTAGCCCAGCCGCTGCATTGCTATTTTTAACACACTAGCTTGAGCAAAGCTAGCTAGGGTGAACAGATGTCCCAATTTTACAGGGACAGTCCTGGTATCTGGAGGTTTTTTTTAATATGGGCTCCTATAACCCCCCACCCTCTGTCCCAATTTTTCACACTTGCTGTCTGGGGAATTGGTGCAGTAGAGATTGAACATAACAGCATTGAGGAACAAGGACGGACAGACAGTAATTGACAGAGTAGGGATGGAGATGGTCTGCAAGAACTTCTATACAGAACTGTTCAAATCAAGAATCAGCATCCCTCTCCCAACGCTCTAAGAGTCAGAAGAACGCGTCCCCTTAATAATCATTAGCGAAGTCCGAAGCACACTACACCAGATGAAGAAGGAAAAAGCTCCGGGCAAAGATGGAATAACATCAGAAATGATTTCCACAGGAGGCAAAAAACTTTGGAAGGCTCTCGCTTTAAGATTCAGTTGATATCTCGAAGAAGGAAAAATACCATCAAGCTGGAAGAAGTCGAATACCATCTTGCTGTACAAGAAGGGGAATCGAGAAAATCTTAAGAACTATCGCCCTATATGCCTGCTGTCTCATATCTATAAACTCTTTATAAAGTTGATAACGAACTGACTCTCGCGGAGTCTGGATGAACAACAGACGAGAGAGCAGGCAGGGTTTCAAAGAAATTTCAGCACGATCAATCATATATTTACTCTTAGCCAGCTCCTAGAAAGAGCTGTGCATTGCTTTCGTCTACTATGAAAAGGCCTTTGATAGCATTGAGTTCAGCGCAACATTAAAGGCGCTCGCAGAGCAGAACATTAACACGGAATACATCAGTTAGTTGAAGGAAGCGAATATTGGATGTACAACAGACATTACTCTCCTCGAAACTCCCCTCTGCACCCCAATCGAGAAAGGCATAAAGCAAGGAGATATGATTTCACCAAAACTATTTACCGCCTGCCTTGACGTGGTTATGAACAAGACCAATTGGAGGAGTGGTGTTAATATAAATGAACGATGTTAATATAAAAGAACTATTATCTCATCTCAGATTCGTGGATAGCATTGTGCTAATTGCCGAAAGCACCAGCCAACTACAGAGTATGCTACAAAGACAAGAAAAGCAGTCAGGTCAGTCTGAAAATGAACCACTGCCAAACGAAATACATGCGATCAGATGTCTTACAAAAAGCCCTAATAACGGTAACAGGAGAAGAAATTGAAGAAGTGGAACAGTAAATATATTTGGACCAAGAAGTTAATATGCGCCAAGACATGAACGGAGAACTCTCGTGAAGGATTCAGGCAGGATGGTGTGCGTTTAATTCCATCAAGGACATCCTCAAAGGAAAAATCGACAAGACCACATGTACAAACATCTTCAGTTCAACATGCTGCCAGCCATGCTGTATGGCAGTGAAACGTGGGCACTGATGAAGAGAGAAGAACAGCGGCTGTCAGTAGCTGAAAGGGCAATGGAATGAGCTGTGTTGGGAATTTCCCTTCTGGATTGTATCCCAAATGAAATTATTAGAGAATGTAGTGGTGTGAAAGATATTGTTGTGGAAAGCAGATATAATAAGATACAATGAGCAGGCCACATAGCACGGTTCATGGACAATAGGTGGACAGCAATCATTACTGAGTAGTACCTGCGAGAACAGAAAAGACCAAGAAGTCTCCAAGAAGATGGGAAGATGACATTGTTAAACGTTTCGGATGAATGTGGAGAAGAAAGGCAAGAATGTGAGAAGAATGGCAGACATGTTGTGATTGGCGCAGTCTTAACGACAGCTGAAGACCAATCGATCCAGGTGATCTAGGTGAGGCTATCTCGTCACCCTAAAGCTAGCACATATGTGTAGGGTGACCAGATGTCCCGATATCATATGGACAGTGCTGATATGCGGGGATTTTTCTTATATAGATGCCTATTACTCCACTTCATCCCCATCCTGATTGTTCACATTTGCTGTCTCGTCACCCTACATATATGTCTACCTGAGCTGGAAATTGCACCTCCCAGCTGCAGCATGCATGAACCCTGTGGCTCCAGGCACAGGAGCTGAGAGCAGGGCCACAGTGCTCCCTCTGCTGGCACCAAGGCAGGATGGAGGAGAAGAAGGAAGCTGCCTGTCTCAGGGTACGTCTTCACTACCCGCTGTATTGGCGGGTAGCAATCAATTGCTCAGGGATTGATATATCACGTCTCATGTAGACATGATATATCGATCCCCGAACGCGCTTATATCGATTCCGTAACTCCACCAACCCGAACGGAGTTGCGGAATCAACAGGGGGAGCTGCGGACATCGATCCTGCGCCATGAGGACGGTGAGTAATTCGATCTTAGATACTTCGACTTTATTCACGTAGCTGAAGTTGCGTATCTAAGATAGATTTTCCCTCATAGTGTAGACCAGCCCTCAAATACAAGGGAGTGTGGTGGGAGGTAGGAGCAGAAGTAGAGAGGGACAGATGAGGGGGATAGGAGCAAGGGTGGGGGGGGCAGGAACCAAGGATGGGGGCGGGTAAAAGCATGGCAGAGGAGGACAAGAGCCATGGAAATGGGAGGATAAGAGTGGGATGGGGTGTGGAAGATGTGCAGAAGCTGGGGACAAGGGCAGGAGTGGGAGGATGGGGCAAGGATAGGAGCCAGGGGATGACTGGAATGGGGGGACAGGGACAGGAGTTGGACAGAGAGAGAGCAAGCAGCCGAAGGGATAGCAACAAAGGAAAGGATGGGACAGGAATGGGGATAAGGATAAAAGGAGACAGGGAGGGGCTGGGGAAAAAATATCTGTAACCACTAAAGCACACTCCCCTACAGAACTTGAAAGTTCACAGAACCCAGGAGTCCAGAGTTTCACCATTCCTCTGCTGTCTAACAAATAGCTGTGAACCCCCCTGGCAAAGTATGTGTCTCCATCCCCCTCTACTGGCGTCCACAGAGAAGATAACAGACTTCTACTGCTACCAGTTACGCCATTACTTCCAACCTAGAGGACTGTGCTGTGAATCTAAAGATTCCAACCCTGCGGATGACTCATAGGATGGTGGGGAGGACGGTCAGTATGGTTCCATGTGATGAAATTATTGGCTTTTAAAAGTTTAAAAAACTTAGAAATGTACATTCTGAAAAATCTGTGCTAAAAGAACATTAAGGTTGCAAAGTCAAGCACTGCAGTGTTGAGACAGGCCAACATTAGACTAGGAGAATTGGTGGCATCTGCCCCCTTGAGACCTACTAGTGCAGGTGCCATGGGCTTGGAGTAGGGTGACCAGACAGCAAGTGTGAAAAATCGGGACGGGAGTGGAGGGTAATAAGAGCCTATATAAGGAAAAGGCCGAAATATTGGGACTGTCCCTATAAAATCGGGACATCTGGTCACCCTAGCTTGGAGACTCACGGGCAGAAGAGGCATATATCCTGGAATTACTTGGCACAGCTACATCCTCAGCATGCTGTGATTTGCCTTGTGCCCCTCTCCAGCCAGCAAGGGGTGGTCTTGGCCAGGGTTTGCTGCCCTGGTCGGAAGGGGGGGAAGGGGAGGCTGGCTTCTGACGTGTCTTGTTTCTCTCACAGAGTTTGAGGAAGAAGCTAGGAGGAGGAGGAAGAGGAATCTGTCGGTGAGATGGCTATGCTCTAACAGACTCACCCAGGCCTTGCTGTATCATCTCTGCAGCTTGGTGACCCACAGGAGGTGGGATTGCTGAGGAACCCAAAGGGGAGCAGGGGTCAGGCAGTAGAGGAGATGGGGGTTCAAATATGAGGCTTTCCTAGCCTACAAATCCAAGGGAGGGGAGAAACTTGAATTATTCCATTGCTCTTCTTTTCTGTCATCCCAGATGTCACCCTGTCCCATCGCCCAACTGTTGTCCCTGCCCTTCCTTCTTACTTCAGTATACCCTGTCCTGTCATGCAAGAACAGCATGTGTGGCGGTGAGGAAAGGCTCTTCCAGGGGGACTGTAGGAATGACTGAGAAGGGGAACTTCTAGCCCAGCACAGAGACATGGGGAAAGCAGGAAGTGGGAGAAGATGAAGAGGTCTGGACCCTAGCCCAGGGGATGGGAATGGAAAGGGGGAATAGATGAGGAGGGGGTGTCTTGTATCCCAGCACGGAGACATGAGCGAGAGGACTCTACCAATCAAGGGGGAGGGGAGAGATTTGTACCCAGGCTCAAATGGCAATTACTTCACAAGAAGGGATGCAGCCTTCT
Organism: Gopherus flavomarginatus; assembly: GCF_025201925.1. Classification (NCBI taxonomy): domain Eukaryota; kingdom Metazoa; phylum Chordata; order Testudines; family Testudinidae; genus Gopherus; species Gopherus flavomarginatus. Next base: position 100,553,754 of record NC_066617.1, on the reverse strand, counting down.
CACATCCCACCCCACCCTGGGGGACTGGAGCATCCTTGACTGTGTGTCTGGCCAGCGCAGAAGGACAGCATGATGGGTTCCAGCCCCAGCTTAGGCCAAGAGCAGCCCCAGCTCTATTCCCCTTTTGCCCACCTCACTTCTTCATCGGCTCAGCTTCCCATCAATTGCCTCCTGCTTTTTGTTCTTCCTTTACTTCCTCCTCTCCTGCTGCTCTTTCCTGCTCGACCGCGCGCTTTCTGTGGTCTTTGATTAACTGACATGTTTGTTTCACCTGGGTTAATTCAGACATAAGGTCACTAGTGAAATGAGTGCAGGGAATTCTCAGGCAACTCATTCCTGGATGTTCAGCTGCAACACCGATTCCCCAAGACTCACAGGATTCCCCAAGACTGGCTGCCTCCAATGAGGAAAGAACCTGGAACGGAAATGGCAGAGGGGATGCTGGCAGAGTTGGTGAGGGGGCCAAGAGCAAGGGAAACAGCAGGGCAGAGTCGAGGGGCAGCGGTGGAGCTGTGTCAGCAGCTAGCACTGGATGAGCAGGGAGAGCTGCAGGCCAGAGATGAAGTGCCTCTGAAGAGCAGTGTGGGGATCCCAGTACCGGGATAAGAAGGGGTGCTGCAGGCCAGGATACAGAACTGTGGGAGGACTGGAGAACAGGTCTGAATGAGGCTCATTGGCAGAACTTGGCCAGGGCCTCTGGGGCTGAAGTGATGGGGTGTGCTGAAGGACTGAGTTGCATTGCCTGCACTGTGTGAGTTTCGTGCAGAGGCTCCTCCTCTGGGTTGGGGGACCTAGAAATCTCAGCTTGCATTTAATAAAAGCCCCAAACAATAAGTTTCCAGCCCAGGAGTAGGCAACCTATGGCACGCGTGCCGAAGGCAGCACGCAAGCTGATTTTCAGTGGCACTCACACTGTCCGGGTCCTGGCTACTGATCCGGAGGGTTCTGCATTTTAATTTAATTTTAAATGAAGCTTCTTAAACATTTTAAAAACCTTATTTACTTTACATACAACAATAATTTAGTTATATATTATAGACTTCTAGAAAGAGACCTTCTAAAAACGTTAAAATGTATTATTGGCACGTGAAACTTTAAATTAGAGTGAATAAATGAAGACTCAGCACACTGCTTCTGAAAGGTTGCCGACCCCTCTTCTAGCCTTTTGCCTCGTGAAAATGGCCTTGGACATGTAAACCTGAGGGGTGAGGAGATTTGTCACTGCTTCTTCCTAAAAATCGTGGGTTATTCATGATCATCCCCCCACCCGTGGCTGCTTGGGTTTAGTCTTTGGGACGCCTGTAATCCACAGCTGTGGGGCGCTGGATTTGTGGGAGGACCCCAGGCCCCACCTGGGCTGCCACAAGCTCCCTTCCCCCTCAGTGAGCCCCAATCCTCCAGTGTATTTGGAAAATTGTCCCTTGAAAACCTGTTTTACACAGTAGCAACTGTGCACAGAGTCCAGCCCAAGAGGCCAGACTGTAGCTTTGCAGCAGGAGGCCGAGGGTGACCTGAGCAGCTTTCCAGTCTCCTCATTTTATATAAAATGAGCCAGCTAGCTTTGGGGTTGCCCCATTGAACCATCTTCCAAACCCGCCCCACAACCCGATGGCCAGTCCTGTGCAGGGTGCAGTGAGCATAGCAGGCAGGGAATAAGGAAATGGCTTTGCAGTCTGCTCAAGGGAAGTAATGTTAATGCAGTAGCAGGGGGTGCTCTGGGACCAAGGGGCACGGGCATAGTTGGTGGAGGGAAGAATTGGAACAGCACAGCATGCAGCAGTGAGGTGCATAGGCAGAGCTGGGGGTGGGCTCAGGGCTGGAATAGCAGGAGGTGCTGCAGGGCTGGAGTGAGGGGCCCAGGCAATGTTGGGAGGCAGAACTGAAGAAGCATAGAGTGCTGCCGGGCAGGAGCGAGGTGCTCTGGCAGAGCTGTTGGATGTGTGGAGGAGAAGCCTGCCAGACACCTGCTCTTGTTGTGCTCGGCTTCAGGACAGCTGGCATTGTCTCATCATCCTCAGCCATAAGCCTGACAGAGAAGTAAGTGAGAGGAATCCTGTGGCCAGCCACCAGATCACTTCTACAATGTGTAAGGCCCTGTGATTCCCTTGCCCTGCAAGAGGCTCTTGGAATGTTGATGCCAGCTGTCGAGCTCCCCCTGTGGGCACAATACCCTCCCCTCCTTCCCCCTCAGACCATGTCAGGACCATCATGTACAATAGATGATAGACTGGCAACCAAGTGCAATTACCTCAAGAGGAAGTGTGCAGCCTTCCGGGGCTGTGGGGAGGGGAAGAGAGAGCTTGACACTGACAGCCCTGGTGGTTAAAGTCCTATACTTTCCAGAACAGACATAGCACAGGCAGGGCCGGGGCAAGCTCCCTCCACTGCCCTGCCGGGGCAAGGCTTCCACAAGGGAGGGAGTGACTCTAGGGATGAGAGGGGAGCTCACTCTCCATGGACCAGTCAATCCTTGCTGAGGAGCCTGCCCAAAAGGGACCAGTATGGGATGGGGAGAAAGGAACCTGGGCTGGATACAAGTCCATCAGCTGTCAGCAGGGGGCAATGCAGGACCCAGCACACACGGATTTTGGAATACTCATCAACCCGCCACCTATTGCTGATATCTTTTGGGAGCTTAGTGCAGGGGTGGGGGGTAAACATTTCCCAGCACAAAACCATCCACTAAACAAGTTGGCTCTTTGAGTTGCCAACTTCCCTCTTCCTCCCTTCCCAGAGCATGCTGGATCAAACCAGATGACAGTGAATCTCGAGACGAACCCCCACAGCAAAGATCTGAATGGCTGCCCATGTTAAAACAGCATGGCTTTTGCTTGTGGCTTGGTCCGTTTTATTTTTAGGAAGTAACCCAGAAAGGTTTGTATGCTCTGAGAAACATGAGTTCATCACTGCCGCCGTCACTAATATGAGCAATATAAGGAGGAGGTGGGGGTGGAGCCTCGAAACAACGCAGCCGTCCAGCTGAAACACTTTTAGCTACTGGGCTGAAGTAGTGCTAATTGTGGAAGGAATCACAAGAGCAGTGGGGAAAGAGAAACTGACGGCTGTTGAAAGAATTCTCTTTTCAGCAGGTCTCAGGATGGACGTTTGTCCCACCGGTAAGTCCTTCTCCTGTCTTGTTGCTGCAAGTGTTGCTAACCCACTAGGCTCCAGCAGGGCAGTGTCACCAGCTGGAGTGCGGTGCTAGGGAGGAAAGGAGAGACGAGGAGTTCCCCAGATGCTTTGGGTGGGATTTATAGCTTGCAGGTGTTGTGCTGTTTTCACCTCCCTCCATCCCTCCCAGTTATTCAGGACCTGATCCAGCTCCCTGCAGATGTCACTGGGAGACGACCCACTGACATTAATTGGACCAGGGTAAAGCCTTACTGAGCTTTGTACAGACAGGACATCTCTGAGGAGGAAAGTTTAAATCCCTCATGTCAGTGACCCTCAGACTAGCTAGATAACAAACAGGCATGGAGTATGCCAGGGCCAGGCCCAGCCTGGGGCACCAGAGGTGCCTGGTGCTCTGACTATAAACAGATTCCTTTGATGCAGCCTCGGTGTGACAGGAACAGAGGTGCAAAAGCATGACTTGCGAGTTCAAGAGCGAAATTGTGAAAGCCTTCATTTCCCTGCCCCAGCTGGGGCTAGTGCAAAGTGAGTGTGTGTAACCCCCAGCATTCTGATTGGGCAGTGCATGTCACTGATGTTAATCACTGCCTGTGAGGCACAGTAACAGTAAATCAGCCCCCTGACAGAGGAGACAGGGAATGGCCCACAGCTATTGCCCTCTCCCCAACAGCTGGAAATGGTGCGAGTGGGAGAGGGAGCCCAAAGACCAGCAGCTCAGCTCAGCAATAAAATCATAGACCTGGACGTATCCCTGCGAACCACAGAAACACGACAGACTCCAACAGAAGCTAGAAAGACAGAAGTAGCCGAGAGGCGATGACCGAGATAAAAAACTTATTTCCTGGTTTGGTAAGTGGTGAGCAACAAGAGGGGAGCCGACAGAGAAAAGGATCCTGGCTCACCTCATGCTGGCAAGGTCAATTGTCCAAGGAAAAGATGGATCTCAAAACTGGTTGTCCAGCACGAAAATATGGTTGCTCTAATATTGTTAATTGCCGCAGTGAGCTACTTGACATTATTAATATTGTTGTGCTTTGTACTGCAGTAGTGCCTGAGGCCCCGATTGTAAACTAGGGGCCACAGTGCTAGGTGCTGTACAAACACACAAAAAGTCCTCGCCCTGAGCAGCTTTAGTGTAGTCGTATTTTTGTGGTTCCCATGGATATATCTAGGCCTATGATTTTATTGCTGATCTGAACTATTGGTCTTTGGGCTTAGTTTGACACTGGCAGACATCTGGGGAAAGGTCTTCATTGGCAGGAAATCTGCCTTGAGGTCTTTGGAGCAGTGAAAGATACCCACCCACAACCCCGCCCTGGCTGGGGACCCACAGCTGCCTGGCACCGGTTCAAAAGTCAGCTGTGCTGCCTGGGGAGGAGGCGCGGTCAGGAGGCCAAGAGTTTGCCCTGATCGAGTGTGTCCCTTCAGCAGCTTTCAGTGAGGAAGCTTCTGCAGTTTAAGGTTGCCCAGCCCATGGCATGACCCAGTGAGGGGTGGGGGTGTGAATACTCCCTTGTCCTCTGCCTGGAGTGAATCCCACTGGGGCGCAGTGACACCTGCTGGTGCTGGGGCATGCCTTTTGCACCTCTCTGGGCCAGCTCCAGGGAATCAAGCCCATTGTCTGTTTCTGTGGAGAAAATGTTCGACTTCCTCTCCTCCTTCACAGATAACTGACAGGGCAAGTCTGAAAGGTGGCGGGGCGGGGGTGAGGTGAGCGACCTCATCTTGTGTGTCCCTATGTGGGAGAGAGCTATGCCAGCAGGGCCATGAGCTGGGCTGTGCAATGGTGCCCGTGCTCACAGCAAGGAGTATGGTGAGATGATCATGTCAGAATCAGAACAGTGGTGAGGCTGGGAGAGGGATCCATGCAAGGAGGCAGGTGAGGAGCTCCAGGGTCTGCTACTAGCTCTCATTGGCTGTAAACTCAGCCTCATACCGAGGTAGACCAAAGGCCTGTATATTGTGAATCCTGCATTTAGCCTGACTTCTAGTATTGCCAGCACAGTTTTGTACCCATTACTGATGGAGGGAGGAAATTGCAGGTGGAGTTGTTCGTGTTTGCAGCGGTATGCATTTAGATGCCTAGCTACAGTATGTGGTTTTTAGTGGGTCTGACTAGTTAAATCATTGTGTTCATTATTTGGCATGTGTGCTGTGTGGTAACCAAATTTGCACCATCCACGCTGGAGATGAGGTTTGAAAATACGGGTCTGAGCCTGTCTAGGGGAGATGATAGGAGTTGATGATACCTTTTGGGGCACTGACTCACTGGTGCATTGGACTTGATTTAACTAATTCCTGTTCAGTGTGGGTGAAATTTACCCCTGGGCAGAGGGCCCAGACATGGGCTATGCATCATTTATGTCCCAGTTAAGTCCTCAACATAGGGCTTACGTGGAACTTAGCTAGTGCCTAGACTCTGTGTGGGTCCTCTGAACCAGATGTGAACTTCTTCACCCTGTGATGGCAGTGCTATGCCCAGGCTCATCTTTAAGGTATTGGAGAGGGCCAGTGCGAAGATCCGCTGGGACTCTCCTTTCCCAAGTTCCCAGGCTCCATTTTCTATAAAAGCAGGGAATGAAAAAAAGGGGAACCATTGTGCTGCTGTCAACCTCCTCTGCTGTTGGGAAAATAGAGGCCTGCTGCCTGCACTGCAGCTGATGTACATTTTTATTATTTATTATCACAGTGCCTAGGAGCACTAGGCATGCACCAGGACCCCATTATGCTAGGCGCTGTACAAACACTGAATCAAAAGACGGCCCATGCCCCAATGAGCTTATAATCTAAGTAGGATAATTGCCCTCATTTAGCCATTCAATTGATTCAATGGACAGTTCTTCAAATAAACCACTCGATTCTGGCTCATTGCAGGATTTTGTGGGCAAAAGGGTGAATTTTAGGTTATTTTCTCTCCTTTCCCCACCGATTTAACTACAGAATCCAAAGCAGGCAACAAAGGACTCAAACTAGTCATCTTGTGTCTCCGCTACCAAAATGCAGAGGTTTGGGATGCTTGCTAGGGAAGCACAATGCAAGAGAGGTGCATACATTAAAATCACATACTTATTAAGTTACTTCCAATTGGAGTTAGGCACCTCACCTGCTTAGGTGCTTCTGAAAATCCCACTAGACGCCTCTCTGCATCTTCAGGTACCAAAATCCCTTTGTAAATCTGACCCACTGCCCCATTTCTTGCTCACTCACATCTTTATTCCCCTTGTCTCCCCTTCCATGTCTGACTCAGTCTGCCCCCATCTTTGTGTAAGCAGGGGAATGATCCTGCTATTGTGGGGAACTTTCCTGGCTTATACACTATCCCAGTGAAATGGACTAGCGAAAGGATCTGAGTCCTCGCACCCACTTCCTTTACCCAGAGGCCTGCCTGACCTCAAGGGCTCCCCTTCCACTCTCCTGTGTGGCAGAGTCCTCATAACCCCAACAAGGCTGGGCCCAGGATTCCTGGGGGGCTCGACCCCCAACCGTGTCATGGTCACTTAGGGCAGAGGCTAGGGTGACCCCACTCCAGGGTGCTCTTCTTGCACTGGATGCTTCCCTGACCCACTGATCATTACATACAGTTCAAATCAAATACAATTAATTAAACAGCAATCAATTTTAAAAAATAAGGAAAAAATAGGAAAGGTTAAAGGAAAACATGTCACCCTGCTCTGTGACATGGGGACGTCACAACAAGTGTCTCTGGAATGTCAGGGAAGTTCAGTCTGTTCCTCACAAGTCCCAGGCCTCTGTCTCAGGCCCTGGCTGTGCTGCAGGGATGCTGCAGGTCAGATACCTGCTCTGGCAGTGGCCACATGCTCTCAGGCTCTAGGTGGCAGGACCCTTCTTCCCAGCGTCACCCCCTCCCCATTGGGGTTACAATCTGCCTCCAAGTCTGACCTGCAAGGCCTCTTGGCTGAGGCATCTCCCTGCACTGGGGCCACTGCCCAGGGTCCCCCCACACACTCCCCAGCTGCTCACCACACCCAGCTCTGGACTGCCCCACTCTGCCTTAGCACGGCTGCTGCTGCTGCTCTGCCTCCAGCTCCCTGGGCTGCTTCTCTGGCCCCTCTGGCTCTGGTTGCTGCAGCTCTGCTCCCAGGGCAGGTCTGCTCTCTGGGCAGTGCTCTGGCTTTGGGGCTGCAGCTCTGCTCCCAGCACAGGGCTGCTTTTCTGGCCCCTCTGGCTGGAACAGCTCTGCTCTCCAGCTCAGCTTGGGCCCCTGCTTTCTCCTTAGCTCGGCCCCACTCTGTCTGACCCAGGCAATTCCAGCTCACATAGAAGACGGGACCCACTCCCCCGGCCTCCTGACTCCCTGATTGACCTGCCCGCCCTGTCAATCAGGCTGATCTGGAGCATTGGCCTCACCCCATTGTTCCTGGGGATGGTCAGTCTCAGGAACCTGATTTCCCCTTGGCACTGGGAGCTAGCCAACCAAAACATCCCCACTCAGTTTTAGTAAGGGGACAAGAGTCCCCTTACATTTGTCTACCTTTTTCTCTTCCAGTCAGGTTTTTTTTTTTTAAGTGCAAATTATTTATAAACACTATCAACAAGGCAGGCAGGGGATTCGTATGTTTCTTTGGCTGTTTGGCAGCATTCACAAGGAGAGGGAGCCCTGTTATTTCCAGCCTCAGCTTGGCCACGTGGGTCAGTGGATGTCCTCTGGGGGCCAGATCCTTGGGTCGCTGCATGCTTTAAGCTGTTTTACCAAAGCAAAGCAGCCGTAGTGCCGGCTTCACTGGTCAGTGGAAGATACTCCCAAGTGATGCAGCCCATCCGTAGCAGCACATCAGCTGTTACAGCACCACAGCCATGAAAGTATGGAGCACAGCTGGGGGCAAGGCTAGGGAATATGTGCCCCCCCCACCGCCACTGCTCCCTGGCTGCCCGAACAGCCCTAGGCAAAGATCGTAGCAGCCCTGAGGCTGTTCTTGCTTGCACCAGGGGCTGGCCTGGTCTCTTGTTGATCCTGGTATAAGGGGACATAAAAGTGACATCAAACCACCTTTGCCCCTTTCCCCTTTTGAGCTGCACTCGGTACAGGATTGGGGCTGGGATTTTGAATTGGAGTTAGGCAGCCCGTTTGCCAGGCAGTAAGCCGTCATAATTCACTTGTCAAGCCTGCAGGTCTGGTTGTCACAGATTGCTAATGCAGCCCTAGGATGCATGAGGGAAGGTGTTTCCAGTAGAGATAGGCAAGTGTTAGTACCATTATACAAGGCACTGGTCAGACCGCATCTGGAATAGTGTGTGCAGTTCTGGTCTCCTATGTTTAAGAAAGATAGATTCAAACTGGTGCAGAGAAGGGCTACTGGAATGATCAGAAGAGTGGAGAACCAGCCTCCTGAGTGGAGACTTAAGGAGCTTGACTTGCTTAACTTAACAAAGTGCTTCCTATAAACACTTCACAGGGGCAAACACCAGGGAGAGAGAGGAGTTATTTAAGTGAAAGGCTCATGCTGGTACAAGAACAAATGGATATAAACTGGCTATCAATAAATTTAGGCTAGAAATGAGACAAAGGTTTCTAACCATCAGAGGCGTGAAGTTCTGGAACAGCCTTTCAGGGGGAGCAGGGGGGGCAAAAACCCTAACTGGTTTTAAGACTGAGCTTGATAAGTTTATGCAGGGGATGGTACGATGAGGTTGCCTACAATGTCATATGTCCCATCCATGACCGCTATTAGCAAATCTCTCCGATGGCTAATGGTGGGACACTAGATGGGGGGCAGCTCTGAGTTCTACAGAGAATTCTCTCCCAGGTGTTTGGCTGGTGGGTCTTGCCCACATGATCAGGGTCTAACTGATCGCCATATTTGTGGTCAGGAAAGAATTTTCCCTCTGGATCAGATTGGCAGAGCCTGTGGGGGGGCGATTACCTTCCTCAGCAATGTGCGGTGCGGGTCACCTGCAGGTTTGAACTAGAGTAAATGGTGGATTCTCTGTAATCTGAAGTCTTTAAATCAAGATTTGAGGGCTTCAGTAACTCAGCCAGAGGTCATGGGTCCACTACAGGAGTGGGTAGGTGAGGTTCTGTGGTATGTGGTGGGCAGGAAATCAGATTAGCTGGTCATGATGGTTAGCTTTCTGGTCTTTGCATCTACGAGTCTATGAGAGCAGGCATTTTCCCATCCTACCTGTGTTGAATGGCGACTTGGACAATGCAGCTTCCCCCAGGTCTCCACCAAGGCTACCTCCAGAGTTGGGGGATATGCTCCTTCCCAGCCCTAGGTTCCAAGCTCCCATCCATGCAGCTGTCTCCAGTCTCAGTGGCCTCAACTCAGTCAAGGCAATTTGTGCGCATGTGTACATCTGTCTGCAGGAAGCTGGGTAAGGGCTACTGCTTGGAGTGACTCTGCCCCCTTAGTCTGTGTTGGGCATCCCCAGGGCATGCAAAGCGTGGAAGGAAACCAGAAGTCAGTGAGCAGCACTGGGGGGCTTGAGAACATGTGGTAAGACTCTAATGGGACTGCCCCATCCCTCACTCTTCTGGGACGCTGCAGGAAACAAGCCCCTGTGCTCTGAGATCACTGTTCTTTCTCCCCCTTCTCTTTTCTTTCCCCGCCACAGCTGATTCCTTCCCCTTTTCCACCCTATTTTTAGACATTGTTCCGTGTGTGCAAGGCACACTAAGAGAGTTTCCAAGACAGCTGGTGAGACTTCCCCTTTCCTCCCAGACACGGGAGGCTCAGGGGATTTGGTGTGTGCACCAACGGAGCAGGATACCTGCTGGACTGACCTGACGCAGGGGCAGGGGCAGGGAAGGTGTTTGCCTACAGAGAAGCTCCTGGCCTGGGGCTAAATGAGAGCTCTCGACAAGGCAGTGCACGTGGGTTGATCTGTGGCTCCCCTGAACTCCATGCCTTCCCTTGCCGCTGACATGGACTCTGTTTCTGCTGCTGCAGCTTCCTATTTCTCCTCTGATTCTTGCTGAATGCTGTGCTCTGGCCGGAGTGTATTTAGCTGGTCTGCTGTGGCTCCATTTCTTCTTCTAGGTCTTTTATGAATCATTCTGTGGTCTTCTCATCTCTGTCATCACTTGTCTTCCTGTAAAGAAGAGAGGAAGCAAGAGCAGCGCTAGTTACATCTGTGTTTAGCCTGTGGTCATTGGAATATTTTCCCAGCCCCATTACTCCTCTTCCTCTGATGAACCCCCCAAATTCCCTCCCCTCAAAATGGCATCAACTTAGACCCTCTCTTAAATCATTTCTCTGTGTCCCGTTTGCATTTGTTTCTTGCATCTGTTTCTGCATTTAATAGAAGAGCTTGAATTTCTGAGAGATCGAGAGAGATCAAGCCAATGACTTTTGATCGGGTTAGATTTTGTATTTAGGTCACTGCTTTATCAAGTTCATTTGTCCTGATATTGCTCGTGAAAGAAGCTCGTTTGTATGAGAAACCACAAAATAAAATGTAGCAAGATTGAACACTGCTACTTAGGAGAGTCCTGGGAGTGAAACAGAGGGATTGTTGCAAGATCAGAGCTGAGGGACACTGGCATTGAGGTATGGTGCCCAGGACTGGTGTGTCAGGGGGTGATGCAGGATCAGGAGGAACATTGGCAGAACTGGGATTGGGTCCCAGGACTGGAATAGGAGGGCAGGGTGCAGGGCAGGAGGGAGGTGCCATGGCAGACTATTACGGGCAGGAGCAGCTCAGGACTGGAATGGCAGGGGTTCCTTTGTCCTGCCTACAATGTTGTGGGGCTCCGCTTGCCCTGAGACAACTCCCGTTCTCACTGGCATTCATTTTCCCTATTGTATTTCCAGGGACATCTGATCTGAGCGAGGCTGAAGAGTCTGAAATAAACACCATCAAGCAGCACAGGATGGCACTCCTGGAGGACATTCAGGTATGGGCCACTCCGCCCTTGCCCATCTCTGGACAGACAGGTCTTCCCAGAACCTGCTCTCTGGGGGAACTCTTTACAAACATCTCATCCCATCTAGAACAGTTCCCTGGCCTGGCAGGAGATACTTTCCCAAGCACCATCAGAGCTGGAATGCTGAGGTTCAAATGGCATCAGTCCCACCAATAAGCAGCATCCAGCCTGGGGAACTCCCCGTTGCAAGAGATCATCAAAGCAAACACTATAACTGGACATTTTGAAAAGGCTGGCGAACTTTATGAGCAATATTACTAGCAGCCCAGATCCTTAGCTGGGATAAATGGAGGTAGCTTTGTTGACATGAATGGAATCTATGCCAATTTACAGCAGCTGTCTCAATATGTGGAGTTACTATTAATTAGCATGTATTACTTGTCTAGTACCACAGCTGTGCATGGCTGTGTACAAAACCAAAACAGATAGTTTCTGTTCTATTCCATGCCCATTGTCATGGCATCTGAGCCCCTGCCCTATGTTAAGCTGTCTGGAGTGGCTCATGAATACAAGTGTCAACCAGAACACAACCCCCAAACTGGTTGTGTGTTTCTGTCATTAGATTTAACCACCCATCTACTGTGAATTCCACAGGCACTAGAACAGCCTTAACATGGAGTCACAGACAATCCTCTTGGGCACTTCAGTCTATCTTGCCACCCAGACAAGCCTGCCTTTGTGACAGATGGTCTCTCACACCAAAAATCACAATATTCAGGTTACTGTCAGTCCCAAAGGACCAGTTACTTACTACAGGTCATTTGTACCTTAAACCCAACACCAACGACAATGCTTTTAGCCAATCCTATATTTAGGGCCTTACCAATTTCACTGCCGTGAAAACGTGTCACGGACCATGAAATCAGCCCTCCCCCAAGAAAACTGATCTCCCCTGCTGCTAGGAGCCCAGGGCTCCTAGCTGCTAGTCCAGCTGCACTGGGAAGGGACAGAAGTTGTCCTTCCCCTGCACAGCCGCTTTTGGTGGGGAAGTCAGGCCCATCTCCAGAGGCAGCACAGAAATGAGAGTGGTACACCCTCACTTCTGCAGTGCAGCAGTCCAGAAGCTGAGCTCCAGGCTTCCATTCCCCCCCTCCCCGCCACAGCTCCTGCCGCAGCACCAGGCGCCAAGCTCGGGGCTTCCTCCCGCAGGCTTCTGCCAGGCTGGGAGCTTTCGCTCACAGCAGCTGCAGCTGGAGCAACCTGGGCCCTGGGCTTCCGTCCGCCCTCCCACTGCAGCTGGAGCTTGGGGCAGTCTGGGCTCGAGGCTTCAGCCCTGCGGCTGCAGTCGGGGCACTTAGGCTCGGGGCTTCTTCCCCTGCGGCTCCTGCTGGGACTCGGGGTGACCTGGGAGGGGTTTCTGCCCTGGCACTTCTTCCAGGGCTGGGGCACCCATTTTTCCTGGTGGGCCCACAAGTTGGCCAAGGGCCCCTGCTTTAATCTGTCCCTGGCATGGACTAGCAGCTAAGAGCCCCCAGCTGGGGCGCTCCCAGCAGCATTGGGGGACATCCTACCCACCTCCACCTCCGGGAACCTCCTCTGACTGCAGGAAGCTGGGAGGGTGCTGCCTTTAGAGCCCAGCTCTGAAGGTAGCACAGAAGCGAAGGTGGCCATCTTGGGACCCACCTACAACTTTGCAACCCCTCTCATCCCCCATGATCCCCTTTTGGGTGGGGACCCCCATGGTTGCAAACTCCGAAATTTCAGATGTAAACATCTGAAATTGTGAAATTGACCCATTTAAAATCTCTCTGGCCGTGAAATTGACCAGAATAGACCGTGAATTTGGTAGGGCCCCACCTATATTAAACTGACTAAAAGTTTATTAACTGGGAAAAATAAATAAGGGAGGTGTGACAAGGTTAAAGCAGGTAAACACACATGAGTTACAATCATAGGTTTCAAAAATAGAAGCTGCTGTAATGTTGAAGTGCTAGCTGTCCTTTAGAGTTAATCCAGCTAAACAGTTTGGGGATCCCTTGCTTATGCTTAGAAATCCTGTCCTCTCCAAATTCCAAGAACCCAGTGATAAAAATCCTTCTGGTCAGGGATTTTTATTCCCTTCCCCCAGAGTTCAGACTGTGATGGGATGAGGGTTTGTGCAAGTCTCTCTTCATGGGTGTGGGGGGGAACAATCAGCAAAGTCTTTTGTCCACTGATGTTCCATGGTGGTTCATCTGGTGTCTATGGGCCTTCTTCTGTTGGACAGGAGATAACACCTCTTGTGGTAAACTAGTATTTCGTGCTTGGTAATGCTTCTTTCCTGACTCTGGGGGTTTCCAGTTTCATAGCAAACACTTAAATATTACCTCATAGCATGGGGTACAGATATTGCCAGTGAGATTAATGCATGCGGCAACTCACAAGCTTTCCATAAAGTCCAAACACATCTCTCTAAATCTAATACCCATTTTAACAATACTAATACTCAAGTGAGCCAGACTGGTTTCCAGCTATGCATTTGTCAGTGTTCAGTAAGGCCTAGGAGCCTTGACATGAGCTGGCACCTGGCCTGCCAGCATCACACCTTGAAGAGCTTATTGAGCCAGAACGATGGAGCTATGTTGATTTACATCAGCTGAGGAGCTGGCCCATGATCTGCAGGTGCCCAGATGCCCAGGTGATGAGTGCCTTGACTAGGACAGAAGATTAAGCCAAGTGCTACCAGATGATAAACCCATCTCGTGCTTTGTGGTGTGAAGTGATTGCCATAGAGTCAGGAATGCAAGCCCCCTCCCCCGTTCCAGGTACAACTTCACACAACTGTCCATGTGCATTGTTTGTTTGCCGTACCACTGCCAACGTAGGAGGCAGGAAACCTGAGTAGATGGACCAGAGGGCTGACCCAGTGTGACAGGAGACAAGATCCTGGACTAGATGGGCCAATAGTCTGAGTCTATCATCTCCCCAAAACTGGTTGGTAACCAGTCACTGCCCACTGAGGCAGGAGGTGCCTAGGTAACAGGGTCCCAGAATGGAGATTCATCCCCTTGGGAATTTCTCCAGCAATCTTGGTGCATTATCACTGGGGTTAAACAGCTGGGAGATCTCAAATTGCCTCTTGAGCAGCTGAAGGATAGTGCTAGGAAATAGGAATAATAACAGTAAATAATTTGTATCACAGTAGCCAAGCTCAGGGATCCATTGTGCTAGATGCTGTACAAACATGTTCACAGGGAAGGGCTTAAAATCACAATCAACTAGCCAAGCAAAGGGTGGGAGGGGAAACAGAGGCATGGAGAGAACCCCAAGAACTTGGCTCCCTTTGTAACCCAGAGACAACCAATTAGGGGCCGGGAGCTATGAAGTGTCCAAAGGAGCTGAATTCCATGTTAGAATAAATGATAGAATATAGTGAGGAGCAGCCCCACCAGCTCATCAGTCGGTGCGGCAACTGCTGAATGACAGGGGCACAAGCAGCTCCCTCTGGCACACCCAACTCCCAGGTGACTCCCCCTGCTTGGTAGCTGATTCCACTGCCTCTCTGCACACCTTTCCCGGCTGCGTGGCCGGGCTACAGCAGGCAAAGGGGCACGGCGCAGCACCCGCGATACATTCCAGAGCAGACCCAGACATGGGTCCCTGTTCTCTTGCTCCCTGGCTCTGTCTGCACTCAACTTTTCAGACACATTTGACAGTAGGTGTCAGAACATTTGCTCCCCACTCCCGCCTTCAGCCGGTGTCCAACATGGATGGAGAAGGCGACCTGAGATCAGTGCCCTTTTTGATAAGACACCCTGGCTGGTCCCATTACAATGGCCAGTGAACTGGGCTGGCCCTGCCCATGCCAGCAGGGCTTGGCAGCCACCCAGAGGTGAAGTGAGACATCTGGTCTCTCTTCCATCCCCTAGGTCGCTCTCACCCCCCGTCTCTTCCTCCCACAGAAGCTGAAGGAGGAGATTGCACAAGTGTTTGCGGAGATAGATTGCTTCCAAAGCACAGAAGAGAGGTGAGGATCCAGCCATGTGCCTGCAGGGAGGTGGCGATTGCATGGTTGTTCCTCTGGTGCATAGGTGGCATGGCTCTTCTTCAGGGTGGAGAAAGAACCAGGGGCCTGCTTTAATGCCCTAGCTGGAGCCTTTCCATTGACATCAATGGGGTTTGGCTCATGACCCAGGAGAGAGGAATCTTTCTGGGCACAGGGGAAATGATGGAGACAGCTGGCTTGCGCACTCTCTCTCTTTCATAGATTTCTCTTTACTAGAGAGCAGTGAGTTCAGTAAAACACCAGCCCCTTCAGAGATTCCAGTCTCCATGGGGATTAACACCCCCTGCCTTAGGATGGACACAGGCAGGCGAGAGTGAGTGGCTTCTCTTCTCGGCCCTGGAGCAAGCCAGAGCTGAGATCCGGAAACTCCTGTTGGGAGCCCTCCTCCTGCCCCATCCTTTGAGGGGAATACAGCTGGCTGCTTCTCTTTGTGCCAGGCTTCATTCTCCACCTTTGCATCTGCAGCAAATTGGTCCAGAGGGACAAAGATCTGTGCATGGGCCGGAAGAAATTCAACATGGACCCTACAAAGGTAAAGTGTACTGTTCCAACTGCCACTTGTTGCCATCCCATATGGACCCCTCTTTACTACAGCTCAGATGCAAGTTACCCACTCCAAAGACATTCATTCTGCCATCGGGGCAGACACATGCTGGGTGGGTCCCAGGAACTGGCGATGTGGTGAGGGTAGGCTGGTTTCTCAGCCCGACATAGCACTATCAGGCAACGCCCCGTGCCACAATATCTTCTGAGAGCTCTGAGCAATGGTGCCTTCCCATGACACATTGTGCTGACACGTGTCAATCAAAGCACCCCTAAAGCAGAAGAGAAATGGAAGGAGGAGAGACAGAGCCAGACTTAATCCAACTACTGACTCTTCTGTCCGTCCAGGGAGCACAAATCCGGAGAGCCCCCAGTCCAGGCTTTCTCACCTATAGATTTCTCTAAAACCTATTCCTGGGTTGCCTGGGTAGGGAGGGAGGTCACCCAACAGGATGTGAGGCTTTCTCGCACTCAAAGCAGGCCCAGCCAAGCCAGGCTGCCTCTGCTGCTGGCCTGGGCATGAGAGTCTGCAAAGCAAATCCGGGTTTCCCACCTGCTGGATAACTCCCCCCAACCCCCCCCCCCCCGCCCCCAGCGCAACCCACACGCCCCACCCCACTAGCAGGAGACTCAGAGCAGTGTGAAAAGGCAGAGGTGAATGTGAATAACAAGAAGAGACCTAAAGGCCGCTTTCTGTCCCCTCCCCCGCTCTGCTGGACCACTCAGTCTGTGCTTAGCAAAGAAAACCACAAGCTACAACAGTAATATCAGCCCCCATCATTTTAACCACAGCAACCGTCTCTCTGGCTCCAGCTCAGCTTCTGCTGCTCTGACCAACTTTCCATCATGCCTCCAGCCCCTCCCACTGGGATGCAAAAGAGGACCCTCCAGCAGAGCCAGTACTCGGCAGACTAAGCAATTGCTTAGGGCCTCGATCAGCTCAACGGGACCCCGTATTCCCTTTTTATGATGGTTGTATGGGAGGGGGGGAAGAATTCCTGCTTAGGGCCCCCAGTGGGCTAGCACTGCCTCTACACTTCAGTACCATCACAGCAATTGCTGGCAATACCCGCCAGCCCACCAAAGGAGGAGAACAGTCTGGGTGACATTCACTCCAGAACACCAGCAAACCAGCATTAGGACTTCTCTCTGTTTACATCCCACCCAGCAATCCGGCCCCTTACAGTCTTTTATGTAGAGTTAAATCAAGCCCTGTTTTGAGCCCTTCAGTGGGACTTTAGTGATGCTTGGTCTTTGTGCTGGCCCCTGTGTGCTGAGGGGACTGCACCCATAGAGTGCGGACTCCGCCCAGGGGTTGTGGGGCAGGAGGGGGGCAGTGAGTGCAACTTTGGGATTGAGCTGGTTGGAAAAACTTAGAGGGGGCTATTTTCCATTGGAAAACACAGCTCTGTTGAAATCAAAACACGTCACAAAATCATGTCGATTTCATCGAAATTCTGTTTCAGAGTAAAAAGGCGTGTGGGGGGGGAAAGAGGGGAGTGCTGATGGTGTCGAAACACCCCATTTGGACACATTCAGAATGGAACGTTTCCATTTTTCCTTTCGAAAAGATGTTTCCTTTTGGAATGGTTTAAACTGTGCATGATGCCGTACATTATAATAGAATCTGCCTTTTTAAAAAAAGTCAGAATGGAACCAAACCAATTTTGTGGGCACAAAACATTTTGATCAACCCAAAATGAATCTGGGGGGAAAGGGGGAGGTGTCATTTTCTTCTGTGGGAAATTTTGAAATTTTCGGGTTCCATTGGATCGAAACCAAGACAAACTTTGAAATCTCAAAATCCTACTTGAAACGGAATTTCCATTCTCTGCACAGCTCTGCTCAGGAACCTGGCAGCTCCCCCACAGTAGGTGTCCCAGGCCAGGCCAGGATGGGTACAACATTGGCTCCTATGTGGAACATGAGGGGAGGGATTCAGATAGCAAGTCTGGCTGTGTGCTCCCCAGCTGTGTTCCGAGGGGGAGGGGGAGTAGCTGGATTTGGGAGGAGGCCTGCAGAGCTGGGGAAACATGATGTCCTGAGATGGTCGGGCTGAACCCCCATTAAATTGCCCTTCCCTGGCCCCCCCCAGAACCCCCTCACTCACAGCCAGGGTGTACTCTTCCCCCAGGGGATCCAGTACTTGACCGAGCACAAGGTGCTGTCCTCAGACTTGCGAGAGATCGCCCGGTTCCTCTACAAGGGAGAAGGCCTGAACAAGACAGCCATCGGAGATTACCTGGGAGAGAGGTGAGCCTCCCCTACCTGATCTAACTCTCTTTGGCCTTGTCTACAGTGGGGGTCAGACCCAACATCAGCCGCCAGTGCAGCTGTACTGGAGCAGTCCCTAGCATAGACAGGCAGAGCTGCCACTTGAACTGAGGGAGCTCGGCCCTGCTTGAAAGGGAGATGAGCCGTGAATAGCTTAGGTTCCGGCTGGTGCCCTATAGATGCAAGGGGTTAGCACTGGGGCAGCTGCACTGGTGCTGATGGCTGTACTTAGGGTGAACCCCCGGTGCAGACAAGGCATCAGTGTAACAATCTTGCCAAAGGTCCTGGTGTGTTTTTGTGGGGGGAAAGGGAGCTGAATTTGGAAAGCAGGGAAAGGAAGTGCGCAGAGATGTTCCTGGGGAAATCAGAACTCTGAGAGGTCTGAGCCCAGCTCTGCTCTAGGTCACATAGAAAGGCTGCATCATAAAGCACTGAGTCACAGTCTCCTTCTCTCCCCACATCCTCCCACTCGGCCCTGTTTCCTCTACCAGGGACCCGGCGAACCTGCAGATCCTTCAGGCCTTTGTGGAATGCCACCCGTTCGCCAACCTCAACCTGGTGCAGGCACTAAGGTGAGTGAGCACCCAGGCAGAGAGCAGCAGAGGCCTGGGAGTGGGTGCTCAGGCCTTGCTGCGAAAGCAAGCGAACACACGCCAGAGCGGGGAAGGAGCTTCCCAAGCATTCGTCTTGGAGGGAATCCCCGCCCCCATTTTCATACTTGGGTGTCCAACTGCACCAATGCAGGGGAAGCCACCTCTCGGAGTGGTGTCCCATTGCTGTGCGGTGCGTTGGGGAGCATGACCCCCATTTCCCTGGGGGGCATCTTGCTGCGGTTCCCTGTGTTAGGGAAGAATCACCTATATGTCATAAGAGTGTATCCTACTCTGTCATAGGTTGCCCCCCCTCCTTCTTCCTGGGGTGTCCCATGGGGAGAGAGGACCAGCTGTTTCCAGAGGTGGCCACCTGGGTAGTGGCCATGTGCTGTGGGAGAGGGACACCTTCCCTCCCCCGTTTCAAGGGCATCTCATTGAGCTCTCACATTGCCCATGCAGGCTTCTCATCTTGTGCACTAGCAGCAGAGGGAGCCTGTATCCTTGGGGGAGGCGTCTCGTTTGAGGCTGTGCAGTGGGGAGAGAGGTCCCCGTTTGCTAAGAGAGCATCCTGCTGTCACCCATGAGATGGGGAGAGAGGCCCCGGGCTCTTGAGCAGGTGTCCTGTCCTGCTCCCTTGTTTTGGGGGAGTGTCCCTGTTTCTGAGGGACGGTGTCTAGTTGTTGTCCTAGGAGCCGAGAGAAGGGTTCCCTGTTTCCCAGGCTGGGTGTCCCATTGGGTGCTGAGGGGAAAGCTGCCTGGGTCCTAGGCTGGGTGTCCCATTGCAGCCTTCTTGGGAAGAAAGGGGCCCCTGTTGCACCTAAGGATGTCCTGTTGCCTTCCCTGTGTGGAGGGAGGACACCCACATGTCCATGGGAGGAAGGAGGGTGCCCCTGTGCATTAGGGGCATGGAGCCTGCCTGGTCATTCTGTGACTAGCCCACGGGCCCGGTGTCCTTGCAGGCAGTTCCTGTGGAGCTTCCGGCTGCCCGGGGAGGCCCAGAAGATTGATCGGATGATGGAGGCCTTCGCCAACTGGTACTGCCAGTGTAACCCAGGAGTCTTCCAGTCAACAGGTAGCTGCAGAGGCGGGGAGTGGGAATGAGCTGCCAGATGTTTGCCAAAGTGGAGACATGAAAGTAGTGTTTGAACAGTAGATGTGGCACCTCCAGCTTTAGTTTCCCTTAGGTCAGGTGATTTGGCCCCGGTCCCATATCACTTCTGCCAGTTCCTACCTGTAGGTGTTTTTTCTAGAGACAAGGGACAATGCTGCTCTCCATTTCACTGACAGAAACCCAAGGGGCCATGTCCACAGCTGGCGTGAACCCACTCAACTGCGGGGAAGCCAATGAAGTCTACATGGATTGACCTCAGCTGGGGATCGTTAATGATCTGGATGATGGGATGGATTTCACCCTTAGCAAGTTCGTGGATGACACTAAGCGGGGGGGAGAGATAGATATGCTGGAGGGTAGGGAGAGGGTCCAGAGTGACCTAGACAAATTAGAGGATTGGGCCAAAAGAAATCTAATGAGCTTCAACAAGGACAAGTACAGAGTCCTGCACTTAGGATGGAAGAATCCCATGCACTTCTACAGGCTGGGGACCGACTGACTAAGCCAGGGGTTGGCAACCTTTCAGAAGTGGTGTGCTGAGTCTTCATTTATTCACTCTAATTTAAGGTTTCGAGTGCCAGTAATACATATTAACGTTTTTAGAAGGTCTCTTTCAATAAGTCTATAATATATAACTAAACTATTGTTGTATGTAAAGTAAATAAGGTTTTTAAAAAATTTAAGAAGCTTCATTTAAAATTAAATGAGCACCCTCCCCCACTTTCCAAGGGCTCCATGGGATCCAAGCGGTCAGTACTGGAGAGCAAAGGAACAGGCAATCGAAGGGCCATTAGCAGATCTCAGGCAAAGTGAGACAGCCTCCTCCCACTGCAGATGGAACCCTTTTAGAGTCTCAATGGGAATGGAGAAACCTCCCACCCACTTCCCCCCAGAACCCCAGGGGCACAGTTCCCCCTGCTGGGGTGTCTGGAGTGGCAATGCTGCCAGGCACCCACACCCCTCTGCACTCTCTCGCTCACCGGCAGATACGTGCTACGTGCTCTCCTTCTCCGTCATCATGCTGAACACCAGCCTGCACAACCCCAACGTGAAGGACAAGCCCCCTTTCGAGAGGTTCGTGGCCATGAATCGAGGCATCAACAATGGAGGGGACCTGCCTGAAGAGCTTCTGCGGGTAAGTTCTCCGGCCTGCTCGCCTGGCCTGCTGCTGGGTGCTGAGCTGGGAGAAATACCCGACCCAGCCAAAGGAATCATTGATACCTCTCCCTGGGGCATCATGCCGATTTCTAGGTGGTCCCTTCCTGGAGCATCCATAGTTCCCATGAGTGGGAGAGTCCATGTATTCCTCCCTCCTAAGTGGCTCTGAGAGTGCAAGGAGACAAAGGCCTGCTGGGCTCAAGGTATATCATCCCACAAGGTTGTCAGGTGTCTAGTTTCTTATCGGAACCATTAAAAGTCTGGGTTGGCGGCACAGACAGATTAAGGCAGACTCCTTGTCTACTGTGGTTCCGCATGGCTCCCGGAAGCAGCCAGTATGTCCCACCGTGGCTCCTAGGCATAGATGCAGCCAGGGGACTCTGCACGCAGTCCCCACTCCAAGCACCAGCTCCACAGCTCCCATTGGCTGGGAACCACATGGCCAATGGGATCTGCGGGGGTGGCACCTGCGGACAGGGCAGTGCACAGAGCCGCCTGGCTGCGCCTCCGTATAGGAGACGTAGGGAGGACATGCCGCTGCTTCCGGGAGCGGCCCGAGGTAAGTGCCTCCCAGAGTCTGCCCCCCTCATCCACTCTGCATCCCTGCCCTTCTTCCCCAACTGTGATCCCCCTCCCGCCCTCCAAACCCCTCGATCTCAGCCTGGAGCACCCTCCTGCACCCCAAACCCCTCATCCCCAGCCCCACCCCAGAGTCTGCACCCCCAGCTGGAGCCCTCACCCCCCGCACCCCAACTTCCTGCCCCAGCCCAGATCCCCCTACAGCACCCTGAACCCCTCATTTCTGGCCCCACCTCAGAACCCACATCCCGAGCCCAGATTCAGTACCCTCTCCCATACTCCAATCCCCTGCCTCAGCCCAGCGCCCCCTCCCATACTTTGAGTTCAAACCCCTTGGTTCCACCCCCCAGCACGGAGCCCCCTCCTGCACCCCAAGTCCCTCATCCCCAGCCCCACCCTGTAGCCCGCACCCCCAGCCAGTGCCCTCACCCCCTCCCACACCCCAACCCCCTGAGCCAGCCTGTGAAAATGAGCAAGTGAGTGAGGGTGGGGAGAGTGAGTGACAGTGGGGGCAGCGGAGTGAGCAGGGACAGGGCCTCGGAGGAGGGTCGGTGCAAGGGTGTTCGGTTTTGTGTGAGTAGAAAGTTGGCAACCCTAGTAACCCAGCTGCTGAGGAAGGAGGAATAAGTGGACTCTCCTATGCTGGGGGAGCAGAGTTGCTCCAGGAGGTGGGTATGGGTGTCTGGAAGATGAGAGAATGTGCTTTGGCCCATGAACGGGGAAGGCACATTGGAGAGAGCCTGCCAATGTGGCCTTGCTGGCCAGGGTGTGCTGCAGACCAGGAGAGTGTGGGGCGGAGAGTGTGTGGTGTGTGTATGAGCAAGTGTATGTGTGTGTGTGTATACGACAGAGCGAGAGAACGAATCTGCGAGGGTTGCGTGCGCCTTTGCAAGTGTGGTTAGCGGTGAGTGTATCTGTCAGGGTGTGTGGGTGGTGCGTGTCTGCAAGTGTATATCTCTGTGTGAGCATGCCTGCCTTTGTTGGGCTGGGTCTTTCAATGGGAGCAAGGCACCCAACGCCCAGCAACTTGCCAAGAGTCCCTTAGCCCCAGCCTTTGTCTGTAAGCTGTTCAGGGCATGGTGTGTGTACATCTGGGGCATCAAGATGAATATGATGATGATGATGATGATGATGATGATGATGTCATTGTGGGCCAAATTCTGAACACCTTACTCACAATGAGTAGCACCCAGGAACATCCCCATTGACTTCTGGGAAACAACTTGCGGAGTAAGGTGCTGACATGAATAAGGGTCTCAGAGCCTGGCTCTGCGATTGCCATGTGTCTTCACTGGGGGGCGTTTGCTCAAGGAAGGACTCTGGTGTCTCTTTTGTGCTATTTGTAGCTCAGGTTTCTCTAATCTCAAATGGCCTTGTGCCCCTGGCCTTAGCCTCGGAAAGCCTCAAGGGATTTATTTTACCTGGTGAATTCCTGTATTGCTCGGGGGCCATTCTCCCTCTCGCTGGACCTCCCTCTGCTGAGGATCCTGGTGGCCCCCCCTGCAGGTTCACTTCCTGGCTCCCTTGGCAGGATCAGTACCCAGATCAGACGGGAATCCATACTTAAGAGAGGGAGTCGTTAGGCTTGGGCAAGGAAGAGCCTTAATGGCCAGGTTTCCAAAAGAGCAGAGCAGCACCCTGTGGCCCTTGTTCAGGGGCCTAAATGGAGGCAGAAAGTCTGGCCCTAAGAGACCAAATGCTGCCGCTGGCCTGCACTGGCAGCCACGAAGCGGTGTGTGAGTAGCTTGCTTCTCCCATGCAAAGCTGTGGAGACCAGCCACTGCATGGCTGCTCCTCAGGGAAGGCAACATGACAGCTCCGCCCTTCTCACACAATGCCTGGCAGGGGGGAGGTCAAGTGCAGCGGTTCTCAAACTGGGGGTTGGGACCCCTCAGGTGGTCACAAGGTTATTACATGGGGGGTCACGAGTGTCAGCCTCCACCCCAAACCCTGCTTTGCCTCCAGCATTTATAATGGTGTTAAATATATTAAAAAGTGTTTTTAATTTATATGGGGAGTCGCACTTAGAGGCTTGCTGTGTGAAAGGGGGCACCAGTACAAAAGTCTGAGAACCACTAGTCTAGTGTCTCCTGCTCAGGTTTAGCCTGTGGAGAGGGGCCCTGCCCAGTGCTGCAATTGTAGCTCTTTCTTGGGGTGCCCAGAACTCTAAACCACTGTGTTATCCCTCTGCCAGTCTTAACCTGGCCTTGCTGGTAACATTCAGTGAACCTGTTCCCAAGCCCCCAGGAAAGTGTTCCTCTGCAGGAACTAGCCCCAGCCCTGGATGCCCACAGAAATACCAAGTCTGCTGCTGCCTCCAAAGAGAAAGAATCCACATCAGCCAGCTGGCTCACTGAGGGACACACTGTTCACCTTAATACACAGCACTGAGATGGTGTGTAGTAAAGCCAAGCCCAAGTGTCTGAACACAGAACAGAGACTGAAGAGATCCTAAGCAGGAGGAAAAGAGATGGGTACAAACAACACAAAAAGCACACGTTTTCTAGTGACTCAAACTTAACCTTAGCAAGCAGGGATCTGCCTCAGCAGCTTTCATTCGCACCTTCATCAAGCTATCTGCATCCCCAGCCTCTCAGGCAGGAGGACCCATGGTTCACAGGCAGGGTCAGAGCGTGCTTCCCCCTTTGTCCCTTAAGTGATGGATAACAAAGAAGTGCCCTTGCTTCTTTTTATAGTCCAAAAAACCTTTGAAATGTATTCTCTGAAAAGTAACCTCAGGCTCCTTTCCTCAGCTGCTTGTTCTTCAGGGTGCAGGCGATAAGCGCACTCCTCATCCTCTGGTCAATTTGCTTTCTCAGTTGGCTCGCTCATTTTGGAGGCAAATGTACTTTCCTTGGCCTTTGCTTGTGATCAAGTCATGCTGTTGTCTCAAAGCTTGAGCCATGCTGGCAGGTAAAGCCACATTCCTTTCTCCAAGGCAGGCTTGCTCATCTACTGCCTCCACAACATATTGTAAGAACATATTGCCAGTGCCCATACACAACTCTTTATACACAACCCATACACACATCACACAATGATCTTCATGACCAGCGTGGCACCAGTTTTCATATGATACCTTACAAGACGGTGTTTGGCTAAATATTCTGACAGCCGTGTGTTGGGTGTAGTGAGTTTGTCAGGCCTGCTGGGATTTATTGTTACATAACCATGCACCCTTTGCCGGTTGGCATCAGCGGGCTCATACAGGCCACAGTGATGATTTGGCATTCAGCACCCTGTGTCGACTGTGTCCTGCTCATGACACCCACCTACCCAAGTACCAGCCTTGGCTTTGTGTAGCACCTCTCTGCCCCACTCCTCCCTCAGTGGGAAGATCTCAGCTTTCTGGCATCATGTCACTTCCTGACGGCTGTTTGGAGGAAGTTGCAGGAACCTCTTACTCATAACTTTGCGTAATAAATCATGTCAAATCCCAGTAGCACAGTGTCATCCCTATACAGGACGAGAAACCAGAATCCCCCTCCCACAGCTGTGCAATGTACTGGGGTGTGCCTGGTAGCTCACACGTGGGTGTGTCTGCTTCTCATTGCTCCCCTCTGCACTTGTGCGTGTCTGTGCAAAATAGCATGCTGTCCACATGGGCATACGTGTGCGTGAGTGTGTGTGTGCATGCGCATAGGTAACTAGGGCTGTTTCGGCACAGAGATGTTGAGCGCACACATACCGCTCCCATTTTGTCCCTGTGAGATGAGCATTAAGGGGTACTGCATAGCCAGCAACCCCTATCCATCCATATGTAGGGAACATCAGTGAGTTAAGTCAAGTCACCCTATGCCAGCTTTTTAATTTCTCTCCCTCTTTCTGTGGAGCAGAATCTGTTCGAGAGCATCAAGAACGAGCCATTTTCCATCCCGGAAGATGATGGGAATGACCTCACGCACACTTTCTTCAACCCCAGCCGTGAGGGCTGGCTCCTTAAACTAGGTACCAAATGCCTCCTTGTGCAGCTCACCACTATGAGCATCACCCCAAGAGTTTCCTATGCAACCCTGTGGAGGTCTGCAGCAGCCGCCTTTCCTTCTGCTGCCGCGGGTTGAGCCTGACCCCTGGTGTTCAAACCTACCGGCTGTTTTCTAGCCAGCCCACGCCTGCACCTCCCAAAGCCAGTCTGCTGAGAAGGATGCCTTCCCTCCCCCCAGTTCTGGGGGTGCGTTCAGCATGGGATGGAGGTTATACCCCTGGGCACTAATCCTCAGGGGGGTGTGGGGGAGCTGAGGGGACCGACATATTTTGAATCTTGCTGCCCCTAGGAGGCCGGGTGAAGACCTGGAAGCGCCGTTGGTTCATTCTGACTGACAACTGCCTGTACTACTTTGAATACACCACGGTAAGGCTGCACTGCAGTCAAGCAGTTCTCTCCCAGGAGGTCTGTATTTTCCAGGGGTAATGAGGGATGGGGATACACCCTACTCTGTCACCCCGAACTGCGGTCAGACTGAGCCCCACCATTCCCAACCCTCGCCCCAAGCTGTGACCCACAGCTGCCATTCCAGACTGATTAGAATCAACACCATGGTACATTCTGTCAGTCAGAACTCTGGCCAGCTATAGCCATGGGCTCCAAGCGCCCCTTTGATTTGCTAGTGTGTTTGTGTTGAGGGGCCTGCTTTGCCATAATGCTCTGGGGTGCATGCCAGGGCAATGGGGAGCAACACGTCATTGGTCTGGGTGCTGGAAACATGTCAGACCCTCATACCTGCTTCTCGTTGGCTTCCAGGATAAAGAACCTCTGGGGATCATCCCCCTGGAGAATCTATCAGTTCGGAAGGTGGAGGACCCCAAAAAGCCAGTAAGTCTCCACTGTTTGGTACCGGGACAAGCATATGTCATCAGAGACACTAGCAGGTTTAACTCCTCCTGCCCCGCTCAGCGGCATTGTCCCAGGCAGCACTCTGCTGTCTTGGAGGGCGGAGTGTCTGAACTGCCCCACCCCAAGACCCAGCCTCAGGCAGATTCTCTTTCAAGCGCGGCATGACTGCAGGTGAGAAACACAGGATCAACAGTTGCAGAGACCCAGCCCTCCCTTTACCCCCAAGACAGGGACAGGCACAGGCACAGCAAGGGCAGCGGCAGGATAAACTTCCCACACACCTTAGTCCTGCTGATGTGCTTCAGGTCTATCTAGGAGGGGCTGCCACTATGGGTGGCAGAAGGCGTTCATTCCTCATAGCCTGCTCAGTGCTTGACCTCTCTGCTGAGGTTGTCGTCGAGGTTGCAGTTCTAGTCTTTGTTACGCTGCTGTAGACCAGGAGTAACACGTGAGTCAGTGGCCCTTTACTTGGGTTACACCAGTGGAAGATCAGTATCAAACTAAGTACGTTTGAGTTGCCCATTGTCAGTCCTGTCCCTCTCTATAGCAGCTACTGGTACACTGGAGCAGGGGCTGGAACAAGACCTGATTGCTCAAGGCACAGGGGTCTTGACTTCAGGCCAGGAAGTTATGGTTCGTTAGAGCAGGGTGGAAAAATTCCAGTGAAGTTTTTCATGGGAATTTGCCAACTAGTTGAAACTGAAACATTCTGTGGCGATGGTTCGATGTGGACAGAGTTCCTCCAGAAACCAGGCAGCTTTTGAAACCTGCCTGGCATCCTGCCAGCTCACCCACCGAGCATCTCTCCAGCTCACTTGGTGGGCAGATTGTCTCGGAGTCAGGGACCCCGGGCTTTCCCTTTCATGGACACTGCTGAAATGTCTAGGTTTTGTTCTGAGTTTGAATGGAACCAGATTTTGAAATATTGGAATCCTCCACAAAACGAAACAACCCTTCTCTGCCCAGCTCTAGATTTGGTTCCATCATCAGGAGTTTGTGCGATAGTGTGCTACTTTGGAGGAAGTGTATAAACTGGCCTGCGACAAGTTTAGACTTGAAATTAAACGAAGATTCCTTACCATCAGAGGAGTAAAGTTCTGGAACAGCCTTTCAGGGGGAGCAGTGGGGGCAAAAAAAGTAACTGGCTTCAGGACTGAGCTTTAGGGAGGCAGGGGGGATGGTATGAAAGGACTGCCTACAATGGCATGTAGCCGATCTGCGTCTGCTAGCAGCAAATCTCTCCAATGGCTGGTGATGGGACGCTAGATGGGGAGGGCTCTGAGCTACTACACTGGATTCTTTCACAGCTATCTGTCTGGTGGGCCTTGCTCAGTGTCTAACTGATCTCCTTATTTAGGGTCAGGAAGGAATTTTCCCCCGGGTCAAATTGGCAGAGACGTTGGGTTTTTTTTGCCTTCCTCTGCAGCGTAGGGCAGGGGTAACTTGCAGGTTTAAACTAGTGTAAATGGTGGATTCTCTGTAACTTGAAGTCTTTAAGCATGATTTGGGGACTCCAGTAACTCAGCCAGAGGTTAGGGGTCCATTACAGGAGTGGGTGAGCAAGGTTCTGTGGCCTGCAATGTGCAAGAGTTCAGAATTGATTATCATGATGGTCCCTTCTGGACTTAAAGTCTATGAGTAAGAATTAGCGCTGTGCTGTTAGGGAGGTTCCCCAAGAAAGATTACCTCAACCTGCCCCCCCTTTCTGTCTGTCCCTTGTGCATAGCCAGTGCTGGTGGCAGTATGACAGGTGATGCTGTCCTGTCAGAGGTGCCCAAAAGCTGTTAGGCAGTGTTCCTGAATAACTGCTTCTGGTAGGCTGCGTGGGGTGCAGCACAAACCACAGGGTGTTTTCCAGAGTCTCGGCCATTGTTCTCTCTCTCTCTGTAAAACATGGTTTGGTGGCCACGGCGGTGCAGGAGTCACTGAGTGCAGAGTGTTGTGGTTTTCACTTGTGAAGTCTCTGAGCTACTGGAATCTAAATCAACAGTGCGGAGATCCCCAGAGCATGACAGGCAAAGTCCTGGCCCCAGTTCAGGAACAGACAAGCCCACTGCCACCTCTGCATACTCCTTTAGCATGACCTCCCACAGCTAGGCCCCTGGAACAATGGATTTACTGCCTGACTCCCTCCATGTCTCTCCCTGCAGAACTGCTTGGAGCTCTTCAATCCCAACTGCAAGGGGCAGAAGATCAAAGCCTGCAAGACAGACGGGGATGGGAAGGTGGTAGAAGGCAAGCACCAGTCCTACAAGATCTCGGCAGCCACACCAGAGGAACGCGACCTGTGGATTGAGGCAATACGGTGAGGGGACTAGCCCTGAGGGAGATGAGAGGACCCCTCCAGGCAGGGTGAAATGGGGTGGAATGAGCTCAGGTCAGGGGAGACATGGCACTAGCAGAGGCCAGAGCTGCCTGCGGTGTGCTGGCGGGCAGAGAGATGAATGGCAATGCCGTGCCAGCATGCAGACCTGGA
This sequence comes from Gopherus flavomarginatus, assembly GCF_025201925.1. NCBI lineage: Eukaryota > Metazoa > Chordata > Testudines > Testudinidae > Gopherus > Gopherus flavomarginatus. The sequence continues at coordinate 100,525,184 of NC_066617.1, read as the reverse complement.
GGCCTCACCTTGCCTCTCTGGGGCACTTGGGCAGCAGTGATTTCACATGCAAGGGAGCAGAGGGGCATCGCCCCCAGGGAGATAAATGTTCACACCTGTGAGCATCCCTGACCCCCTCGCCTCTCCACCCCTATTGCTCCAGTGCATTAGCCATCTAGGGCCTGGAGGCCCTTGCAGTGAACCTTCAGGCTCCTCCTCTGGCCTGCAAAGCCTGACTACACTAGCTGGAGGCTCCAGGTGCTGCTAAGGGGCCTGCAGATCCCCTGTTCTGGGGAGAGAGGCAGTCCATTGTTTGTAGGTTCAGAGAGATCCTTGTGGTTTTCCATGTCGTTTCCCAGCCCTGAATCTCTCTCTCATTCCTCCTCTCTCCAGGACCAGCATCACCCAGGATCCCTTCTATGACCTGGTCTCAGCCCGTAAGAAAAAGATCGCCAGCAAAAACTGAGCCAGCTCCCAGCCCACTCGTTGCTGCCGAGATGATCTTTAATCGCTGGGCCATATCCTCCCCCATTGGGCTCTATCAGCGAAGGTTGCTCAGGGACCAGCACCTTCCCCTACCTCCTGACTGGCCAGAAGGTGACTGACAGGCTGACAAGCCCCATTTGGCTCCTCTCTTTCCAATCCAAGAGTTCAAATCTGAAGGGGAGTAGGTTGATGCGGACGTGGATCTGGAGGCCGGGGCTATGGGCACAGCCTCTCCCACACTTGAACTGACAGAGGCTCTATGACAAGACATAGCCTTATATATGCCTCACACTAGCCTCCTCACGTTGGACAAGCTGCAGGGGTCTCCAGCCCCCAGACTTGGCCAGGACAGTCCTGCAGATGTCTGGTTTCTCAGACTCCCTCCCCAGCCATTGAGCTGGGCAGCAGGCCTATGAGCTCTTCTGGGAGAATCCCAAGAAGGTTTCCTCCCCCCAGGATTATCCAAGCCAGCAGCAGACTTCAAGAGCCAGCTGCATCTCTTCTGTGCAAGTAAACCTGAGAAGTGAGAGGCCTGTGACCATGAAGAGGTCGTCACTGGGTGAAACCAGAGCCCAAGGGACGTGACCCCTTGCACTGGGGAGCCCTCTCTGCACCGTCATTCCAGGGTCCCCCACACTGTGCCCCTGAAGACAGCATTAATAGTTTGGAGTCATCAATGTATATATATGTGTACATTGACAATGGGTTGCAGGAAGCCAAGGTGGTTTGGTGGGGACAAGGAGAAATGGTGTACTTTGATACTATACCGTTGGGCCAGGGTAACGGCTTTGCTCTTCTACCTCCCAAGTCTCATACTCAGGACCTGGCAAACAGGTCTCTGTGAGGGGCTGAGGCTCTGGAGAGAAGCCTTAGTGTGGGTCTTCAGCATCTTCTCCCAGCCTGTAGCGCTCCCAGGGGTCACTCAGCTGCACCGTTTCAGGGGGGCAGATTTCTGCATCCTAGCTGCCCCCAACCAGAAGCGGGGAGAGCAGGGGTTGCCCAGCACATACAGTGTCCTGGGGTTTTGAACTCTGGCCTCTTGTGTAAAAACCCAAACAAGCCGCAGGGTGGAATGATCATTAAAAGATAAGAATTGCACAGACGATATCAAAGGATGTCACATTGCTTTCTTTAGTAAGCTGCATGCACAGGGTGATGATTCAGTGCAGTATCGGGAGACGGAAAGGCACTGAGGAGCTGGATGCAGGTGGGAGGGGGGCGGTGAGCGTGGTAACAGGCCAGGGGAGAAGTGGCAGGGAGCCATGGAAGACCATGATGCCCACTGGGAGAGGTCCCCACAAGCCAGGGGATGGTAGATAGGAGGGGAATTGCAGGTTAGAATCACACACGCTCCCAACTCTGTAGTTTGCAGGGTCCCTGCGTCTCTTCCTCTCTCCTACCATCCATGTTTTCTACCTCTCCCTGGCTCCTTGCTGTGCCCTGCTTCCTCCCGCTTTCCTCCTGCAGGGGGCTCTGTCCACCAGGAAATCTGCAGCAAGCCCAGAGCAGCCAGATTAGTTATTTTGCCAATGCACCAGGGATGGGGAATTAATTTCAAGAGGCAGGGACTGTATCTCGGAGTCGAAGCACGTGCTCACCCATAAGAAGGAACATGAAGGTTTTTGTCTGGCCTCTTTTATTAATGTCTCCGGGATGGAACCTCCGAGTCTCTCATCTGTAGGGGCTCTATGCTGTGGGGAAGGCTGGATCATGGGGGGCAGGGGTGGGGTGGGGTATGAGGGAGGGGCTTAGAATCTTGCCCTCAGGTGGCAACTTCTCCAAAAATCCTCTGTGAATTGTAAAAGATGCCACCAGCTTCCCGGCCTTGCCCAGAAGAAGAGATTCTGGGGATCGTTTTCAGTCCTTGTTTCCCAGTACCTGCCATATTCCACTCCAGGGGCCACAGGGCTCCAGTTCAGGTTCTGCCCAGGGCCGGTGCAACCATTTAGGCAAACTAGGCGGTCGCCTAGGGCACTGGGATTTAGGGGGTGCCATTTTCTTCAGCAGCAATCGCGGCAACCGGTTCTTTGGCCGCCCCTGTCGCCGACAGCATTTAGGCAGAGGGAACTGGGGCAGGGGAACGCAGAGAGGGCCGCCTGCAGCAAGTAAGGGTGGGGGAGACGGAACCAGGGGAACTCCTTGCCTCAGCTCACCCCTGCCCCGCCTCCTCCCCAGCACGCTGTGGCTGCTTCACTTCTCCTGCCTCTCAGCAGGGCCGGTGCTACCATTTAGGCAGCCTAGGCAATCGCCTAGGGTGCCAGAATAATTGGTGGGCGTCATTTTGCCGGAGGGGGCAGCCGGCAGCTCTGGTGGAGCCGCCACAGTCCTGCCTGCAGACGGTCGGCTCTTCGCGCGGCTCCGGTGGACCTCCTGCAGGCATGACTGCGGCAGCTCCACTGGAGCCACAGGACCAGCACGCGGGGCGCCGAAATTGCCAGCCGCCTAGGGCGCTCAAACCCCTAGCACTGGTCCTGCCTCCCAGGCTTGCGGTGCCTAAGCTGATTGACTCTGCAAGCCGGGGAGGCGGGAGAAGTGAAGCAGCGAGGGCATGCTTGGGGTGCTCGTGCATGGAACAGGGGTGAGCTGGGGTGGGGTGGGTGCCTCAGGGCGGATGGTGGGGGGCGGGGAGCTGCCGTGGGGGAGGGGATGGATAGGGGGAGCTGCCGCGGGGGGAGAGCGCCTCAGGGCGGGGACGCTCAGGGGTGAGGCGCAAGGTAGAAGTTTCGGCTAGGGTACGAAACATCCTTGCACCAGCCCTGGTTCTTCCCTTCCTCCCGGGGACATGGACCCAGAGTCTAGTGCGGAAATCTAGTGCAGGGCTCTTATCTCAGTCCTCCCTTGGTTAGCTCCTGCTGTTCCCCTTGGGTTGCCCCCCATGCACTCCACAGCTAGTTCTCTCCAGAGCAGGATTATTTCAGGGTGGAGGGGACAAGAAGGGCAATGGAGAGGTTACACAAAAGGCGATGGGGCAGGCGGTTGTTCAACTCATCCATCCAACTCATCCAGCAAGACAGGAATGGAGGTAGTGGGTTTCCCTTCTCCAGGGGGTTGACGAGGGGAGGAGGGGGCAGAGTTCGTCATCCTTCCAAGGCTCCAGTGTAAAAATCTCATCTCCCAAGTCTTTCATGCACCACCCGCTCTATCCAGCACAGCGCCAATACACCACCCACCTAGTGCATGTCACCTACTGACAACACAAGGCGCACTACGTTCACTAGACAGGCACACTCACTCCCCACACACCCTGCCACTGAACACACGCCTACCGAGAGCCCAACCCAGCCCCATGCGCACACAGAATGGACACAAGTGTCAACATTGGCCTCCCTGGCCAGGGATGCCTCATGCTGGACAGCCAAAACTTGAGTTCCCCCAACCCCAAATCAACGTGCTGTTGGCACACACATTCACAGCACCCACAAACTCACTACATGAATGATTTGTGTGGCTCCAACAGCCAGACACTGGACATTTGCTGTGTCTCACTGGCCACAGACACCCATCCTCCTGCGTCTCGCTGCTAGAAATCACAGCACACGCACACATGCCATTAGATAGTAAACTTGACAGATTGATGGCTAGCAAAAACGTTCCGCTCTCTTGTCACCGGCAGCACAGGTGACGCACACACACACACACACACAAACACACACGGAGGGAAGGCTGACATTTGTCCCGCTCCCATCAAGGACTCCTGCACAGAGCTGGTAATTTATTTTCATAATAAATGGCCATCGATCTTGGTAAAAGGCCAGGAGGAGAACAACGCAAAGCCAGGAAATATGGTAGCTCACTGCATTGTGCCTCCTGCTCCCGCCCCTCCCACGTCTGTTTATCGGCTCCTCCTTGGAAGGATAATACATTTTAAATGGCTTTCTAGAAATCATTTGCCAGCAAGGGAGGTGGCAGCTGGGAGGGAAGCCAGGGGTTTCAAGCACTTCAGCTTAGAGAAGTGTATATATAGCAAGGTACATTAAAAGCACAGCACAGAGGAAGGTGTGGGGAAGCTTATAGGAGAGCTGGACAGAGGGTTGGGCCTCTGCTCCGGATCCAAATGTCATTTGCACCTATGGCTATAAAAAGGACACATTGGATCCTCAAGCCCAGCCATGTCTGAGCTCAGGGGGGGTTGGATTCTGAACCAAATTTAGTTCTGTAGTTTGTCACCAGGGGTGGTTTGTCCCCCAATCTAATGAGCTGACCGGTGCATTTCTCTCTGAGGCCTGGCTATAGTGCCCCTCACTGCAGTATCGCAGTGCTGCTGTCTCCCCCCTACTGGGTGGAATCAGCACTGCTCAACTATGTGTCACATGCCCCATACTGCCAGAGACAAATGAGGGTTCTCCTTTGACAGGGAAGTGGGTGCTTTTTGCTTTTGGAGTGGGAGAATCTGCGTTTTAGAGGAAGGGGTGCAGCACAGAGGGAAAAGGGAGGATCTGACTGGGGCAGGGGTTGAGGGTGGTTCTCAGTTGTACTATGAGCCACCCATCCCTCCCATTCCTGAATGTCACAGGGTCTCAGCAGCTTTCCCCACCCCCCAGAGGAGGTTGACTCTAGAGGTGGGGGAAGCGCCGTGCCGAGGCTCCCGAATGGACAGCACCATAGCTGCCCACGCTCTCACACAGTGGCGAGGTGGCGGGGATCTAAATGACTGTGACAGGGATGTGCTGCAGTCTAATCTCATCCTGCCATTTCCAATTCTTCCCCTGCCCATTGACGAAGATGAATGAGGCCTGTCTCAGCGACTCACACGTCATTTCATTCTCACTGGGCCAGAATGTGTCCCCTGGACCTTCTCCTCCCACTGCATGCTGCCCCAGGAGACGAGACGTGATGCAGTGGAAGGGGCAGGGGGAGTGCATGGGTCCTCATTAGCCACCCAGCACCCCCATGATAGCCCGGGTGTCTGGGTTGCCTGCACGGGCAGGAATAGCAGTAAAAGGCCTTCCTGGCTATGGGTCCTTCTGCTTAGCTCCAGCAGGCTGTGCCTCCCCAGGGCTTTGAGGCACTGTACAAACCATGAGACTGGGGCACCAGCCATAGCCCCCTCCTTCCCGGGGAGAAGGCACGCGGCCCTCCTTCCAGCGTCTCTGTGCTCTCGGCCCCCCTCCTCCCCCACAACCCCTCACTTGGCTGGGCCACTCCCTGCTGCCACCAGGGGGACATTGCCATTCTGCACATGCCCACTCCCCTCGCCCAGCTGGGGGCAGCCGCAAAACCAACAAAGGCATCACAATCCAAGCACAGCAGGGAGCCAAGAGCTGGCCCGTTCCTGGCAAGGTGAAGGAATGGAGCTGGAAACCTGCCTAGCTCTGCTCCTCACCCCAACTCTGTCTGCGGGCCCAGTCGCAGCTCCTGTCTCACCTCCCAGGAGGCTGCAGCCAGGGTAGATCTCTGGCTGTAGAGACTCACCCCAGTGGGGGAATGGGGAGTCGAGATTAGTGAGAAGGCTGCTAGCGTGGGGCGGAGGGGAGTCAGAGGATATGTCTACACTGCAAAAATGCATGGGCTTAACTCCTGAGTGGGGCATTCCACAGTGTAAATACATCCCAGCTGAGTGGAGAGAGAGATCTATAGATACAGCACCATTCCAGTCTGGCCCAGGGGATTCTTCGGAGGGGGCAGCTATTGAGACAGGCCTATTTCTGGGGTGGGGCCTGGGGGCTATTCTGGGACAAGGAGCTGTAGGGTGAGAAGATCCAAGACAGCCTTTTCCTATTAGGGACAGAGACCTCCTAATAATAAAGGCAGGAGAGACAGTTTTTGCTGCTGCCTTTTCTCCCCCTGTGGGTCACAGGCTCATTGAGCTGGGTGAAGAGGGGGTGATTTAGGTTGTAATTATGGCTAATCAATTATATGAATATTTATTTCTATTAAGCAAACTTGTCAGCTGTAGTCACAGCCCTGAGAGGTTGGCATCTCACACACACACACAGCGCCCTCCCCCCCTTCCCCTCCTCACGCTCCTCTTTGGGCAGCGTGGGGGCCTCTGGAGTGAGGGGTCCAAGAGGGGCCAGTGTGTCTGTGTCAGGGAGATTGGAGACTGTATCTGTGTCTGGGGAGCTTTGTGAGCTGGTTGATTTTTGTGATGCAATGGGAGTGTGTGAAATTGGCCTTTTTCTACATGAATTTATGTGTGTGTAAAATGGTTATTTTTTTTCTATTTTTTCTGCTATTTTAACAACTGCCCAATCCACTCTCCCTCCACCTCAAAAAAAATCTAGTTTGGGTTTGTTTTCTTGCCCCCTTCCTTCCTCCACTTCTCTCCTTTTCCCTGTCCTTTTTCAGGGGCAAATGGGAAAGGAACAGATGGGGGAGGGAGAGAGAGAAAAAAGCAAACGAAAAATATCTGCGAAAAATGTTTGGTTTCAATCATCAAACCAGATTCCACGCTTGAGGAGCGGTTTGTCATGACCACTTCAAGAAAACTATTTTTTTTCATGAAACACCACTATTGTTTCTCAACTAGCTGCTATCCCAAGAGTTTGTACCCTCGCCCCTTCTCTGCCCTTGCCCCTCCCCAGAGCCCCCTCTAGCCCCCTCAGCAGGGGTGGTGCTGCCTCTAGAGCGCTCTGAGGGCACACAAGATTCCCCGAGCAGGCTGCCTTCAGGGAGTGAAGGCCCTTCCTTGGCAGGGCCCCGGGAAAGCCCCCAATTATCACCAGAAGGCAAGCCGCTGAACTGGAGCCAGACTCCACAGCGCCGGCTGATCACCTGCAGCTCAGCTCTGTGCTGAAAGCTTTGCCAGCAGTCTGTTATTACCTAAATGGAAAAGATACATGGCTCTCTCCAAGCAGAAGGAAGAGGAGGCAGAGATTATAGTGATTTGTCTGGAACCGGCAGGGTTGCTCTGCCTCAGTTGCTGCCTTTTGACTGGAGAAAACACCTCACCACTCTTCCAGAAGCCAGCGCTGCACAAGGCTGAGCACCTGGAAAGCCCAGGCCTGCAAGGAGTGAGGGGAACTGAGAGGGTCAGAGTGAGAAGGTCCGAGTCTTATCTCCTGCACTGAGATAACCGCATCGACTCCTGCAGGGTCCCTCTGGATTTGCACCACTGACACTCAGCTAGGGTTGCCAGGTGTCCGGTTTTCGACCAAAATGCCGAGTCAAAAAGGGACCCTGGCGGCTCTGGTCAGCATTGCCGACTGGGCCATTAAAAATCCAGTTGTCAGCCCAGTGGTGGGCTGGGGCTAAGGCAGGGTACCTGCAGTCCCTAGCTCCGCACAGCTCATGGAAGCAGCTGCCAGGTACTTGCAGCCCCTAGACACATGGGGGGCCAGGGAGGTTCTGTGCCCTGCCCCTACCCCAGGGCCGGCTCTGCAGCTCCCATTGGCCAGGAACCGCAACCAATGGGAGCTGTGGGGGAGGCATCTGTGGGTGCGAGGGCAGCATGCAGAGCCTTCCTGGCCACCCAGGCATTTAGGGGCTGCAGGGACATGACGGCCGCTTTCTGGAATCCACGGTAAGCACCGTGGGACCCCCCACCCTGAAACTTCTCCCACACCCCAACCGCCTGCCCCAGCTCGGAGTCCACTGGACATGCACAAGTCCATGGGGCCAGATGCAATGCATCTGAGGGAATTGGCTGATGTGATTGCAGAGCCATTAGCCATTATCTTTGAAAACTTGTGGTGATCGGGGGAGGTCCCAGATGATTGGAAAAAGGCAAATATAGTGCCCATCTTTAAAAAGAGAAAGACGGTGAATCCTCACCTCAGACCCTGGAAAAATCATGGAGCAGGTCCTCAAGGAATCCATTTTGAACCACTTGGAGGAGAGAAAAGTGATCAGGAATAGTCAACATGGATTCGCCAAGGGCAAGTCATGCCTGACCAACCTAATTGCCTTCTATGATGAGATAACTGGCTCTGTGGATTTGGGAAAGCGGTGGACGTGATATACCTTGACTTTAGCAAAGCTTTTGACGCGTTCTCTCACAGTATTCTTGCCAGCCAGTTAAAGAAGTATGGATTGGATGAATGGAGTATAAGGTGGAGAGAAAGCTGGCTAGATCATCAGACTCAATGGGTAGTGATCAATGGCTCAATATCTAGTTGGCAGCTGGTATCAAGCGGAGTGCCCCAAGGGTCTGTCCTGGGGCAGGTTTTGTTCAACATCTTCATTAATTATCTGTTTGCTGGGGGAAGGGTAGATATGCTGGCGGGTGGGGATAGGACCCAGAGTGTCCTAAAGAAATTGGAGGATTGGAGGTTCAACAAGGTCAAGTGCAGAGTCCTGCACTGAGGATGGAAGGATCCCATGCACTGCTACAGGCTGGGGACCGACTGACAAAGCGGTTGTCCTCCAGAAAAGGACCAGGGGATTACAGTCAACAAGAAAGGGGGAGATAGCTCAGTGGTTTGAGCATTGGCGTGCTAAACCCAGGGTTGTGAGCTCAGTCCTCGAGGGGGCCATTTAGGAATCTAGGGGAAAATCATTACTTGGGCTTGCTAGTGAAGGCAAGAGGCTGGACTTACTGACCTTTCAGGGTCCCTTCCAGTTCAAAATATTTATTTATTTAAAGCTGAATATGAGTCAACAGTGTGCCCTTGTTGCCAAGAAGGCTAAAGGCATACTGGGCTGTATCAGTAGGAGCACTGCCGTCAGATTGAGGGAAGTGATTATTTCCCTTTATTCAGCATTGGTGAGGCCACATCTGGAGTATTGTGTCCAGTTTTGGGCCCCCCACTACAGAAAGGATGTGGACAAATTGGAGAGAGTCCAGTGGAAGGCAATGAAAATGTGTAGGGGGCTGGAGCACATAACTTACGAGGAGAGGCTGAGGGGACGGGGGTTATTTAGTCTGCAGAAGAGAAGAGTGAGGGGGATTTGATAGCAGCCTTCAACTTCCTGAATGGGGGTTCCAAAGAGGATGGAGCTCGGCTGTTCTCAGTGATGGCAGGTGACAGAACAAGGAGCAATGGTCTCAAGTTGCAGTGCGGGAGGTCTAGGTTGGATATTAGGAAACACTATTTCACTAGGAGGGTGGTGAAGCACTGAAATGGGTTACCTAGGGAGGTGGTGGAATCTCCATCCTTGGAGGTTTTTAAGGCCAAGCTTGACAAAGCCCTGGCTGGGCTGATTTAGTTGGGGTTGGTCCTGCTTTGAGCAGGGGGTAGGACTACATGACCTCCTGAGGTCTCTTCCAACCCTAATCTTGATTCTATGATTGTAACCCACACACACCTTTGCCCATACACATCTACACCTGAAGAGATACACCCCCGGCTCCGTCACCACTAGCTGCTTACATTCCTACCCCCAGTATTCAGCAATCATACCTCCACCCTCAAATCCTGAGATTTGTACCTTGTTGGGTCTTTATCTTTACCTTCTGGTTTCTGAGTCTATAGCGTGCACTTGCTTTACATTTTCAGGTGTTTCTCAGCAACCATCCGGGCTAGGCACTTGCTTTTTTCTTTAAATTGACCCCATGACTCCAGGAGCTGGGGTTTTTAGAACAACATCACATATCATGGCAGTCATGATAATATTGCAAGCATTGGCAACACTGCCCACCCCTACTCCTGTGCCCTCCAAGCATAGCCACCCTTCTGCTGACACCCTAAAGACATCCAGTTCCAACAATACTTAAATGCATACACAGCTATGCCATTAAACACACATTTCACTCTAGATAGGAATACACTCCCATGCCCGCTACCATAAATATAGCCCCTAAACACCCAGAGCCCTACATCTCCCACCCAGCACAATACAAACACAAACCTCTAGTAGTTTTATATTTCAGAGAGAAGTCATGGCTTAATGTTTAAAGTATGCACCTGGGTTCTATTCCCAGCGCTGCCACAGACTTCCCCGGTGACCTTGGCCATGTCACTTTGCCTCTTTGTGCCTCATTTCCCCTCCAGCTGTCCAACAGATGCCCAACTAACAGGAGCTATTCTGAGTTCAGATTCGTGAGTGCAAAGCACACTGGGATTCCTGGGTGGAAGGGGCTAAAAATGTTGCTAAGGGAAGTGGCGACTCAAGCCTATCCTCTCCCCAGGCTATCCAGACAGGGAGAACTAATGTGTCCCTTCTACACTAGTCAATGTACCTACCGAGAACACCCTGTCACACATCTACATGCATATTCACACTGATGCAACTGTACTCTCAAGCCAGACAGCAAAACTGTGGCCAAAAGAGAGGTGACAATCTGGCTGGTCTGTCTTTTCTTAATTTTTATTTTAGAAGCACCCAGAGGCTGCAGACAAGAGCAGGACCTTACTGCGCTGGGTGCTGTACAAACAGCAAGACACGGTCCCCACCCCAAAGACCTTGCAGACTAGTCAAACAAAACAGGACAACTGGCCTTATGTCGCAGATGGGAATGTCTTGAGTGTCCAAAGCCAGTGCCATAAGCACAAAGCCATTTCTTCCTCTCCGGCACACCAGCGGCATTAGGCAGCTGGAGGTGTGGGACTCAGCAGGCAGCTCTCTGACCCAGGAGGAGGATGTGAAATCCAGCCTAGATGTGGGCCCATAACAAGTACCTCAGTGCAGGACGAGGCAGTGCACCTGGCAGATGTTCCCCGTGGCTCTCTGCCAGGGGCTCCCAAGGGAGACAGCTGCGCCCCATGGCCCTGCCCCTCACTGCCTTGATTTCCCAGCTGCTGAGCAGGACAGTAGCTGAAGGGGAGCTGCCAGCGCTCAGCAGGCCTGCCGGTGTCTTTGCTGTGGGTGATGGGCTGCTTTCTGCTAGCCTGGGAGCTGATGCTCCCCTCCCTTCCCAGCTGAGCTGTGGCTGCCGGCTTGGGATTGCTGAGAGATTGAAAACCTGTTGGTGTGAATTACAGAGGCGCCTAGCAGGGGCAGCTGGAGCAGCGGAGGGTTCAGTGTATTAAACTCACCGTAGTAAAACCATAATGGGATTTTGCACGCTGCCGCGACCAGAATGCCCAAACCAGCTCAGCGGCTCGCCTGGCTCACGCTGCGACAGCCGCCGCCCCCTCTGCAGCATGTTCCTCAGCCGCCACTGCTGCAGGCCCGGGGGCAAGGAGACGGGACAGCCTGGGGCCTGCTTCCCCCAGAGAACACAAAGGGGCATCTGCTTCCAGGGCAATAATGGCCTGGAATCACTGGGGGAGGGGGGAGATTCAGGGAAGGTGGAAGGAGAAAATTGTTCAAGGTGAGGAGCGATCCTTGGCGGGAGGGTGGGTTTGTGAGATAAGGAGGGGTGCTTGGGGAGAGAGATCCCAGGAGGGGGAGATTCTCTGGGAGGGTTACTCCAGGGGGAAGGGAGTCCCGTGGTGGGGAGGGGGAGATCCGCTAGGGGAGGGTGCTCAGCAGAGAGGAATGTGGAGCCCTTTCCCACCCAGCCTATTTCAAGGCCCTGTTTCCCATCCACCCCAGTGCAGTGCCACAGGGAGGGAGGAAAACAAAGCTCATCAGGCCCCCTGAGGGGTGAGTCTTGCTGCTTTCAGAGCGGGGCAGAGGGTGAAGAATGCTGGCGCCAGTGCCCCACTGCGATCACAGGCTCTGCACCAGCACCCTGAAATGAATGGGCGGTGCTGCACCCACTGCCCTTTTCTCTAGCTCTGGGTGTGAGGGTGGAGAGAACTGGATGACTTTCCATTCATGCCCCCACCCTGGGTGTCTGGTGGGGGAGCACCAGTGAATCCGCCAGGATGAAGCTCTGTGTGCTGATGCCTGTCTCAGAGCCAGACAGAGCAAGGGGCAAGGATGGAAAGAGACAGAGAAGGGGAAGGAAGGAGGGCCAAGCATGTTAGTGAGGCAGAGCCAGAGGACTTGCCTCAGAGGGGCCGGGCTGGGAGGGCTCAGTGTGGGAGACTCAAGACACTGCTCCATTCCAAGGTTCAGTCTCCAGCCTGCTTAGACTGTAAGCTTCTTGGAGCAAGGACCTTCTCTCACAATGTGTATGTACAGCACCTAGTACAGTGGGGCCCTGATTGCAGCTGGGGCCTCCAGGTGCTGCTGCAATACACAGACTAACAAGGGGGAGGTGGGGCTGCAGTTTCAGGAACGGCTGGTTCTTTGTGCTATGAAAGCTCAAACAAGCAAGGTAAACCAGAGGCCCGGGGGGAGTTCAGATCTCACCACTCTTCTCTCCTTTTCATCTACCCTCTTTCCCTCTCCTCTTCCGCTGTGCTTTTCTCACCCATCTCCAGCTTTCTGCTCGCTTGTGGCATTCCTCACTCTTGCTTTGACTTCTCCCCTTCTTTTCTTTCTGGCTTCTACCTGCCAACTCTCCTGAGGTTTGGACTGGGAGGGACAAGGCCACGGTTCCTTGGCTGCTTCTTAACAAGCCCTGTCCATTTAAGCTGAAATGAGTTCATTACCCTTTGGAGGTGTCCTGGTAACTGAATCATTGTTATGGAAACCAACCCACCAATCTGATTCAGGGCATCCTGCCCCAAGACGCCAGAGCTGAAGACTCCTCTCAGCCCATTATCCAAGCCCACGCCATCCCGAAACAGCACCACCCACACAGAACCTGACCTGGCTTCTCCTGCTGAACCCCTACTTCCAGAAAACCCTGTGTTACCTCCAGCACAAGGTGGAGAGACGGATGCAGGTTAAAGCGGAGTCAGGGATGGTAGGCCTTCTTGTGCAAAGGCAGGAAGTAGCCTTGCATAGACCATTGGCAAGGGGATACCAGTGTTGTGGCACTTTAGGCTATAGGGGCATTGAGGGATGGAGGAGCTTTTTCATGCATGAGTACATCCCAGAACTGAGAATGGGGATCTTCAGCCAAGGTCAGTTGCCATCACTTGGGTCACTAACCAGAGCCCAGGAGGGAAGGCTCTTTGGCTAGCTGGAGATGGGCTGCCTGACCTGCTGTCCCTAATTGCTGTGAACATGGCAGCCAGCCATGGGGAGGAGACATGGGGTCCAGAGATAGGAAAGCCAAGGGAGGCTGGGAACAGACCAAGGCTGCCTAGTGAAGGAGGAACATTCCTTCAGGGGCTTTACTCTGACTCCTAGGGGGTGAGGTTCGGGATTCACTGAGGCAGGGGATGGGTGCTGATGGAGCCCATTCAAGATACCCGACTGCACACTTCTCTCTGAGGCTGAAAGGAGGGAGTGGGCAGCCTGGGTGGGACTCTACCTGTCCTCCTTCAGCCTTTCCACACAGTACCCAGACTAGCCACTGGGTGTCGCCATTGCTCCACTGATAGCCCCCGCAGCAGGTGCAGTGCCATAGGCCAGAAGGGGTAGTTGGAGGAGGGAAGTGGGGGCTGCTCATTGCTCCAAGAAGTGTCTTTGGGATCCCATTCGGTTCCTCCATCTCTCTCACCAGTTCAAAGATACTACAGTCATCCCCCTCTCCCCCATACGAAGAGCTCTGGACCAGGTCCTGTCTGGAGCCACTCTGGACAGGGTCCCAAGCAAGGGCCGGATGCTGAAGGACAGCAGCACATTGTCACCTAGTGCTGTGCTGGAGAGTAAAGCGGGTGGTTCCTCCATCCTCCAGGGCTGGAGCACACGCAGATCAGGAAGGAGAGCTTGGCCGGGCTCCCTGGCAGAAAACATGGCCAGGAGGCATAGGCTAAGCGCTACCCAACACTTCACTGCCTAACACCATGATGGGGTGCAGAGAAGACAGGGCAGGCTCCAGACTGCCATTGAGTCTCAGAACCTGCCTCCTTCTTCTCCAGCTTTAGAGGGAGACCTGCATGCCCTGTGTCTACCAGCCCAACCCACTGCCCAGGCCCAACAGGTTGGAATGGGAGCAGAGACCACAGACCTCCAGCATGGAGAGCAGCACCCTCATTCAACAAACCAGCTGATGCATCCAACTGCCTGCTGCCTCTTCCTTTCCCCTTACCCCCTGCCCAACCATTCCCCACCACCATCCCGCCCCACACACACTGGATTTGTGATGTCAAGGTGGGGACTCATGCAAGTGAGCTCCTTGGTGATGTGGGCAGTGGCTTCTGCAACTAGCATGCACAAGCTGCTGGGTCTTCTCTCTCCCCCTTTGGGCTCCATGTGCCAGGATGAGATGGATCCATAGAGGTGCCGTTTTGCTAAATCTTGACGCTGACACGTTTAATATCCATTAGCGCCGCCAATCTGCCAGAGAGCATTAGCCGAGATATATGGATGTCTCTCTCCCCACTACCCTGCCCACCAACCCAGCACAGCTGCAGCATCAGCTACTGACAACTTAAGAGGCCTTGGTTATTTTTGAAACTTTCCCCCTGCCCCTCCCCTCCCCCCCAGTCTCGTTTTATCTCTTGGAGAAAGCCTGGTGCCCACCTCCTCCCAGCCTGAATGCAAGCAGGAGAGGGTAGCAGGGTGCCTCCCAGGTGGATGGCGCTGTGTGTGGTGCTTAATCCCCCCAGGGCAGCTGTTATCAGCTCTCAAAGATGGCAGCAGAGCTAAGGAGACGCAGGGATGAGGGAGCGTGGAAGGAGCTGGGCTGCAAGGGGCCCTGGGAGCAGGTGAGATGGGGGACCAGAGGGTTCAAAGGGATGGAAGGGACCGACAAGATCACCCGAGATCACACACTGCCACTCCTGAGCGTGTTTGGAAGCCAGAGGACAAGCAGAGAGGTTGTGCCCTAAAGACTCAGCATTCCTCCGTTCAGTCCTTATTCATTATTTGCATTGCAGGAGTGCCCACAACAAAGATCTGCCTCCCACTCACCCACCGTGGTGCTGGACACAGACATAGTCAGAGATGGTCCCAGCCCTGAAGAGCTCACTAGTTAAAGAAAGATTAATGTCTTCTTCTACAGATGGGAAACAAAGGCACAGAGAGGGGATGTGAGTTACCCCAGGTGGCACAGACAGTGAGTGACAAAACTGGGAATTTAATCTAGAGCTCCTAAGAGTCAATCCAGGGCACCAATCACAGCTCAGGCGCCCTTTCATTCTGCCACTGACTCCCTGCCCAGCCTTGGGCACATCACTTAACAGCTCTTTGCCTCAGTTTCCCCCTCCACAAAATAGGGTTAGCCTCACAGGGGTCACATGAGGTTGAATGTGGGCTCTCTGGCAAAAGCTGTCAGTCACTCTCAAAAGGCCAAGTGCTGACTTGGTGACAGGCGAGAATCCGTGATGCATTCAGGGAGGTACCACTAGGTGCAAAGGGCCAGAAGCATGAAGCAAGGTGCTAGGGGAAGTGATTAAAGGTAGCAAGGAAAGGGAAGGAGTTTGAGAGGCTCCACTTTATTCAGAGAAAGGGACCAGCAGGAGGACTCTCCAGCTGGATTTTCAGCTGGCTGGCTGGCTCCAAGCACCAACACACATGCTCATGCAAGGCCAAGGAGGAGTCTAAGTCAGACACGCTTTCCAAGAAGTCATTCCCTTCTTCTTCCTAGGCTCATCACTGAGTTTCTCCCAAGTGGAGGGTTTTATGAAGGCACTGGGGGGACCTGGAGATGCTAGAGCCAGTGCAAATGAGCCAATAACCATCTGTCACTAGCACTCAGCTGTACTGAGACACCCCTGTAAGGTAGGGAATAGCTCCATTCTGGGGAAACTGAGGCACAGAGTACCGGCTTGACTTGCCCAAGATCACACAGGGAATCTGTGGCAGAGCTAGGACTAGAGCCCAAGGGTCCAGCTGTAACCACCCTAAGCAGTCATATGATCCCAGGTGTGTGCGGGCCCGATGGACCCAATCCGATCATCACAGTATATGAGCACTTCACTTGGCAGCAGCTGCTGGGGGTGGGGGTGGAGGGAAGTAGCAGCTTTCTCCTTCAGCTCTGGGATCCCTGACACCCCCTGATGCATTGACATCATCCACTATGTTCCCAGCCCACCAGTTTGCGCTGAGAATCTTTAGCTGCCTGGTGTTGGCACAGCTGCTTCCCTGCCCCTTACTCCCCACCCCAGCTGGTGGCAGAGGTAATACTGCCGGGCTGGCATTACCTGTGCCCTGTCACAGACATAAAGCCATCTGGGCACTGGTAATTTTAATGGCCTGCCTGTTGTCATTTTTCTTGGCGCTGTCCTCCCACAACACCTGGGAATCCAGCAGCAGCTGTCTCCTTGCTCAGTGTTTCCTTTGAGACAGTTATCCAGCTAAAGCCCTTTCCACACTCTGCTTCTCTCTGACTTCTGCTGCCTGCCTTGGCGGTGGGACTGGGATGGTTGTGCATGTAACATACAAGAGCATGCAGGCACGAGAGAGAGTTGTCTGTGTCAGTATGTGAGACACAAGGATGTTTGTGTGGGTGTGTGAGATATGTAGGACTGTGTGCAGGCCGCTGTGTATTTGTGTGACAGTGGGGCATACATGGAGAAGGCCCTGCATAGGTCAGTTACTGACTATGATCCAGCATGAATGCGTCAGATGGTATGTGATATGGGACTACATGAAGGCATGTGGCAGCGCAGGCCTATGAAACGGGAGAGGGTGTGTGTGTGGCAGAAAGAAAGAAAGATTAGGAGAAAATGCAGCTGTCGCTACATGGGTGCAGTATAAGGGTGGGCGCACTGGATTGTCAGTGTCGATATGAAACAGGAATACAAGCCTAATTTTCATCGGTGCTGGGCACCCATGGCTCCCGTTGACTTCAGCTGGAGTAGCAAGAGGTCAGGACTTCTGAACACTGTAGAAGACCTCCTGTATGCGTGTATGGTACCGGAGACCATGTGTATTAGAGTTTGTGTGTGTGCACCATTGTGTGTGTGTATGCACCAGTGTGTGTGCCCCAGGAGACTGTGTATGCCACTGTGCATGATATAGGAGTGTGCATGTGTGTGTGTGTAATTGGGGAAGATAAAGGACAACGTGTGTTTGAGTTAGTGTGCGTTTAAATACTTGCATGTTGCACCCATGTGCAGAAGCCTTTCTCTCTGTGAAATATAGAAATAAGTGACTGAGTGTTGCAGAAAATATGCATGTGCTTGTCTGTCATATAGAGGAACATATGTGCATATCAGTGTCGTGTGATGCAATGGTGCCTGTATTTGTCAGTACTGTGTAATTCTAGGGTATATGCTGCTGCATGTTACTATATGCATGTGATGTAGCAGAATATGCATGTGCATGTCAGTTTGCAAGGTATTATTAGGAGAGCATGCATGGGCATGCCTATGTGTGAGATAATACGTGCGTGACAGTGTGTGTATTACAGAAATGCATGCATGTTGCTATGTGTGATATCAGACTCTAAAAATGGCACAGGAGTGCATCTGTGTATTCAGTATGCTGGGATATAAAGGTACATGCATGTGTGTTTGCAACAGAGGTGCATGCGCATGTATATCAACATGTGGTTGTGTGGTCCAGAAGTCGAGTGCATGTGTGTGCATGTGTTTGATACAGGAACAAGTGCCTACGTGGATGGGAGAGACTCTAGCATGGGCTCACAATTTGGCTCATGAGACCAGATGCATGATCAGATCAGGAGCTGATTGAACCCCAGGGTAAGGTCCTTAAGTATATCAGTTCCCATGTTGGCTCTGTCTCCAAAGCATCAATGAGTTATTTTCACCTTGTTATCACTCTCAGACCTGATGAGATGATCACTGGGAGATAAGTGCCCATGTGTCTGGGAGACAAGCAGAGAGAATCACAGGCTGCAAACTATCCCGTACAGCGTTCTTCATATCATCTCTTGGGAAAACCCTTTCAAGGGCTTGGCTGCCTGAGATCTGGTAGCCTGTTTAAAGTCTCTTGTGAAGTCTCAGCCTCAGCCCCAGGCGGGTTGCTCCCCTACCCCCAAACCACCAGCTCCCTGTTCTCAGCTGCTGAGGAGCCTTTGACGCAGTTTCAATCAGGGAAGCTGTCAGTCACTCCATTGCTGGCGCTAGATGTAGAATTGTGCATGTTCTTGAGTCAGTGCCCTTCTGAAAGGAACTTAATAGCTTGTCAGAAAGTCAGCTTCACTGCTATGGGGAAGTCAACAGCTCCAGATTGTCTATAAGGAAGGAAATTACACCCCCACTCTGGGTGCCATCCACAAATTCATCTACATTTCAGTCTAGGAGGGGAAATATCATCTTCTTCCTGCCAGCTGATTGTCATAGCCCATGCATCCTGATCAAGGCTGAAGTACCATGGCAGAGCCAGTAGCAAGGGATGCTGCAGGTCAGGATTAAGGGTCACTAGGTGGGTTGTACTGGGAGGCAAGGACTAGAATAGCAGAGGGAGCTGAAGAGTGGCATAGTGGTGCATTGGCAGAACTGTGGCATGGCCTGGGAATGGAATAGCGGGGAGCTGCGGGGCAGAGGTAAGGGGCATTGATGGAGCGGGGTTGGGGTGTGTCTCTGGTCTGGAACAGCAGGGGACGCTGCAGAGCAGGACTGAGGAGCATGAGCAAGGGGGAGTGATGGAAGCTCCTGAAACTCTTTGCCAAGCTCTAGCTCGACTGTAGTGTTTTGTTCATCTAGCGCTATAGGTGGGCGTGGTGCTGTACGGAGATAAAAGAATGCACGGTCCCTGCCTTGGAAAGTTTCCAGTCTCAGTCAGCAAACTGGCCCTGATTCCCACCTGAGGCCTCTAGGCTCAACCGTAATACCCCATTAATACCACTAACGGACTAATACTAATAACAATAACAGACCCACGACCTCACTCTCAGTCTCTGGCATTTCAAATGTCCTTGAATTCATTCCAAATGTAACAATAACCAAGAGGGAGGCAAAATCAAGCACAAAACCTTTTGAAGCAAAGGAGGGAGGGAGGAGGGAGGAGGAAATTACCTGTGATCAACTCTGCCTTTATTTCGACAAACTACCGTGGGCAGGGGAAAGGGTCCCTGGTGTCTCCCCCCACACATACACACAAACATGCTCATTTACCGCCTGGGGTTTCCTAAGAAAGCGGAGGAAGGCCAATACCTGCAAACACACACACAAAGCAGCATTTGAGTCAAGCACCTGTCACAGGCACAGAAGAGGTGAACAAGTTACTCTGTCCTTGAGGGACAGCAGCTGCTGGGCTATGCTTCTCGGGCTCAGCATGCGATGAGATTAATTCCCTGTTCATTTGTCCCCTGGAGGGGCCCTTTTAGCTGCGGACAGCCCCTTCCTCTCTTGCTTTCCTCAGCCCACCTCTTGTGAGATGCAAATGGACTCCTGCAAACCTAGAGAGAGCCCAGAGCACCACTCAGCCTATTGCCCTTTTGGACTGGTGCTCCGAGCCAGACCCATTGTGCCAGGTGTGTGTCTCCCCATCATGCTGCTGAGTCGTGACACAGGCCTGTTCAGCTGTCCTAAGATGTGGGGATGGGGGGCCGCCAGTAAATTTTGGGGACAGACAAAGGAGACTGGGATGGTTCGGCGAGATTTCTCCCTTGCTCGTGAAAAGCCACAGAGCTGTGGAAGCTATCATAAATCTGTGCCTCAGTGATCTCTTAATGTGGTCTGATCTATTGTGTATCTCTCCATTGCGTCTGTCTGTCTAGGCTATCTAGACACATCTATTGTATGTCTGTCCATTGTGTCTGTCTGTCTAGGATATCTACAGGAGTCTATAATGTGATCCGTTCAGCCACCCATCTGAGTGTCTCCCATCACCGGGGTATCCAGGCACCAAGCAGCAGTGCTTCTGCCACTCCCCAGAAGTGACTGCATCGAGGTTTGCTGCAGCCATTCCCACTCTAGCATCCTGCCATCCTGGCCTAGGAGAGACTCCACTCCCCTCAGAGAGGCCACAATGATTTGTTATGCTCAAATAAATTTGTTAGTCTCTAAGGTGCCAAAAGTACTCCTGTTCTTTTTATGGATACAGACCAACATGGCTGCTACTCTGAAACCTGTTACAATGATTCAGTGACTCCGTGATATGCCAGACAGCACTTGCGTAGGTTAGGTCCATGGATGGGCAGAACACTGGAGCAAAATGGAAGGGACTGGTTTGAGCAATCCCAGTTCTCAGCCGCCATCTCTGTAAGCATTCATGCCACTGTTCCAGCTGATCCTCTGGGTCTCATGCTGGTAGCAAGGATATTTTTAAGTGAGCCCAATTTACCCACCCTCCTTTTCCCTTTGAATGCTCTCTCCACCCACTCAGTGGGCTCTAAAGGCATGGCACACTCTGGGAGACGACTTAAAGACACCAGGGTACTATGGTGCCAGGTTTGTGGGGTGATGACCTCTGGTGGCAATGGGGCATGGCAGGACTTCATGCCACAATGTTGTTATGAGGACAGGGTGCTGGCTGGCTCAAGGTGATATGGGAGCTGAGGGACATCCCGGAGTGCAGGGAGACAGCATCTGGGGGCAGTGTGAGTGATGGGGAGATATTGGATCCTGATGGTGCATGAAGAATATCAACTCCCACTGTGGGGTATATGGAAGCGAGGGGTGTCAGGTTATGATGGTGGCATGAATGCAGGAGTGGCAACTTTGGGCAGGCAATAAGGGAGCTGGAGGCATCTAGTTCTGGCCATGCCATTAACATTATGGCAACCTCAACATGAGTCAGCAATAGGATGCTATTGCAGAAAATGCAGATGCAATTTTAGGTTGCATCAACAGAGGCATAGCATGCAAGTCACAGGAGGTGATAGTTCTGCTCTGCTCGGCGCTGGTTAGGTCTCAGCTGGAGTACTTGTCATAAACAGATAGCTAAGGGTTAATGTCTCTTTCACCTGAAGCACCTGACCAGAGGACCAATCAGGAAACAGGATTTTTTCAACTCTGGGTGGAGGGTTTTTTGTGTGTGAGTCTTTTGTTCTGGGTCTTCTGCTGGAATCTCTCTCAGCTATGAGAAGGATTTCTATTTCCTGCTTTCTAATCTTCTGTTTACAAGTTGTGAGTACAAATATAGTAAGACAGTAAGGTTTCTATTGTTTTCTTTGTATTTACATGGATATAGTTGCTGGAGTGCTTTGAATTGTATTCTTTTTGAATAAGGCTGTTTATTCATATTTCTTTTAAGCAATTGACCCTGTATTTGTCACCTTAATACAGAGAGACCATTTGTATGTATTTTTCTTTCTTTTTTATATAAAGCTTTCTTTTACGACCTGTTGGAGTTTTTCTTTAGTGAGGCACTCCAGGGAATTGAGTCTGCAGCTCACCAGGGAATTGGTGGGAGGAAGAAGTCAGAGGGAAATCTGTGTGTGTTAGATTTACTAGCCTGACTTTGCATTCCCTCTGGGTGAAGAGGGAAGTGCTTTTGTTTCCAGGACTGGAATTAGAGAGGGTGGACTCCCTTTGCTTAGATTCACGGAGGTTGCTTCTGTGTCTCTCTCCAGGAGCACCTGGAGGGGGGGGAGAAGGGAAAAGGTTTATTTCCCTTTGCTGTGAGACTCAAGGGATTTGGGTCTTGGGGTCCCCAGGGAAGGTTTTTGGGGGGACCAGAGTGCCCCAAAACACTCTAATTTTTTGGGTGGTGGCAGCCGTACCAGGTCCAAGCTGGTAACTAAGCTTGGAGGTTTTCATGCTAACTCCCATATTTTGGACGCTAAGGTCCAAATCTGGGACTAAGGTTTGACAGTACTGTGTCCAGTTTTGGTCACCAATGTATAGAAAGGATGGAGAGAAACTGGAAAGGACCCAGAGGCAAGCAACAAAGATGATCAAAGGGATGGAATGCAAGCTCTATGAGCAAAGGCTGAAGGAACTGGGTATGTTCGGATTGGAAAAGAGGAGATAAGTGGGGGAATATGATAGTGGTCTTCAGATACTTGAAAAGCTGCCATAAAAATTATGGAGAAAAGTTGATCTCGTGCCATAGAGGGCAGGACAAGAGGCAATGGGTTCACAGTACAGCATAGCAGAGTTACATAAATCTCAGGAAAAACTTCCTACCTGGAAGAACAGTAGGACAATGGAACAGACTCCTAGGGAGGTTGTGGAAGCTTCTTTACTGGAGGTTTTCAAAAGGAGGCTGGATCATTGCCAGTGGTTTAGACACAACAAATCCTGCATCTTGGCAGGGGGTTAAACTAGATGACCCTTGTGGTCCCTTCTAACCCTGTGATTCCACCAGACCACCAGCTGAAGTTACCACCCACTGTGACGATGACAGACTGCTCCCTTCTCCTACAAGGCCAAGTCACAGGGCAAGTGAGTGCTTAGATATTACAGTGAGGCAGGAGTTGTAAAAACCAGATAGACAGATAGACACTAAACAGCCCTGAAATCACATCAAGCTTAGCAATATGCTCATTTTGGCCCCTGGATTTGCAGTGACTGCAGTCGATAATGCAACCCCGAGAGGTGAGCGGTGGCCCTCCTCATGGGATCACCTCTTTACCCAGCCTCTGTCTCTTCCTGCAGCCTTCACCCTATTTGAGGGATGAATACATTCTTTTATGATCGAAACAACGCTGATAAGAGGCAGGTCTTCAAATTAAGAATCTGAGACTTGATTGCAGCTCTTATCATATTTTTCCATTCCTCCCCCGCCCCCACTTCCCACCAGAAAATAAATTGCTTCAATAAATTACATCTTTAATCTGCACAGGGGACTGGCGGGCTGGGCTCTCCTTCTAACGGGCTGTACGGTGAGATAATCATCCCCTTCCTCTTGCTGCATGGAGCAAAGTAATAGATTTTAAACAATTCCATTATTTGACGATTTCTGCTTTTATTAATACAAATTGCCTCCACTCGCTTTCAATTAGAGGGTTTTTATTTTCTAATAAATCCTAATCAGATTCTTTTAAAAGACACCTAAAAATGGGGAGGATACAACAGCTTCCAGTTAAACAAAGTGCCAATGAGATGCTCGTTCCTGGCCGCCCTCCATTTTTTGTCTCTGTTTTTCTCTATCGCTCCCCCTCCACACACACACACCCTGTCTCTCCTTCAACTCCTCCTTTCTCTCTCAGGTTCCTCTCCCCCCCGCCCCGCCTCATCTTAACAGAATCCACTTTCTTCTTTCTCATTGGCTTCTTTGGAATCAAATTGTGTTTCCCTGTCTCAGATAAGGAAGTCAATAAGGTTCCCATTAACTCCATTGATTGCTGCCCTCTTCCATTATTCTCACTGGGTTCCCAGGAGCTCTGCCCACCAGACTGTGGCTTTTGCGCTGTTCTGTCGAGGTCCCCTTGGATGTCCTGATGTGAGAAAACTGAAAGCTTGGAAGCCATGTAGCTTCCAAGTGACAGGTGCCTACTGTAGTGCTGCATGCTTGGTTTCCAGCCAACGGTTCCCTTATTTCTTGGTGGTATATTAATTATTATTAATAACAATTCCAGTAGGGCCTAGAAGCCTTACGTGAAGTCGGGGCCCAGCTATGCTAGAAGCTGTACCTACAGAGTACAAAGAGTTTACAGGGGTGGCCAAAAGGAAGTATCCCCATGATTTGGGGTATGTTTACACTGGAAAAGGGAGGTGTAATTTCCAGCTTGTGTAGACATAGCTAGTGTGCTAAAAATAGAAACAGAGCCACAGTGGTGCAAGGGGCTAGCCATCCTGAGTGTGATTCCATCTGAGACCCTTGATAAGCACTCAGGTGACTAGCCCCTCCTGGTGCTCATGCCGTTATACTTCTATTTTTAGTACTCTAGTTTGATCCGAGCTAGCACCGGTATGTCTCCTCCAGCTGGGCATGACGCCTCCAGCTCCAATGTAGATGTACCTACAGGTGGAGAACAGAGGCACAGACAGACTAAGTGACTTGTTTAAAGTCACCCAGGGAGACACTGGCAGAGCTGGGAATTGGATGTATGTCTCCTGATTCCATACAGTTGGATTGCTGCTTCACCTGGAGGTCTCAGGACAGTATTAGGCTGATTAGGCCTCAGCTGGAGTATTGTGTCCAGTTCTGGGGGCCACATTTTAGGAAAGATGTGGACAAATTGGAGAAAGTCCAGAAAAGAGCAACAAAAATGATTCAAGATCTAGAAAACATGACCTATGAGGGAAGATTGAAAAAATTGGGTTCGTTTAGTCTGGAAAAGAGAAGACTGAGAGGGGACATGAAAACATTCTTCAAGTACATAAAAATGGTATTTACAAGCAGGAGAGAGAAAAATTGTTCTTCTTAACCTCTGAGGATAGGACAAGACGCAATGGGCTTAAATTTCAGCAAGTGAGGTTTAGGTTGCACATTAGGAAAAACTTCCTAACTGTCAGGGTGGTTAAGCAATGGAATAAATTGTCTAGGGAGGTTGTGGAATCACTGTCACTGGAGATTTTTAATAAAGGTTAGACAAACACCTGTCAGGGATGGTCTAGATCAGGGGTTGGCAACCTTTCACAGGTGGTGTGCCGAGTCTTCATTTATTCACTCTAATTTAAGGTTCCGCGTGCCAGTAATACATTTTAACGCTTTTAGAAGATCTCTTTCTATAAGTCTATAATATATAATTAAGCTTTTGTTGTATGTAAAGTAAATAAGGGTTTTAAAATGTTTAAGAAGCTTCATTTAAAATTAAATTAAAATGTAGAGCCCCTGGCCCAGTGGCCAGGATCCAGGCAGTGTGAGTGCCACTGAAAATCAGCTCGCGTGCCGTCTTTGGCACCCGTGCCCTACGTAGCCTACCCCGGTCTATATAATACTTAGTCCTGCCACGAGTGCAGGGAACTGGACTAGAAGACCTCCTGAGGTCCCTTCCAGTCCTACGATTCTACTTCTGTAAATGTCCTGTGTCCCATGAGCATGAGCCATTAAAGAGCTGCATGTTAATGTAGTGCTTGTGTTGGTGTCACATAATGACTGTGCCCCAGGACACGCAATAGTGTCCTGCAGTGAGGCATCATCACAACTAAAGATGCAAACCATGCAACACAGTATCATGGTGCGGTGGCTATCATGCCAGCAGGATACCAGTACTGGCCATTGATGCACTGTCATGGAGTCACCAGGCGATGCTCTGGAACTGCTCCCCACCAAGCCAGTCAGGACTTTGGGAAGCCTCCTCTCCCTTGGAGCAGACTTGTTCAGGGCAAGAAGCTCACAACGTCTTCACCTCCTGGGTCTCTCGTTGGAGCATTTAGCATCCTTTGCCCCTCTGTGCGCTTCCCACAGCGAGTCCGCCCCAGCGGGGTCCTGGGGAAGCCACAGGGTCCTGCACCCCCACTTTGCAGTCAGACGTGACTCTCAGGCAGCCAGTAAAACAGAGGTTTATTCGATGACAGGAACAGGGTCTAAAACAGAGCTTGTAGACACAGCGAACCGGACCCCTCGGCCGGGTCCATTCTGGGGGGCAGTGAGCCAGACCCCTCACATCTGCACTTCACTCCTCGACCCCAGCCAGCTCCCGACTAACCACCCCCTCCAACCCCTCCTCTCTGCTCAGCTCCTTTCCTAGGCCAGGAGGTCACCTGATCTCTTTGTCTCCAACACCTTTAGCTGGCACCTTTGCAGAGGAGGGGCCCAGGCCATCAGTTGCTAGGAGACAGAGTGTCAGGCCTTCAGGTGCACTGGCCCCTTCCTCTGCAGCAATCACACACCCTTATCCCACCACCGAGATATTAAGAACTGCATAGGGGACACTGAGGCACCAACACAGTATTCAGAGAAAACATTAAGAACATTCCCAGTTCGTCACATCTCTCCCCTCTTCAAGACTGAACTGAGCGAGGTCACTTCAGCCAGTGACCTGGGGAAGCTTGAACCCACCAACGTTCCCATGGATGCCCCAGCATCTCTCTCATTCCTTGGTGTGAGTTACACCAGGACAGTCCAGTCTTACGCCCTCCCTTAGGTCGGGTGTGCTTGATGGCACTCGCAGGCTGCATGTGGGAAGGTTTATGCGGCTTGAATCCCTTTTGCTACCCCAATACCCCTGGGGTTCAGACTGGGATGGGGTCTTCTCTCAGCACCCTGGGCTGCGATCCGGGCTCTCTTGGTTAAGAGCTCCCATCTTGGCCTTGGCCAGCTCTGGGCTTGGGCAGCCGCTCCCCACCTTGTGGCCCAGATACAACACCTCTGCCGTCCCCACCTTACACTTTCCAGCTTTTACCGTCAGTCCCACCTCCTTGAGGCAGCCCAGCCCCCTCTTCACCTGGGACACCTGTTCCTCCCAGGTCTGGCTAAAGATGCACATGTTATTAGTGTCTGACAGGGCCACGTTCTCCATCACCCTCTGCTTGTCTAGAATCTCCCCAGGGCTAGGCATGGGGTAGGCATCGGACACTGTGATGGCTTTAAGCTTCTGATGGTCCCCACTAAACCAGATCATCCTGTCTCCCTTGGGGACCAGCCCCACAGGTGAGGCCCATGGGCTGTAAAATGACTGGATCCCATCTAAAGCCAGCATGTCCTTGACCTCTCTCTCCAGGTTTTGGGTTGCTTTCCCAGTGACTCTGAATGGGGAACATCTGATGGGGAGATTGGCTCCCACCTCAGGGAAGAAATCCCCCAAGGAGTCTTCCCCCTTCTCCTCCCAATCCTCCCCTTTCCGGTCCAGGGGTCCCCTCACCCTCCTCACATACAGCAGCTCAAAAGAGAAGAACCCTGTGGATTCCTGGGGCACCACCAGCTGCCTCCCGATTCCCCCCAGTTCTACTTCCCCTTGGGGAGCCCATTTCCAGTACAGGAAACCCTTCTCCTGCAGGACTCTGTCCCTGCAGCCTTCCCCAAGGGGGTTTGCAGCGCTGTGGCCAGCAAGTTCCCTCAGCTTCTCCAAGGAGGGATCCCTCTGCAGCTCGGTCTGGGATTCAGCTGCTGGGGAAGGGAGTGGGACCTGCTCCCTCTCACTGGCTGGGCCTGGGGTCACAGCTCCCCTGAGCCCTGTCCCTGGTAGCTCCCTCCCTGCTGTGTAATCACTTCCCAGCAGCACGTCTGGACCAGGCAAACCTGGTTGGCAGCCGACCTGCCCTGCCTGGGTGTTCCCCCACCCAGCTGGGGTCTCAGCTCCCCCCGTGCTCAGCGCTGCCCTTGCTGTCCCAGTGGGGGCAGGCAGTGAGCTCTCTGCTCTGGTCCCAGCGTCAGAGCAGGCGTGAGCCCCCTTTCCAGTGTGCAGGGGGGTGGGGAGCATCTCTCCCTCCCCCTCAGCCCCAGGGGGTTGTTACAGGTAGGCAGGTGTCATGGTATAATTCCCCATTCTGAAACTTAGCGTCCAAAAGATGGTGTACCAGCATGAATTCCTCTAAGTTCAATTACCAGCTTAGAACCTGTAGCACTGCCAACCAGTGCCTGGTACACTCTGGTCCCCCCAAAACCTTGCCCGGGGACCCCCAAGACCCAGACCCTCTGGATCTTAACACAAGGAAAGTAAACCCTTTCCCTCACCGTTGCCTCTCCCAGGCTTCCCCTCCCTGGGTTACCCTGGAAGATCACTGTGTGATTCAAACTCCTTGAATCACAAAACAGAGAGGACAATTCACCTTCCTCCCTCCTTTTCTTTCCCCCTCCCAGACTCTTCCTGAGAGAAAGTAATCCTAGCACAGAGAGAAATTAGCCTTTCTCTCCCCCTTCCCTCCTTTCTCCCCACCAATTCCCTGGTGGATCCAGACTCAGTCCCCTGGGGTCTCACCAGAATAAAAAAACAATCAGGTTCTTAAACAAGAAAAACTTTTAATTAAAGAAAGAAAAAAACAGTAAAAATTATCGTTGTAAATTTAGAATAGAATAAGTACAGGATCTTTCAGCTATAGACACTGGGAATACCCTCCCAGCCTAAGTATACAAGTACAAATTAAAATCTTTTCAGCAAAATACCAATTTGAACTCCTTTCAGCCAAATACACATTTGCAAATAAAGAAAACAACCATAAGCCTAACTCGCCTTATCTACCTAGTACTCACTAGTCTGAACTTATAAGAGCCTGTATCAGAGAGATTGGAGAGAAACCTGGTTGCACATCTGCTCCCTCTGAGCCCCCAGAGTGAACAACAACCAAAACTAACAGCACACACAAAAACTTCCCTCCCTCAAGATTTGAAAGTATCCTGTCCCCTGATTGGTCCTCTGGTCAGGTGACAGCCTGGCTCACTGAACTTGTTAACCCTTTACAGTCAAAGAGATATAAAGTACTTCTGTGCTATTAACTTTTCTTATCTGTTTATGACAGCAGGTATCCTGAGCCCAGCAGCCCCTCCCCCCTGCCAGCCAGGTTATTTGCTTTTTCACTGACCATTTCCATTCCAGCCAATTGGTTCCCTGGATTTGAATTCAAACCCTCAGCAGTTACAGGAGCAGGGCCTGGATCCTGTCCCAAAGAGACACAGTCACCCCCCCAACAGGGCCTTCCAGCCGATATCCTGGAGAACCCCAACTACCAGCCAGACCAACCCCTCCTGCGTCTGCACAGGGATCCGGGACATAGGCAGGGCGAGGGGCTTCACCCCGGGGACCTTCACCCAGGTCCCACAGCCCCTCAGCATCTGGGGCTGCACCACCACAGTTCTCTCTGTCCCAGGGTCTCGCCCCTGGAGGCATGTTTCCCCACTGACCCCTGGGCATCCCCCTATGTCTCTCTGCTCCACCATCACCAGTCCATGCTGCTGCTGCTTTTTCTGCAGCTTTTCCTTGGGCTCTTTCTCTCTCTCACAGTCCTCTTGCTCTCTTGGGCTCTGCTCCCATTCCATCCGTCTCCGATCCCCTGATGGGGAACCCAATCGTGAAGACTCTCGTCTGGTTGGGGACCAGACTCTCAGGGATGCCTGGCTGCTGCTCTAGCTGCTCCCAGATCCTCTTGTAGCCCCATCTGAGTCAGGAATCTGCTCCTCAGAGTGGTCCTCCTCCTCCAACTGCACGATTAACTGTGCCTTGGTGAACTTCCCCATGCGTAACCCTCTCTTTGTGCACAGGATCACAATGTCCTTCTTAAGCAGACGGTGATAGGCCATCACTTCACCGTTCCCAAGTGGCTCTGGACTCAGGCCTGTGTGTTCTTGACTCCCCCATGGTTTCCAGGAAGAACCCCTGGTGTGCCAGCCCTTCGCGTTATGCTTTCTAGAATACATCCATACAGACAGAGAGACCTTTCATCCCAGCCTGAAATGCAGCTGCTTCTGGGATGGAACTTGGCAGCCAATTTGAACCACAACGGTGTGACAGAGGCAATAAAGTGAAAAATGTCTCCTCCTGTCACAACTGCAGGGGCCAGATGGGTCAGCAGGATGCAATTACCCATGCTGGCCAGGACAGGAGGGTTAAGCAGTGAAGAAGTGGCCTCTTTAGTGATCACACATGATCAGGACATTGGTTTTGAGCTTCCTCTGAGAGATGGCAGCACAGTGTCCCCTGAGCATCATGCTGCGGCGCTAGTTCAATACTGACTTCGAGGGAAGGACTTGGCCTCCTGCATCACCAGCCCAGGAGAGAGAGCTCACCCAGTACAGCTCAGGTGGTGTTTGGCCTCTCCTCTAGGGAGGGCTGAGTCCAGAAGGGCATGCTGGGTGGGTGTTCCAGGAGGCACGGCCCTGCTGCAGGCGTCTTCCTTCTGGGCCTGCCAGGGAGCATTGCTCAGCTGCTGCTGTTCTCCCCAGAGGTTCGGCCCAGCGAGTCGGCAGCTGCTATGGCAACCAGCCTTGGCTGGCTAGAGTGAGAGAGAATGAGAGTGGGGTGGCAGCGGGGGGGTGGGGAGGGCACAGCCTGCTTTGGGGGAATTGATATGCAGAGGTCGTTCCCTGTCACCATCCTCCATCCTTTGCACACCAGCCAGCTACAGGGGATGCATGGCTGAATGTCAGAGGCAGGGGTGAGGCAATGCTGTTGGGAGCAACACGCGTTGGGAGGGGAACACAAGGCTCCCACCCACCGGCGTGCCAATGTGCCCATGGCTCACACCCCAATGCACGCTCACCTACATCCCCCCAGTACACACCCCACACAAACATATATGCTCCCCGAATCACATGCGCAGACACCCCCCCATCTGCACACACCCAGAGCCATGCAGTTACATCATTTTCCTATGTGCACAACACTGCACCCACATCCCTGCACACATCCATCACCTGCAGACACACAACCCTGCACCCATACATCACCTACATACACACACCCCTCCATGCACACCCATGCACTTACCTCACCCACATACACACAACCCTGCACTCATATATCACCCACATACACACACCCCTCCCACGCACAGCCATGCACTTACATCATCCACATACACACAACTCCACCTACACATGCACCCTCATAAATATACTTGCGTGTACACTCAGTCCATCCACACAAAGACATGCACACATTTACACAGACCCCCCACCAATGATATACACTCAGACACCAACACAAACAGACTTGCATCCCCACATCCATCCTCACTCCACCCAGCTACAGCCGCCCATGCAGACACAGACACCCCTCCCGCCTTCTAGCCCTCAGTGAGCTGGTGGAGCAGAACAGATGGCTTTAGCAATGAAAAAAACAGCCATTCACTCCCCAAGTTCCTTCCTCCACATTCTGTTTGTTTTCTGAGCGCATCCGCCGCCGGAATAAAAACCAGACAAGATGGTCTGATACAAACACCCCAGCCCTGTTCCCACCAGGTGTGAAGTCCCACCCCCTCGTGGCACCCTCTCCTTCTGGCTCCCAATAACTTCTTTCAGCATCCCCTCTCAGATCTGGGCTGCGTCTTCAGGCCTCAGCCCTGCTTCCTGGCTTGCCACGGACTTGCAAATTAAACCTTTGCTTGCTAGAGACCAGTTAGGGCCTGGGCCCTCCATCACATCCTGGTGCCCACCTCCCACCAAACGGAAACTCACTCCAGCAGGTACAGACACGCATTCTATCCATTCGAAGACAACCTCCTTCTCCTGCCCCCTTCTCTGTCCCAGCTGTCTCACTGTGGAATACGACCACACAACCCTATGTCCCGCACTGTTCTGACCATTTGCTTCTCGTGGCAGACAAATCCCAATGTGCAGTCAAGACGAAGAGAAGCCCTGACTCTGTCCCCACCGAGAGGGTTTCTCCCTGAGCAGCAATGGGACCAGAAGCTGGCCCCTGCCAGGGGTTTTACACTTTCTGTTGCTGAGAAGAGATGGCATTTGCTGTGCCAGTGGGTCCACATGAGAGAGAAGACACCCAGCTCCCTCCAGCTGCAAGGCTGGGTGTGATGGCCTTACCGCAGGCCTCCCGTGCCTACGTTCTTTGGATTGCTGTAGCCGGTGTGGCAGTCAGGCGGGGATTAGTGTCCAGTGTCTGCCACTGGGGCACTCCCCCTATGTGGGGCCACCAGTGGGCAATGGGCAGACAGACCCCCTTCCGGGGCACTTTACCCCATCAGTGGGCCTGCACCCAGCGGGCTGGCTCCTGGATCCCCACATTTCAGCAGCTGAGCCTCAGCCTCACACATACATATTCCTGTGACAGGTGAGCAGTGAGGGGGGCCTCCCTCCATCTCTAAGCCAGGAATCGAGCAGAGCATCGTCAGGCCCAGAATTCCCACGGGGCCTAGGAAATGCCCACTCCTCTGGGAGAGGGCAGGGCTTTGTCGCTCTCTAGTGGCTGGTCCACGAGAGAGTTATGGGTCCAACACTGCCCTGGCTCATGGACTCCATTGTTTATCTTGAGCAGTAAAGGCTCTTGCTTTTGGCACCAACAATCAAGGGTTCACACCCCACAGGGAGCCCAAGCAGCATCAGACCCTGGCAGGCCAATTAACAAATTGTACCTCTGTTTCTGAGTCGACACTTGACGGGAGGACTCAACTCAGGGAGCCTAGGAGGTGACAAAGAGCTGGCAACAATGTGGTAGGAGCCGCCAGCTGGGGTCGCTGTCTCTATATCTTACAGGCTAAATCAACTCGACTCCCCCTCCTCCCCCCTTAGAACATGAGGCTTTGACTTTGCCATGTTTCCTTATATAAAGGAGCAGCAAAGCTCCGTTTCATTGCTGAGAAAAGGGTTGATGTGCCAGAACGCAGCCAATTAAAAACTGTGCAACAGATAAACAGCCTTTGTATTTCTAGATGGGCTGGGGTCCCCTCCCCCCATGCTGCCTCTCCCCTCCCCCGCCACGTGAAAGAAACAAACCATAAAGAGAAAACCTTCTGAGAGATGAAAAAGAATTTTTTAAAAGGAAGGATGGATAAGGAGGTAATTGATAACACAGCTGGTGCGAGGCGAGGCGGGAGGGTGGCGACGTATGATGTGAGGGAAGAAGCGAAGGTTGGAGTCAATATTTCATAAGGAGGAAGCAGGCCAGAGCTCCGTAACCTGGTGTATTTGGCAGGTAAATAACAGCTGTCAGGGCAGGGGAGCTGAGAACACAAAGTTGGATTGCTCTGGAAAGCAAAGCCCTGCAGAGAGAGGGCATGAGGGAGAGAGGGGAGTGAGCGAAAGGGGTTGGAAGGAGGAGGAGTGGGTACATTCTGGGGAATGGGTGTTCAGAGTGCACTATCGGGGGGAGTGCAAGTTAACCCTAAAGAAAGGCCTCTGTTGCCAGAGCAACAAATATATCAAACCTATTTCCACCATATATAGACACACATACAAGGATGATACACCCTCAGTAAAGACGTCTTTCCTACATGTCTGTGGCCCACTTATTGCCAACAAAGCAAGGTGGGTGAGGAGGGGGCATCACAGGTGGTCTGCAGAGCCATGAGGAAATCAGGACAGCCAAGAGGCATCCTCTGGAGCTAGGGTTGTCAACCCTCCAGGATCGGCCTGCAGTCTCCAGGAATTAAAGATTAATCTTTAATTAAAGATTATGTCATGTGATGAAATCTCCAGGAATACAGCCAACCAAAATGGCAACCCTATTTGGAGCTGTGTGATGCTAAAAGGGGACTGGGGAGCAGTGGAGGCAGGGGGTACATCTGAGAGCAGGCAAGTGAAAGGGATCTGTAAGGTTGCTAGCTCGGTTCCTATACCACGCTCAGATGCATCTGTGGTTACTAGGAATGGCTTGTCAAAGTCCGGGGCCCTGAGCACAGGGTCAGACATGAGCGTTGCCTTAAGTTGGGTAAAGGCCTTTTGACACTCATCAGTCCACTTAACTGCATTTGGCTGGGTCTTTTTGGTCAGGTCGGTCAGTGGGGCAGCGATTTGGCTGTAGTGTGGTACAAATCGCCTGTAGTATCCGGCCAAGCCTAAGAAGGATTGGACCTGCTTCTTTGACTTTGGGACAGGCCACTTTTGGATAGCATCCACCTTGGCCTGTAGGGGGTTTATGGTTCCTCGACCCACCTGGTGCCCCAGGTAAGTCACTCTGTTTTGGCCTATTTGACACTTTTTGGCCTTAACAGTTAGTCCTGCCTGCCTGATGCGCTCAAAGACCTTTTCCAGGTGTAGTAGGTGTTCGGGCCAGGAGTCTGAAAAAATGGCCACATCATCGAGGTAGGCAACTGCAAATTCTGCCAGTCCAGCTAGTAGACCATCTACCAGCCTCTGGAAGGTGGCGGGTGCATTTCGAAGGCCGAAAGGAAGGACATTGAATTCATAGACCCCCGCATGGGTGACGAATGCTGACCTCTCCTTGGCAGGTTCATCTAGCGGTACTTGCCAGTACCCCTTGGTTAAGTCTATTGTAGAGATGAACTGGGCACGTCCCAACTTTTCCAATAGCTCATCGGTACGTGGCATTGGATAGTTGTCCGGACGAGTTACAGCATTTAGCTTACGGTAGTCCACGCAAAAGCGTATTTCCCCATCTGGTTTGGGTACCAGAACCACTGGAGATGCCCATGCACTGGAAGATGGGCGGATTATACCCATCTGTAGCATGTTCTGGATCTCCCGTTCTATAGCAGCTTGGGCATGAGGAGACACTCGGTAGGGTGGGGTTCTGATTGGGTGAGCATTACCTGTATCAATGGAGTGGTATGCCCGTTCAGTCCGTCCTGGGGTGGCTGAGAACAATGGGGCGAAGCTAGTGCACAGCTCCTTGATTTGTTGCCGCTGCAGACGTTCCAGGGAGGTTGAGAGGTTGACCTCTTCCACGCCACCGTCTTTTTTCCCGTCGTAGTAGACACCGTCAGGCCACTCAGCATCATCTCCCTGGACTGTAAACTGACAAACCTGTAAATCTCTGGAATAGAAAGGCTTGAGAGAATTAACATGGTACACTTTAGGCTTTAGTGAGGAATTGGGAAATGCTATGAGGTAGTTTACAGCTCCCAGGCGCTCTTGGACCGTGAATGGCCCTTCCCATGATGCTTCCATCTTATGGGCCTGTTGCGCCTTCAAGACCATAACCTGGTCTCCTACCTTGAAGGAACGTTCTCTGGCATGTCTGTCATACCAGGCCTTTTGCTCTTCTTGAGCATCCTTTAGGTTCTCTCTAGCAAGGGCTAAAGAGTGTCGGAGGGTGCTTTGTAGGTTGCTTACAAAGTCCAGAATGTTAGTTCCTGGAGAAGGCGTAAACCCCTCCCATTGCTGCTTCACCAACTGTAATGGCCCCTTAACCTCGTGACCATACACCAGTTCAAATGGTGAAAACCCTAAACTGGGATGTGGTACAGCCCTGTAGGCAAACAGCAACTGCTGCAACACTAGGTCCCAATTATTGGAGAATTCGTTGATGAATTTTCGTATCATGGCCCCCAAAGTTCCATTGAACCTTTCCACCAGGCCATTGGTTTGATGGTGGTATGGGGTGGCAACCAAGTGATTCACCCCATGAGTTTCCCACAGTTTTTCCATGGTCCCTGCCAGGAAATTAGACCCTGAATCTGTAAGGATGTCAGAGGGCCAACCTACCCTGGCAAAGATGTCTGTTAGGGCCAGGCACACAGTGTTAGCCCTGGTGTTGCCTAGAGCTACTGCTTCTGGCCATCGGGTAGCAAAGTCCACTAAAGTTAGTACGTACTGCTTTCCTCTGGGTGTCTTTTTTGGGAAAGGACCCAGAATATCCACAGCTACTCGCTGAAATGGGACCTCAATTATGGGGAGTGGCTGGAGAGGGGCCTTGACCTGGTCTTGAGGCTTTCCCACTCTTTGGCATACCTCACAAGACCGGACATACTTGGCAACGTCCTTGCCCATCCCCTCCCAGTGGAAGGACTTCCCCAACCGGTCCTTGGTTCTGTTCACCCCAGCATGGCCACTGGGATGATCATGGGCTAAGCTTAAGAGCTTCCCCCGGTACTTAGTTGGAACCACCAACTGT
The DNA here is from genome assembly GCF_025201925.1 of Gopherus flavomarginatus. Classification (NCBI taxonomy): domain Eukaryota; kingdom Metazoa; phylum Chordata; order Testudines; family Testudinidae; genus Gopherus; species Gopherus flavomarginatus. The sequence goes on along the minus strand of NC_066617.1, from coordinate 100,489,867 downwards.
TTTTGCGGCTGCCATTCTTCCCGGTGTCCACCAGAAAGAATTTCCTTGTATAAAAGTCCTTGGTCTATAACAAACCGGGATCGATTAGAAGAGCTGAGAGGCGGTGGGGTGCTCCGTGCCGCCGCCCAAGCTTTCTGAAGGCTGTCATCTGCTTCCTGCTCAGTCTGGAACTGTTCCCTTGAGGCTGGGGTCACCAGTTCTTCCTCAGACTGTGGACTTGGGCTTGGTCCCTCTGGAAGCGATGTAGGTGATGGGGTTGTTTCCGTTGCTGGTGAACCGCTTTCCACTGGTGCACCTGAGGGTATTTCAGGCTCTGGCTGAGCCTTTTGGGTATGGCTGTCTGTTGCTTCTGCCAGTTTTGGCTCGCTGGCGCCCTCTGGCGTTGAGTTTGAAGATGGGGTTGCAATGGCTGGTGCTGGTTGCTGTTCCAGTTCCGGGCCTGGGACTGGAGGTGCTGTGGCTGTTTCAGTGGTTGGCATGGAATCCGGGTCCACTACCTCTGTCTGGGTCTCTGGTAACACAGACGGGGCCTCTGTGGACGGCTCAGGAACAGGAATGGGTCTGGAAGCTTGCCTGGTTTGGCTACGTGTAACCATTCCCACTCTCTTGGCCCGCCTCACCTGGTTGGCCAAGTCTTCCCCCAGTAGCATGGGGATAGGATAATTGTCATAGACTGCAAAAGTCCACATTCCTGACCAGCCTTTGTACTGGACAGGCAGTTGAGCTGTAGGCAAGTCTACAGCTTGTGACACGAAGGGGTAAATTGTAACTTTGGCCTTTGGGTTGATGAATTTGGGGTCAACGAAGGATTGGTGGATAGCTGACACTTGTGCCCCCGTGTCTCTCCACGCAGTAACCTTCTTTCCGCCCACTCTCAAATTTTCCCTTCGCTCCAAGGGTATTTGAGAGGCATCCGGGCCTGGGGATCTTTGGTGTGATGGTGGTGTAATGAATTGCACTCGCATGGTGTTCTTGGGACAGTTGGCCTTGATATGTCCCAGTTCATTACACTTAAAGCATCTTCCATCTGATGGATCACTGGGCTGAGGTGAGTTACTGGAGATTGGTGAGGTTGAAGGGTAGGGTATCTGTGGCTTTACTTGGGTGGTATGTGGGGTCTTTGGCTGTCCTCGGTTGTAGGGTTTATGGTCTGTGTGCCCCCTGGGGTAATCGTTCCCCTTGACAGTAGCTTTCTTGATTTCTGCCAGTTCCATCCATTTGGCTCCAATCTCCCCCGCCTCAGCGATATCTTTGGGATTTCCATCTTGTATGTACCGTGTGATGTCTTCAGGAACACCATCCAAGAACTGCTCCATTTGTATGAGGAGGTTCAGTTCTTCCAAGGTTTGAATGTTGTTTCCTGTTATCCAGGCCTCATAGTTTTTTGCAATGTAGTAGGCGTGTTTGGGAAATGACACCTCGGGTTTCCACTTTTGGGTTCTGAAGCGCCGACGGGCATGATCTGGGGTTATCCCCATTCGGTATCTGGCCTTGGTTTGAAAAAGTTTATAGTCATTCATTTGCAGCTTAGGCATTTCAGCTGCCACCTCTGCTAAAGGTCCACTGAGCTGTGACCTCAATTCTACCATGTACTGGTCTTCGGGGATGTTGTACCCAAGACAGGCTCTTTCAAAATTTTCCAAGAAGGCCTCGGTGTCATCACCTGCCTTGTAGGTGGGAAATTTCCTGTGCTGTGGAGCAATAATTGGCGCCGGGTTGTTAGGGTTGGCTGGCACATGCAGCCCAGCTTTTGCCATCTCCAGTTCATGTTTTCTTTGTTTTTCCTTCTCTTCATTCTCTTTTTGTTGTTTTTCCATTTCTTTTTGTTGTTTTTCCATTTCCTTTTGGTGTTTTTCCATTTCTTTTTGGTGTTTTTCCATTTCTTTTTGGTGTTTTTCCATGTCTCGGCGGTGGGCCGCCTCTTCTTCTGCTTGTTTCCTTCGGTAGGCCAACTCTTCTTCTTCTAGTTTTCTTTTGTGTGCTGCCTCTTGGGCTGCCTGTTCTCTTTGGAAGGCTGCCAGTTTCATGCTTTCTTCCTTTTCTTTCATCTCCATCTCTTTTTGTTTTATTTCCAGTTGTCGCCTGTGTTCAGCTTCTTTGAGTTGCTCTTCGGCCTCAATTTTTGCCTTAGAAGTCATGATTCCTGTTTTCTTGTGTTGGGGTGCCCTCCGGTGTTTATCTTCTGAACTGCAGGTTCTCTGTTGCCTCCTGAAGTCTGCCTAGCAACAGTGCTTTTTTCCTTTTCTCTCTCTAGCTAATGTTCAATGAAAGGAAACCAGAAAAACCACTTTATTTGCATGCATATAAGTGCTGGTACTTGCCTCCTAATGGGAGGGCTATTGCATGACAAAAGACCCTCAACAGTCTCTTAATGGCTTCTCGCTTAACATGCAAGCCACAAACTGCCAGAGAGAGCAGAAAAAAAAATTCTCTCTGGTTCCCTTTTAAAACCAACTGTTTCTCTCTGCTAAAAAGCCCTTAGCAGAGAAGAGAAAAATATAATATTCCTACTGGCTTCTGGATTCTGTCTATATCCCACCAGCTGCACACCATGACATAACCTTAGTCCCAGATTTGGACCTTAGCGTCCAAAATATGGAGGTTAGCATGAAAACCTCCAAGCTTAGTTACCAGCTTGGACCTGGTACCTGCTGCCACCACCCAAAAAATTAGAGTGTTTTGGGGCACTCTGGTCCCTCTGAAAAACCTTCCCTGGGGACCCCAAGACCCAAATCCCTTGAGTCTCACAACAAAGGGAAATAATCCTTTTTCCCTTCCCCCCTCCAGATGCTCCTGGAGAGATACACAGACATAAGCTCTGTGAAACTACACAGAGTGACTCCCCCTCTCTGTTTCCAGTCCTGGAAGCAAAAAGTACTTTCCTATTCCCCCAGAGGGAATGCAAAGTCAGGCTAGCAATCCAACACACAGCTCTCCCCTTGACTTCTTCCTCCCACCAATTCCCTGGTGAGTACAGACTCAATTTCCCTGAAGTAAAGAAAAACTCCAACAGGTCTTAAAAGACAGCTTTATATAAAAAGAAAGAAAAATACATACAAATGTTCTCTCTGTATTAGATGATACAACACAGGGTCAATTGCTTAAAAGAATATTGAATAAACAGCCTTATTCAAAAAGAATACAAATCAAAGCACTCCAGCACTTATATTCATGCAAATACCAAAGAAAAGAAACCATAGAACTTACTATCTGATCTCTTTGTCCTTACACTTAGAAACAGAAGATTAGAAAGTAGAACTACTTCTCCAAAGCTCAGAGAAAGCAGGCAGCCAGGAAAACAAAGACTCAGACACACAATTCCCTCCACCCAAAGTTGAAAAAATCCGGTTTCCTGATTGGTCCTCTGGTCAGGTGCTTCAGGTGAAAGAGACATTAACCCTTAGCTATCTGTTTATGACAGGTAGTATAATGGTTAGTACATGTGTGTTAGTGGAGGGGCTCAGAACAGGTCACCTGTGTGCCATAGGCCTTCCATTGCTAACAGCTAACGGTGATTTTCCTTCAGATCAAGCAGCAGGGGCCTGTGCTTTTGGAGAAGAAAAATCTGAGATCTGTCCCTGCTGCCACCATGAAGCTGTGGGTCATCAGGGTTTGCGGCATAGTGACAACTGGGAAGTCCTTGGTGGCCACCACTTTGTTGGAATATGGTGTATGGGAGTCACAACAGGCAAGACAATGGGAAGGGGCAGGAAAAAGAGAGTCTAAGACCTCCCACACTTAATCCTGTTGTCATGTGAACAGGAGGCCTGGAAGAGCAAGGCCCAGCCACACACGGTTAGAATCCAGGTCCCATATGTTAGCTGGTCTAGGGAGGTTCAGGCAAATGATTCCAGATGAACCTTGTCTCTGTTGCCGGTGCAGAGTCTGACCTGCCCCTCAAGTTCTGCTTTGCTCCTCAAATGTCAGGGATGGGGAGAGTTGTGGTTTGGCTGCTAGAAATGAAATTGTCCGTCTCCCATCAATAGGGTAGTAAGAGGGGAAGAATGGCCACAAGCCTCCACTAGGCATTGCAGGGGAACCCTGAGGCCTGGATCTGCCCCATTCACGCATGGCCACACTTTGAGGGGATTGGGCCATGATAAAGGCCTGTGGCGAAGGCTCCCCCCATGCTGCAGGGTGGCTCTGTGCTTAATTTAATCCCCCCTGTCAAGCTATGCCTCTACCCCATGGCAAGAGGGGGAACTGTCTATTCCTTTCCCTCTCAGAATCCGCCCTACCCCATGCACAAGCATGAGCCTCCCCAGGTCTCAGGCCTCTCCCAAAGTTCTGTCTGCCCCACACTAGCAGAAGACTCTCTCTCCAACCCTCGACCTCTGGAGTCCCCATGTGGCCCACAATGGAGGTGGGGGGGAGGGCTGTCTCTCACACCTGTCATGCTCAGAATCCTCTCTTTTCTTCCTTAGCATTTATAAAGAGCCACACATTTTTCAGAGTGCTGGATAAGCCTCAACTAACTAGTCCAAGGTATGTCTACACAGCAGCTGGGAGCTGCTTTTCTGTCTATCCACACTGGGAAACACCCTCTCAGCTGCAGTGCAGACAGACCCGTAATAGCATTCATTATTTGTATTGTAGTGCCCAGGCAGGGCCGGCTTTAGGCCTATTCCACCAATTCCCCGGAATTGGGCCCCGTGCCCAGTGAGAATCCCTTCCTTGGCTAGAGGCACCTTTTTAATTTTTACTCACCCGGTGGCGCTCCGGGTCTTCAGCGGCACTTTGGTGGCAGGTACTTCACTCGCCCTGGGTCTTCGGTGGCGGGTCCTTTAGTGCCTCCGAAGACCTGGAGTGAGTGAAGGACCCGCTGCTGAAGTGCTGCCGAAGACTCGGAGCACCGCCTGGTGAGTACAAGCCCCACGTGTTGGTTTTTTTTTTAGTCATCCCTGCCGGGGCCCCATCAAAACTGTTCAAATTGGGCCCTGCACTTCCTAAAGCTGGCCCTGGCCCAGAAGCCCTGATCATTGTGCTAGGCACTGTACAAGTACAGTCCTGGGAGAGAGGGGAGCACTAGCCCCAGCAGACAGATACCCTCTCTGCACACAAGTGACTTGCCCAAGCTCACAGACGTAGCAGAACCAGAATTAGAACTCAGGGCTGTCTAATGCCTAGTCCCCTGTTCAGCCCACTAGACCAGGGGTTCTTAATCTTTTTCTTTCTGAGCCCCACCCCTCCTCCCCCCCCATATGATATAAAAACTTCACTGCTGTCAAAGTTAGAATCAGGACTCACAATTTGTCAGACCACTCTGTTTATTAGCGCAGCGCTCCGCCAATAACATTCAGAATATGTGAGTGGCCATGCAAGGCCCAAACAGTCTTATTTATACAGATAAAAGAGCGGGAATTTAGACAAAGGGACAAAGAAATCAAAACAGTAAAATTCACCTGGGGCACAGCATGCATATCCTATTTCCTTACTAACTGTTATCGATCTAAGCCTAATGTTTCACCAATTGCCCTTAAACGGTGCAACTGTTCTATGTTAATGTCTGTATTACTGACACCTGGTTGCAACATTCCAACAACTTTGCTTAAAGGTACAGACAACATTTCTTTAATTCTTTCTATTCTTACTATATAATTCATTCTACTTTCACAATCCCTCCTTTTGGTCAGGCGTACGCCATGACCAACCCTTACTGAGTTTTACAAATTAACCGTTCCTTATTTCTTAGTTTATCAGCGATATTTAAAATTATCATATTAGCACTTTGTTTTGGGGCAGCCATCTGGGTGACACAATTCTGGATACAACAGGAGATTAACTGAAAGCATACAAAAATCACTAAGATTTCAAACAGGATAGTTAGGGCTTCCTGAAACAACCAGTTTCCTATGCCAGAGAAATTGAACAGGTTACTTAGCCACTTCCATAAAGAACTCAGCTTTTCATGAGGAAGATATGCGATTTGTTCTAAGTGGCTAGCGTGATCTATTACCTCATTGGTATTGTCAGGTATAAACACACAACATTTTTTTCCAATGAGAGCACAGGTCCCTCCTTTGGCCACCAGCACTATGTCTAATGCTTGACGGTTTTGGAGGGCAACCTGTCTGATCACCCCTGTTTTTTTGGCCAGGGTTTTTAAACTTTCTCCGGTTTCATTTGCCATTATTTCAACCGTTGCTTATAACCTTAGGAGTCTTTTTGCGTGGTGTATTACTCCCCCAAGTGGGATAAAGGAACTGCCAATAGCCTCTTCCCAGGTGTCATTACTGTTCCATATTGTGTTAAACGGACAAGGTCCTCCAGTGAGGTCTGGGGAATTGAGTGGGATAGCCAGGACAGGAACACCAGTTTGAGAGTGGGCTGGGATGTGGCTGCAGACCCAGCATTTAGAAATAATAAGGGTCTGAGCTATCCACACTTGCTGCTGGATAAAAGAATTGTCATTGTGGACTCCCCAGACCTTAAGACACCAGCAGCCGAAGAACAGGCACCACCAGAGGCGCATGTTGGAGACAGGGCCCTTCTGGTTCTGACAACCTTAACCGAGGGAACTGCATTTACAGTTTTATGTTCACCAGGCAGCAGGCGCTAGGCTCACTACTGCTTCTTCTTGGGCCTTGCTTTATGTAGTCATCCGCTTCTGGCAACCCTTACGAGAGCGTAGATTGTAAGGTATTGCAGGCTGTTCCTCTACGTCTTCTTCTGGAGTTAAAAAATTGACTCTGCGTGGTCCTGAGGTGGTGGTTGGTTCACTGGGGGTGGTGCATTTTTACACTGTGAAGCATGTATCCACTCTGAGATGCCAGACAGTTTAACAGCCATCCCTTGACTCTGGCTATAACAATGGCCTTCACACCTTATCTTTTCCTGATGCATACATTCCTCATTTACACAAATAGATTGAGAATACAAACAGTAGTATTTTATATCGAACAAAAAAGCATTGCAAATTAAACCTTGCTAAGTTTTACAATTGATAACTAAGACAATGTACATTGAGACCCAGGCCTTCAATGTTTCTCTAATTTACTTAACATAGACACAATAGAGAATCCTTTCTCTTACTATCTAAATTTTAAAACAAATAGTTAGAGGGGGCCCAATTTGTAATGCATATGGGAAAACAGAATTTTATAGTCCCAGGGGGTTATTTATTTTTGCTATTTAAAAAAAGTGGCTAGCAGGATGAAATCAAATTATACTTTAATTCTTATGGGACATTATAAAATTTTATAAAATCCTGCTCCTAACCACAACTGGTTTTCTGGCGTTAGAGGGTAGCAAGTAGGGCAATTGCCTGGGGCCCCATGCCACAACAGGCACCACAAAGCTAAGTTGCTCAGGCTTCAACTTCAGCCCCAGGTAGCAGAGCTCAGGGCCCCGAGCTTCAGCTCTGCACAGGAGGGCTTCAGCTTTCTGCCCTGGGCTCCAATGAGTCTAACACTGGCCCTGTTTGGTGGACCCCCTGAAATCTGCTCACGGCCCCCCGGGGGCCCCAGATCGCTGGTTGAGAACTGCTGCACTAGACATCACTTTCCTTCATAAATCAAGATCTCACTGTCCTGTACTAGGCAAGGGATTCTTACCCATCCCCTTAGCCTGGGTCAAGGAGGGTGCTGTTTCTCTGCCTCTCCTCTCTAGGTCACCCTGGGGGAGATCACAAGGAGTAAATGAACATGGGCACAGGTTTTCCCCACTGCCTCAGAAGAGCATATGGGTGCAAGCTGGGGGTGAATGTGGAAGATACTTCCTCCATGGAGCAGTGTCCTCCCCCCTTCTGTTAGCTCCCCATCTCCTCTCCTCTAGAGGGACTCCCTGTCGCTGGGGACCTCGCTCAGCAGGGTATTGATTTGCCATTTACACTGAGAAGTGACCATCTCTGTTTTTTCCAGCTATTCATTACCGCAATGGGTCATTACGGATAATTGTGTTCACCGTCACTCCATTTACCAGGGCAAGGAGGGGAAGGAGCCCCCATTCCAAATGACAGTAAGCTCATCTGGAGAGACGTATGAGCCTTCTTTAATGTGCAGAGATGGGGCCCACAGCAGGCTGGCCAAGGGTAAGGCCTGATGGCACCTGCAGGAGTGAGAAGAAACAGGGAGGTAGGCTGGGAAAGGAGGGGTGGAGGGAAGGAAAAGCAGAGGAACAGAGGAGAAGGCAGAGAGCTGCTGCTGCTCATACAGCCCCTCTCCTAGAGTGACCAGATGTCCTGATTTTATAGGGACAGTCCCAATTTTGGGGTCTTTTTTATAGGCTCCTATTACTTCCCACCCTCTGTCCCGTTTTTTCACACTTGCTGTCTGGTCACCCTACCCTCTCCTGAGCTCCTCGTCTGCATGGCGCTGCCTAACTGTGGAGGTTCCTGCTAAATTCCTAATTCTGGCAGCTTTTGTTTTGCACTGGGCTTGTGTGACCTGACAGCCCTTTTGGTGATGTTAATAAGCCCTTCAAAGCGGAGTGGTGGCAGGGCCCTTGGGGAAGCCAGCAAGGAATTTGACTCTTTCAAACATATGCAGGAGTTGCTCTTTACCCAGCTTGGATGCAGCGGCTTTCCCAGTATGTGCCTGTGTTCCTGGCCCGTGTGTGTGTGTGTCACTCTGCACACCTGTTTCTTGGGTGGCTGGAGGAAGGTGCGACAAATGTGAGAATTTTGGTAATATTTCTATGGTGTTTCTCAGTTTCTCTCTGGTTTGTACTGCTATGGACTGAGTGTAAACAGCGGGAGACATGAGATGTTTTGTCATGTAGCTGTGTGGGTTGATATGAGTGGGCTGCTAAGGACTGGCTGGGACCAATCCATCTCAGTGGAAGCAGGGGCGGCTCTAGGCATTTTGCCGCCCCAAGCACGGCAGGCAGGCTGCCTTCGGCGGTTTGCCTACGGGAGGTCCCCAGTCCTGCGGATTCGGCGACAGCCTGCAGGAGGTCCTCCGAAGCCGCGGGACCAGCGGACCCTCCACAGGCATTTCGCCAAAGGTAACCTGCCTGCCACTCTCGTGGTGACCGGCAGAGCGCCACCCGTGGCTTGCCGCCCCAGGCACGCGCTTGGCGTGCTGGTGCCTGGAGCCGCCCGAGTGGAAGACCATGAGACAATGGAAATCCCAATGACTGAACAATTGACTTGGCTGGGTGATCCTAGCAGGACAATGGGAGGAGAGGATGACAGGAGGCGTTGGTAAGAACTGGGCTCACACAGACAGAGAGCTCTCCTGGGACTAAGCCCTGGTCTACGCTATGAGTTTAGGTCGAATTTAGCAGCATTAGATCGATTTAACCCTGCACCTGTCCACACAACAAAACCATTATTTTTGACTTAAAGAGCTGTTAAAATCGATTTCAGGGATACTCCTCCCCCGATGAGGGGATTAGCACTGAAATCAGCCTTACCAGGTCGAATTTGGGGTAGTGTGGTCACAATTCGACAGTATTGGCCTCCGGGAGCTATTCCTGAGTGCTCTATTGTGACCACTCTGGACAGCGCTCACAACTCCGATGCACTGGCCAGGTAGACAAGACAAGGCCCGCAAACCTTAGAATTTCATTTCCTGTTTGGCCAGCGTGGCAATCTGCAGGTGAGTGCAGATCTCATCAGCTGAGGTGACCATGATGGAGTCCCAGAATCGCAAAAGAGCTCCAGCATGGACTGAACGGGAGGTACGGGATCTGATCACTGTATGGGGAGATGAATCTGTGCTATCAGCACTCCATTCCAAAAGACGAAATGCCCAAACATTTGAAAAAATCTCCAAGGGCATGAAGGACAGAAGCTATAACAGGGTCCCGCAGCAGCGCAGCATGAAACTTAAGGAACTGAGGCAAGCCTACCAAAAAAACAAAGAGGCAAACGACCGCTCCGGGTCAGAGCCCAAGACATGCTACTTCTATGATGAGCTGCATGCCATTCTAGGAGGTGTAGCCACCACTACCCCAACCCTGTGCTTTGACTCCATCAATGGAGTAGCACGCAACAGGGATGCGGGTTTCGAGGATGAGGAAGATGAGGATGAGGAGGTTGAAAATAGCTCACAGCAAGCAAGAGGAGAAACCATTTTCTCCGACAGCCAGGAACTGTTTCTCACTCTGGATCTGGAGTCAGTACCCCCCGAACCCACCCAAGGCAGGCTCTCAAACCCGCCAGGTGGAGAAGGGACCTCTGGTGAGTGTACCTTTGTAAATATTATACATGGTTTAAAAGCAAGTGTGTTTAATGATTAATTTGCCCCTGGCATTCACGGCCAGTGCAGCTACTGGAAAAGTCTGTTAACGTGTCTGGGGATGGAGCGGAAATCCTCCAGGGACATCTCCATAAAGCTTTCCTGGATGTACTCCCAAAGCCTTTGCAAAAGGTTTCTGGGGAGCGCAGCCTTATTCTGTCCTCCATGGTAGGACACTTTACCATGCCAGGCCAGTAGCACATAGTCTGGAATCATTGCATAACAAAGCATGGCAGCGTATGGTCCCAGTGTTTGCTGGCATTCAAACAGTATCTGTTCTTTATCTCTCTGTGTTATCCTCAGGAGAGTGGTATCATTCCTGGTCACCTGGTTGAAATAGGGTGATTTTATTAAAGGGACATTCAGAGGTGCCCGTTCCTGCTGGACTGTTTGTCTGTGGCTGAACAGAAATGTTCCCAGCTGTTAGCCTAGTAGTGAGGGGAGGGGTGAAGCGATCATCCCAGAGAATTGGGTGTGGGGGGGGTTATTTGGGTTTGTGCTGCACGTTAACCCAAAAACCGCCGCCCCTCTTCCTTTTTAAATGGCCAACCCATTTTAAATGGAAAACCCAACGGCTGCTTGGTATGGGAAATGAGGGTGCTGCTGTTTGAAACCATTCCCACATGTTATGAAGGTTAAAGAAGCCAAAAGACTGTGTCTTACCATGGCTGTCTGCAAGCTGAATTCTGTTGCCCAGTCCTGCATGAAAGATCTCTCATACCAAACCGGCATACCCTCAATAAGAGGCAAAATATGACCTTGTACCGAAAGCCCATATGCTATGTAATGTTAACAGGATTTACCGTGAAAGAGTCTATCCATTGTTCTCTAAAATGTGTCTTTTTAACTATCACTCTCCCTTTTTTTCCCCCTTCCATCAGCTGCATATGTTTCTCCTTCCCAGAGGCTAGCAAAGATTAGAAGGCAAAAAAAATGCACTTACGATGAAATGTTCTCTGAGCTCATGCTGTCCTCCCACACTGAAAAAGCCCATCAGAATGCGTGGAGGCAGACACTGTCAGAGTCCAGGAAAGCACAATATGAACATGAGGACAGGTGGAGGGCTGAAGATAATAAGTTGCGGGCTGAAGACGATAGGTGGCGTCAGCCTGGTGACAGAAGGCAAGAGGCAATGCTGAGGCTACTGGAGGAACAAACTGATATGCTCTGGCATATGGTTGAGGTTCAGGAAAGGCAGCTTGAGCACAGACCACGCTACAGCCCCTGTGTAACTAACCGCCCTCCCTCTCCAAGTTCCATAGGCTCCTCACCCAGACGCCCAAGAATGCAGTGGAGGGGCATCTGGGCACCCAACCACTCCACCCCAGAGGACTGCCCAAGCAACAGAAAGCTGGCATTCATTAAGTTTTAAAGTGCAGTGTGGCCTTGTCCTTCCCTCCTCCCCCACCCCACCCGGTGCTTCCATCCTCCCCCACCCCTCCCGGGCTACCTTGGCAGTTATCCCCCTATTTGTGTGATGAATTAATAAAGAATGCATGAATGTGAAGCAACAATGACTTTATTGCCTCTGCAAACGGTGATCGAAGGAGGGAGGGGAGGGTGGTTAGCTTACAGGGAAGTAGAGTGAACCGGGGGCAGAAGGGGTGTCATCAAGGAGAAACAAACAGAACTTTCACACCGTAGCCTGGACAATCATGAAACTGGTTTTCAAAGCTTCTCTGATGCACACCGTGCCCTCCTGTACTCTTCTAACCACCCTGGTGTCTGGCTGCACGTAATCAGCGGCCAGGCGATTTGCCTCAACCTCCCACCCCGCCATAAACGTCTCCCCCTTACTCTCACAGATATTGTGGAGCGCACAGCAAGCAGTAATAACAATGGGAATATTGGTTTCGCTGAGGTCTATCTGAGTCAGTAAACTGCACCAGCTCGCTTTTAAACGTCCAAATGCACATTCTACCACCATTCTGCACTTGCTCAGCCTATAGTTGAACAGCTCCTGACTACTGTCCAGGCTGCCTGTGTATGGCTTCATGAGCCATGGCATTAAGGGGTAGGCTGGGTCCCCAAGGATAACTATAGACATTTCAACATCCCCAATGGTTATTTTCTGATCTGGGAAGAAAGTCCCTTCCTGCAGCTTTTGAAACAGACCAGAGTTCCTGAAGATGCGAGCATTATGTACCTTTCCCGGCCATCCCACGTTGATGTTGGTGAAACGTCCTCTGAGATCCACCAGTTCTTGCAGCACCATTGAAAAGTACTCGCTGGCTTGGTGCTCCGGTGCCAAGATAGGGATATGGGTTCCGTCTATCACCCCACCACAGTTAGGGAACCCCATTGCAGCAAAGCCATCCACTATGACCTGCACATTTCCCAGAGTCACTTCCCTTGATATCAGCAGCTCTTTGATTGCATTGGCTACTTGGCTCACAGCAGCCCCCATAGTAGATTTGCCCACTCCAAATTGATGCCCGACTGACCAGTAGCTGTCTGGCATTGCAAGCTTCCACAGGGCTATCGCCACTCGCTTCTCAACTGTGAGGGCTGCTCTCATCTTGGTATTCTTGCACTTCAGGGCAGGGAAAAGCAGGTCACAAAGTTCCATGAAAGTGCCCTTACGCATGCGAAAGTTTTGCAGACACTGGGAATTGTTCCAGACATGCAACACTATGCAGTCCCACCAGTCAGTGCTTGTTTCCAGGGCCCAGAATCGGCGTTCCATGGCATAAACCTGCCCCACTAATACCATGATGTGCACACTGCCGGGGCCTGTACTTTGAGAGAAGTCTGTGTCCATGTCCTCATCATTCTCATCACTGCGCTGCCATCATCTACTCGCTTTTGCTTTTGCGGGTTCTGGTTCTGCATACACTGCAGGATAATGTGTGTGGGGTTTACAGTGCTCATAATTGTGGCGGTGAACTGAGAAGGCTCCATGCTTCCTGTGCTGTGGTGTCTGCCCTGAAAGAAAGCACGAAACGATTGTCTGCTGTTGCTCTGACGGAGGGAGGAGTGACTGATGACATGGCTTACAAGGTTGTCACACAGAATGGCCCCCTCAAGGATTGAACTCACAACCCTGGTAGCAGGCCAATGCTCAAACCACTGAGCTATCCCTCCCCCCACTATTCATGGAGGGGAGAGCAAATGAATACAAAACAAATCTGGTCTCTTTATTGTTTTGATCCATTCCATCTCTCTTATACATCTTAGGCTGGCAGCAAATGGTGCAGTACGACTGCTAGCCATCGTGATCTCCTGGCTGCTCGCCAGAAGACCGTGCAATACGATTGCTAGCCATCATCCTCTCCTGGCTTCTTGCCAGAAGACGGTGCAATACGACTGCTGGCCATCGTCGTCTCCCATTATCTCCAGGTGCCCCCGACCGAGCTCACCGAAGTCAGCTAAAAGAGCACCCAGAAGACGATGACGATGGCTACCAATCGTAATACACCATCTGCTGCCAAAAGGCAGTGAGCTGCTGCAGTGTAGCAATGCAGTGCCACGTCTGCCAGTACCCAGGATACATTCAGTGATGGTGAGCTGAGCGGGCTCCATGCTTGTCATGGTATGGTGTCTGCATAGGTAACCCAGGAAAAAAGGCAAGAAATGATTTATTGCCATTGCTTTCACGGTGTTGGGTTGGTGGGAGGCTGATGACATTTACCCAGAACCACCAGCGACAATGTTTTTGCTCCATCAGTCATTAGGAGCTCAGCCCAGAATTCCAATGGGCGGCAGAGACTGCGGGAACTGTGGGATAGCTACCCACAGCGCAATGCTCGGAAAGTCAACGCTAGCCTCGGTACTGTGGAGTTAAATCTGCCGAGTTAATGGTCTTAATGGTATTAAGTGGGTACACACACAATCGACTGTATAAAATTGATTTCTAAAAAATCAACCTCTATAAATTTGATCTAATTTTGTAGTGTAGACATAACCTAAGACAAGGGAACAGACAGGAAGAAAGAAACTAAGATGGTTCCTAGCAGTCTGGCAAAAGGGAGCCCAGGCTTTGGCCAGTGGGAACTCTGTCTTAACCTTTGCTTCTCTGTGCTAACCTAAGAACAACCCAATACTCGTTCTGGTTGACCCATAAACCCTGTTCTGTTCTGAAAGGCTGCTTGGTGTGATGTCACTGCAAATACTCGCTGAGGTGCACTGGTCCCTGGAGAAGGGGAAAGTCTCCGACCAAGAGTCGATCTCCTCAGCTGGACTCACTGGGCAGAACTCATGGGGTGAAACTGGAGTGCTGGATCCAAGAGGCTCAGTCTCAGAGGTGCTGAGGCTTTATGACCTGCCTGTAAGGAAGAGTGTGACCCCCTTGGGGGTCTTGCACTCTGAGAGACCCTCCCAAGGGATTGTTAAAAATCCAGGCCATAGCATAGATCCTTGGATCCGTGGCAGAAGGTAAAGGAAGTGTGTGGACATCTGTGCACTCTAGTGTGGGGTTATGAACCAATGGATTCTCTCCAACCCCAGTGAGTTCGGCAGACAATCACAAAGGTGACTTTTCCATCCAGCTAAGTTCCAAATTCCCCAGCAAGGGCCAGAATAAGACTTCTGAGGAGAGGCTGAGGGAACTGGGGTTGTTTAGTCTGCAGAAGAGAAGAATGAGGATTTGATAGCAGCCTTCAATTACCTGAACGGGGGATTCCAAAGAGGATGGATCTAGACTGTTCTCAGTGGTGGCAGATGACAGAGCAAGGAGCAATGGTCTCAAGTTGCAGTGAGGGAGGTTTAGGTGGGATATTAGGAAACACTATTTCACTAGGAGGGTGGTGAAGCACTGGAATGGGTTACCTATGGAAGCGGTAAAATCTCCATCCTTGGAGGTTTTTAAGGCCCAGCTTGACAACGCCCTGGCTGGGATGATTTAGTTGCTGTTGGTCCTGCTTTGAGCAGGGGGTTGGGCTAGATGACCTCCTGAGGTCTCTTCCAACCCTAATCTTCTATGGTTGTATGGTAAGCTGACCACTACAGAAAAAGCAGGAGGGTGGGGGCAACAGATCCTGGCCCTGGTCAGGGGGGAGAAGGAGAGAAGTCAGAAATCATGTAGGAGTACTTAGAAAAGGAGTAGATCAGTATTTAGTTCAGTATCACCTATACCCAAAGTCACTAGTCCCACTTCCCCCATTAAACCTCTCACTTCTCAGACAAGTCCAAAGTTTCTTAAGGTGGCAGGCCCCAGCCTGTGCCCAGCTCTTTCCAAACTCAGTACCTTTTCCCTCAAGGTGATTGCCTGGTTTTCCCTTAGTAATTCCTTCAGCCTCCCAGTCTTTCTGGGTGCTGCCTCACGATCTTCTCTCCCTCACACACTCTGTGGCTGGAATGAGCTGGCTGGCTCCCTGGTCTATGTACACTCCAGACCATGCCCACTCCCAGCAGCCTCTGAGAGGACTGGTTAACTGGAATCAGCTGCTCGTCAGGTTATTTTTTCCTCTGCCCATGTGACAGCTCACTCTGTTACATTGGTGTGTGCCCATCTGTGCATCCAAACACTGGGTTGTGGGTACACACATCTGATTGTGTGTGCCCACGCATTGGGGTGAGGACAGCCATCTGTGTGCCCATGCATTGGGGTGCGTGTACGTGTTGAGACGTATACACACATCTGTGTGCCCATGCATTGGGGTGTATGGATGTGACAGAAGTGGGACGTGTCTGTAATAGTTTTATGGCCTAGCTGCAGGACCCTCTACCTATCACCTTGGTATTGCTCCTCAGAACTTGCTGAAGGGTTAAAAAGCTGCCCATTAGGGACAGGAGGAGACCACCTGAGGTGTTTTGTCATGTATGTCATGATATGAATGGGCCGGGGTCACTAAGGACTGGCTGGGGCCCTACAGAGACAGTGCAAAGCCCAGTGACTGACCCAGGGCCGCCCAGAGGATTCCGGGGGCCTAGGGCCATCAGCGGCAGGCGGCTCCGGTGGACCTCCCGCAGGTGTGCCTGCGGAGGGTCCGCTGGTCCCGTGGCTCCAGTGGAGCATCCGCAGCCATGCCTGCGGGAGATCCACCGGAGCCGTGGGACCGGCAAGCGGCAGGGCGCCCCCCGTGCGGCGAAATTCTAGAGCCGGCCCTGTTCGGAGGCGGGGGGCCCTTCCGTTCTGGGACCCACCGCCGAAGTACCCTGAAGACCCATGGCGGGGGCCCTCCGCCGGCGAATTACCGCCGAAGCGGGACCCGCCGCCGAAGTGCAGCCTGCTCTTCGGCGGTAATTCGGTGGCGGGGGACCCCTGCCGTGGGTCTTCGGGGCACTTCAGAGGCGGGTACCGGAACGGAAGGGCCCTCCACCGCCGAATTACTGCCGAAGACTGGGTTGCACTTCGGCGGCAGGTCCCGCTTCGGCGGTAATTTGCTGGCGGGGGGTCCTTCCCCCCGGAGCGGAAGGTCCCCCCCCGTCGGCAAAGACCGGGAGCAGAAGAGGCTCTGGGGCCCGGCCCCACAAGAGTTTTCCAGGCCCCCCAGAGCAAGTGAAGGACCCCGCTCCAGGGGCCCCGAAAAACTCTCGTGGGGGCCCCTGCGGAGCCCGGGGCCTGGGGCAAATTGCCCCTCTTGCGCCCCCCGGCGGCCCTGGACTGACCAGTTGGCACTTATCAGCAGGAGGCTCCCAGCAGGATGAACATGTGAACTGAGCTTGGCTTTCCAGCAGAACAATGGGTGGCGGTGACAAGAGGTGGTGATAAGAACTGGGCTCATGGAGACACAGGTCTGTTACCTAGAGCAACAGAAAAGCCCCTTTGATCGCTGTCGGACACTTCTGCACTATGGCGCTACAGCAACATAGCTACAGTGCTGTAGCTGGGCCACTGTTGCATCCGTAGTGTGGGCCACGCCCAGAGAAAGGCAACCAAGGTGGTTCCTCATTGGAGCCATTGGCTTTAGCCACTATGGATGTGTCTTAACCTTTGCAGCACTTTGCTAACTTAAGGATTTCGTGCTGCTGTGTTCCAGCTGACTAATAAACCCTACTCTGCCTGGAATCGCTGCAGATACTACTTCAGTGGGACTCATTGGGAGATGCTCACAATGTGAAACAGGAGCATTGTAGCCTGGAGGCTTAGTCTGTGAGGCATTGAAGCTTCGTGGCCTACCCTTATAGAAAAACGAGACTGCCTTGGGGATCAGCACACTGCAGGGGTCCTTCCAAGGGACTGCTTAAAGGCCAGGGCATATAGCACAGATCCTGTAAATCACACACATCTGTGTCCATGCACTAGGTGGTGTGTACACAGCTGTGTCCATGGGGGAGGGGGTGGAGAGGTGGTGTGCACAACATCTGTGTGCCTTTGTGTTTGGGTGTATCCACTCATATGTTGGGGAGTGTACACATCTGTGTGTGCATGTTTTGGAGAGTATGTATGTTCTGGGCTACAGGTGTGCTCATGTGAGATGGGCATGTGCCTATTTGCAAGGGGATGTGCACATTTATGTGAGCATGTAGTAGGGGGGTGTATGTATATTGGGGCTGGTACATGTGTGCTTATACGTTGGCAGATGTCGGGTGGGGCCTCCCTCCTGTACCAGCTGAGCACCCTTGGAGCTGCAGGGTGGATGATGTCTGGACGGCAGCGCTACACTCACAGATGCTGTGAATGATACAGGCCGGCTTGGGCAGTTCTCAGCCACTCAGGATGAGACGCTTAACTCACACAGACAGCCAGCGCTGGGGGCAGCTGGCAGGGGCTGGAAGCCAATTGGTTATGACAGGGCTCTGCGAGGGGTGGTTGGGGGCTTCTGCTTGTCTGGTTTCCGCCACAGACTGATTACCTAGCATCAGACTAACGGGGACATCTCCGACTCAGGCAGATCCGAGGGAACAAGTGCAGAGTGAATTAAGTGGAAGCCCATCAGGAAAGCCAAAGCATTAGAGAGCCAAACGCTCCCCACTCATAACACCACTGATCCCACCTCTCCCTCTGTCACTGGCCACCTTGCACACGGCCGCTCCCTGGCTTATTTCTCTGTCCTTCGCTTCTCCCTCTTTCTGCCTCCTACCCCAGAGATGCTTCTTCTCCCAGAGCCCCTCTACTCACCCAGCCCTGACACTGACAACGTCTGAGCTGGTAGCATCAGTGGGACTTGTCCCTTCACTGCTGTTCGACGGGGTCTGTGTCTACAGTAGGCTTACCCACCACCGCCCCGTACAATTCCTACTCTTGCCAGTTCCAGTTCAGCTCCCCCTACCACTAGCCACAGTGGGAGTCCTATTAACAGGTTGCCAGCTGTCCCTGCCATTTTCAACGCCCTGCCCTGCTCTGCCTGCACTCTGGTGTTATTCTAGGTGGGCGGAAGTATCCAGGGCCGGCACTTCCATTTAGGCGACCTAGGCGGTCGCCTAGGGCACCAGGATTTGGGGGGGCAGCAATTCGGCAGCAGGGGGTCCTTTCGCGCTTCGAGTCTTTGGCAGCAATTCTGTGGCAGGTCCTTCACTTTCTCCAAGACCCGCCGCTGAAGTGCCCCGAAGACCGGGAGCGCAGAAGGACCTCCAGCTAGGGAGCCAAAAACCCTGGCACCGCTCCTGGAAGTATCCCTGGGGAGGAAAAGCCCAAGTGTTGATGGGCCAGAGCCTGTTGAGGAGAACCCAAGAAGGGGTGAGCCTCAACGGGTGTTCAGAGGGTATCAAGGACAGGAATGGGACTGGCCCAGATCATACAGCACTCCAGATGACCACTGGTCAGTGCAACACTGCAGGACCATTGCAGCCAGCATAATATAGAACTATTCCTATAACAGCTTTAAGTTACACCAAGGGCCATTTTGGCCCCTAGTGGCCCCAGGGTCAGGGAAGCGGAAAAGTGGCCAAAGCTCAGCCCAGCTGAGGATCTGGCTGGCTACTGTTCACATGCTTTCTGCGGGGAGGAGGGTGGCAAATGTTTTTGTCCTGTCTACACTAGCAGCCAAAGTAGTGTCAACACCAGGTGAAGGAATACAAGGGGGCTTGTTGCTAACAACCCTTGTCAGTGATGGGAAGGAGGGATGGAAGGAAGGGGAGAGGCAAAGGAGGGATGGAGGCAAATGGGAGAGGCAAAGGAGGGATGGAGGCGAAGGGGTAGGAGGAACGGTAGGTCAGCCATTTTTTTTAGTGTAGACATCTTCCATTCTCACCCAATATTCCCCCTCCTTAGGTCTCCATCCCTCCCACACATTCCTCTCTGCCATCTCCCTCATCCCACTCTCTCCCTCTCGCTCTTTTCTTCCCTCCATGAACGAACCCTGTGACTGCTGGTGCTTTCTCATCCCACATTTCCTAGCTTGGCAGGGCACCTGATTTCTCCTCCCCAGTGTCCCGCAGACTGAGAAAGAAAGGAAAAGCAGCGGAAAGCATGACTTGGCTGGGAGAGCAGCTTTGCCAGCCATCACCTCATAAATCTCATGCCTGTTGGAGCTTTAAGTGCTGGAGTCACTTAAAACCTCTGCATTTTATCAGGTTAAATTGATTAATGGGGCAAGGAGAGGTGGTGTCCAGAAAGCTCCGATGGGGGAGTCCACTGGTCCTTGCCAATGGCAGAGTACCTCCCTCAGTCTTATTCTGCTTCCTCTCTTTGCCATCGCTGCCTTGTCTCTTTAAATAAGGAGTAAGCGCTGTCCAGGTTAGTGCCTGGAATAGTCAGAGTCCTTCCTCTGGGAGACCCGGAAGGAGTTATGCTCATGTTCAAAACTGTTCAATAAAGAGGGGGAAAAGGGAGAAACAGTGTACGAGGGCTCACTGGGAAGGGATTTCTGTGCCACCTCCCTCTCTGGGCAGCAATCAATGCCCTGTCATTGTGCCAGGGAAGTTTTACACTGAGACAGGCTTGAATATCAGTATGGACACTCTCAGCATGGAGGGGATGTGGGGTCTGTCCAGGGCAGCACTGAGACCCCTTTGTGAGAGCAGTGTGGAGCACAGCTTGGGGGGGACGGTTTTCCTGTCTCATGAAAATTTTCAAGGTGGTGACATTTTTCCCCATTTTTAATGAGGCCAAAATGTCAGAATCTCAAATATTTTTGCAAACCAAAAATTTGGGGGGGAAATATTCAGTTCAGGTCCATCACCGCATTTCATTTTTATTTCAACTGCTGGTTATATGTATTCTTTTTTGCTTATAATTTGCTTACATTTAAAACAAAATGTTGCTTCAAATCGGAAAACCCCAATTTTTCCATCTGTAAAACGTCAACACAAAACACAAAGTGTTTTTCAGTGAGGAATTCACCAACGTGCATACACATGTGCGCGCGCACACACACACACACACAAACTCTTCCTCAAAACAGGTTTCAGATTCAACAAATCAGCAATGCCTGACCAAAAAATCCCCAACATTTCATCAAAAAGTTCCCGACCAGCTGTAGCACGGAGGGCATTGGGGTCAGTTCATCGCAGCAGGGCAGAGTTGGGCTCCCATCACGGATACCAAGTATGTGGAGTTGGGGGACATCCAGGGAACAGTTTTGACCCCACTGCAGCCAGCAGGACCAGGTGGGTAACCCTCGGTCAGAGCACATCACTGGTTCTCTGGATCCTTCTCTCTTTGGTACATTTCAGGGATTTCTGCCTGATTAGATTTCATTTCTTTTTTTTTTTTTTTCACTTCTAATGGCAAAACTCCAGTATCACTCTCTGATAATGTGAGATGCCGTTTTCCATTTCCTTCTGCTCTGGGATCAGACACTGCCATTTTCAGACTCTACCTGTTCCCTGGGTCTGGCCAAGGAGAAGGTTGAAATCGGCAAGCTGCAGTATCCTCTGGTATTCCAGGCCTTCTCTCCTCCTTCCTCACTGCCTCCCTCCACCACCTCCCTGCCAGTTCATCTCCCTCCCAACCAAGCAGCACCACCTTCTATCCCTGCACCCAAATTCTTGCTCTGCCAGTGCCCCTCAATCCTCACCTGAAGCAGTCCGCACCCCCCTTACTCACTTCCAGGCTTCTGTGTAGTATGTTTGTCAATGTAAGTTTCTGCCACCTCTTCCCTGTTAACGTCCCCATTGCAAAATCCTCCCCGGCCCTTACATCATTGTTCTCATGGGTGCAGAGCTGATTGGTAACAAAGATCACTAGTCACATTTCCCATCTCGTCTCCGCTGGGCATACGGGGGTCACAGGCCTGAGCTTCATGCGGCAGCTGCCACACACATTCCCCAGGAGACCTAGCTCCCACATCCCAAGCACAAGATGCGCTGGGCTCCCGGCACCAGACTCTCTGGGCCAGCTGAGCTGCCCCAGAACCAGAGGCCAATGGGGTGGGGTGAGGAAAGAGGCTTTAAATTAGAGGCAGGCCCAGTCCCCAAGGCTGCTCTAACTTACCCCAAGGGCTGTTCAGGCAGCAGGGGTCCGGGTTTGCCCCCTTTTGACTGGTCACACCCCACTACTTTGGGGGTCTCCTCTACTGATTGGTTTAAGATTTCTGTGTGCCACCAGAGTAGCCTTAACACACTGGAGAATCCAGGCCAGGATGTTTAGTCTAGTGGCCAAGAAGTCCCACCTGGTAGCCAGGTGTCTCCTGGTTTAACAAAGGTTCACAAAGGCTGGTTGTGACCCTAAGCAGGACTGGCACTAGGGGTTTGAGAGCCCTAGGCGGACGGCAATTTCGCAGCCCCACGCGCTGGTCTCGCGGCTCCGCTGGAGCTGCCACAGTGGTGCCTGCGGAGGGTTCAGTGCTCCATGGCTCCAGTGGAGCTGCCGCAGTGATGCCTGTGGGAGGTCCACTGGAGCCGCGCGAGCAGCTGACAGTCCGCAGGCATAACTGCGGCAGCTCCACCGGAGCCGCGGAGCACCAGACCCTCCACAGGCACCACTGCGGCAGCTCCACCGGAGCCGCCTGCTGCCCCCTCCGGCAAAACGGCGCCCACCATTTATTCTGGTGCCCTAGGCAATTGCCTAGGCTGCCTAAATGGTAGCGCCGGCCCTGACCTTAAGGATCCCACAATGTCAACTGGCAAGGGGGAAATCGTTCTATAACAGCAACTTCTGTCAGGCCTGACAAACTCACTACACCTGTCACCCCCCTTTCCCAGCACTTATCCATAAAGAATGCTGTATGAGATCTTGAACAGAAGCCAGGATCGCAATGGTAATTAATAGCGCTCTGAAACGTAGGTACTGACATGCTGTAAGAAGTCACGTGTAGCTATGCTGGGAAATGTGTTTTCAAGTCTGAATCAAGGCAGGGCTGACCAAAAAATGTCTGCCAAATAGAGGCTGTGTATTCACCTGTCAACTTCGGTTCGCATGTAAATTACGCATTGCAAGCTGACTCAATGGATGCCCTGAAGTCAACATGAAGCTGGGAAATCAATATGGGGTCAGCACATCAAAAAATGAATCCCTGGAGTCATCCTGACCCTGGTCAAAGAATGAATTTTGGAGTCCCTAAGGGAAAGGCAAAAAGGCCCCCTTTTATCCTGGACCGAGGAAGCAAAAAGGACAGCATTTTTGCACTCAGGAAAGAGGGATCCCCACCATGTTGGCTGGAGATGCTGGGAGATTGCTTTAGGTGAGATAAACTACTTTGGACAATGGTTGAGCCTCTTAAGTTTAGACTGGAAGCACATTAAGCTTTTGTTTTATATGGAACCATTCTGTTTCCATTATCCTGACTCACTGCTCTCTTGAATCTTCGAGTCTCTACTCTTTGTTACTAAACTTATTTTTCTTTTCACTACAAATATATTTCAGTGCAGTGGATTAAGTGAAACGTTGCTGCTGGATTGAAATCCATCTAGGCGGTGGGTGTGTTCTCCCTCTGGGGACAGCACGCCTGGTAATTCTGTGAGTGTCTGGTGAAGGGGTCTGGACACTGCAGGGACCCCTCGGAGGACTCCAGGCCTGGGTTGTGCCTATCACCTGAGCCAGTGAGGTCTGCAGGGACCAGGAAGGCAGTGGAGCTATTGCAGGTGCAGACAGGACTGCCTCACACTACGGGCAGGTAGTGGTGAGGTGCCTCACAACCCTGGGGAGTGTCACCCACTGCCACTCACCTCTCCTCCTGATTCTCCACCTGTCACAGCCCACATGTGGGACACAGCGTATGCCGAAGGCCTAGCCTGAGGGACACACCATTGTCGCCCAGGCAGGAAATGTATCATATGATGAGGCCCATTCCTTTCATGTTAGCGACACTCTACAGCTTCCATTCCGGGAGTGTCCATTTCTGGTGTAAATCATTTCCTACATCAATAGGGAGGGGGAAACCAAATCTGTGCATGACCTGGGGTACTTTGTGTCTAAAACGAGCCACCGCCTTCAAAAAGAGGAATGTTGGAGAGGTGTGTGAACCCAACGTGCTCAAGAGTGTCTAGGAGATGCTCTGGCTGGGCTGTTCAAAGGGGCCTACAGGATTCAGGCACTCAGTTCCCACTGAAAGTCAATGCCACTGAAAAACCTTGCCCAATTTGCCAGAACTGCTCAGGGCCGGCAGACCACAATTCACTAGTGACTTGCTGCCTCCCCTGGGGAAGTATGGTGGGAGAGAGAGAGAAGAGTGTGTTTCAGTATTACTCCTGACTGACACCCATGCTCTTTGTGCCTTAGAACAAGGGGAGAAATCTGGGAATCCTGCAGGGAAAACCAGAATATCAGGGAGTGGGAGTGGGGATCAATAAATACAGGAATCAACATACCTTCTTGACTAACAGACGTTTTGGAGCATGAGCTTTCATGGGTGAATATGATGAAGTGGGTATTCACCCACGAAAGCCCATGCTCCAAAATGTCTGTTAGTCTATAAGGCGCCACAGGATTCTTTGCTGCTTTTACAGATCCAGACTAACACGGCTACCCCTCTGATACTTCATACCTTTTTGGTGCTTCAAGGGATTCTCACTGAGGTTTCTGATGGAACTGGAGGTGGTGGGTGAGGTCAGGGATATGGAGGATTCCTAGCGCCACATGTCTTTAGCTAGCTGGGATTGATCCGATATATCCAATGGATGGGCAGGCTAAACAGAGCAGATAGGTAGGCAAGCAGCTAGACAGGAAAGATGAGGAAGTCAGATGATCCTCGGGAGGCATGGCTAGCCATATCATCTCTCCCGCAATGGACTCCAGTGACAGGCTCCGATGGGCTGTGTGGGGCTGTGGCATTTCTAAACACTGGCAGCACTGATGAGTGGGGCCACCAGGTTGGGTTTGTCGCCTCGGGAGACAGTGCAAGGAAGGAGGAGAGGGGAAAAGCTGAGAGAGGGACTGCCAGGGGAGCTGTGGCTTCAAACAGCTGCTGCCTCCTGTTCGCTCTGCCTAGATTCTGGGTGCAGAATGGTAGGATGCGCCTGAACGCAGAGCCAAAACAAAGCCACTCAGGTTACATCTACACAGGAGCTGGGAGGTATAATTGCCCACTCCAGCAGACAGCCTGGTGTGAGCTCTGATCCAGCTAGCATGCTAAAAATAGCAGTGCAGCCATGGTAGCACAAGTGGAAGAAGGGGCTAGGACCCCGTGTAGGATCCCATACAAACCTATGGGGTACATACTCGGGCGGCTAGCCCTCCCAACGCTCATGCTGTTGCAGCCACACTGCTATTTTTAGCATGCTAGCTCAATCGGAGCAACTGTGGATATGTCTCCTCAAGCTGGGATGACAGTCCCCATGTTGATGTGGCCATAACCCCATATGTGGATACTCCTTGCCAGAGAGCCAGGAAAGCAATAAAGCTCCCTTTCTGTCCCGCACATCTCTGCATACCCCTATGCCATGCTCTGGGGTCAAACAGGCTCCCAGAGGTGCCTGCAGCCACTCCCTGCTCTACTTCTGGCTGCTTAGAAAGACTCCAGGAGTCCTGGCTTTCTGGAGGTGTCTGAGAATCCAAAACTTCAGCCCTGCTCTTTAATCTTCCCTTCTCCTTTGTTTTCAGGAACCTCACATTTACTCAATGGTGGGACAGGCGTTCAGTGGCCCAAGCCCTGATCTTCTTCAGCTTCTCTCTGCTGAACGTTCAGCGTTCTTTAACCAACCCGGTAGAGCGCTGTTTGTGGGGGTTGTTGTAGGGAACGGGGCGGGACTCGCGGGAGCACTGGCTGTGGGAAGAGGATCCTGTAGGGAATGGAGTGGGAGTGTTGGCTGTGGGGGTTGCTGTAGGTAAGGGGGAGGAAGCACTGGCTGTGGGGGAATCACTGGCGAGAATGGAGTGGGAGCACTGGCTGTGGGTGTGGATCGCTGTTGGAAACGGGGCTGGAGCACTGGCTGTGGGGGGAGTCAATGGAGGGAACAGGGTGGGAATGCTGGATGGGGACGTCACTGCGGGGAACAGGGTGGGAGCATTGGCTTTGAGGGGAGTCCCTGTAGGGAACAGGACACAAGAACTGGCTGTAGGGGAGTCACTGGAGGGAACAGAGGGGAAGGGGCGGCTGTGGGGGGAGTCACTAGTGGGAATGGGCTGGGAGCACTGGCTGGGGAGGCTTATTGTAGGGAACGGGGCAGGCGCACCAGTTGTGGCAGCAGTCACTGGAGAGAATGGGGCAAGAGCGCTGGCTGTGGGGGGAGTCGCTGGAGGGAATGGGGTGGGAGCGCTGGCTGTGGGGGGGTCGCTGTACAGAAAAGGGCGAGAGCGCTGGCTGTGGAGGGAATCACTGGAGGGAACGGGGCAGGAACGCTGGCTGTAGGGGGAGTCACTGGAGGGAATGGAGCAGGAGTGCTGGCTGTGGGGGGTTATTGTAGACCCAAGGTTCTCAATCTGGAGTCAGGACCCCTCAGGGGGTCATGAGATTATTACGTGGGGGGTCATGAGCTGTCAGCCCCCACCCCCAACCCTGCTTTGCATCCGGCATTTATAATGTTGTTAAATATATTAAAATGGGGTTTTTATTTATAGGGGGGGTTGCATTCAGAGGTTTGCTGTGTGAAAGGGGTCACCCTTACGAAAGTTTGAGAATCACTGATGTAGACAGTGGGGTGGGAGCACTGGCTGGAGGGGAAGTCATTATAGTTCACAACATGGAAGCTCCACATATGGCCCTCACTCTCATACCTCACACTTCCCCCAGCTGTCAGAGGCCCCACCGCAATCCTGCCTTGTGCGCTGCAGTGTGCAAAATCTCCATATCATTCCAAGTGGGTGCTCCCCTTCTCCTTTGGCCATGTGCAATCAGCACCGCACACAGACAGTGGAGGCTGACTCGCTCCTCTTTATGTCATGGTTCAGGCTGCCTGGTCCATCTCCTCTAATATCATTTTGATGAAGAGAGAGCCAGAAGTACCTCCCCTCTACCCCTCCCGCAAAGCTCAACTCATTTCCCCCAGTCAATGGCAAGAACATAAGGCTTCTGTCTCTCCCTCCCCCCCCTCACCCCGTGCTATATTTTCTCTTCTAATGAGGGCAACACCTGCTTCCCAACCACATTTCAATACCCCAGAAACCTTCCCCCATGCACGTGAAACATCGCAATTAGAACAGGGCAGAAGCTACCACAGTCTGCAGGACACCACAGCATCTCAGGTCCCCCATGCATGCGCACATCCAATGCCCCTTTTCATTCCCCCCACCCTGCAGCCTGGTCTGGAGAAGCCTGCAATGAACTCCAGCACGTGGAGGAAATAGGGAAAGGGAAAGAGAGAAAGGGAAGTTCTGTAATTAGCTTCCTGGGGAATGAGAGAGGTGGGGGAATTGGGGGTGGTTGGACAAAGGTGGGGCAAACAGCACCAAGGCGGGACTGAAGGAATAACAATGAGCTGGCCAAATCTGTAGGGTACCTCAGACTAGGAATAAGAGGCGGTTCAGAGTGAGGGCAGTGGTGAGCCCCAAAAGGGGTCCACAAAGGAGTCTCATGGGTGGAGATGGAACCTGGGGTTAAGTTGCTACGGGACTGGATATGAAGGGCTCAACCACCTGGATGCAAAGCTCTAAGAGTTCCACTGCCCCCAGCCTCCTGTGTCCAGTATAATCATGTGCCTAGTAATATATAACCCACCATGCTCCCCACTCACCGTGCTATCCCACCCCAGGCTGTTGTGCAGAGGGCAATGCCTCCTTATAACACACAGGGCCAGGCTTAGAACCCACTCAGTTTATGGGAGGCAGATTCAGGATGAACATCATATCTGCACATCTTGTGCCATCCTTAGGGGACATTCTGCATCTCCTCCACCTACCTCATCCATCTGTCCCCACTGAGGGAGAACCATGCCCCTAGTCCCAGACCATGTTTTGATGAGGCCATACTGCAGGCCAGAGCACCTCAAGCCTCTAGAAGAGAGGGGCCAGGAGACATGATTCAGTGTATGGATCACCCGTTAGGAGACGATGGGGTCACCGTTGCCAGAGGTGTCCCCAAAGAATCTGGGCGAAGCTAGGTTCTGAGAGCCAGCGGGGAAGCCTGAGGCACGGCATTCACGGGAGTAGCATCAAGGTGCGTCAGACCAGCAGTGAGCACCTGTCCAAAAAGAAACCTGGTTCTTTCACTCATGCAGCACTCAAGGCAGCAGCAGCTGCACAGCTGAACCTCGTGAGAGCGCACCTACAGGAGCTGTGCTAATTGGGAGCACAAGGAGAGAGAGGCAGAGACAGAATAATCGTGAGGGAGAGAGAGACAGAGGGATGCAGACAGAGGGATGGAGAGACGGATGGAAGGACATGCTGGGGGATGGAGTGACAGAGAGGCAGAGGGAGATGGAGTAAGTGAGCTAAGCAGAGAATAGGGGAGAAATGAAGAGGGAAAAAGCTGGAGGGAGAAACGCAGAGAGCAGAGGCAGTTAGCGAGGGCTGATGTCATTGGCGAGGACTCTGTTAGGTTGCAATATAAATGGAAATTCTCTCCAAGCGGAATCAATGCAGCATTGGCAAATGAAACAAGGAGGCAGTAGAAACAAACAAAAACAAGACAGCCAGGGCAGCCTAGCTAATCCCTTCCCAAGACCCCTCAGATAGCTTTGCCCCATTCAATTAGTGTAGCCCGCCTGGCTGAGTCGGTGCTGTCAGAGGGTGAGACACTGCTTGCAGATCATCTCAAGGAGGGGCAGATCATTGTCTCCCTTGCTCTCCTTATGGGTAGATCAGTACATCCATCTACTGGGCTCCCTCTCCCTTTCTCCTTTCCCTCTCCCCCTCTTTCTCTGGTCAGTGGCAGGCCAGCTCTGGTAACTATGACAATCCTGCCAGGCTTTACCCCTCCCCACCTCAGCTGCTGCCCCTCCCCTACCTTCCACAGAGTCTGTTATGCTGTGTTGGCATTTCTAAAGGGCCCTGTCAAGGTTCCTCCCCCACTCTGAACTTTAGGGTACAGATGTGGGGACCTGCATAAACACTTCTAAGCTTAACTACCAGTTTAGATCTGGGTTCACTGCCACCATCCAGATTCCTCTGTGTCTGGAACACCCCCTTTCCCCCCAAAACCTTCCCCTCCCTGGGTAGCCTTGAGAGACTTTTTCACCAAATTCCTGGTGAACACCGATCCAACCGCTTGGATCTTAACACAAGGAGAATTTAACCATCCCCCTCCTTTTCCCCACCAATTCCTGGTGAGTCCAGATCCAATCCCCTTGGATCTTAAAACAAGGAAAAATCAATCAGGTTCTTAAAAAGAAAACTTTTAATTAAAGAAAGAAAGGTAAAAATCATCTCTGTAAAATCAGGATGGAAAATACTTTACAGGGTAATCAGATTCATATAGCCCAGAGGAACCCCTCTAGCCTTAGGTTCAAAGTTCCAGCAAACAGAGGTAAAATCCTCTCAGCAAAAAGGAACATTTACAAGTTGAGAAAACAAAAATAAAACTAACACGCCTTGCCTGGCTGTTACTTACAAGTTGGAAACATGAGAGACTGGTTCAGAAAGATTTGGAGAGCCTGGATTGACGTCTGGTCCCTCTTAGTCCCAAGAGCGAACAACCCCCAAAACAAAGAGCACAAACAAAAGACTTCTCCCACCAAGATCTGAAAGTATCTTGTCCCCTTATTGGTCCTCTGGTCAGGAGTCAGACAGGTTTACTGAGCTTCTTAACCCTTTACAGGTAAAAGAGGCATTAACCCTTAACTATCTGTTTATGACAGGCCCCGTGGGGGCCCATCAAATACACTAATGGCCCCTGGAGCCGTAGCCACTAATTATTATCCCTCAGTAATAGAATTAGTCCTTCCCCAACAGGTCCCAGTGAAGATGGAGAAGCTGGGCTCAATCATAGCTCATGACACTCAGAATATGTTGCTATCTAAAGACCAGGCAGTGCCTGGAGAGGGGCTGTAATCAGTAGGACTGGTTGTGTACGTATAGTGGGGTGGATGAGGAGAAGATCCCTTATGGTCTTGATGAGTTGACCTAGCCCCTGGAAGACCTCTACATACCCCCAGGGGTACAAATATCCCTGGTTGAGAACCACTGGTCTAGAGGACCATGGTCCCCAGGTGATCTGGAGCCTCGAAACCTGCAGCACATTCACCACCTGACCTTGAAACTTGATCATGACTTTTCTTCTTCTCTCCTCTAGCTCTCTTTCCCCCTCCATCTACTCTTGCCCAATCCCCAGCATTCCACTCTCTTCTAGCTTCACTCCCTGTTCAGCCTCCTCTGGGCTTTTCATCTCCTCTGGTCCCATCCTCAAAATCACCTTTAACCCTCCCATCTCCTCTAGGCCTTCCAGCTCTTTCCTTTCCACTCAGCCCAATCCCCACTTCCAGGGTCACCTCTAGGCCTCCCCTCATCTCCTTTAGCCTCACTTCGCCAATCCTTCATTTTCTCTAGCTCCCTACCTTCCATCTTCTCCCAGCTCCTGCCTGCAACTGATGATGCTGAAGCAGGAGTTTATTGCATGGAACAGGGTGCGATGGTCATATGCCCTTGTCTCTCACACGCCCTAGCTTCATTAGCTGCTCATTCCTATAGGTGCCATCCAAGGGGAGAGCGGCATGGCTGTAGGAAAGCAATCACTGTGGCATTAGGGAAATGGGTCTCACCATATTAGCCACTGTCACCTTTTCCCTTGGCTGCAGCAAATTTGCACCTAGGCTACAGGCAGTGTCAGTCCCAGAGCTGGAATGCTGAGAGGGATGGGAGTCTCTGCTTCCCCACAGAAGAGAAAGGGGGGAGTCTAGCTCCTGGCAGGTTTTATTTCCGTAAATGAAAATGTTGCTTATCCATCATTCCACAGGGCATGGAAGAGGACATGGCTTTAGCAGAGAGACATATGCTTTATTGGCAAAAGGACCCCCTCGGCCTAGGATTGAACCTGGCTCCGATTGCTGCCATTACCACCTGGCAGAAGGTTTACATCAAAGCGAGGCCACATCAGTGAGCGTGAGGCAACCTGTGTGTCATCACAATGGCACAGCCTCCATGAGATGCCCTGTGGAGCGAGACCTGGAGGATTCTCTCCCTGTGCCACTTCAGCCCAATAGCACCAATTCCACAGCCACAAGGGAGATAATGGGGCAGTTTCCCTTGAGCACTGTTAGACAGAGTGGGCTTCCCCAGCCAGGGACGTGGATGCAGTGCCATGCTGAGGGAGCAAAGGCTGGTCAAAGAGAGAGGGATCTGGGGGGATTCATTTTAGGTGGCTGTGCAAGTACTATACTGCCCCAGTGTGATGTTATTGATATAAACTGGGACCATATAGAACATGGTTTGCAACCAAGGTCCTGTAGTGGCACCAAATCTTATGTAAAGAGGGTTATATAAGGTGTCTAAGACCCAGTTATGGGTTGCTGGTTATGATTATGCTGTCTGTATGTCTGTATCATTTTGTAGTTGAAGTTATGAGTATTGGCTGTATACTGTCTGTATTTCAAATTGGTGCTGTAGTTCTGGGAAAAATCCCAGACAAGTTGGTGTTAGCTCTGCCTAGCCTGCTTGATGGCCCATTAAGGACCATCAGCTACACAATTGACCCACTGACAGGGGGCAGATAGCCTTGTAACTCAGCAGGGTGTGCAGGAACTTGCCCATGTGACTGCAGACCCAATTTTGCTGTAATTTTCCACAGTAAGAACAAAGAAGTGTTCTTACACCTGGAAGAGCCTATATAAGGCTGATGCCTCATCTCCATCTTGTCTTCAATCCTGCTTCTTACCTCTGGAGGGACTTTGCTACAAGCTGAAGCTCTACACAAGGGGCTGATGACCCATCCCAGCTGAGGATGTACTCCAGAGACTTGATTTGAACCTGCAGTTTACTCCATCACTGCTGCAAGCCTGAACTAAGAACTTTGCCATTACTGTATGTAATTGATTTCATTTAACCAATTCTAGATCTCATCTCTACCTTTTTCCCTTTATGAATAAACCTTTAGATTTTAGATTGTAAAGGACTGGCAACAGCATCATTTGTGGGTAAGATCTGATGTGTATATTGACCTGGGTCTGGGGCTTGATTCTTTGGGATCGAGAGAACCCTTTTCTTTCATTGGAGTGTTGATTTTCATAACCATTCTTCCCCAGGACGAGTGGGACTGGTGGTGATACTGAGAGACTGGAGTGTCTAAGGAAATTGCTTGTGTGACTTGTGGATGGCCAGTGGGGTGAAACCAAAGTCATTTTTGTCTGGCTGGTTTGGTTTGCCTTAGAGGTGGAAAAACCCCAGCCTTAGGCTGTGACTGCCCTGTTTGAGCAAGTGGTCTTGAATTGGCACTCTCAGTTGGGTCCCACCAGAACCGCATCGTCACACCCAGGCATTCAAGCCCCAATCTCCCAAGTGCAGTAGGATCAATATCCAGGTGCCTGTAAATTTAACTCCACTCTCTCTAATGCTCTCCACTCTCCCTGGTGTGCAGGGATTGAACCCCTGTCTCCCCAGTGCAGTAGCATCTGTACTACAGTCCCTAGGAATCAGGCCCCACAGTCTCTTCAGTGCTATTAAATCTCTGCCCATGACCTAGAGCTCAAATCCCAGTCTCTTCAGTGAAGTAGATCAGTCAGGACCCAAATCCCAGTTTGCCCACTTTGGCAGAAGCTTTGCCCCTAGGACAAGAACTGTGGTCTGCCCCGGGTAGCAGAACCGATGGCCCAAGCAAGCCCTAGGAACTG
Organism: Gopherus flavomarginatus; assembly: GCF_025201925.1. NCBI lineage: Eukaryota > Metazoa > Chordata > Testudines > Testudinidae > Gopherus > Gopherus flavomarginatus. The sequence goes on along the minus strand of NC_066617.1, from coordinate 100,457,789 downwards.
AAGCCGGATTTATCGCTCCAGAAACACCTCCCCAGCCCTGCCGGCGGCCTCTCCGCAGCAGCTCCAAACAGATTTCAGTGACTCTGGAGCTGTTTGTTTCTCTCTTGATTTTTCACAAGTGATTATGAGAGTCAGAATTTGTCACCCACACAGTGAAAGGAAAATGAACCTTTAATCACAGAAACACTGATCAACCAGCTGAGACACAGTGAGGTGGGGGGAAGGAGGGAGAAAAGGGGTAGAGAGGAAAGAGCAAGGAGAAGAAGGCAAGAAAGAGAGAGAGCAAAGAGAAGAGAATGGAACAGACAGAAAAGAAATGATACAGGGACAGATGGGGAAAAGCATAAAAGATTGAAATGGAGACAAATGGAGAGCAAAGAAGAGGAATATAGTGAAAAGTGGACTAGATAAATAGAAAAAAGGCTAGAGAGAAGACAGATCATAATGTTTTAAGATGAAGCAGACTGAGTCAGTCGTCAGGTCCTTTCCCTTCCCTCTTCTCCCACCTGGCCCAGCCCCTCTCCTGGCCCAGCTCAGGATTGGTCCCTGCAGCATATTTGTCAGCATTTGCCTCATCTGGTTTTAAATGCCCCATCCCTCCCCTGACAGTTGTTCTGCAGGCTAACTGCTCACTCTGGCAGGTGGTGCTTACTGCCCTTCAGCCTAGATGGCTTCTCTTCCCCTGCCCAGCCCATGATACAGCCCCTACCCTATGCACTGCCCTAAATAATCCCCCTCCCTCCTTGTTCTCATCCATCAGATGTGTAGATGGTTATCACACGTGTTCTTAGTCAGCACTTCGCTGAGCTAAACATATTTAGCTCTGATCTTCCCTCGCAAATCAGCCCCCCTTCCCCCGCCCCAAATTTTGTTGCTCTTCCCTGAATGTTCTTCAGTTTCTCTCCAGTTCAGTTAATAAGTTGCCCAGCCATACAGAGCCCTCTAGAGAGGGGCTGTCAGCTTCCCTGCACCAGGACCACAGCACCTCTGCACAGGCAGCCCCAAAGCGGCAGCCGAATAATTGGACCACCCTCCTGCCTCTCGCACTCCTGTCTAATTTGCCATCCACAGCGTTGTCAATTCGGGAGATTGTAGCACATTCGCAATCTTTGTTGTTCTCCTCCAAGCCCCAGCATCCAGAGTCAGATGATTAGGTGAGAGTCTCAGCTTTCAGTAAAGAATAAAAGTATCTTTGCTAGCCCTTTGATTTGCAGAGAAAAGCTTAAAAATGTAATCAATGTGTAGTGCAGAGGCTTAGAGACCAGGAAGGGAAATAAAGAACCCGAGATATATTATTACTTTTTACAAGATCATGATTTTAAGCAAATCCCTTTTTTTTCCCCTTGCGGGAGGAGGGGGGAAATGACTCATGAATTTTGAGCATGTAGGGTTGGTAATACTGCCTCTGGTATCACCGTAGGCCTCTTGAGATCTGCTCGCTACACACTGCTCCATGGCATACTTCAAGCTGTTCTGCCCCCAATACAATCCCCCATTCCTGCTCCATGCACAGGGATAGAGCACAGTTGCCAACTTTCACATGGTAAAGAAGCACCTCGACTTTCACAATAAGCCAAAAAAACATAAAATAAATATCAAGCTCACCCCCTTTCAAAACAAGGCTGAAACAAGCCAGTCCCCAGGAACTCCAACACTCTATGTCTGTGGTTTTCAACCTTTTTTCCTGGGGGCCCCACTGAAGAAAATTGTGGATGCCTGCGACCCAACAGAGCTGGGGGGATGAGGGATTTGTGAGGGGCTCAGAGATGGGGCAGAGGGTTGAGGTGAGGGCTGTGGGGTGGTGCCGGGAATAAGAAGGCTCTGGGCTGGGACAGGGTTGGGGTGCAGGAGAGGGTCAGGGCTCTGTGTTGGGGGTGCAGGCTCTGGGGTGGGCTGGGGATGAGGGGTTTGGGATGCAGGGAAGGGTTCCAGGTTTGGGAGATAGACTTACCTCCAGCAGATCCCAGGAAGCAGTGCAGCAGGGGTACTAAGGCAGGCTTCCCGCCTGTCCCGGCATCACAGACCGCGTTGCGCCCCAGAAGTGACCAGCAGCAGGTCCAGCTCCTAGGTGGAGGCACACAAGCGGCTTCCTGTGACTCTTGCCTGCAGTCACCGCCCCTTCTCACCTACTGGCCAGCAATTGGCCAATGGGAGTGCTGAGCCAGTGCTCGGGGCAGGGGCAGCGCAAAGAGCCACATGGGCCCCCTCCCCGCCTAGAAGCTGGACCTGCTGCTGGCCACTTCTGGTGCACAGAAAAGGTAGGCACTAACCTGCCTTAGCTGGGCAGCAGCGCCAATGGGACTTTTAACGGCCTGGATGGTGGTGCTGACCAGAGCAAGGTAACCCAGTCCCTTACATGCTGCAACCCAGGACTGGGTTATGACCCGCGGTTGAAAAACACTGCTGTATGTGACTAGATCCCCCCAGTGTGCAGTCTGGGACTGTGGTGGGCCTGCTGTGCACCCCTGACTCTCCCCTCCCCCTTGCCAGAAGCCGATAAAAAAAAAAAAAAGCAGCAACAAGCCCAAAACTAGCCAACAAGCAGCTCACAAGCCAGTTAAGCCAAAAACAAGCCCAATTTCTGCGTTTTTTTTCCCCTGCAGGTTTGGCATGTCTGGGATGGAGCAAACCAGTATCAGGGCCTGTGACAGGGAGCCAAACAGAGAAAGGGCTGGGGAGGAAAAGAGGAGAGTGAGAGGCAGGAGCGGCGCCAGGGTTTTTGGCTCCCTAGGCGGGGGTCCTTCCGCGCTCCTGGTCTTCGGGGCACGTCGGCGGCGGGTCCCAGAGCGAGTGAAGGACCCGCTGCAGAATTGCCGCCAATGACCCAGAGCGCGGAAGGACCCCCCCGCCGCCAAATTGACGCCGAGGGCGGCCCTCCAAAATCCTAGCGCCCATGGCAACTGCCTAGGTCACCTAAATGGAAGTGCCAGCCTGGATGGAGGAGGGGAGTGGGACAAGGGGGAGGGTGATGGAGGAGATGCCTCCCCCACTCCAGGCAAGAGCGCATACTGTAGTGGAGGCTGTGCTGACTCATGTGTCGGGGTGGTGGAGGTCCCAGTCCCACTGCAAGCAGCTGAGGAGACTGGGAAAGCAGCGCAGGGAGATGATTGCTCAAGGAAAATCCCGAGAGCCAGGGCTTGCTTTTCCTCTCACCTAGCCTGGGGCCAGCCAGAGTCCAACAATCAGGTCCACTGCATTGCTCAATCACTGTGTAACCTCAACAGCTTCAATTGCATCCCAGCAGGATGCAACACACAGATACTAACACCACACTCATGGAAAAACACATACCAGCACACACACTCAGACCCAACCATAGAGCATGCACACAAATGCACAATACATCGCACATCTACACAACACAAACACCATGCAAAAAACACTTATCAGCATGTCATGCAGCAAACATACATACTGAAACCCGGCACAAAGATGAACACAACTAACTCTCAGTCCAGATACACACAGAGACTCAGCACAGACAGAATGCAAGTACACACAACAACACAACACTCAGAGCACACATACTCTGAAACCCAATGCAAACACCCCATGCTAACACCCAGAACAAACTCAGACAAATCCCGATACTCACCATGCCATCACAGAATAAAAACGTCTCACACACAAGCAAAACAAACACAGACACACGATTAGCAAACAAACATAAAAAGTAAACAAGCTCATGCACGCTACAACCCAAACCACGACAGCTAATTACAACACATTCTAGCATAGCATAATCATACACACACAAACACTAGGCAGCAGCACTACACACACGCACTGACCCAACACACAACTACACTGGCAGGGCAAGGGTAGGCTCCATTGTGAAGAGCAGTGTGATAGTGACTGTAGAGGTATTTAATGATTGCTGTAGGGCTCGGATTACTGGTTTGTTCATCTAAGGAGCAAAGTCCCACAAGATGTCAGTTGAAGTACTTATCTTGGGCTCTCATTTAGACCCCAGTTATGCTTATCATATGCAGCTCTCTCCTCCCCGTATTCACCACTTCTGTCTTGTTGTCTAGCCCATCCTTTCATTTATTCCTCTCACTTAGCTAGTCTCAAGTGAGACAACATATGACTAAGCCAGACACTAGTCCCTCTCTTCTAAAATCGCCAGCCCTCTCTCCCCTCGGTGCCATCAACCTGTGTGTGACCGGAAAGGATTAGCCACAAGTAGCCATCAGAGAACCTGAGCTGCCCACCCACCTCTCTTGCTGGGTAGAGGAGGTGGGCAAGTGCAGAGAAGGATGACAAGAAAAATCGCTCCTGACTCCCAATTGCTCCCCATTGAAGTCAAAGAGTTTTGCTGTACCTACTTCGATAGGAGCAAGAGCAGGACCCTAATTAGGAGCACAGCCTGACAATACTAGACCCCGGGAGCCCGGGGGCTTGAGGAGAGAGAGCCTGCCAAAGGATCAGTTTCATTAAGGTGAAGAACAGCAAAGAGCCCTTCCTGAACTGACATCCATCTGTTAGCAGAGTCTGCAAGCAGAGACAGAGCTGACAAGGGCCCCAAGGAAGATCTCATTAGGAAGGTTCAAAGGAGCCTCCTGGTGAGAGAGATGTGGCTTGTTTCACTTCTGCAGGGGGCCTCTTGTGCCTGTCAGTTTGTTCCCTTGCCACAGTGGCTGAGCAGAATGGATGGATAATACCAACAGAAGTCATGGGCACAGAAACGTGACCAGGGAGCAAGGGGCATTGTGCTGGCTGGAGTGACACAAGTGGGAATCAGAGGGAGACATTCCAAGGGTGGCCTCAGACCTGGCTCTGAGCAGACAGCCTGGGCAGTGGTCTAGGGCAGAAAAATGTGAGGCAGTCAACTCCCCAGTGACTGTGCAGTGAGTCTGGGCCACTGCAGGTGGACTTTGGCTGTGACAGCAGCCCCCCAGTGCTAGCCAGCCATAAGTGGCTCTTGCATGATCATGGGAATGTTCAGCATCCACAAGGTGTGTGTTGGCTCCTGGGGGGTTTTATACAAGTCTCTGGTTGGTTGGATCAGTCCAAAGCCCAGCATGGGGTGGATGTGGGATAGGTTCTGTGCTTGTTCCCCCACTCCGCTTCTGCTGGGCCAGAAATGAGGAGCTCTTGCACTTCTTCTTAGTGTATGTGCAACATACCTCAGGTGACCAGAATTTTCTGAATTTGAGCCTCCATTTGGATCATTAGCTTCCCTGGCCCAGATGAGGAACGGACAGGGAGCGCGACATGAACTCTGATCCATGCTCCCTGCTCTTCCACTCCTGGGCAACAATGGAAACAGGGTGATATAAGCATGTGCTTCCAGGGCTGTATCTCAGTGTCAAGGGTCTAGTCCTTCTGCAGCACCCCTTGGGGTGTGATGGGAGCATGTGCTTACTCAGGCTCTCACCCATCCACATTGGGGCAACTAGCATGATGGGTCCATGGGCAGGGACTCAGCCCTCCATCTGCACCCTTCTGGAGCTTATCCTTGCTGAGGTTCCAAGGAAACAAAAAGAGAGGTGCAAAAGAAACAAATAAGTCCCTGAGAAGCCACTGGCTTCTCTTCCTTCAGGTGGGCTTTGAGCAAGTCGCAGCCCAGCTCAACATCCTCCAGGCAACCACTAGAGAGTGCCTCGGTAATCATAGAATATCAGGGTTGGAAGGGACCTCAGGAGGTCATCTAGTCCAACCCCCTGCTCAAAGCAAGGCCAATCCCCAACTAAATCATCCCAGCCAGGGCTTTGTCAAGCCCAACCTTAAAAACCTCTTAAAGGAATGAGATTCCATCACCTCCCTAGATGACCCATTCCAGTGCTTCACCACCCTCCTAGTGAACATTTTTTTCCTAAAAGCAGCAAAGAATCCTGTGGCACCTTACAGACTAACAGACATTTTGGAGCATGAGCTTTCGTGGGTGAATACCCACTTCCTCAGATGCATGTAGTGGAAATTTCCAGGGGCAGGTATATATATGCTAGCAAGCAAGCTTTTTCCTACTATCCAACCTAAACCTCCTCCACTGCTACTTGAGACCATTACTCCTTGTTCTGTCATCTGGTACCACTGAGAACATTCTAGATCCATCCTCTTTGGAACCCCCTTTCAGGTAGTTGAAAGCAGCTATCAAATTCCCCCCCTCATTCTTCTCTTCTGCAGACTAAATAATCCCAGTTCCCTCAGCCTCTCCTTGTAAATCATGCGCTCCCTCCCCCCCCCAAACATTTTTGTTGCTTTCCGCTGGACTCTTTCCAATTTTTCCCACATCCTTCTTGTAGTGTGGGACCCAAAACTGGACACACTACTCCAGATGCCACCTCACCAATGCCAAATAGAGGGGAATGATCACATCCCTCGATCTTCTGGCAATGCTCCTACTTATACAGCCCAAAATGCCATTAGTCTTCTTGTCAACAAGAGCACACTGTTGCCTCATATCCAGCTTCTTGTCCACTGTAATCCCCAGGTCCTTTTCTGCAGAATTGCTGCCTAGCCACTCGATTCCTAGTCTGTAGCAGTGCATGGGATTCTTCCATCCTAAGTGCAGGACTCTGCACTTCTCCTTGTTGAACTTCAGATTTCTTTTGGACCAATCCTTTAATTTGTCTAGGTCCCTCTGTATCCTATCTACCACTCCTCCTAGTTTAGTGTCATCCGCAAGTTTGCCATCCTCCAGATCATAATGAAGATATTGAACAAAACCAGCCCCAGGACTGACCCTTGGGGCACTCCGCTTGATACTGGGTGCCGACTAGACATGGAGCCATTGATCACTACCCGTTGAGCCTGATGATCTAGCCAGCTTTCAGTCCACCTTACAGTCCATTCATCCAGACCATACTTCTTTAAACTTGCTGGCAAGAATACTGTGGGAGACTGTATCAAAAGCTTTGCTAAAGTCAAGGAATAACACGTTCACTGCTTTCCCCTCATCCACAGAGCCAGTTATCTCCTCACAGAAGGCAATTAGGTTAGTCAGGCATGACTTGCCCTTGGCGAATCCATGCTGAGAGTTCCTGATCACTTTCCTCCTTTAGAGCCCAGCCCACCTCTCTCTCAGGGAGCTCAGACAGTATGTAGGCACAGGAGCAGGCTCTCCATTGGAGCTAGGGGACACCTCCTAGCACTGCCTCCTACTGAGCTGGGCGGCTCCCTTGCAGGTGTGGCAGGGCAGGGCTACTTGAGCCCAGAGCATCCCTTAACCCCTTCCTGTCTGGTGCAGGGTTTGTACAGCCCCATCACACTCAGGAACACCTGGCTTTTGGGACCTGATCCAAAGACTGTCGAAGTCAATGTGTATCTTTCAGTTAACTTCAATGGACTTTGCATCTGGCCTTTGTTTGGTAAGCCCTTTAGGGCAGGAACCCTATCTTCTTCCAGATTAGGGCAGCACACCGTGAGCACCACTGGAATACAAATGGGTAATAGTAAGCTGAGAATGTTAAATCCATTCTATGGCACTGGTCACTTGGTCAGGGCTTTGAGATGGATTCTCACCAAGCCACGGAAGACTGAGAAAACAAAGACTGCTCTAGTCTCACAGCCACTGTGCTGTGAAATAGGCCCCCAGAGCAGCCTGCAGTGACCCTGAATGACAGCGTCAGTGCAAGCCTAAAGATCTCCCATTAAAATTAGCAGGCAGGTGTCTAAATCCTCCACCCAGTTTTGACCATCTCATTCATCATCATGTCTGCATTCACCAATGACATCATCCCTGGGTATTTCTCTTGTGCAAGCTAGTGATTTGGATAGTTACACGGATAGTTACACGATAGTTACAGGGTGTCACATTGGGTGCTCTGACATTGGCCCTCTGGATCTTAGGGCACAGTGGGTTTCCATGCAAATTGAGGGTGTCATTTGGGGTCTTGTCTAGTGGCTCACATTGGTGATGTCACTTGGTGTTTTTTAAAGACTTGCACTGGTGGTAGCACTAGGTGCTTTTAAAGTTTGACACTGACAATGTCTTTTTCTGTCTTGGAAAACGTAGAAACTGTACTCAGAGAGTAATTATCAAGGGCCAGTACCTGGTCCTGCCTCAGCATGGGGAGGTGCACCAGGTGATTCCTCGAGGTCCCTTCCAGTCCCACATTTCTTCAAAAGCTCAATGCTGATGATGTGACTAATCCATTTACAGCGATTACCCTTCTGGTTTCTTAGGGGCCTGCAAAGATAAGGTCACTGTCTATAAAGGTTTGTACGGATGACATCATCCTGCCTCTTTAAAGTCTCATGCTGATGATGTTACACGCTGGTACTTTCTCCCATTTCGATAGTGTCATTCAGATCTTTAGGCTTGCACTGACGCTGTCACTCAGGGTCACTTCAGGCTGCTCCGGGGGCCTATTTCACAGCACGGTGGCTGAGAGACTATAGCTAGAGCTGTCTGTTTTCTCAGTCTTCCGTGGCTTGGTGAGAATCCATCTCGAAGCCCTGACCAAGACTAATGAGCCTTCGCACACCAGCCTTGAGTCCCTAACCTCCCACGAGCTGTCAGCACTGGTACAGGCACAGGCAGACAGATCAGCACCTGGAATATAACCTCTGTCCATCAGCAGCTTTATCTCGGTTCTCTCTGAGGCCTCGGGAGCTTCCATCCCCAAATCAAACAAACCGGGTGAGCACAGGGCCAGGAAAGGTGAAGCCAGCTGCCAGCACACAGCAAATGCGCTTCTCTGCCAGCTGCGGCATGCTTCTACCACCTATCTCAGTGCTCTCCCCCTAGGGCTCCTTTCCCCTGGTGCTGGCAGTGCACTCTGAGCCAGTGAGTGTATCCCAGCTAGTACCCAGGAGACACCTTCATTCCCCAAGCTCTGAGTCTCGAGGGACCACACACACCTACACACACCCCACTCCCAGAATGCGTGTGAGATCTCATGCTAGCAGCTGGCCCATAGAGAAGATAAGGAACCCGCTACTACTGCTAGCGAATTCCTTCAGCTCAAGTGGTGCAGACTCCTGCTTCTGGAGCTCAAAGACAAGGCCCGTCATCCCCAGCTCCTGCATGACAATTAGTAGCTGTGTCTGCACCTGGTGGATTACAAGTGCAACTTGACTTAGTGAGAGCAACTCTGTGCTGACAGCAGGCAGCCTCTCCTGCTCTCTGTTCCCTCTGGAGAGGCAGCGGGAGCTGGCTGTGTGATAGGTTATGGCCACGCAGGTGTCGGGAAAGGACAAGATGTCCCTGCTTTCTAACCCTGGGCCACCATGGCTTTTTCCAAGCTGATTTTGCTAAGGGCAGGACCCATATTGACTGCATTTGGTGCCCCTGCTGGCTGGGGTAAGGCAGAACCTTTCACTTTCTCCAGTCCCCAAGGAAGTGCACAAATCACACACCCAGGCAGCTGGACAGGCAATACAAGCAGCAAAGCAGCTGCTCTCTGCAGAGGACGCGCACCTTCGATTCCCTTGCCCTCTTGAGGGAGGGATGGGTGCTGTCAGCCTGCCACCTCCCTCCTCCTGCCCCAGCCTTCACTGCCCGGCTTTTTCTGATGCAGCTTTGGCACCAGCACAGGGCAAGCACCAGCGCAGGGCAGCATCTATATGAAAATGAGGCTGCTGCTTTGCTCCAGCCGCTGCTGACATAACTAACTGGGCTCACAAAGAGTGAGTGCCTGTCCCTTGGGCCACCAGATCCCCCGCGAACGCCAATCACCCACTGCTGCCCTCAGCCCCGAGGTATCCTTGGAGGCCAGAACACGGGCAAGAATTCATGCAACAGGTTCTGCTCAACACCACGCACCTCCTTCAGTCTGTCTCTTGCACACACATGCACAGACAAGGTCTCTCCCTCTCCAGGGATTGTGGGTGCTTTTGAGAGCGAGGCCGTCTTTGGAAGGTGCGATGTGCATTAACTATCTCTCTACTGGTCTACGTTCAGTTTGCTTGGTTCCTTGTAAGTTTCATTGTCATGGGGTGGGGTGGGGGGGTGTCTTTTCCCTTCCTCCCTTTTCCTTGGGGGCTGAAAGGGGACCACTTCAGATGGGGTCAGCACTCAGCCCTGGTTGCATGGTGTTCGGTGCATGCCTGCTGGCTCCTGCTCTGTGGAGGATGCGTTGCTGAACATAGGTGAGGTTATTGCCTGTGTTAGCCTAAAATGTGCCTCTCAAAACCAGCAAATCTAGTTCAGAAAGAGGTCTGGCTCAAAGAGCCTTTGTTCCAGGTTTCACCCCGCTGGTGAATTCATTTTTTCCCAGTGTCTCCCCTTCCCCCACAATAAGACCCTACCATCTGCTTTCTCCCGTATTGGGAAGGTGGGTTCTGCCATTCAGATGATCCCGCTGAGCTGTGAGAGCCTAGATGTGAGGCACGTCATGTCCCTCCAATGTCAGCCTTAGGCAGTAAGTAATGCCGAGCAGCCCCTGCAGCTGGTTCTGAAGCACCACATGATTGAGATGGATTATATGGTGTTTGCCATCACTCCGCACCTGAAGCAGCTCTTTTGTGGTGAGCTGGGTCGACTGAGAGGGTCTTGTCTGCTCAGTGCTGACTCTGGGTGAGAACATGGAATCCCAGGGGAGGGAGCTGGGACATCATGGAGCCAGAGCCTATGCCAGTGGGATGTGTGTTCCCCACGTCACTCGACAAGGTCTGTTGTTCAGGGGTCAGCTGCCCTGGAGGAGCCCACCATTATGATCCCATTGCCTCTGCTTGGACAGAAGTGAGTCCTGGAGTCAGAAGAACACCTCTTTTTGAGCAGAGCAGAGACAGATGCTGGAGATGCAGGAGTGTGTTGGTGATGAGGCAGATCCACCTAGGTTTGCTATTGAAAGGGTTGAGGCTTTGGAGGCCTGTGAGCCACCAGTCTCTAGGGAACAGGATTGTGTATCCCTGGCTTGCCACACCTGAAGGAGGCCCAGACCTCTTGCTCTGCACCTTGCCTGCTGCGGTGATGATGCTGAGTCCAGCCCAGTGCTACCCTGCCCCTCAATCCTGAGAGGACAGATGTGATTCGCATGCCAGCCAGGCCTGCTGGGCCAGTCCCCCTCCTGAGCAATGTGGATACTGCAGCCACAGCCCAATGTCCTTCTCTCCTTCAGATTCAAAGGAGGATGACAACCCTTTGACTCTTTGCTGGTCTCGATGTCCTGGCCAGTAAGCTGGACCTGAAGGGCGAAGGCAACATGCAGATCTGTGACTTTTTGAGATAGCACTAAGAGGAAATGGGGAGTCAAGGTGCAGGCCTATTCCCCCAGTTTGTAATCCTTTGTCCTCCTGGATTCCGCGGGATGCCTCATTTCATTACCAGAAAATGTTCCCATCTCAAGAAGCAGCTGTGCAAGGCTAGGAAGCACACATGCACTGTTCAGGGCACTCAGACTCCCCAGGCTCGCATCTCCCAGGTGGCCACACTTCCCATTGTTTCTCTCTGCTCTTTGGCCTGCCCCTTCTAGCTTCCATGGCACTGCTCATGCTGGCTCTTTAGATGTTCACGGGTGCCAGGCTAGCCCTAAAAGGCACAGCTTTTTCAATTCTCAGACAAAAACGGGCTCTCTTTTTCTTTGGAAGAGACATCCCAATCCCGCTAACCAGAGGGATTGCTTGATAGAGTGTGTCATAAACAGATAAGTAAGAGTTAATAGAACAGAAGTACTTCATCTCTCTTTTGCCTTTAAAGGGTTAACAAGATCAGTGAGCCAGGCTGTCACCTGACCAGAGGACCAATCAGGGGACAGGATACTTTCAAATCTTGAGGGAGGGAAGTTTGTGTGTGTGCTGTTAGTTTTTGGTTGTTGTTCACTCTGGGGGCTCAGAGGGACCAGACGTGCAACCACGTTTCTCTCCAATCTCTCCGATACAGGCTCTTATAAATTCAGAATAGTAAGTACTAGGTAGATAAGGCGAGTTAGGCTTATGTTTGTTTTCTTTATTTGCAAATGTGTATTTGGCTGGAAGGAGTTCAAATTTGTATTTTGCTGAAAGGATTTTAATTTGTACTTGTATACTTAGGCTGGGAGGGTATTCCCAGTGTCTATAGCTGAAAGACCCTGTAACATGTTCCATCTTAAATTTACAAAGCTAATTTATACTGTTTTTCTTTAATTAAAAGCTTTTCTTGTTTAAGAACCCGATTGTTTTTCATCTGGTGAGACCCCAGGGGACTGAGTCTGGATCCACCAGGGAACTAGTGGGGAGAAAGAGGTTAATTTCTCTCTGTGTTAGGATTACTTTCTCTCTCAGGGAGAGTCTGGGAGGGGGCGAGAGAAGGAGGGGGGGGAAGGTGGATTTTCCTCTCTGTTTAAAGATTCAAGGAGTTTGAATCACAGTGATCTTCCAGGGTAACCCAGGGAGGGGAAGCCTGGGAGAGGCAACGGTGAGGGAAAGGGTTTACTTTCCTTGTGTTAAGATCCAGAGGGTCTGGGTCTTGGGGTTCTCCGGGCAAGGTTTTGGGGGGACCAGAGTGTACCAGGCACTGAAATTCCTGGTTGGTGGCAGTGCTACAGGTTCTAAGCTGGTAATTGAGCTTAGAGGAATTCATGCTGGTACCCCATCTTTTGGACGCTAAGGTTCAGAGTGGGGAATTATGCCATGACAGAGTGGAAAGGAGAAGTGTTCTTGAGCCACAGCTCAGAATGTCAGTGCTGGGGTAGCTGATCTGTTTTCCTGGGGGAGCCGGGACACAGCTCCTCTCTACAAAGGAGATTGGAGGAGACAGCCTTGCACAGAGAGGCACACATTGGTGTTGTTGATTGTATTTTACACTCTCTGCCTCTACACAGATATCATATTTTTGCAGACACTTGGCCCTGCTAGACTGTGATCCTGATAGCATTATTGTCCTGAGGTGTGGAGGGAGACTTCAACTGCACCACTGTATGTTTTAGACCAGAACTGCAAGCAGCCAGATGCTCACTCAGCCAGGGAACACATTGTCCCTGCACATCTTCAGGTTAGTGGGTTCTCACATGCTGTTAGGCAGTATTCTTGGCTGAAGGCCACTCCCAGTCACATCTCAGAGGGAAGATACTCCTGGGGGAATTCTGCGCCAAAAAAATTAAAACTTCTGCACACATTTCAAAATTCTGTGTTATATTATTTTGATAAATAAGATAATCACACCAGTTTCCATTATTTTGGAAATTTATTTCAAAATATCTGTTAGCAAGTATGTTTAACAAAAACAAACAAAAAAGATCCAGGGATTTTTCTTTTTTTGGACAAATAGATCTTTGAGTAATAATTTAAACTATAATACAAGACGTCAAGTTACAGAGAATTCACCATTTAAACTAGTTTAAACATGCAAGTGACCCATGCCCCATGCTGCAGGGCAAGGCCAAAAGTGCCCAAAGTCTCAGCCAATTTGCTCCAGAGGAAAATTCCTTTCTGACCCCAAATGTGATCAGTTGGACCCTGAGCATGTGAGCAGATATCTGGGAAAGAGTTCTCTGTAGTACCCAGAGCCTTCCCCATCTAGTGTCCCATCTCTGGCCACTGCCAATTTTTGCTACCGGCAATTGCCGATGGGCCACATGCCATTGTAAGCAGTCCCATCATACCATCCCCTCCTTAAACTTATCAAGCTCAGTCATGAAACTGGTTAGGTTTTTTGCCACCACTGCTCCCCTTGGAAGGCTGTTCCAGAACATCACTCCTCTGAGGATTAGAAATCTTCTAATTTTTGGCCTAAACTTGTTGATGGTCAGTTTATATCTATTTGTTCTTGTGTCCACATTGGCATTTAACTTAAATAACTTCTCTTCCTCCCTGGTATTTATCCCTCTCATGTATTTATAGAGAGCAATCATATCTCCGTTCAGCTTTCATTTGGTCAGGCTAAACAAGTCGAGCTCTTTGAGTCTCCTCTCATAAGACAAGTTTTCCATTCCTCTGATCACCCTAGTAGCCCTTCTCTGCATCTGTTCCAGTTTGAATTCATCTTTCTTAAACACAGGAGACCAGAACTGCACACACTATTCCAGATGAGGTCTCACCAATGCCTTGTATAACCATACTAACACTTCCCTGTCTCTACTAGAAATACCTCACCTGATGCATCCTAGGACTTTATTAGCCTTTTTCACAGCTGCATCATCTTGCCAGCTCAAAGTCATCCTGTGATCAACCAATACACCCAGATCTTTCTCCTCTATCGCTTCCAAATGATAAGTCCCCAGTGTATAGCAAAAATTCTTGTTAGTCTATCTCTAAAAAATATGATCTTTCACTTTGCACTATTCAATTTCTTGCCATTTCTATTACTCCAATTTACAAGATCATCCAGATTTTCTTGCATGATATTCCAGTCCTCCTCCATATTGGCAATACCTCCAAACTTTGTATCATCCACAAATTTTATTAGCACACTCACTTTTTTATGTGAAGGTCAGTAATAAAAATGTTAAATACGATTGGTTTCATAACCAATCCCTGAGGAATTCCACTAGTAACCTCCCTCCATCCTGAGAGTTCACCTTTCAGTATAACCTGTTGTAGTCTCCCCTTTAACCAGTTCCTTATCCTGCTTTCAGTTCTCATATTAATCCCCACCTTCTCCAATTTAACTAATAATTTCCCAAGTGAAACTGTATCAAATGCCTTAGTGAAATCCAGGTAGATTAGATCTACTGCATTTCCTTTGTCTAAAAGAAATCAGTTATCTTCTCAAAGAAGATCAGGTTGGTCTGGTATGATCTACCTTTTGTAAAATCATGTTGTATTTTATGCTAGTTACTGTTCACCTCTATATTCTTAAACTATATTCTCTTTCAAAATTTGTTCCAAGACCTTGCATACAATTGAGATCAAGCTAACAGGCCTGTAGTTTCCTGGATCACTTTTTCCCTTTTCTTAAAAAAATAGGAACTATATTAGCAAGTTGTCATAGAGTGTGGGGGAGTCAGGGCCCTGCACCCCTCTTCTTGGGACTCACAGTGACTCTCAGCCAGCCAGCCAGTAAAGCAGAAGGTTTATTAGACAGTAGGAATGCAGGCTACAGCAGAGCTTGTGGGCACAACCAAGACCCCTCAATCAGGTCCTTCTGGGAGTTCAGGGTGCTTGGATCCCCACTTGGAATTTTCCTGAATTCCACCACCCAGCCCCAAAACGAAACTGAACGCCCTCCCTCCAGCCGGCCCCTTCCTTCTTCCAGCTTCCCGGGCAAAGGTGCTGACACCCCTCCCCGCTGCCTGGCTCAGGTACGGTCCATCACCTAAAGTCATCCCCTGCCCTCCCATTCACTGTGCAGACAGTTCCTACTCCATCACACAAGTCTCTAGTCAGAAGGTATGGCCCCTGAGTTTACAGAGTCATTACAAATCCTTGCTCTTGGGCTTGCAATTTCATGTGCCAGTTCCTTTAATATTCTTGGATGGAGATTATCTGAGCCTCTTGATTTAGTCCCTGTCTGAAGCTGGGTTCCCCCTCGGACGTGATAACTTCTACCTCCATATCCTTGTTGCCATTAGCCACCCTATCACTACCCCTAAGGTCTTCATTAGCCTCATTAAAAGCTAAGACAAAGTATTTGTTTTACCTCCATGCGATCCTCAGTGCTTAGCAGTCCCACTTCTTTCTTGGTTTTCTTGTTTACACGGCTATAGAACCTTGTACTATTGGTTTTAATTCCCTTCACAAGGTCCAACTCTGCTTGGCTTTTGGCAGGCCTCACTTTGTCCCTACACTTTCTGACCTCCAAGTGATAGCTTTCCTTGCTGACACACCCCCTCCCCCCCAAAATCTTCCATTCCTTGTAGGCTTTCTGCTTTCTCTTAGTCACCAGTTTGAGATGCTTGCTCATCCAGCTTGGTCTGCAACCCTTCCCTACAATTTTTTGTCCCTGGCTTGCAGTGCAGGCTTCAGACTGCTTCTGTAACTTTGACTTAAAGTAATTCCAAGCCTCCTCCACCTTCAGATCCTTGAGTTCTTCAGCCCAGTCCACTTCCCTAACTAATTCCCTTAATTGTTAGTAAGTTAACTCTTTTGAAATCAAGGACCCTTGTTAGCTCTTGATCACTCGAACCAAGGTTGTCCTCTACAACCAGCTCTTCTATGAAGTCCTCACTACTCACCAATACCAAATCTAAAATGTCCTCACCTCTTGTTGATTCAGTGACTATTTGGTGAAGAAATCTGTCAGCTATCACATCCAGGAAAATCAGGGCCTTACTACTGTAAGTGGCAATTGTCCTTCAGTCTATGGCACATGGCCACAGAGACCCCCATATGGAGATCTGCCTAGTGCATCAAATTGCCTTCATCCAGGTGGCTGATGCAGGTTGCATTTGCCATGCAGGACAGGCCTGGTGCTGTAGAAAATTGTTGTATCAATCAGGCAAGGTACTAACAAACTTCAACAGGACTTTATTTTTAAAGTGGAAATCTCTTTACCAAGCTGCTGCTGCACCCTCTGTAACTCTCACTCTGCCTCCTCAACTCCTCCCCATCCTTCCTGTTTCCTGTCCTTTTCAGACTCCCAACAGCCAGTGCTCCCAGTTCTAATAATCACCAGCAACATCTAACTACCACTAAAGTGCACCTGGGAAGGGTGAGAACTGGAGGGAGGGAGAGGACTCAGTCATACCCTACCCTGAATGCCACCCCTCCCCGCCACCCCCACCCCCCCACACACACACTCTCTCTCACTCTTCCTCATGCAAAGTCCCTGCCTCATTAGGCTCAACTGATTTAGAGCTTGAGAGGCTTTTGGGGAATTAATGATCTGGGTCATGAATATTTCCCACTGTTTTATTCTGAATGTGGGCCGTGGGGAGCTGCAGTTATACTCAGTGCCGGGGGGAGGAGGGAAGTCCCCGCCCCTTCTCTAAAGGCAGGCACTGGACAGCATCTGATCAGAAGTGAAGGTGAAGGGAGGTGACCCAGTGACCTACCCAAACAAAACCCACCTCGAGCCCAGAGCCACAAGGATTTACATCTCTGTCCGGGGTAGGGACGGGTGTACCAGAGTAACTACATTAATGAAGTATAACCCCAACTGGAGAAACCACCTAGGCATAATTGAGCCCAGTAGCTTTACAGAGGAAAGCACACTGATGTGTAACACGATGCCCTGGCCAGCTGTCAGCAGTGGGTGTTGAACCCAGGACTTCTAAAAGTACGAGCCTCTGTTGCTTGAGCTAGAAGGGCCAGCTTTGCTAGCTTCCAGGCATCAGCTGGTGTGTGTGGCCCAACCACTAGAGGGGTACAGAGCACCACACTGCATAGGCATGTGTTACTGGTGCAAGTGCCATCTTATGCCAGTGCAGTGCATCTAAACTGGGGGTTGCATTAGCATAGCATCGGTGCAAAAAGACCCCAAACATAGGCTGGAAACTTGGCATGTTCCAGAGCAGAAGGGATATTGATGAGAGGGCTCATAGAAATCTCAGGGCCTATCTATACACAGCAGTTGCACTGGCATAGCTTACATCACCGCAGTTAAACTGGTGCAACTAAACCTAGCACGTGTGTTCACGCACAGTGCAAACTACATTGCCTGTGAAGCCATGTGTCTGCACAACAGCACTGCGTCAACTGAAGTGCATCTCACTGTGAGGTGGGAGCCCAGGTCACCCTTCATTGCTGCCAGCAGTTGCAGTATTCTGAGCAATTTTCACAGCTGATTGGGAAGCATGTCCTGGAGGCTGGAGTTACTGTGGGAGAAGAGGAAAATCCCATGAGTAGGACCCTACCAAATTCATGGTCCATTTTGGTCAATTTCACGGTCATATGGATTTTAAAAATTGTGAATTTCATGATTTCAGCTATTTAAATCTGAAATTTCACAGTGTTGTAATTGTAGGGGTCCTGACCCAAAAAGGAGTTGTGTGTGTGTGTGTGTGGGGGGGTCACGAGGTTATTGTATGGGGGGTTGCAGTACTGCTATCCTTGCTTCTGCTGGTGGCACTGCCTTCAGAGCTGCACATCTGGAGAGCAGCAGCTGCTGGCTGGCTGACCAGCTCTGAAGGCAGCGCCACCGCTAGCAGCAGTGCAGAAGTAAGAATGGCCTGGTGTGGTATTGACACCCTTACTTCTGCGCTGTTGTCTGCAGAGCTGGGCCTTCAGTCAGCAGCCGCCATTCTCTGGCGCCCAGCTCTGAAGGCAGCAGCACAGAAGTAAGGATGGCTTGGTCTGGTATTGCCACCCTTACTTCTGCACTGCTACTGGCAGGACGCCACCTTCAGAGCTGGGCACCCAGCCGCCGCCCTCCAGCGCCGCCCTCCAGCCGCCCAGCTCTGAAGGCAGCACAGAAGTAAGGGAGGCCCCTTAAAAAAATAAATAAATAAAAATAAGCCTTTCTGACCCTTCTGCAACTCCCTTTTGGGATTTTACGGAGGGAGACCAGATTTCACGGTCCATGACACGTTTTCCACGGCTGTGAATTAGGTAGGGCTCTACCCATGAGCCCTCCAGCTGTATCCCAGAAGTCACTGGATGCCCCCAGATATATCAGAAAAGACCTAAGAGATCATCCAGTCTATGTCCCGGTCTCCAGTGCAGGGGAATGTGTGCGTTTCCATCCCACTAGTTTTAAACATCCCAAGTGATAATGTTTCCACCTCCACCCTCCTTTGGGGAAATCTAGTCCACAGCCTAATACATTTCCCCATTAGGAAGATTTTTCTGCTACTCAGCCTTAATAGTCCCTTTCTTCATTTTGTCCCAGTACATCTAGTTCAAACCCAGGGAGGTTTCACCAACCTAAATAGCTCCTGTGGCTCCTCAGAGCGTGTGCCCTTGACATACTTGTGGCTGTTTTCATTTCCTGCCCCTTAGTTGTTGCTAGGCTGAGCTATCCCTCCTGCATCAGTCCTTCTAGTTTCTGAGTCAGTTTGGGTGCTCTTCTCAGAGCTCCTTTCAATGTGCCGAGATCTTTCTGGGCCCAGGACTGGTGACAAAATCCCAGGAGAGGCCGCTCCAGAGCATTACGGAGAGAGACTATTCGACCCCTGTTCTGAGACAATGTCACTGCATGAGCACCAAGAATCTTCATTTTGCTGCCCCATTCTCCAGTCCCCTGAATGCAAACTGGATGATTTGAACAGGGTTACGTCTTCTCTACAGCTTCCCAGCTCTTTAGTAGCAGGAGTAGTTCAGAGAGAAGAAACGGAGCACGAGGAAGACAGCTAGGCCTCCATCAGTCCAGCACACAGCAGGCTAGTAGCTTCAGGCATCTCAGTCCTCACTCAGTCTTACAGACAGTCCAGCAGCAGGCTAGCTGGGTCAGGGAGATCAGCCCCCACCCACTCCCAGAGCGTCTGGTCACAGACTGATGGAGGTTACGGTAGAAGTGCAGGCCTCGGAACCTCTCAGTGGGCACCTGAATGTTTCAGCAGTTCCCAAGGGGGCTGACGAGTCAAGCTCTGTTTCCCCTTATTCAAGCACTTCTGTGCTGCAACTCCATGCCCAGCTCAGCTCCCCAAGGTGGCAGAGACTGAGCTGTCCGCAGCCTCCTTTCCAAGGTCAGAGCCATACGTCAGTGCTACGCGTGACCATGGCCAGGTGGAACATCCCCTCCCCCCTTTACCTTCCTCACCCCACCCCCTTCCTCTGCCAACCTGACATTAACATTCTGCAGAGCCACTGCTACTGTCTGGCAGGTGCGTGCTGGGAGACATGGCCCCCCTCTTCAGCGAGTGTCTTTACTGCAAAGGTGGCGGAGGAAGAGCAGTGCCCACCAGGGGCGCTGGAACGGGGGCCCAGGGGGCCATAGCCCTTCCACTTTTTACCATCCATAAGGGCAAGCGATGGCAGGGGAGGCACAGAGAGGAGCCATCAGGGGAAGGGACAGAGCAAGGGCAGGGGCCTTGGTTCAGATGCCAGGGCCCCCCCCCACTTTTAGGAGGCTTGTGCCATCCGCTGGTGCCCACAGTGGAGATGCATGTGATAGAGGACTCCCAGGGGAAAGAGGATGCCCACTGCCAGGGGCATGGCTATTTGTGTCTCCAATCCCCTTTCCAAATTCCTGGGGCACACAGTCTTTTTCTGCCTAAGCTTGTGCAGAAGGGGCCGAAGGACACCCCCCCACACACACACAAACACACACGAGGGGGCCCAGCTTGCTACCTCACATGCTTTGGGGAGTGAGGTGCTGTTCAGCATTCGCTAGTCACCTATCTGTCAACACCTACATACTTTCTTGGGAGGATTTCAGTGACTTCCCTGTAGCAGGATAGCTACTGAGCCCTATGTCTCTCTGGCCCTGTAGCCTCCTGAAGCCCCTTGTTAGAACTTCCATCAGCCAGAGATGCCCCTGCTGGGGGAACCATCCTTGGACTCCTCATGTCCATGCCTGATCTGACCTGCATGCCCAGTGCAGGTAACATTGTGCCCAATTGCACATGCCAAGGCCTCTCTGATGGCCATGAGGTGGCCTGTCCTGTGGCTAACAGCAGTTTGTCCCATCCCCACTTCTTCCACCCCTCTGGAGAGGGAAAGAGCACCCTTTTCCCAGTTACCACTTTGGTGCCATCAGCTTCAGTTCTTAAATGCCCCCCTTCCTCAAGCCCCATTCCACCAGATGATCCTGAAAGGGGGGTGGTATTATCCTTACAGAGCCTGTGTGGAAACAGAGCCCCCAGAAGTCTGTAATTAGCCCTAATTATCTAAATCACAGCTTCGTTCTGGCAGCGCCTGTCACAGAGTGCTCAGCAGACGGCATCACAAATACCAGTTAGCTCCCTGGCTGCCACTCCAGAGCACGAGAGAGATGGGGGACACAGGCAGAAAGACAGCAGGGACATAACGAGGAAGTGAGGCTGTGGTAAACTGAGGCAGTAACTCGCCTTTTCTCCAGGCAGCATTGGCTGTGACCGATATCCCCTGCCTCCTTGCTGAGAGGATGTGGTGCCCCTTCATGATCCTTCCCCCCTAGGAAAGGGCTGGAGTGGAATTAGAAGGAACCACACACAACAGGCTCTAGTCATGTTTAGCTAGACGGTGTCCAGATACTACCATGATGGGTCCTGTATAGCAGCTTGACTAGAATCCCCACAGCACAGACACCACTTTTCTGGATGAGGCAAGGCCGCCCGGGTGGGGAGGAGGCAAGTTGGGCAATTTCCCCCAGGCCCCACAAAGGCCCCCTCAAGAATATAGTATTCTAGAGTATTGAATTTTTTTTTATGGAAGGGGGCCCCCAAATTGCTTTGCCCCAGGCCCCCTGAATCCTCTGGGCAGCACTGGAATGAGGTAATGGTTAGAACAGAGGACTCCAACTCTCTCCACTACTAACCCCACTGGGTGACCTCGGGCAAGTCACTTCACTACTCTGTACCTCAGTTTCCCCATCTGAAATGGTGTTTCCCTACCTCAAAGGGCACTGTGGGGTTTAAGCAGTTAATGGGCCTTATTCAGACTGGTGTAAGTAGGAGCAGCTCAGAGACTTTAATGGAGCTGGACTTGCTAATGCTGGATCTGAATTTGGCCCAGTGCTTGTAGAGCACTTTGAGCTCCTTTGGCGGAAGGTGCTA
Source organism: Gopherus flavomarginatus (assembly GCF_025201925.1). Taxonomy (NCBI): domain Eukaryota; kingdom Metazoa; phylum Chordata; order Testudines; family Testudinidae; genus Gopherus; species Gopherus flavomarginatus. The sequence continues at coordinate 100,436,409 of NC_066617.1, read as the reverse complement.
GAGATGTGCAAAACTATGAACTCTCCAAGCATCTCACCAGCTTCCCGCCCGCCACCTGCTGGGAAGTACAACACAGGACACTGATGTAGCCTCTACAGCCTTCTTGTCTCCTGCATCCATCCTCTGAGTCCACCCCAATCCTTTACTGCCCTGGTGAATAGATGTCTTGGGTTCCCAGGTCTATAATAAATACTGCAGTGATCCTTACCTCCTAGACATAACTCCATTGAGCACCCAGCCCCCTTACACCAGCTGTGGATCTGGTTCCCCACTTGGTACCATGCAGGTTGAGACTCGTATCCTGTGACGTTCTTGACAGAATCTGTAATCTTATAGATCATTGTTGCAACCACTGCTAAGTATTTGCTGCAAATATTGCACAAAGGTTGTCGTGTGAGATGTCTATGGGCAGGATATGATTTCCTGGTTATAATTGTGCTATCTATATATGTGTATCATTTTTGAAGTTGAAGTTATGAATATTGGCTCTACACTTTGTCTGTATTTCAAACTTACGCCATGCTTCTGGGTGATACCCCAGAAAAGTTGGTGTTAGCTCTGCCTAGCGGGCTTCCTAGCCTGCTTGATAGCCCATTAAGGACCATCAGCTATACAATTGACCCACTGAGAGAAGGCAGACACACCTTGTGACTCCGCAAGGTATGCAAGGACCTGCCTATGGACAGAACTCTAAGGTTTTTGTCATGTGCTGGATAGTGTGTCCTTGGGACACAGAAAGCAAAGACCACATAGCAAGAGACTATAAAAGGCTGATGCCTCATCTCCATCTTATCTTCAATCCTGCTTCATACCTCTGGAGGGATTTTACTACAAACTGAAGTTCTGAACAAAGGACTGAATGACCCATCCCAGCGGGGGATGTACTCCAGAGACTTGATTTGAACCTGCAGCTTATTCCATCACTGCTACAAGCCTGAACCAAGAACTTTGCCATTACTGTATGTAATTGATTCCATTTAACCAGTTCTAGCTCTCATCTAGATTTTTCCTTTTATGAACAAACCTTTAGATTCTAAAGGATCGGCAACAGCGTGATTTGTGAGTAACATCTCACTTGCATATTGACCTGGGTCTGGGGCTTGGTCCTTTGGGATTGGGAGAACCTTTTTTCTTTTACTGGGGTATTGGTTTTCATAACCATTCATCCCCATAACAAGTGGTACTGGCGGTGATACTGGGAAACTGGAATGTCTAAGGGAATTGCTTGTGTGTCTTATGGTTAGCCAGTGGGGTAAAACTGAAGTCCTCTCTGTTTGGCTGGTTTGGTTTGCCTTGGTGTGCAAAGGAACCCCAGCCTTTAGCTCTATCTGCCCTGCTCTAAGCAATTTGTCCTGAATTAAGACTCTCAGAAGTGTCCCAACAAGGGCAGCATCATTACATACCCATGATTATAAGAGTCCCTTGCCCTCTCTCTCTCTCTTCCCTCCCCAGACATATCCAAACAGCCAGAAGCCTAGGGCAGCAAAATAGAAGGCACAGGAAAATGCTCAGTAACTCTTTGTGTGGGTGACTCCAGGCTGGTGGGGAGGATCTTTGCCAAGGGCAGCAGAGAAACCCTAGAACCAGCCCTACTCTTCTCCACAATTCCTGGTCTCCTTGAGAGAGACATCCCCAGCTCTCACTCAGACGCGTTATCAAGACATCCTTCCCCTGCGCTCAGGGCAGCATTTCTGTCTCCTCTCACTTCGGAAGCCGGAGCGAGACGAGCGGGACAAGGCACTGGGCTGGAAAATTGGGTGCAGGAGCTGTAATGAATTCTTAATGCAGCCCTTCTGGGCTATCTATATGGAGATACGTCTTGGAATGCGTTATTTTGTTGTTGTGTTTTTTAGAGTTTTCTTTAGCTTCGTTATTTAAAAAGCGAGGATGCTTTTCACTCATTTCCCAAGGCAACACTGACCAGGCTCAGTCATGCTCCCAGCCTGCCGCTGCCTGTAGGCCAGATGCCACACTAATGCTTCCACAGAGGATTCAAGAAGGATCTATTAGCAAGGGGGAGTCACTGTCTTCATGGACTAAACTCACAATCCCACACACCATCCTCTGTTACCCTCGTCCTTCCCCACCTTCACTATTTGCATTATGGCCACAACCGGTACCAGGGCCCCTTTGTGCTAGGAGCTGTACAAACACACAGTGAGAGAGGATATGACAAAGGGCAAGGCAACAGCAGTGTCGGTATCTGTTTTAAACACAAGGAACTAAGGCACAGACAGGTCATGTGACTTGGCCAGAATTAGACAAGCTGATCTGTCGCAGAGCCAGGCACTGAGCATAGATCTCCTGCATCCCAGGCCAGTACCTCGACCACAAAACCAGGCCATCCATCTGTGGCACCTTGATGCCTCTTCTAGGTACCCCATCACTGGAGTATCTAAGCATCTCGCAGAAGGAGTATTTCTCTTCACAGTTCCCTGGGAGATGGGGAATAACAGCACTTCCCTGTTGGGCAGGTAGGGAACTAAGGCACGATACCTTCAAAGTCGTGGCCTAAGTGACTTGCCCAGGATCGTACAGGAGGTTTACTGCAGAGCAGGGAATTGAACCCAGATTTGCACCCAGATTTGCCCCAGCTCAAGCTTGGTCTCCAACCACCAGACCATCCTTCCTCTCATCAGCCAGTCCCCATTCCCTTTAGATATTTAGGGATTTCTCTCCCCCACCACCCCCCGGCAATATTTGCTGCATGGGGATAGAAGTTAGATGAATACAGGTGGTTATTTGGCAGGATCACTCCTCAGTCCTAGTGTGTGCATTTGCTTTTCGTGTACACCTCCAATCCCCTCTAGGGGGCAGGGAACCAAGGCTATACCAAGACCTCTTCCTACAGCAGAGCCCAAGACCAGAAATATCCCTCCCCCTCTAGTCCCTTATATTTTACAAAGGCTGCCCAGCAGCCTTCTCTCTATCCCCAGAACTAGCACAACATGGCAAGTGTCCCTCTGCTCCGATGTGTCTCAACCCCTTCAGTGGGCAGTTCTGTCTCCCTGAGCAGTTTAATCTTTGGCTTCCATACCTGCTGGCCGGGGTCTCAGTTAGTGCTGTTGGTGGGGTGGCTGCGAGTTCCCAAGAAGCTGAAATACCCACTCATTTCCTGTAGGCCTCTAAACAACCAGCTGAGGGTACCTGGCAGGGCCAGCCTCAAGGTCATGTAATCACAGCAGGGGCCAACTTCCAGGGGCACCAAATTGTATGTGTGGTCGTGGCAGGGAGGGTGTTTTAGTTTTTACTCAGCCATTTGGGAGGGTGCCAAAAACATTTTCCAGCCTGGCCAATACACAGGGCTAGCCCTGGTCACTGCTGCTTTCCTAGCATGGAGGTGGAACAGATAACTGGCCCCATGTCTTATTGCCGTTCAAATGAAACGCACACTGCAGATTCTGCAGCCTTCCAATGAGTATGACCTATCTCCTGGGGCTTTAGAAACCAGACGGACATGGGCACACTGCCAGGCCTGACACATGCCCTCCAGTAGAGGGCAACACTGCCCACATACCAGCACATTGCCCAGGCCCTTGGCTGTAATGTAGTGTGCAATCTGCAGCCATGCAACTTGCTATTGATTCCACCCTTTATCAAAAAAGAGACACAAATTCTGGTGTATGGTAAGTTTCTAGCTCTCATGGCTGTGAAAATAACCTTGAAAACAGGAACTAAGTTCAGCCCGATGCAACACTGACTTCCTGAGTCTGCAGACAGCCTGAAACAATAGCTGAGACAACCCAAGTCAACCAGATTATGCATCCACCCTGAAACCGAACAGTGGCAATTTAGCACTGGTAACTTTCACTGCTGAATATTTAGCAGAAGCACTTGGGTAATGTGCTCACCCCACAATCCCAAAGTGACTCCAGCGCCTTCCTGGGTACCACAAGCCATGACTGCCCCTCACTCAGTTACCAAAACCACCTGATAGCTTTTACCATGCTGTTTATCCAGTCTCCCTTGTAAGCCTCACTGCCTCCAGCGCACACCCTCATGGCCTGGGATGGCCCTGCAGCACCTCTGCCTGAATTTCCCCTCTTCAGGGCTCCTTAAAAACACGACAGTCCAAGGCATTCAAAAACAAAACTCCTCTTCTGGGGTCCAGTTTATTAAGCCCTTACACAGTTTCCAGTTACTCTCCTCTAGCTCCATCTGGACTTGCAACAGAGTCTGTCAGAACAGACAGAACTCAAAGCCAACAGCCCCTCCTCTGCAGCATCTGCTGGGGTGCAGCGGTAACACCAGGCTCAAGAGAGCCAAAGTCAGGAGTTGGACCCCCACCAAAAATTCTCAAGTTGGTGGGGAGGGGAGTTTAGATTAAATTGTGGGGTTGGTTTCTGGGCCATCTCTGATTTCTAAACTCCCCTTGCTCATCGTGTGTGTGACAGCGCTGCTCACTCCCAGTGTTACCAGGTAACAGGATTTCAGCCCCTGCTGCAGGAGCTCTCACCCCATATCTGCCCAGAAATTAATTCTGCCTCCATCCACCTAGTTTCAGCACCTCCATCAGTCTCCTGCACCCCCAGTTGTGCCCCCCTCAGCTCCTGCCTCCTCCAGTTCAGCCCCCACCTCACCTCTGCTCCTCCTGGAATTCTTTACCCTCCTTTCCCAGGCCTGGTGGGTCTGCTGCAGGGTTCCCTCTCCCCCTACCAAGCAAGGGGGAAGATGCAGGGATTGTTCATTCCTCCACCCCTTCCTAGGCTGGGGGCTATGCAGGGAGAGAGAGGAAAAGGGGGACACTGTCCTGTCCCCACTGGTCACAGGAGGGGAGGGGAGGGGTAGGAACCAAGCCCCCCCTGTGCTGCAGAACTCTTACTCTTTCTGCTTTGCCTCCCCTCCTGCCAGGAGAGCACCAGGGTGCTGAGGGGATGGGGAGAGACAGAGAGCTCTGCCTGTAGCAATTCTGATCCATTGCCCAGTCCCAGGTGGCCAGCAGATATTCAAAGGGCTCAAATTCCCTACAGGGCTGGAGCTTCTTATACCATCCCAGACTGGTCAGTCCCTGCCCAGATCCTGTCACTGGTGGGAAGGAGAAAAAGAAAAAAAAACAAGAGAAATAGCAACACTGCAATGCACTGCATTCTGCCTACCTGCTGCCATGGCTCGGAGGCCAGATCACAGGGCAGGGCAACAGGCAAAACAACCTTCCCCAGCTAGCTCAAGGTCTTCTGAAGGAGCCTTCTTGCTCTTTGCATCACCACTACTATAGCCCTCAACTTCAGCCAGTACTCTCTCCAGCTGTCTTTTTTATCCACCCCAGAGGCCTGACTGAGTCACCTGACTACCTTCATTTTCCCCACCTGGGGAGAATTGTTGGCAACACAGGCCGGCTCAGACCCATCTTGCCTTAAACTAAGGGCCAGCCACCCTGTGACATGCTGACCCAAACCTCTGCTATATCAGACACAGAGAACGTGGGGCCAACATGAACAAAATCTAATCTCAAAATAAATGCCAGAGGCTACTGTCCTGACTGGATTGTTAATGGTTATATTTAATTCATTAAACCCTCCCAGATGTGTATTTAACAGCCATAGATCCCTCAGGCTCCCTTGTGATGCAGAATCCAGAGAGCTTGTAACACCTTTCTGTGGTGTACACAGGGCCTTGATTACATCCAGGCCTACTCTTCTTTCTTACGAGATCATGCTCACCTCCTCGAGTCCTCCTAGTCCTTCCCATGCTCAGTGGGGCTCCCCAGGCCTGTCCTTTGTATCTCTACATGTAATCTAGATGTAGTGAGTTGAATTCTCAGAACAACAGCCAGCCAGGTACCTTAGAAGGGCACCCAGGGACTCCTCCTAACACAGAGGAATCCCTGGGTGAGGCACAGCTGCTGTAACCATAATACCCCACTCCCTGGAAAGTGGTCAGGACAGGAAAGGAACATATCTGGAGAGGAAGAGGATGGAGAATCGCACATAACACTGTCAGTGTAGTGGCTGGCTGAAGAAGGCATAACTTAGAGCATCTCCAAGGCCGCTCTGCATTAGGCTGGAGCAGGGTCAGTCCCCAGCAGTCCTGAGATCAGGGTGGAACAGAAAGTGTGTTCGGGCCACCTTCCCTCCCCAGTCCAGATTGCAAAATCTGTACATCTGAGGGCTGGCTCATTTGCTTTTGCTGATACAGATAGGAAGTAGAGGCTGCTCAAAAGCTGTAATTAGATGCGTTCAATCGAATCTACACGCACAAAAATAGTATGAGAAGCCCTGGAGAACACACAGACCTTGGAGAAATTGGACATGGAAACAGCAGGAGGGGACCTGGAACCCAGGGGTGCAAAGTTACAGGGGGCAGGGCAACGAAGTGGGGAGTGAACTGGGTGTGGGATGGAGGGAACAGAAAGGACCAGGATGCAGGGTGAAGGACGGTGCCAACAAGACATGGGAAGAGGTGGGACATAGGAGGGAAATGGGGTAGACTTGGAGAGAGGCAGTGGATAAATGGACCAGATGCGGGGCAAGAGCAGAGATGCAGGCGACATGGGCATGCCTTTGTTCTCAGTGGAATCTGCTGGGTGCTAAACACCACTGCAAATTCAGCCATTCATCTTGCTCTTTCCCTTCCCAAGCTCATTTCTGTCACTCCCCACCCCCACCTCGACTTTCTCAGCAGTGCATCCTATGGTCCCTCCCCAACTCCATCCCACCCCGGGCTGCAAGAGACAAGCAGACTCACACACAGACTTGCTCATTTTGTTTTGTTTGTTTTTTTGTTTGCTTTTTTTTTAATAAGAAATTTATTGCAAATATAGAAATTGATTTTCTCCATACAGGAATCTCCGAGTTGAGGAAAAATGATTTCGTGCCATTCAGTTTAAAACAAGGGGGGAGGGGATACAAATAAAAAGATAAAAATAAAATGTGTTCGTACACAACCAAGGGTCACAGGGTCATTACAGGAGAAGGGACAGGAGCAGCTGGCGAGGAACCAATCCGGGCAGCTGCCTCTGGATCTGAATTACATTCAAGGGGTGCATGGGGTGGGCACTGGAGAGGGATCTGCTGGATCTCTGCCCTTCTCTGGCCCTCTTGTGTTGTTCTTGTGACAAAGCCATGTGGGTGGGAGAGCTGAGCTGACCCCACCCCTCACAACCAGCCTTCTCCCCAGTATACCCAGGGGCAGAGGAAATTAGATTTCTAGAGCAGGGGTCACCTAAGAGCAAGGCCTCATGTGGGTGGGGAAGTGGAGGCAAAGGCCAAGTGTCCCTATGATGGTGTGGCCTAATGGGAGGAAGGAGGGAGCAGAGGACAAGGGGAAATCCATCCCTTCCAGGAAAAGGAGAGAAGATGGAGGCATCCCACCCAGAGAGGGTTGGGAGGAGCAGCACAGAGACAGCCCCTGGCAGTGTGGGGGCACGAAGTCTGGTGGGGGTGAGGTACAGAGACAGGCCAGTGCCACAAGAGATTTCAATGTGTCACAGACTCTACTCTTCCCTTCTGGGGTAAAACATCAGAAACCTCCGGGGGAGGGAAGGGAAGGGACAGGATTCTCCAACACAGCAGTTCCCCATGGGGAAATGAGTTAAGAACAACCCACCCACCACCACCAATAGCTTGCCTTGTTCAGAGAGACACAGATCCCAAGGCCAGAAGTGACCATGGTGATCATCTAGCCTGCCCTCCTTATAACATTGACCAGAGAACTTCACTAAACTAATTCCTAGAACAGATTTTTTAGAAAAACAGCCAATCCTGATTGAAAAATTGCCAGTGATGGAGACTCCACCACGACCCTCGGTAAGTTGTCCTAATAGTCAAATACCCTCACTGTCAAAAATGTCCACCTTATTTCCAGCCTGAATTTGTTGAGCTTCCACTTCCAGCCATTGGATCGTGTTACACCTTCCTGTGCTAGAGTGAGGAGCCTGTTATCAAATACGTGTTCCCATAGTCCTTGGAATGCCATTGGCCAGGAAGGGATGCCCTACAAATCTGGGCAACTTGATGTGTGCCAGGCACTGGTTGGCCACCCCAAGGTGCCTCCCGTTGGATAGCAGAACTTGCTATGCATTCCCCATGCTGAGCTATGCGGGGGAACCCCCTACATCCCAGGCTGAGGCATGGGAGTTGCAGTGGGCAGGTTCCAGATTGGAGGGTCTGGGAGGATCTTCACCAACAGAGGCATCCACGGAGGGGGAGCGTTCCAAGATATGCGTCTAGTCACAGTTCGACTGGGCTAGCCTTCTAGTGCGGTGCTGTGAATGTCCCCACTTGGCCCCTTGCTCTAAGTGCCAGCTCCCTGCCACGCTGCTGCCTGCGTCCAGCCCTACTAAAAAGTGGCATGGTACCCACAAAGAGGGGCCAGAGCTACCCCATCAACCCAGCCTCCTAGATACTACTCTGTCATCTGATTCTCCACTACTGCCTCTCAGATATCCTATCTGCTCCTCCATTCAATCACTTTGGTCTCCTCCATCCTCTCTTCCCTCTTTGTTTTCTCCACCAGTCCATCCCAGCCCTGTCACTTCCTCTCCTCACCTGACACCCCTCCCCAGTCCCATCTCTACATCTTTGCCATGCCTCGTTTATCCTCCCTTCGTATACTGTCACCCCTTCCCTTCCATCATCCCAGCTCCTCCTCCTCTCTGTCAACCTCACCCGTCTTCCCTGCCCCACCCACTTTCTCCTCTCCAGCATCCCCACCCTTTTCTCTCCTTTCCACTGTCCCCTCCCGCTCTTCCACCTCCCTTCCATTGCTCCAACTCCCCCACCTTCCCCTCTCATGTCTTTCCCTCCTGTCTCGTCCCTTCCCTCCCTCCTCTCTGACCCCTCCCATCCATCCATCCCATCCATCTGACCCCTTCCATCCATCCCTCCTCTTGCTTTCTGCTGCCCATTCCCGCTCCCCTGTGCCCCTTCTCCTTGTGAGCTGCCTCAGAGAGACTCTGGCGGGCAGGGGCACTGATTAGCATTGCAAACACATGGACACCGCCTCAGCCAGCATTTCTTGACATTAATTTTCATTTGTTATTCATGAATATTTCACACCTGCCTCGGGAGGAATTGTACGACATAGGACGCAGGGCAGCAAGGAGTGAGCACTACAGAACAAGTGGGGGCTGAACTTAGCATCTCTTGCAAGGGGAACAGCAATCCACTTAGGGTTCAGAGTCCATTGCAGGGGCACAGGAATCCAGTTCTTCCCCTTCTTCCGGGGGGGCTGCACCCACAGTCCATCCCAGAGGCACAGGAATCCAGTTCTGCTCCTTCCAATTGAGCAGAGATTCCTGTCCCCCCTGGAATGAATCCTGGGTTCTCTCCACCAGCACAGAAACAAAGCAAGAAACTAGCCATAAGCTTCAGGCTCTGAGTCTGCCCCAAGGAAACCCTTTCCTCTGAGTGGTTTCACAGCTTGACAGTGGGAGGCGCAGGAACTGCAGACAGGGCAGGAGACTCAGGGCAGCCCCCTTAACACATCCCTCCATCCCAAAGGCATTAGCAGTTCCACCACGGTGCACCCTGGCCAAGCTCCACCCTGACAGCTATCTGGAGGGGGGGGGATGGAAAGGGTTGTCTCCAAAGCCCACTTAAGTCAGCAGGAGTATTTCCATTGACTTCAGAGATCAGGCCTGAAGACATCAGAGGGGTCCTCAAAGCTGGGGCACTCCCTGCCACCCCAAACCAAGGCTCTGTCTCTCCCCTGACAGGCCTCACTTGTGGGTTCAGGCTGGAGCAGATGTGGGGAGCTCTGCTCATGCAAGTGGCTCTACTGACAACAGTGGGGGACGGAGGAGGAGGGGCTAACAACCACAAGAGTGAGCAAGGGCTGCAGGGCCAGCCCCATCACACCTGATCGTGATGTAGCCACTACCCTAACCAGGAGCTAGGAAATATGCAGGGGATGGGGTGAGGGGGCTGGATAGGAGCAGAATGAAGGGCTGGGGCATCGTTCAGTGGGGCATCCGGCTTGGGTTTTCATTCGCATCCGCTCCCTCCAAAGATCTTAATTCTCTCATCCAATCACAATGGGGTGAGGGTGGAGAGGGGAGGGACTAGGGAGAGGGAAGGGGTTAAATCTCAACGAACTGGCACATACACAACAGGTGTTTGCTCAGAAAAATACAGTCAAATCATCATGCAAAGAAAGGTTAGATCTGCTCATTTCAGCCATAGTGTGTGTGTACTTCGCTGGCTGTCCTTCCCATTCGCCAGCCAGCGGTGGGGAGGAGGGGTGGGCTGTTCCCCCTCCCATCCCCTCAGAACAGTCCTCTTGTGCAAACCTTCCCTCCCCGACCCCAAGGCTGGGGGTCACTATGGGGCAGAAGGAGCTTGCGTTGCACACCCCTTTGAACTCACCCCAGGCAACAGGAGGAGTTTCTCCTTCCAGGAGATCAGCCGCAGCCCCCCACTCCTTCACCCACCCCCCCTTATTCTCCATCTCCTTTCTTCCCCTTGGGGATGGAATGGGAGCTGAGATCCTGGCAAAGTATAGCCCCCCAGCTCACCCCACACCATGTGGCCACGTGGAATAGCTTATGGGACTTCCCAGGCACTGGCAGTACCACTGAGGGAAAGCAGAGGGGAGAGAAAGATAACAGGACAGGGAATTCACAGGACTTGGTCCCCAGTCAACCCCCCAGCAGGTTCTCACCCTTTCCTGAAATGATGGGAGTCAGCGTCATCTAACCCCTTCCCTTCCTCTGCAGGCTCCCTTGTTTCATGAGCCCCCTGGAGTTGTTCTGAACCTCCAATCCCCATGCACCCTCTCTCACTACTCAATCTCGGGGGGCAGAGGGGCTGAGTTATGACCGGGGTCAATGCTTGGCAAAACAGCCCATGATGCATGCTGATAAGCAGAGAGGTCTGGGGTTGCATTAGGGTATTTAACATTGGAATTGTCATAAGGACTATGCCCCAAGATCCCTTCCCTAGGAGCTCCATAGGGAATACACTTTGCAATCTCCACATGAAATAATCCCCTGGGATATACCACACCCGCCACTGGATGGTGCTATTGCCCACTAATAGCCGAGAATCTGTTTGACAGACTAGGTGGGTGAGGTCAATGGCTGGAGAGGTGGTCTTTCTCATCAACAGAAGTTGGTCCAATTAAAGCTATTACCTCACCCACCTTGTCTCTCTCCTATCCCAGGACCAACAGGGCTACACCACCACCGCATATGAGAATCTGTTTATACTAACTAGCTCCTATTAATAGGATCCAAGCTGTGCGACAGATACTGGTACCTGTGCCCAGTGGCTGCTGTGGAGAGATACCTGTGCCCTGTACTCTTGTCTCCCCTAGCCCTCACCCTGCAACACAGCCAGTAGCGTAGCTAGGGGGACAGCAGGGCAGCGGCCACTCCCCCACTGAGCACAAGTGCTGCCTTTTTAATCTTACTCACCCGAGAGCGGGGAAAAAAAAGGCACCACCCGCTGCGGCACTTTTACTGATGGGGCAGCACTCTGGGTCTTCAGCGGCACTTCAGTGGCGGGCCCTTCACTCGCTCCAGGTGTCTTCAGCAGCACTGAAGCTTCATCGCCGAAATGCCGCCGAAGACCTGCGGAGCGAGTGAAGGTCCCGCCGCCGAAGAACTGCCGAAGACCCGGAGCGCCACCCCATCAGTAAAAGCGCCACAGCAAGTGGCCGCTTTTTTTTTTCGCTCCCCCTGTTCTCTCCACCTGGCTACACCCCAGCCAGCGCCTCTGACCATCCCCTGGGCTCTGAGCAGCTCCTCAGAGGGAACACCCGCCTCCCAGGCTCTGTGCGTGGCCTGGGGACAGAGGCTGGAGCCAGTCGCAATGCGGCCTCCCCTTGGAGAGACAAGCTCAGACAGTGTTGGGCGGGAGGAAGGGGAGAGCTTGGCCTCTGCCTTGCTCCCATCTGAAAAAGGGGAAAGATTGTCAAAGGTTGGGGAGAGGGGCAGCCAGTTGCACTTGAAACAACCCCCTCCCCACAAGCAGGCTCCCCCACAAAGGACACGGGCGGGGATGTAGTGGGTGCCAAAGATTGTGCTTTGTTGGTTTGTTCAGAGGGGGAAGGGAGGGCAGTGGGCTGTAGCCCCCCCTCCCACACCTCTCCCCAGTTGGCAGGGAGCTAGGGCTCAAGTGCCAGGGAGCAGTGCTGGGAGGGGAGCGGGCTGGGCATGTGGGGTTTGCAGGCACATTGAGGATTTCCCTCTGATGGGTGGGCACCGTGGCGAGTGGCACAGAGGACCAGCCCAATACAGAGGAGGAGGAGGTCTGTTGGAGTTTTGCAGAGGGCAGTGAGAGAGCTCAGCCCAGGGGCTGATAACTCTCCCATCCCAATACCACCTCCATGGCAGAGCCCACAAAGGGAAGGCCCAGGAAATCATCCCCCAAGGCTGTACCCCCCCTCGTCCCCTTGCCCTGGAACCAATCTCCTGGGCTGTACCCCCTTTCCCCTGGCCATTCCCCACTCTCTCTTCCTCCCTCCCACATTTTACCCTTCTCCAAGCTCTCGCCTATCCGTAGGAGGCACATGTGCGCCATCTGTGTCGAATCCAGGTCCCACACACTGTCCTCTCCAGATCCAACCTTTTTACACATCCAGTGTAGTGGGCAATAGAGAGCTGCTCCTGGTCACATACACTCATTCTACCCCTCTGGTCCCCAGGGAGAGGGGGCCCTGCTCTGGTCTAGCTGGGTGGGAGGAGGCATAGGAGCATCCTGTGATTGTTATTCCTTCCCTAGGCCAGTGGTCTCCAAAGTGAGGTGCGCAAGAGGATCATTCAGGGTGCGCGGCAGGAGGAGCGCCGCTGGAGAGCACCGCTTCGGCAGTTTGGGTGGGAGTCTGAGCCCCTTTTTTTTTTCCTGCTTTGGCAGTTTGGGTGGGAGGCCGAGCAGTTTTTTGGGGTTTTTTGGTCGAGGTGGCAAAAATGGTAGAGTCGGCCCTGCAGTGCAGCAGGGGGTGCGTGCTCAAAATTTTTTTACTGATAGGGGTACGCGATCAAAAAATTTGGAGACCACTGCCCTAGGCCCTCCTCAAGGGTCTGATCCCTCACCCCCAAAGCACAGGGTGGGGGTG